>NC_140964.1:79007120-79257120 GCF_056783735.1 Eptatretus burgeri | reverse complement strand
GGGAACGAGAGAAGGAGTAGTAAAAGTCGGAACGAGTCGTAAAAGTCGGAGCGAAAGAGTCAAGACTTCGCGGGCGGTGGAGCTGCTCGTCGTGTGCGTTGGAGTCGGAACGGAGGGGACGAGCTGTGGAGAGGCGGCGAGTCGGACGAAGGGTGCTCGCGTCGTGCAAGGAGCTGCGCGCCCGAGGGAGGCCGGCAGCGCGACCTGGCCGAGGTGGAGACGCTCGTCGCACATAATAAAGATCCTCTATGCCCCGAGCATCAGCAACCCCCCTCCTGTTTCCCCCCGCGCTGAGATAGTGCGACCAAGGGGGCCCCGTTCCCACCCCCTGCCAGGCACTGTCCACGAGGCCCGCGGGTTGCGGGGCCATCGCCGCTCCGCGTCTCATCACCAGACGGGTAGGCCCGACCAGGTCTCGGCCTCAGGCCGCCTCATTCTTGAGGGTATTTCTTTTCCTTGGTTTTGGGTATGTGTTGTCGGCGCCGTCTGTGAAGTAGAATTGTATAAGTGTTGCCGTGTGCTCGGTAGTCGGAATTAGCTCTGCACTGTTTTCACTTTTATGTTTGCTTTTTGTGTAAATGGAATTGTGTTTTCTTTTTTGTGTGCATTTGGTGGAATTGTATTTGTGTGCTTCCCGTGTGCCGAGAATAAACGTGCTTTATTGTTGAACTGTTCTCCGCTTAAGCTTCGTCTTTTCCCCCATTGAATCCCCATCTTGCTTCACGAAAAGGGTGGGTAGTGGGATGAATTCGCTCGATAATTAAACGAACCGTCGAGGACGACGGTAACACCGCTCGGTTATTCTGATAGGAGGCAGACGGGTCGCTTAAGTGGCCCGTGTCCGAAGTCGACCTGCGGCGAGGTGCGATCGCCCGGTCTACCCTCCGCGTGGGTACTTAGGTAGTTCGAATTTGGCGAGCAACCCTATCCCACGCGGGGGCTGATTGGCTCGATCGCGGTGAGACCGAAAGGTCCACCCGTGACTGGTTCCCGGCGTTAGTCCGAGAGGGTCACGACTGGATTGTCCGTCCGGTGGGCGACGTGCCGCGATTCGAGTTACGTGGCCGTTCGCACGCCGGCGGGCGCGAATACCGCAACACTGGTGTCAGAAGTGGGATACAAATTCATCGCCCTCCTCGCGGCACTGGTATCGGAGAACAGGAAAACGGGCTCTCCTGTCTCCGGCTAAATTTACGGGAATCGGTCCAGGGGTGAGAGAAGCGACCCCCGATTCCCTCCAAATTACGAGCGAGCAAATTAACCCTTCACGAGAAGCAAGATGGCGTCTCAAGGCGAGCGGGAGCCGGGGGTATTAGAAATGTATATGTGTAATAATGTAGAGTCCATGGTCCAGGATGGAATCCCCGAGCAGGAAATGTTGATTGTGCAGGAACACGGACTCGCCCAACCAAACCCAGAACCTGAAATGGGTGCGGCAGCGGCCGCAGTGTATGACACCTCCCCCCCCCCCTCTCCACCAAGACCCTTCCCCAACCCTTGCCGAAACGGCTCAGCTGAGTGCATCCAACATGGCCCAGCTATGCGCCATGCTGGCGGCAATGAACGAAAAGATGGATGCGAATACACAAAAAATGGATGCAAACACAAATGAAATGAAAAACGAAATGAAAGGCATGAACGAGAAGATGGATACAAATACAAATGAAATGAAAAACGAAATGAACAAGCAAATAAACGGAATGGAAGCAAACATGAAAGAAGAAATGAAAGAGCTACGGGGTGAGACGCAGAACATGGGCCGAAGCCTGCAGGCGGGCATGAAGGCCGTGAGCAGGGAACTTAAAATGGCGACTCCACGTGTCGGAACAAACGAGCTGGAAGGGGGTGCAACGGCTGACAGGCCCGCGGTGGAGGCGGGTGAAAAATAGGTCGTGGAACGTGTTGGGCGAGGGTCGTGACGATGACCGAAAGGGAAAAATTAAATGGGGAGACCAAAACGTGTGAGACGAGACACGAGGTGACGACAAAGGAAATAATAATAGTTGAGACAAGGGAGGTAAAGGGTGAAGAGTTGGCAGTGACGGTAGCCGGGAAGGGAACGACAGAGGAGAGACTGCACGGTGAGGACGGGGTAAGTGACGCACACACACACGGAGGTAGTGGAGGATAATGGGGGTGAGCTCGCGGAGCGTGTTGGGACCCGGTGCGAGCAGCTGGATGACCTCCTCCAGGAACAAGGGGAGGGAGTATGCCCCCTTGAGGCGAGTCACGACCAGGTGAGTTCGGTCGTGTTTTGCGAGGTTGAGGGGACGAGTGCTGTGGACGGGTGCACGGAGAGCTTGGGGGGTATAGAGGCCCCGGAGACCCTTGTGGGGACACGAATCCCCAGTGTGGTTGTCCCTGTGTGTGTGGTGCAAGGCGTGAGTGCGTCCCCGTGTGTGGAAGCGACCCCGTGTGTGAGTGGTGTGGTGGCGATGGTGCTGGAGTGCGTGCTTCCCAGCACGCCGTGTTTGGATGAGGCACCGTGTGTGGATGAGGAACCGTGTGTGGAAGAGGCCGTGTGTGTGAGTGAAACGGCCAGTATGAGTGAGGAACCGTGGGTGAGTGCCCCCGCGTGTGTGGATGAGGCACGGTGTGTGGATGAGGCACCGCGGTTGAGTGCCCCCGCGTGTATGAGTGAGGGACGTTGTGTGGAAGAGACCGCGTGTGTGAGTGTCGCCGTGTGTATGAGTGAGGTACCGCGGGTGAGTGCCCCCGCGTGTATGAGTGAGGCACGGTGTGTGGATGAGGCACAGCGGTTGAGGTGCCCTCGCGTGTGTGGGCAGGGCACCGCGGGTGAGTGCCCCGCGAGTGAATGGAGCACCACGTGTGAGTAGTATGGTTTGTGTGAGTAGTGAGGCACGCGTGAGTGAACGGCCGTGTGCAAGGTCGCTGTGTGCCAGGGAGACCGTGTGTGTGAGAGAGCGGTATGAGAGGGAGATGTCGGTTGGCATGCGGGAGCACGCAGCCGCGTCTCCCGGTGTGAATGTGATGGAGTGGACTGTGTGCGTCGTAACACGCAGGTGTGCGTGGGTTGAATGGCGACGACGAAGGCGACAGAGGAAAGAAAGCCGAGTAGCGGCTGTAGTTGTTTCGAGGACCGTGCCGGGTTCACCCAGCAGTGAGCACGCGGTTCGTGCTGTGCAACGCACGAGACCGCCACGTGCTCGCTTGCGAGAGTGAAGTCCCGGTCCGGAAACGCACGCGGTGGATTTGCCGATCCCGCGGACGGACAAAGTTTAGGCAGGTAAATGGATTTGGACCGGACGGGTTCTCCACGCGATCGTGTGTGTTAAGCTCCAACGGGCAAAGCACATGTGTTCGCGTGGGGAACCCCTCGAGACGTGTGGCTTGTGTTTTGTTCTGCGCACGGTGACGTCATGGCTGCACGTGGGGTTGGAATCCGGCAGGAGGGGTATCTCTGCCGGATGGCACCGTCCAAGGAGGGACGAGGAACACGTGCAGCTGCATGACGTCACGGGCAGGTGTAAAGTGCGCGAGCTCTGAGTTGCCGCGCAGGTGCTGCGCATGTAAAGAGAAAAAAAAAGAAGCAAGCCTCACTTTCGGGTGTACAGGATTCCTGGGCAAGGGGTGAAAGACCCCCTTGCCTGGGCACAGGATGAAAACTAGTTAGGGGGAAGGGTTAGCTTAGCTAGACCGACTTCATGGGGCAGGGGTAAGTCCTCATGGAGTCTGTGGAATGGATTAGATAGAGGGATAGTAGCGAGATTTAGGTTGGGAAATAAAATGATTTATTTGGAGACAGTGACAGACTTGAGAATGTGTAGTGGGGACGTAGTTTAGCTACGTAGTGTTAAATGGAACGTGCTATAGTTTAAGGGACGACGTGGGAGCACGAGTTAGTTAGGGGGTGCAGATAGAAGGATGGCAGAGTTCAGCGGTGAGTGTGTTGAAGAGTTGGTGAGTGAAGTGGAAGCATGTGCTTGGTGAGTGAGTGAGGCCAGCGGGTCTGTGTGTGTGGAGTGAATGGGGAATGCATGGTGCGATGAGTGATTGGGGGGAGGAGTGACTCCCGCCCAAGGGACCCCCGGGGTCAGAGTAAAGTGAGTTAGCTGGGTTAGTCAAATTGAAAAATGGAGGTCGTTTTGCTGTTGGTGGGAAAGTAGGCTCGAGACCCATTTGGAGGGGTGCAGGAGCCCTGTTGACGGGCTTGGGAGCGTGGCTGCGAAAGGTGAGTATCGCTGAGTGGGTACCCCGGGCACCAGGCTAGTCGGCCGCGGTAGGCCAAGGGCCCATGGGGGGCCGGGATAGAGTAGTGGGCACGGGTGCGCCTGCTTGGTGCGGGGCCCGGGCGCCATTAGCCGCGTGGGCAGTGTTGTGGGCACGGGTGACCCTCGGAAAGGGGCCCGGGAGGCCGGCCTGCCACGTGTGCGTTTCAGGGAGGTGCCATGGGGGCACTCCCGGTGTTAGGGAGCTGGTAGGCTCGGAGGCAGTGTAGTGCCCGGGGTGCCATAGCGGGAGATTGGCAGAGGGTCGTGCCTGCCAAAGGGAGCCCGTGTCCCAGCCAGGAGACCGTGTGAGGGCACGGAGAGAAAGGGTGGGGCGAGGCCCGAAATTGTGAGGACACCAACACAGGCGACGGGAATCTGGGTTGTTAGAACCAATAGTTTAAGCGAGAGGCGCTTGTTGAAAGCCCCGGGGTGGTTTAACAGTTAAATGGTTAGGGTAGATTAGGAGATGTACCCCTCCTCCGCACCATCCATCCCTCGCTGTCGTTGTGGGCCGCTGGACCCACTTGGTGTTAAGATCGCCGAACTCTGGGGAGGCCATTCTCAGGCTTGAGTTCGGCCTCGACACAGGGCCTTAGCTCTCCCTTGTTCCCCTCCGGGAAGGAACGTAGGGGTTGGGAGTAGGCTCGGTGACAGAATAGGTTAGCCGAACAAGGACGATAAAGGGGGTTAGGGGACGATTTATAGTGGGGAAGTAAAAATAAAAACAACAAAAAATAAGTTGGGGCTAAATTGGGGTTTGACAAATTAAGGGAGTGGGTATGTACAGTGACAGGCAAAGGCGATAGGTTGGGAGGGAGACAGGTAGGTAGGTCCGAGCCCGCCTTCCAAGTGGCCAGCACCACCGCACTCCCTCCACCAACCTCCATTGAACGGCAAAGGCTGGCCAACTTCATCGGCTGGCCGTGTTTTGCTTCAAGGCGGAGGCCGACCAACTTCATCGGCAGCTGTGTGCTGCAAGGCCTGTGCCGGCCAGTTCATCTGCTGGCTGTTTTTCTTCGAGGCCTGTGCCGGCCTGGTTCTGCGGGCTGAGTTTGCCTGCAGCGGCCTTCTTCTGCGGGCTGTGTTTGCCTGCTACCTTTGCCATGCCATGCCCACTGCCCACGTTCACCAGCCCCGTTCAATTTTTGCTTTGCCCCCCCCCTGTTCATTTCCATGTGCGCCAGGATCAAGGCAACAGTTTGCAAGCTGCAAGAACTGCCCTGTTGGCAGCTACAACACGGGCCTGCAGTGGCGGCCCGTGCACCGTGTTTGTGTTCATGCATCCATTCGTTGTGCTCATTGCGTGTGCCACTTGAGCTGGCACGGAGACTGCGTTTGTGCAGCCCATGCACCGTTGTGGTTCACTGCATTCAGTTCAAACCGTTCATGCATCCATTCGTTGTGTTCATTGCGTGTGCCACTTGAGCTGGCACGGAGACTGCGTTGTGCAGCCCAAGCACCGTTGTGGTTCACTGCGTTCAGTTCAAAAGGGAAGGCCTTGGACTGCATGTGAGCAGCCAGCCACGTTCCGTCACCTGCATTGTTTGAGTCAGAGACTGCATGTGGGCAGCCTGGCTCCCTGCGAACTGCTTTCTTTTTGCAGAGTTCGATGATCCTGGGCCATGGTTTAGTGTAAAATTTGTAAGTTAAGGTTAAGATGTACTGTACATATGAGTGCGCCCGGCATGTATGTCTTAGCGCCGGCAATTTTATTTAAGTCGTCCGTGTGAGTGAGTTTGTTTAGGTAGTTACGCAGCCCTCAGGTTATTTATTTTGGGGACACGAATACCATGAATGTCGCACTCAGGGATCCGTAGGTAAAGTGTACTAGGGGAAAACTACACATGATGGCACACGAAAATTTGACGACTCGGGACGAGTCTGTAAAAAGGGAAGGGGTAGTGTTGTGGTTACCAGATTCGCAAACCACCATTCAGGTCCCTTAGGTGAGGTATCTCGGTAAGTGCATGTGTAGTTAGGCCCAAACCCGTTGTCTAGTGGGAATACATGTCATTTATACGTGCTGCGACTCTTTAGGATAGCCGTTTTTCTTTTACTATCTTTATTTTGGACCAATCGCCACCATCACAACCACAACATCAACCACCAACCACAACGCCGCTTCACCACAACCGCCATGACCTTTACCGTCACAACTCGCCACCATCGCATCACCGTCATCTCGCGCCACTCATGGGCACCGATGCTGGACTCATGCAGGGCGACGTTGAACAGCGTGTACAAAACCACGGATTTTCTGCTTCAAAAACGGATCCAAAACGACACACGCCCACTTTTGCCGTCCAATCGGTGAGCGAGGGGCGACTGGCCCCGCCCCAGGGCGATCGATATATGCAAATTTGTGGATCAAAAGCCTTCACGCCCACTTTTTCTCGGGCCAATGGGGAGCGAGTTGAAGGTCAAGGGAGGGGGTCAAAGGCGAAGTTACGGGGGGATAAAAGGACGGTGTTCGTCAGTCAAAGAAGTCGTAAAGTCGGAGCGAAAGAGTCAGCAGAACGAGAACGAGGGGTCGGAGAGTCGCAGAGGAACGAGAGAAGGAGTAGTAAAAGTCGGAACGAGTCGTAAAAGTCGGAGCGAAAGAGTCAAGACTTCGCGGGCGGTGGAGCTGCTCGTCGTGTGCGTTGGAGTCGGAACGGAGGGGACGAGCTGTGGAGAGGCGGCGAGTCGGACGAAGGGTGCTCGCGTCGCGTGCAAGGAGCTGCGCGCCCGAGGGGGAGGCCGGCAGCGCGACCTGGCCGAGGTGGAGACGCTCGTCGCACGCCAATAAAGATCCTCTATGCCCCGAGCATCAGCAACCCCCTCCTGTTTCCCCGCGCTGAGATAGTGCGACCAAGGGGCCCCGTTCCCACCCCTGCCAGCCACTGTCCTCGAGGCCCCCGGGTTGCCGGGCCATCGCCGCTCCGCGTCTCATCACCTGACGGGTAGGCCCGTCCAGGTCTCGGCCCCAGGCCTACCTCATTCTTGAGGGTATTTCTTTTCCTTGGTTTTGGGTATGTGTTGTCGGCGCCGTCTGTGAAGTAGAATTGTATAAGTGTTGCCGTGTGCTCGGTAGTCGGAATTAGCTCTGCACTGTTTTCACTTTTATGTTTGCTTTTTGTGTAAATGGAATTGTGTTTTCTTTTTTGTGTGCATTTGGTGGAATTGTATTTGTGTGCTTCCCGTGTGCCGAGAATAAACGTGCTTTATTGTTGAACTGTTCTCCCGCTTCGCTTCGTCTTTTCCCCCATTGAATCCCCATCTTGCTTCACGTAAAGGGTTGGTAGTGGGCTGAATACGCCCGATAGTGAAATCGAACCGTCGAGGTCGACGATAACACCGCTCGGTTATTCTGATAGAACGGAACGGGTCGCTTAAGTGGCCCGTGTCCGAAGTCGACCTGCGGCGAGGTGCGATCGCCCGGTCTACCCTCCGCGTGGGTACTTAGGTAGTTCGAATTTGGCGAGCAACCCTATCCCACGCGGGGGCTGATTGGCTCGATCGCGGTGAGACCGAAAGGTCCACCCGTGACTGGTTCCCGGCGTTAGTCCGAGAGGGTCACGACTGGATTGTCCGTCCGGTGGGCGACGTGCCGCGATTCGAGTTACGTGGCCGTTCGCACGCCGGCGGGCGCGAAGACCGCAACAATATATATATATATATACACTGATGAGCCAAAACATTATGACCACTGACAGATGAAGTGAATAACATTGATTATCTTGTTACAATGGCACCTGTCAAGGGGTGGGATATATTAGGCAGCAAGTGAACAATCAGTTCTTGAAGTTGATGTGTTGGATGCAGGAGTAAAGACCTGAGCGACTTTTACAAGGGCCAAATTGTTATGGCCAGACGACTGGGTCAGAGCATCTCTAATACGGCAAGGCTTGTGGGGTGCTCCTAGTCAGCAGTTGTGAGTACCTACCGACAGTGGTCCGAGGAGGGACAAACCACAAACTGGCGACATGGTGTTGGGCGCCGAAGATTCATCGATGCGTGAGGGCAATGAAGGCTATCCCGTCTGGTCCGAACCAACAAAAGGTCGACTGTGGCACAAGTCACAGAAAATTTTAATGGTGATCACGGGAGAAATGTGTCACAATCCACAATGCATCGCACCCTGTTGCATTTGGGGCTGCAGAGCGGCAGACCGGTTAGAGTGCCCATGATGACCCGTCTTCCGTCGAAAGCACTGAAAATGGGCACGTGAGCGACGGAACTGGACCTTGGAGCAGTGGAAAAAGGTCGCCTAGTCCGATGAGTCCCGTTTTCTTTTAGATCCCGTGGATGGCCGTGTACGTGTGCGCCGTTTACCTGGGGAAGTGATGGCACCACGATGCACTATGGGAAGATGACAAGCCGGTGGAGGGAGTGCGATGCTCTGGGCAATGTTCTGCTGGGAAACCCTGGGTCCGGCCATTCATGTGGATGTCAATTTCACATGTGTCACTGACCGAAACATCGTTGCAGACCAGGTACACCCCTTCATGGCAATGGTACTCCCTGATGGCAGTGGCCTCTTTTAGGAGGATAATGTGCCTTGCCACACTGCACACATTGTTCGGGAATGGTTTGCAGAACATGACGAAATGTTCATGGTGTTGACCTGGCCTCCAAATTCTCCAGATCTCAATCCGATTGAGCATCTGTGGGATGTGCTGGACCGACAAGTATGATCCACGGCAGCTCCACCTCGCAACTTACAGGACTTTAAGGATCTGCTGCTCATGTTTTGGTGCCAGATACCACAGGACACCTTCAGGGGTCTTGTAGAGTCCATGCCTCGGCGGGTTGGCACTGTTTTGGTGGCACACGGAGGACCAACAGCATATTAGGCAGGTGGTCATAATGTTTTGGCTCATCAGTGTGTATGTGTGTGTGTCTATATATATATATATATATATATATATATATATATATATATATATATATATATATATATATATATATATATATATATATATATATATATATATATATATATATATATATATATATATATACATAGATGGTAGAATAAGATGCGTGAGAAGAAAGTCCCTATGCTATTTGTGGAAGAATCTGTACATGTGAGTGTCTAATGTAATAAGCATCGCTTGAAATGGAGCGATCTTGCCTCATGGCAGTAATGCGTAACCCTACGCTTGGTCACGTGGACCTCCCATCCTGCACTGATGCTCGTTCTCCTCTGCGAGGTCCGATGTCTGGCGCGTGCTGCTCCAGCTCACCCTCCCGACAATCTGCCAACACGCCGAACTGCTCCACTCTGCGTTTCCCCACCTCCGTCTGCGCGCCGATCTCCAACACTGGCAACGCAATTTGGGCTCTGGCTGGGTCACTGGCGCCGATCTGCACTTTTTCTGAGTCCGGATGAGGGGAGGGGCTAAGAATCGGACCAAACGGGGCTGTTTGCGAAATCACGCTCCCCCATTGGACCATAGCAGTCGTAGCCACCCCTCAGAAGTGAAAAATGGCTCATTTGCTCAATGGCCTCATCATGCGTTGGAGCTCCGGGCTTCAACATGGGGCCATGGTCTTTGGACGTGCTCTCCAGCCCCAAACGCATGCTGGCCTCCATTCAAACTTGCGATTGTAGAAAAATCCCTGTGCCACTCGTTGATCCCTTCACGAGTTACAGTGCACGCTCGTGCTTCGGGCCACGCCCTGAAATACCCCGACCTGCGTCTTCACCCTGTCCTTTGAGGCTATGGTAAGAGTTTGATGACCATGTAGCAGTTACGGCGGTTGCGGAGTAATGTGAACATGTTGTGACGTTTGTAGTGAGAGAAGTTGGCCACGTGGCATTTGTCGTTTGAGACGTTTGCCACGTGACGTTGTGAGGACGGGATTGAAGTTCTTTGTGATGTTGAATAAAGGTCACGTTTGTCAGTGTGAGTTGTTGCGGGGATTTTTTATTAGTTGTATGAGATGGTGGTGGTGAGCGTGGTATGGTTTTGTGAGTGGAATGAAAGTCTTAGGCGAAATGGCGGTTGAGAATTGGTGCGCAAAAGCTCGGGAGACGTGGATGCTCGCAGCGTGAAGGTAATGGAGATGCTCGCCACATGTATGTTCTGGAGAAGCTCGCCACGTGTATGTACTGGAGATGCTCGCCATGTGTATGTACTGGAGATGCTCGCCATGTGTATGTACTGGAGATGCTCGCAACGTGTCTGCTTCATTTCTGTTGTGGCGTTCGTGTTTGCTTGCATGTCTCATGTAAAAGAAAGAGGTGCAACAAAGAAAAATTAAAGTTTAAAAAGATATATTAGCTCTAACTAAAAGAGTCCCACACAACGCATCTTTCCCCTTTACCCACTAGGCATATGGAAGGGACTAACTTATACACATACTATTGAAATAATTGACTTGGGATCGCTGTATGCTGTGTGCCATTGCTTTGGAGGTGTGTGGTTTTACAGAACTGCAACAATGTGTATATACAGTATATATATATATATATATATATATATATATATATATATATATATATATATATATATATATATATATATATATATATATATATATATATATATATATATATATATATATAATCGTTAAAAGTAAATAATTGTTTCCTGGACAAGTGAATACACCGAATATTCCAGTATACATTAGCAAGTAGATCAAACACGGCCCAGAAGAATGGAAGCCATTACCACGTTGCTTTATTCATGCCTGCACACACTGCACCTCTGCTGATGACGTCAGCTTCCTTCACATTTCACTCTACACCATTCCTCCTTTCTACATTGGAAACCATAACATTGGTTTCCATGACGATATACTTGACATCAGCAAGAAACAGACATGCAATGCTAAACCGTAACATTTCCTGTTTTACTTCACATTTCATGGCTGAATTGTTGATCTTACAAATCCAGTCTATTTGGAAGTCTAGATACTCTGTTGGGCCTTCTCGGTAACGTTGGAATTACTCCACTCAAGTCAGATTTTGAACGAACATTTGGGAACTGGCTCGCATCTGATTTAGTGCTAGATGTATTTTCTGGCACTGAGTTATCAGACACAACGGCAATGTCTGAGGAACCATACTGGGTTGAACAGGTGAATGGGGTTACACGACAAAGTCAGATGATTGCTGACAATTTCTAGGTATTAAATCAAGAACCTCTGATATTGGTTTGTACTCAGATGAACTTTGCTCTTGTCTGCCATGAGCATTTGCATGTCTACCTAAATGGTCAGTTATGAGATGGTCAGCATGTACATATATATGGTTATTTCCTGGTATTCTGGATTATTTGGAGTCAGGTCAGTCTTTTGGGACTGCCACTGGTAACATGTAGGCCTAACCCAGTGCTATCTGCCAAATGGTCGGTTTGTCGATGATTAAACCGACACCCCCTCGCCGGCTTTTTTCGTGGAGAGAGTGACTGTGACACGTCCTGCCAGGACTATAAACAACACCTGACAAAGGGTGGATGAGCTCACTTCAGGAGCCAACGGTCATCCAGTATGGAGATGGTGTCATTGAAAAAAACACCCAATTGGGGTAGAAAATTTCATTTTTCTGCTTGGCTGAGTTAAGTTACCCCCCCTCCCCCCTCCTGCACAGTAGTCCTGTGAAGAGGTTTCCTTGTTTCAGGAGTAGGTGAAGATTTTGCCAGTTTTTCCTCCTCTTCCTTTTCTCTGTAGCCCTTCACATTTAGTGGCTCTCAGCCTTCTTTAGGATGAATTTCAATTTTACAAAGAAAACTCATGACTCAACCAGGATGGAGATGGTAAGTGAACCTTTAATAGCCACTTTTCCTTTCCTCACCTCACATTTCCGACGTGGATGGGTTCATACAAGTCAAATTATCTCATTTTAGGTTTAAGATCATCATGGTGAATGTTCGAATCGTTGTTTACATCTTTGTAAACCTCACATTTCTGACGTGGATGGGTTCATACAAGTCAAATTATCTCATTTTAGGTTTAAGATCATCATGATGAATGTTCGAATCGTTGTTTACATCTTTGTAAACCTCACATTTCTGACGTGGATGGGTTCATACAAGTCAAATTATCTCATTTTAGGTTTAAGATCATCATGGTGAATGTTCGAATCGTTGTTTACATCTTTGTAAACCTCACATTTCTGACGTGGATGGGTTCATACAAGTCAAATTATCTCATTTTAGGTTTAAGATCATCATGGTGAATGTTCGAATCGTTGTTTACATCTTTGTAAACCTCACATTTCTGACGTGGATGGGTTCATACAAGTCAAATTATCTCATTTTAGGTTTAAGATCATCATGGTGAATGTTCGAATCGTTGTTTACATCTTTGTAAACCTCACATTTCTGACGTGGATGGGTTCATACAAGTCAAATTATCTCATTTTAGGTTTAAGATCATCATGGTGAATGTTCGAATCGTTGTTTACATCTTTGTAAACCTCACATTTCTGACGTGGATGGGTTCATACAAGTCAAATGATCTCATTTTAGGTTTAGGATCATCATGGTGAATGTTCGAATCGTTGTTTACATCTTTGTAAACCTCACATTTCTGACGTGGATGGGTTCATACAAGTCAAATTATCTCATTTTAGGTTTAGGATCATCATGGTGAATGTTCGAATCGTTTTGTTTACATCTTCAAACCTTGTTTACAAAGAAAAGTGTAGACAAACGAGTTATGGGGGTTCTTTTAAAAAAAAAAAAAATTTGCTGGAATTACACCCATTGTAGTATGAGGAGTATTCCTGTAATGCAAAAGTGCATTTGCTATTTTGTGATACAGTCAGCGACTTGTCGGATTTCTCAAACATTCTCTTGAATGGCTGCACATTTTCTCAGCTAAGCCATTACTCGCAGGATCGTGTGGTGGACATAAGGTGTGATCTATGCTGTTCAATTTCAAAGACGTGAATTCATCTGTAATGAATTGTGGCCTGTTATTGGATGTGCCATGTTGCGGTAAACCATACCTAGCAAACAATGATCTTAGCACAATAATTGTAGCATTAGCTATTGTACTCGACATCGGGAAAACCTCAAGCCATTTTGAATAACTACAACTACCAAAAAGTTTTGACCTTTCACTTCAGAAAAATCTGTGTAGATCCGTTGCCACGGTTCAGTCACAATAATAGCGGAACAGTTTTCAGGAACTCATGAGTCTCCACTCAATCAGAGCATGACCTAACCCAGGCCTTGCATTTTCAAAATCGGACGGGGCTGATAAATAGGCCTCGTCATATGGGGTGAGGGGGCTGATTTTAAAATTGCTTCAAAATCTTGTGAATTAGTTTTTGTAAATTGTTTTAACATGTGGTCCAAATTGACCAATGTCCGTACAAACTGAACTGCCAAAGAATCTGAATAAATTGAGCCTAATCCTAACTATGTAATTTCAAAATGTACCTTAAACGGTCCTTCTTGGGGCCAAACACAAAGTTCTGAAAAACAGAACTTTCTGCTCAAGCACAGTACTTTCCCACAATCCTTTTCATTAAAAAGTATTAGAACTAAGTTGTCTTTGTTGTTGTGGATTATTACCTGTAATGACAAATGTTCTGACAATTTGCATGAATGATGTGCTGGTACAATACATTACATGTCTGCCATTGAACTGGGACCATTCAAGTATTACGTACACAAGTCCAACCCATTTCTTCCCTGGACTAGCCCACTGTGTTCAACATATACATGGGGATAAATCTTGACTTTTCACTGCCATTACCTTGTCATGTAGGTTGTACTTGAATGTCCACACCTGGATCCACCAGTAACATAGTAATAATGTCAAAAGATTTATTCTCGTAACAAATTAAAAATTTTATTCGCTGCAAAGCTGAATGACCAAAAAAATATCTGAACAGTCGCAAATTTAATGAGTTTATTGATGCATTTCTGTCTCGACAAAACTAATTTATCTGCAAGTATCTCTCTCTCCAGTCCAATAACATAACAGATACATGTGTTCAGTACATTCTGCCAAATACTAATTAACTTTAGTAGGTTTAGTATTGATGTAAATCTTCAGGCAGAAACCCCCAAAAGTCACTATCATCAGACTCATCAGATAATTGTGAAAGAGATTCATCCCCTGAGCTACCTGAAGATAAGTCCAACACAACAGTATTCTCATCATCTGTGGAGATGGCTTCAACCATGGCATTGTCCGTTTCTCGCATCCAAAATGAGACCAATGGTATTGAACAAAGGTGTTTTGTTTTGCCATACAGGTAATCTTAGCTTTTTTTTAACAAAAACCTTTTTTTTCACACCTTCATTTTACGGGGCTGATAAAAAGACCTGAAAATCGACCACCGGGTCGATTACGGGGGCAAGGCCGATCGGCCCCGTCAAAATGCAAGCCATGCTAACCACATCCTCTATATCCATATCCAGTCCTGGCTACTAAACAAATCACCTGGCTCGGGCCTTCATCCAACACATACCTGGGTGGTTTTCATGTAATTCTGCAAGCACGTGTTGTGTTCGTGCATTGGAGATGGTATAACTATGCGTCTTCCCCATAACAGACATCTGTCGTCTGCAGACAATTAATGTCTACAACATCAATATGGTTAAATGGTCTTGTCGGTACTGTGATTCGGCCAACCCGACATAGTGTATTCGTATACTTTAGTCAAGACCCCGTCTTTGCAAGTACAATCTCCAATTCATTTTGCGATAAAGGGTAGTGAATCTACTGCAGTTTTGAAAACAATTTTTCCTTGGGATCCACTCTTTTTGGATCATCTCCTGGTCATCTACTCAACATATTTGCATTGACATTTTACTCAGAGGTGAACAAGGGGGTACAGAGGTATCTTCTTGCGTATGGCAGCTTGGCTGCCAAGTAGCTATCATATTGTTGGGGCGCGACTATGCCGCTGATGCTGTACCCCTCGACCAGTACACTGGTACTCATTTTGCCGACCTCAGAAGGATGATCGGCTGAGTCACCCCCACCTGGTGTTAATTCAGTGGCCAACCGGGCTCAAACTCAGGCCCGAAGATCCCAAACAAGCCACCCTAACTACTAAGCCAACACCAGGCTTACACAGAGGTCTACTTACCTACATCTGATAAGTATACCCTAACAACAATGCCTAGACTTTAAAGTCTCACTGCAGCAAGTGGTGGAATTCCTGTCTTTGGTCAAAATATACGCATCAAGGGCTGGTGATCCGTTACCAGCATGAAATTCCAGCCATACAATTACGAAAATAATTCCTTTATGCCATACACAAATGCCAACCCCTCCTTCTCAATCTGTGCATAATTTTTTTCCGCAGTGCTAGGGTTTTATCTGCGCATCTGCTACCGGTCTTTCTGATCCATATTCTCATTTGTCACTTGGTATCGCCCCCAACCCCTGGTGACTCGCATCTACACTGAACACCAGTGGTTTCTTCAGGTCATAATGTAGTAAAACTTTGTCACCTGTGAGAGCGTTTTTCACGTGCACAAACACCTCCTCACACTTTGCAGACCATGCCCACTTTGTGCACTGGTTCAATAGGTCATGGAGGGGCGCAGTTTGGGACAAACTTTCTGTAATCGTTTAGCATGCCGAAAAATGACTTTAGTTCTGAAACATTTCAAAGTCTGGGACCTTCTGAATAGTCTCCACTTTGCTTTGCAAGGGGCGGATTCCATCTGCACACAACAAATGACCGAAATACTCAAGTTCAACTTTGAAAGATTTGCATTTTTCACCATTTAGACAGACATTATATTTGTTAAGCCTATCAAATACTTTCTCAAAAACTCTAATATGTTCTTCTACTGTCTTGGTAGCTGCTATGATATTGTTACGGTTGTGGGGGTAGATGGAGGAATTTAATAGGAAAGTTGATGTAAAGAAGTAGGGAGACATCTCGATGTAAATAAGTAGGAAAACTGTGAGCTTAAGTGTTACGTGTCACCCCACGTTAGGTAGTGCGGTGTTAATGAGTTAGAGATTAAGAATAAGTTCCCCCAGTATGTGATTCTACCCCCCCCTCTGTAACCTATTCCTACACTAAACGTGCCGAGCAGGCAGAAGCCCCGCCTCCAAGGGTGACGGCGGGTGAAGTCCCACCCCCGAGTTGGAACGTTTTGTTTGGTGACATCAGACAGAGTTCAGAGAAGAAACGCATGAGTGGGGAGTGAGGGGTACAAGTGGTCGAGAGAGAATGTAGCTAGGAGATGGCCTGTAAGAACAGGGGTTTATGGCTGGCTTTCCTTCGACGCATGAAGAAGATGCACAATTCTTGTATTCGTGCTGAGGCGATTTGGCTCGCATGGTGAAGCAACATGCTGTCTATCAACTCGTGGCTGGTTATGTGGGACAGGCCTCGTGTGTGTCATCGAAGGGGACAGTGCGATTCTGCAAAGCCGCGGCGTCAATGAGGACAATCGACAAAGAAGCTGCAAGGGGTCTCTGAGCCTTGGTGTTGAATATCGCTCACAAATTGCCTGATGAATGTTCCCACTGTGAGAGAGCGGCTTGGCGCCATTTTGCGCGTGTCTACACATGCAAATAGAAGCGCCTTGATTCCATGTTCCATAAAGACCATCTCTTGACCAAGTTAAGTGCCAGAATAAAGGAGGAATTTTCTTTTATTTTGTTTCCCCTTGTCTGTATTTAAGTCTGTGTGTAGAGGCGCCTTGACTTTCGACTTTAGTTTATCTCACGATTATTATTAAATCTGAATTATCGTCCTTTGTAAATATTTGGCTATTTTCATTAAATTCCGCAGTTATTTCAAGTTGCTGTATCCGTGTATTTGTCGTGGGGTTCGAGAATAACCCCCCCCCAACCCCATGCTGTATTTCTCCATGCTCTGTCGCTCCGCCATTGCGCCCTGCCCCTCCCGCGCTTGCGCCCTGCCCCTCCCGCACTTGTTATAATCTCCGAGGATTAACATGTCCGCCTCTGAATTATGAAAAGCCGCTCGATCATCCGGGCTGGTGGTGTTAACCGCTCGTAACCACAAATTGGCTTGGGGGGGGGTTAACCTGGACTGCCAGCACTGCGACGATATCAACAATGTAACAAAGTACATAAGCTCAACCTGCCAAAATCTTGTCCATGGTAGCCTGAAACTGAGATGGTGCAGTTTTCACACCAAAACACAAACGTTTAGTTGCCAATAACCCTTTCTGCATGTTCAACACCATCGACTTTGCTGATTCTTCATCCAGAAATAACTGGTTAAATGCACCGGTTAAATCTAATTTTGAGAAGAATTTGGGTTGCATACCATTCTGTGAGATTTTGGCAAACAGATCCTGGATGTTGGGGAGTTTGTAACTATCATCCTCAATAGCCTCATTAATGGCTTTGGATTCATCACAAACCCTCACCTTGTTGTTTGGTTTGGGCACATAAACTGCTGGCGATGCCCAATCACTATGGTCACGAGAGTACAAAATATCAACCTTAACTCGCCTGTCATATTCATTTTCTACAATAGAATATGGAATGGGTCTAAATTTCTGAAGCATTGGTTTTGCATCAGGCTTTACCTCGAGAGATGCAGTAAACCCATTTATGCCCATACCCTCACTAGAGAACAATGAGCTATTCTGATTTAACAGCTGTTTGAACTCTGGTGGGAACTGACTTGATTGAGGGAAAGAAACCGAGTCCTTTGCAAACCTTGTAACCAAGGAGATACTTTCCCAATCCAGCTTGATCTTACACTTCTCAACAAGGACAGTTGATTCCCTTGTACATCAATGAATATGAACATAAACTCTTGGTTATGCCCATACAATACTGGTACCTTGGTGCATCCAACAAGAGGAAAGAATTCCCCCGTATAACTGCGTAAAGTTATTTTGTTGTACAATGGAAATTGAGACAACTTATCATAATCTACAGTTTCTGAAACAATTGAGCATGACGCTCCCTTGTCAAGTTCCATGACAATCTCTGTGTGACCTACCATCACACCGAGCCTTACTGGCTTTACCTTACCGGTTGTTGCACTGTTACACTACAAGCCAGATCATTTATGGTCGTTTTCCGGACCACTGTCCAAATCAGTGTTGTCGTTCACCAAAGAATCCACATGTTTGGTTGAACTTCCCCATTTGGTTGCTCTCCCCTCTGGGCTGGTTCTCCTATCTCATGTCTTGCTCAGATTGACGCAGTTGAAGCCAAAACTATCAAGATCAATGGAGAGTCTCATGGTGGGGCTGGGTCAGGAGGGCCTGTCACTTTGCCATCACCGACAGGTCGGTGGTCTCTGTCTTCTTCTGCATCATTTCTGGTCTTGCACCTTCTGCCCTCTCCATGCTCTGCCCCCCCCCCCAAGTATCTGCAGGATGCACACGGCCTACCAGCTGCCTGTGTCTGGCACTGCTGCTCACCTTCACTCATTTGTTCCTCTTTTCTGCTTGTGGAACCACTTTCTGCACTCTCTTTGGTCTTATTCTTCCCTCCCAATCTTTGGGACGGCTGTTCACCACCATTTCATGTCATCTCCCATCTGGGGCCATGATTTTTTTCTGCACCTGTTAAGCCACCATTACCCCTCCCAAAATTTTGCTTGTGTATCCATCTTGTCCACCCCTTGCATTCTCAACCTAACCTTCATTGTTACCTCCATCCCTTGTTTGTCTACGTTCTCTCTCTGCCCTGCTATTGGTGTTTCCCCTTTCTCCTGCTGTTCCCTTTGTTGTGTTGTTTCCTGATCTCTTCTATGTCCTAGCTTTTCCACAAGCCAAGACCATGTATGAAAAAAACCCAAAACTTCATGGGGACCATGTTTCGTATGTATCCAATTTTATGGCACCTGTAACAGGTGGTGATTTCCCATCTCGAAGCCAACACTTCTCAAGGTGGTGATTTCCTCCACAGCACTTGCACGGAAGTCCCGACGGTCCACAGCACAGGCACGGACATCTCGCCGATCTGTTAAATGGCGCTCATGCCTTTTGTCCGGTTGGCGTTGTCCTCTTCCCCTGCTGAAGTCGGTTTGTCATGCCGTCATCGGTTCTTGCTGTATTGCTGCCCATGTGCTCCTTGTTAGTCTTGCCAGCTAATTTGTCCAACAAATATTTCACTCTGGCATCTTCAAAAGATAAAATTGCCTACGACAACAAATTTGTTTGTGTTCTGAACATTTTTGGGTGAAGTCTGGACACAAGTCTGTCTCTGAGGTCTTAGTTTAGAAATCCTCCAAACGAACACGTGGAAGCAAGCTGCTTCAAACGTATGACAAAGTCAGCCACGGAGTCATCTCACCTTGCCTTGTCATACAAAATTTGTGCCACTCAGCAATCACGATGGGTTTAAGGAGTGAAATGCTCTGGCAATAGTCCCTTTAAATCGTCGTAAGACTGATTTTGGAGCATCCAGACTTACACTGATGAGCCAAAACATTATGACCACCTGCCTAATATGCTGTTGGTCCTCCGTGTGTCGCCAAAACAGCGCTGACCCGCCGAGGCATGGACTCTCCAAGACCCCTGAAGGTGTCCTGTGGTATCTGGCACCAAAACATTAGCAGCAGATCCTTCAAGTCCTGTAAGTTGTCAGGTGGAGCCACCGTGGATCGGACTTGTCGGTCCAGAACATCCCACAGATGCTCAATCGGATTGAGATCTGGAGAATTTGGAGGCCAGAGCAACACTGTGAACACTTCATCATGTTCCTCAAACCATTCCCGAACAATGTGTGCAGTGTGGCAGGGCGCATTATCCGGCTGAAGGAGACCACTGCCATCAGGGAATATCATTGCCATGAAGGGGTGTAGCTGGTCTGCAACGATGTTCAGGAAGGTGACACATGTCAAATTGACATCCACATGAATGGCCGGACCAGGGTTTCCCAGCAGAACATTGCCCAGAGCATCACACTCCCTCCACCGGTTTGTCATCTTCCCATAGTGTATCTTGGTGTCATCACTTCCCCAGGTAAACGGCGCACACGTACACGGCCATCCACGTGATCTAAAAGAAAACGGGACTCATTGGACTAGGAGACCTTCTTCCACTGCTCCAAGGTCCAGTTCTGTCGCTCGTATGCCTATTGTAGGCGCTTTCGATGAAAGACAGGGGTCATCATGGGCACTCTGACCGCTCTGCGGCTACGCAGCCCCATACACAGCAGAGTGCAATGCATTGTGAATTTTGACACATTCCTCCCCGTGACCACCATTAAAATTTTCTGTGACTTGTGCGACAGGAGACCTTCTGTTGGTTCGGACCAGACGGGATAGCCTTCACTGCCCTCGCGCATCGATGAGCCTTGGGCACCCAACACCCTGTTGCCGGTTTGTGGTTTGTCCCTCCTTGGATGGACCACTGTTGGCAGGTACTCACCCCTGCTGACCAGGAGCACCCCACAAGCCTTGCCGTTTCAAAGATGCTCTGACCCAGACATCTGGCCATAACAATTTGGCCCTTGTCAAAGTCGCTCAGGTCTTTACTCCTGCCCATTTCTCCTGCATCCAACACATCAACTTCAAGAACTGACTGTTCACTTGCTGCCTAATATATCCCACCCCTTGACAGGTGCCATTGTAACAAGATAATCAATGTTATTCACTTCACCTGTCAGTGGTTATAATGACTTGGCTCATCAGTGTACATAAGTTCTTTACCATTTTGAATGTGTCCACTCCCACCAAAGCCAGGAACAGGTTGGTATTTTTTCATCGTCGGTTGCATTCTCCTCTATGAATGCATCGCATCTGTCCACGTAGTCATCAAAGCATTCCACTTTCTCATCAAAACATCCAATACTTCCAAACACAGCAATATTTTGCAATGTTTCTTTGGGTTCCAAGACAATCAACAATTCTCGTTGCCAATTTGTTGTATCCTGGACAAGTGAATACATCGAATATTCCAGTCCACATTACAGAGTAGATCAAATACGGCCCAGAAGAATGGAAGCCATAAAACACGTTGCATTCACGCATGAGCACACCTCACCTCTTGATGATGTCCGCATCCTTCACATCTCACTGGGCAATGGTAATGACCTCGGACAAATTTCTCATGACATGGGTTTAAGCCCTGCTTGAGAGAATGCCACATCGTTATTTGGATGGTGTACAAGTTTTCAAGACCGCTGCCTAAATCGTTGAGGCCGATCTTCACAAGGCCTGTGACACCTATCCGCTCAAAATCCTTTTAAATGTCACTTTGGTAGTTTTACAATTAAGGGAAAACTTATGGGGAAGGAATGGTGATTGTGAATATGACTGAAACATCTATGGCTTGTCATCGTCGTAAGCACCAACATGGCGACCCGAATAATTTTCATGAAGTAGTAAATCATGGGTGGAGTCAGCCGAACTGTCTAATCAATGGGTGGCACGGGACATTACACACACACACACACACACACACACACACACACACACACACACACACACACACACACACACACATACACACACACACACACACACACACACACACACACACACACACACACACACACAATCGCGAGGGATGACACAATGGATCAGTTACAGTCTGATGGGGACGTAAAGTGGGCTGTCCCGTCTGCACCCACAGTAGACAAATATTTTTTTCACAGCCTTTGCAAAAAGCAGAGAACTTGCATCGTGGAGGAACTTGCAACATGCACTCGACCTGATGGGACTGTGTTTCGAGGGTCTGCTCTGACTGGGGAGTCTGCAGTTTGTTTGACCCGAGCCAAGTCATACTTGTAGTGTCGTGACAGTGGTGCTTCGAAGGCAGACACGAGCGGGGGAAACAGTCCAACCCGGCTTTGTTGCATGAGCGGGAGCGTGAGCGTACGTTGCCCCGTAACTCCTCTTTATTACGTACTCAATGCACTCTACAAGCCACAGCGACTACAGCAACCACTACAACGCCTCAGGCGGCGCGCACTCCTATATCCCTTGCACGCAAGTGATCACGCCGACCACTCCTCCACATCATGCCCTGCCCCCGCAGGCCCGCTACACCACACTCCTCCCTCCTAAAACTATGATTATTAAATGACCATCATCATAATAACCAGAAGCAGCATAGGATACCACGATATAAAAGCAGATAAGATACCAAAAACGATAATCGCCTCAAAAAGAAAAAGCATAGGCACATCACACCATATAACGTGTCGATGCGAGCGAGTGGAGCTGCAACGGCCAGGTTCCGAAGACTGAGTTGCACAATGAACCCACAAAACCCTGACCGTGTTACAGATATCAAGCAGCAAGGCAAGAAGCACAGCATCACTACGCAGCAAAAGCGCCCCCAGGCGGCTCATGCTTACACGCCCTCCGGCGAGGTCGTGGCGACCTCCCGAGCAAACCTCCCCCGGCACCATCAAACGCCTCCGGCCGACAAGGCGGCACATCTCCCCCAGCCAGACCTGAAGCAGATAAACATTCCGAGGCCGGAAGCCCACTGTCTGGAAGCCGTGGCGCCAATGCCAAACCCGACTGACCATGGGTGGGGACGCTGAACAGCGCCGTCGGCTGGATGCAGCAATCACCCCACAACAACCCACGCACTACAATCAGCCGAGATTCCAACGTACGTCCAAACGGCCTCGGGCGAGAACAGAGAGTCGCGCCCCAGGCGCCAGACACGTCTGACCTTGCCGAAACCAGAGGTGGGGGTAACGCCGAACAGCGAACCAGCCCCGGCTCTGAGTCGATCTCTGAGACCCACACAACAATTAGACGGTAGCAATTCAATACAAACTCAGGCCCGTCATAAATCAATAAGAACATCATCTGTGCAATTGCAAACTCCTTTTTCCGTACAGCGCGTTTTTCCGATAAAATCCCCGCACATGACAAAGCAACAACCCGTGGCCCGTGGCAGCGGGAGGCCAATAAAACCTCTTTATTTGCCATGATCGCTCCCAAAGCCTTCACATCACATTGATTATAACGAAAATCCCATCGATTGATCCCAGCCAAACATATTCTCACACATGAACTGTCGGCATTTATTTCAACAACGTTAAACTGCATCACTTGAGCAATGAAAATCAAATACGCAATGAACAGCAACCCATGAACCACATCACGTGTCCGTCTCCCGGTTGTCGTCGCGACGTTGCGATGACCTGCTTGTCGTCGACAGTCGCGATCCGCGAACTTCTTGAACGCGACGGGCTCGCTGCAACTCCCCGTTGAAATCGCCTGACCGACACAGGCGCGCATTGCATCATGAGCGCAGCCGAAGCGCGAGAGCTCATCGCGAGAGCTGGCACGGCTCCCGTTGCTCCCGAACCGCACCTCAACGTTACAGGAAGCAACGAACGGCAGCTCACGTTGCATCGTCGCGGCCCCCGTCGCCGGAACCTCACCCTCGCGTCTCGAGGGAGGCCCGGGCCCACACGGAGGTACGTGCCCCGAGGGAGGCACAGGTGCACCTGGAGGTACGAACTCCGAAACAGGAACTGCGAGCCCCTCCCCTCGCACCACGAACCGCGGGAGCGCACCCCGCTGACCCCGCTGGGCAACCAAGACATGTGCCCCGCCAACCGCCGGCAGCGCTTCATCGGCATACGTGTGCGATGCGAGGGTAGCACGAGCGGACTCAACTCGACACCCGATCAGTGCCCCGATCACTTCGACCTCCATTGGCATTGGTCCTGCCACCGTCGGACCAACTGAAACCAGGCTCAACATGGGCAGCATCAGTTCCCCGGTCACCTCAACCATCTCCTGCCATTGATCTTGTCACCTCCGGACCAATTGAAGGCAGGTTTAACACGGGCAGCATCAGTGCCCCGGTCACCTCAACCTCCCCTGCCATTGGTCTTGTCACCTCCGGACCAATTGAGGGCAGGTTCAACATCGGCAGTATCTCCCGTTCCGGGTCGCTGGGATCTCTGTACCCAGGCTGCAAGACTCGACCCGGGCGTTAAAGTGTACGCCATGTACCGAACACCGTACCGGCAGTAGGTCTTGACCCGGGACGCAAGGGTCGCTTCGTACACCGCCATCCATGACCGTTATGATGGCCGATGACTCTCGGCACACACACCGTAGATGTCCCCGAGTGCTCAGACCGCCGTCCGATTGACTGCATTGCAACGCTCGGCCACGACCCGCGCCGAAGACCGTGCGCGCGGTCGTGCGCGCCTGGAACACCGCGCTGACTTCCGAATCATCTGCTGCGCACCGACCATCGAGACCCCGGACATTCCTCAGAGCTTGCGCGATGTCCGACGCCACATCCGAGCTGAACTGCGTGTCCTCGTTCTTCAGCCGTGACCTTGCAGAAACCATTCCCGAGATTTGTCGTGCCTCAATTAAATGAACTCCGAGCGCGGCCGTTGTCCACTCGACGTGACCGAAGTCGACTCCGACAAAGGCGGGCACGCGTCCGTGCGCCGTGCCCCGACTTCCTGTCATGCCTGAGCTGGCCGTGCAGGCGAGCCTCCTGGCTCCGGAGCCTGTGCGCGCGGCGTGCGAACCTGCGATACGCTCTTCGCGATGCGCTCCTCCGGAACCTCGAACCGCGCGGGGTGCGCTGAGTTACTCGCTGCCGATCCGAACCCAACCACCCTGCACACGCCGATCCGAACAGCCTCATTGCCAAACTGTAGTGTCGTGACAGTGGTGCTTCGAAGGCAGACACGAGCGGGGGAAACAGTCCAACCTGGCTTTGTTGCACGAGCGGGAGCGTGAGCGTACGTTGCCCCGTAACTCCCCTTTATTACGTACTCAATGCACTCTACAAGCCACAGCGACTACAGCAACCACTACAACGCCTCAGGCGGCGCGCACTCCTATATCCCTTGCACGCAAGTGATCACGCCGACCACTCCTCCACATCATGCCCTGCCCCCGCAGGCCCGCTACACCACAATACTGAAGACTAAAACTGATGTGTTTCTTCCCGAATTGATGCTCAGCATTTATTTTTAGAGGATAGAGCATGGACAAACAACATGGGTGGGCATACATGAGGAGGATGTGGAGATTGGGACCATACTCTGTGCAGAGCGATGGTGCTGCTTAAGCATTCTCCTTGGCTACTGGGCACAATCCTGGACGGGTGACTACTCCGACACAGTAACCCAGCATGCTGACACTCATTTTGCCGACCTCGAAAGGATGACAGGCTGAGTTAACCCCACCTGGTATTAATTCAACAGCTGAGCAGGATTTGAACTCAGGACCCTTGGATCCAAAGCCCACCACACTAACCATTAAGCCAACACCAGGCATGCATACATGAGGTGGGGGAGATTTCACCTTAATTGCGGAGAGAAAAGTGAAGACTTTGGGAAGTGATGTCACTGGATGGGTTCCATTCCTGACACAACTATGCACTGTCAGGTTGGGTGCTTGGCAAACAGGGTGCTTGCTGCATTATTGAGGGTGCAGACTTTCCGAAGGACGTTGAGGTGGGTATCCCGTTGGTTAGCATTAGTTTATGGACGTTAAAGACCCCACGTTGTCTTTTGACGAAGAGTAGTCGAGTTATCGCCAGCACCCTCAATAAATTGCAAATTCCTGCTCTATCCGACAGGGGGCACTTCATCGGCAGCACAGCACTGATCCCAGCAATGATGAAAACTCTCACCACATGCTGCCTTCGAGAAACGAAAACTGTTGGTGTGGCCTTATGCCTGGGATCATTGTCATGCTGGAAATGTAAGTGGACCTCATTGATATCTCTCTTATGACATATCCAAGCTATCCTGATGGACCCTGTTAACGGTATTCTGGATTATCTTTTGTAACGCAGTTGTCCAGTTGTGTTGACTGTTAAAGCAGCCCTAAATCATGGTTGATCCACCACGTTGCCTTCAAGTGGACGACAGCAAGGTTCCTGCTTTTTAAAGAGGTCAGTAAAAACTGTCTACCGCAGTTGGTTGTGGATGTTAAAAAGAATATCCTGTGGTGCCTTTCAAATATAGTAAGCCATCGTGTGCTTGGACCCCATGGCTCAATCCTCTGCCTAGAGATTAAATTGGGTGTGTAAGAATTAATTATTAGACACATGTGCATCTAAGGTCAAATCAGTTAACAGTACGAATGGGGTCAGTAGAAATGGAGTGTAGATATACCACAGGCACGAATAGCCAAATGGTCTCCTGTGTGTAGGTTTCTTTGTAAATTAGTTTGTTCTTGTGAAAGGTCTGTTTTTTTTGCTCTCTTGTTCCGACAATGGGATTGATGTCAGCTTTACTTTACTTCCCACAGCGATTATAGGACATACAAGGAATTTCGACACAGCGGGTGAGCATTTGGCTTATACTTGTGCCATGTTAACCCCACGTTATTTCAATCTACTACTTCATTTAATTGGGGGTGGGGGGGGGGGGGGGGAGGGCGAGAAGTGTCGACGAGAACAAAGGGGCAGGAGTGGTAACCTTAGGGACATCGCCAAGAAAGTAATTTTGTTAAATTTTTTCGGGCTGTTAGGGGGTGGCAGGGGTATGTATGCAGTATGTCCAATGTAAAGTGGCGTGGGGTGGGGGGGGGGAGGGGAAGGGGAGTTGTAGTGCGACTATGAACAAAACACATTCATCTTTTAACAAGACCTCCCTTTCACAGACATTGCGATCACAACACAGGTATACAATCATCAATAAAGGCCCAGGTTAACTACCATTCCTGCCAATATATTTTTTCCAACTAAATACATACCCCTATCCCCATTATCCGTTTCACACGACAAAATTTCGGAGGTAAATCCGATTCCACTCCACTGCTACCTCTGCAACTATTCTTCCCCTCGGGGAAGGATTTTTTGTGGCTGATATACCGACATATTTTAACCCTGCTCAGGATGAGGGTTATCTGAATTTATCTCGAAGGTAACACTGTACCCCGGAGTATTAGATGTAGTGTGCAACAGTGTGAAACGTTTATTTAATTGTGAGTTAAGGTTTATGTAATAGTGTGTGGTCAAATGTCAAAAGTGTTACTTATTGGCGCTTGGTGGACATGTAGTATGTTGTCCACCAAAGCCACAGACAATACAAGTGCAAAAACAAGCTGCTGCTGGCTTTGACAAGCCTCAAGCAGCACTCAAAATCTTTTGAATCTTCAAAGATGTTGGCAGCATCGCCTATTCTGGCTGGACCATACACTCCAAAGTTGCAAAATCTTAAAAATCAAGAAAAAATGTCAAGTGAGGCTTCGGAATCTGCACCATTTCCTGTTGTGACAGTACTGTGCCTGCAGGCACTGTAAAGGAAAGCATCGTGGGTCCAACTCGATTCACAGGATGGTAATCCCGAATCTATGGTCTGAAAAGTCACTGAAATATCCTGGGGAAGCTTGTCCTGGGTTAAGCAAACCACGGGGTTCGTGAAACCAGTGTGAAAGGGATGGAGGGGTAAATTTGTATGCAAAGTCGAAGCTCAGGGTGGAGCTATAACACAATGTATCAGGACTTAACAGAAGAAAAGGAACAGTAAAAAGAGAGGGGTGAAGCACATCAACAGCAGGGTTTTGGGACAAAATCGAGGGAGACTTGGACAAATAAGGGATATGTTTAAGAATGAGGGGTTGGAGATAACGCATGGGGGTGAGCAAGATTGATACAGAATAACAGAAGCAAACTCTCAGGAAGGAAAACTGGGAAATTTGAAAAGAGGTGGGCTTGGGGTGGGTTAAAAGTGGCAGAAAAGGTCGTGGTTTTGGATTGAGGACAATCTGAGATGGTGGTGAACAGCTGTCCTGAAGACCTGGCAGGACGAATGAGATTGAAGACTATGTGGAAGTTGGTTCCACAGGTGGGAAAAAAGAGGAATGAATGAGTGGAGGTGAGCAGCGATTCTTGATTTTGGGGGTTTCACCAGAAGGGGGTTGCTGGTGGATGTGCAAACTGCAGATACCTGGGAGAAAGGGGGGGGGCAGAAAGAAAGCACAGAAAGAGCAGAAAGGAGGTAGTGGAAGACAAAGATCACTGACCTCTCTGCGATGTGAAAGTGATAGGCCCACAGACTCTTCTTCATCACAGGAGATTGCACAGATCTTGAAAGCCTTGGTTTCCCTGACATCAAGCTGAGCAAGGTGTAAGACAGAGGTGCAGTCCAGAAGGGAGAGCAGTACTCCATCAAGCTGTAGATGAATGCCTTGTCATTGGATAAGAATTCAGGTGTGCCAATGAAGAACTTTGCATGATGGAAGATGACTAGTCGGTGACTGGTTTTGGAGTCCAAGTTAGAGCGAAAAGATCATAGCTGGTTTACCCAACAAAAATCATAGCTGTTAATGATAACCATAAGTTTGAGTCACTGAACCTCTTCAAGAAGACTGTTAAGAAGCGAGATGGGAGAGAGTTTTCCTTACAGTCCTTTTGGAGAGTGACATTGTGAGATGTGTCAGGATTGAAAGGCATATTCCAAGTGTTTGACCAGCTTGTGATTCCATTGAGGTGTGAAGAGAGGGAAGAGGCTGCTGCCTGCCTATCTGAAAGATGAGAGATATCACAGAAGTTGGAGTCATCAGCAAAGACCTAAAGAGGATTTTCCAGTCTGAAAGATTTTTGATGAAAATTACGAATAGGACTGGGCCCAAAACACTGCCTTGGGGCACTCCAGCTTTGACAGGGAGAGGAGATGAGAGGATTCCGTTGAGATCATGCATTGGCTATACGAGAGTAGAGGAAGTCAGTAAGCCATGTGTGGGGTTGGCCTTGGATGCCATAAGAAGAAAGCTTGGAGAGCAAGGTGGAGTGCCAGACTGCATCGAAAGCATGAGATATGTCTAGAGAGACAGCCCTGATCTCTTGTCTGATATTGAAGGCTTTCATCCACTGTTGGGAGAATAAAAGCCCTAAACGGTCAAAGGTACCATTTAGCATATGGAAGAAGAAGCCCACCTTTTATGACGTCCCTTAAAACAGTAAGTTTCCTGTTTGGAATGATTTTCAATTTTGTTTGACTGCCAGACAGACACTGAAGCAATTTTTTTTTCCTGTGCTGTGCGCATGTGCACTCAGGATGGGATGCCATACAATTTGCCAACTTCAGAGTCAAAGTACTGCTAAACTGCAGGTGCATGTTCCGATTTATGTTATACAATGTTCAAATTGTAAAATTCAATTGACATTAAATAATTCCTCGATCATAGACTGACAGACAGAAAGGGTGAACCAATTGCTGAACCCTGCTTTGCACTACACATGCAGGGTAATAAGTATTTTGTTTAGGGCACTATTAATTTTGAAACACCCTGTACAATGAGGAACAACAATACTCAATCATTAACCACACCCGTATGGGTGTGATTGGCCCTTGGCCAATTGTGTCACCACAGACAGGCCTACCCCCACCATACTGATTGGCAGGTGTTGGCCCCCTCACCCTCCCTGGGCCTTCCTTGCCTGACGAGTAATTATGCGACTTTGCATACTTTGTGGAATTCTTTCAACTTATGAAAATTCCGAGTAGTCGTGGACATTCCCACTGTAAAATTTAGTAGATTGGTGTTTAAACCAAGTACTGAGCTTAAACCAATTTTGAGTTAGGGTTAGGCTGTCTAAAAAGAATAATAATGAGAAAGCTTTGTATTTGGGCTTCTTCTTCCATATGCTAAATGGTACCTTTGACCGTTTGACCAAATTATTAATTTGGCTTCTTCATATTCTCATAATAAAGCTTTGGTGAAAATTTGATGACAAAAGCTCAAATGGTAAAAAGTTATGGACCAGACACACACACACACACACACACACACACACACACACACACACACACACACACACACACACACACACACACACACACACACACACACACACACATACACACATACACACATACATACACACACACACACACTGACATTTATTAGTATATCTAGTGAGATATCTTTCATTATCCTCAACATCTCCATCATACCCCTTTGTAATCACCCCTTCCTTATTGTGGCAGGCTTTGGATCCTAGGGTCCTGAGTTGAAATCCCGCTTAGCTGTTGAATTAATACCAGGTGGGGTTAACTCGGCCTGTCATCCGTCCGAGGTCGGCAAAATGAGTGCCAGCATGCTGGTATACTGTGTCGGAGTGGCGACCCATCCAGGATTGTACCCAATAGCCAAGGAGACTGCTAAGGCAGCACCAACGCTCTGCACAGAGTATGGTCCCAATCTCCTCCTCCTTCCTTATTGTATAAAGCCCTGTCTCCTTCAGCTGATGATCGTAGCTTAGTCTAGCCAGTCCCAGAATCAATCTTGTTGCTCTATGCTGAACCTTCTCTATTACAGCTATGTTCTTCCTCAGACGTGGTGCCAAAAAACTGTACACCATATTCTAAGTGAGGCCTCACTAAAATTTGATACAGTGCTAACACTACTCCTTTTGATTTATAATTTATCCCCCTATGAATGCAAACTAAAACCCCATTAGCTTTCCCCTAGCTGTCTGGCACTGTCCTGTCTGCTTACCCCTCCATATGTATTACCACCCCCAGATCCTTCTTCTGTGTGACATGCTCCTAAATTGCCCCTTGCATCATGTAATCTCTATTTTGACTATTCTTACCCTTCCCCAGCACCATAAATTTATTCATGTTAAACTGCAGCTGTCAATCATTTGCTCAATCGAAAAAGGATCTAGACTTTCCTGAATCTGATCACTTCCCTCTCGACTACCTTCCTAACCTCCAAGCTTTGCGTCATGTGCAAATTTAGAAAGCTGACTCTTAACTCCACTGTCCAAATCATTGATATAAACAAGAAAAAGAGCAATCAGATATTGCAGACCTATGCCAGGACTTGTTTTGTGTGGTGTATTTTCTGTGGTGTTTGTGTACTGGTACGTTACGTAATTAATGACTGACAAAACTGGAACTGCCACTTATTACTGCTGGCAGTGATAACCGGGTCGCAAAATGTCCCGCTTTGATGCAACCCTGCTTTGATTGGACACCTGACCCTGACCCATGACATTTATTATTAATATTATTAAATTGAATTCAGAATGGGATTAAAATAAATTCAATTCAAATCAAATAGAAGATCAAATAGCTACAGTCCTGCAATGGAGTCCTCAAAAGGAACCCCAAAAAGCAAAGATGAAGACATCAGGAGAATCTCAATAGGATTTGGGTTTCAGCTGCTCCTCCTCTACCCTCAAACCCATCCAGACACAGCCAAGTGAGCCTTATTAAATATATATATATATATATATATATATATATATATATATATATATATATATATATATATATATATATATCAAAAAGAACCCAGATCAAAAATAAATAAATAATTCTGCCTGCCAGACAGAATCAAAAATTAAATAATTCTGCCTGCCAGACAGACAGAATCAACGTTTCAGGTTGAAATTTAAAACATATATTCCCCATCACCTCCAGATCATAATTGTGAAGTTTCACGTTGATCGATTAAGTAGTTCAAGAGATTTTCACTCAATCCAATGTGGCTGTCAGACCATGTGACCTATCAATTATTTGTCATGAATACTCTGGTAGCACCAAGACTTGGGGAACATTTGCATGGTTTCCCCTCTCTCTGTCCAGCTGTTCTGGATAAGAAGATTTTTAAAATACATTTTAGGGTAAATCCAATATGGCTGCCAAGCCATGTGATCTATGACGTCATATGTGTGAACGGTTTGTTCCTTGTAGATAGGCGGTTATACATGTAAAGTTCCAACTCGATCTGTTCAGCCATTTCAGAGAATAATATTGTTCAAGATTTTTTTTAAACAATATGGCTGTGGAAACGTGATTGATGACATCATCATTTTTTTTTTTTTTTATGTGGACCAATTTATCCTGAGGGCCTAGATGACCCTCAAAAATGTTCATACTGATCGGATGTAGCATTCTATACATGCAATTATGATGTCAAAATGAAGGCACCTTTGACATTAAAAAATCACACATTCCCCAAGAGGAGGACTTGCCATGTGCAAGTTTTAGTTTTTCCTTGGTGAGGTTTTGGAGGTACAGAGGTCCTTTGTTTTTTTTCTTTCTCTTTTCCTTTTTAGCCGCGTTGCATAGCGAACGCTGGCTCTAAGAGAGCTCCGCGTTGTTCTTCTTCTTCTTCTTGTTCTTCTTCTTGCTGTTCTTCTTCTGGTGAAGACAAAACCTTTCTGGGGGTGAGAATAGGGAGTGAAGCAGGCAGGGAGGATACATGGAGGTACCTGATGCCCTGAGGCATCTGATACCCGAAACGCACTTGACGCCCTAAAGGCACCTGATGCCCTGGAGGCACTTGATGCCCTGGAGGCACCCGATGCCCTGGGGCACTTGATGCCCTGAGGGCACCTGATGCTCTGGAGGTACTTGATGCCCTAGAGGCACCCGATGCCCTGGGGCACTTGATGCCCTGGAGGCACTGGATGCTTTGGAAGCTAGCATAGCAAGGAGATTGACTGGTGGAATGACGCGGCTCTTGGACACATTTGTCCTTGTTTCTAACATGGCTGCCATGCCACGTGACCTATGATATCATAATTATCATGAAAACATTCCACATGAGTAGTTGTTCATATGATGAAAATTTTGGCTCGATCCAACAAGCGGTTGTAGAGAAAAACACTCATGTTCTGTGCGGACAAGCAAACAAGGAGACAAACAAACAATCAACAAGAAGACGTGCAGAACACGATACTTGCAATATCCATAAAACAAATTTGACCTCAAACATAATTGGTGGTTGAATTCAATGACCAAATATGCAACTCCTCTTTAAATTTCAAGTCAGTTGGATGAAAATTGACAATTTTAGAAATTCGGCCTCCGTTGACCGTTTGGCCTATGTGGATCTCCAAAATAATTGGTGGTTGAATTCAGTGACCCGATATGCAAATCCTCTTCAAATTTCAAGTGAATTGGATGAAAATGGATGATTTTAGAAATGTCACCTAAGTTTTTTTTTTTTTTGTATACCTTGGCGAGGCTCGTATGGGAGCTAACACACAACGCACAGCAAGGGGGGCATGAGACAAGAGGGGCGGGAGTGGGAAGGACAAAACAGTGGGGAACAGAGACATTCGGAGATCTGTGGAAGGGAGAGGGATGGGATGGGGAACTTGGGGTACGGTACACAAGATGGACATTACAGGGACTTTCAGGAAGGAAAGTAGGGAATTTAAAGGAGATGGGTTAGGAGTGGATTAACGGGGGTAGATTTGGATGGGAGATGATAAGAGGTGGTGGTTTAAAGTTGTTGAACTTGGGCCTATGTTGACCTTTTGGTCGATGTTGACCTCAAAAATAATTCGTTGGTTTAATTCGGTGATCTGAAATATATTATAAATCCTCTTCAAATTTCAAGACAATTGGATGAAAATTGAGGATTTTAGAAATGTGACAAAGTTGTTGACCTTTGGCCTATGTTGACATTTTGGTCGATGTTGATCTCAAAAATAATTTGGTTGGTTTCATTCAGTGACCTGAAATATAAATCCTCTTCAAATTTCAAGTCAATTGGATGAAAATTGAGGATTTTAGAAATTCTACCTTAGTTGTTGACCTTGGGCCTATGTTGACCTTATGGTCTATGTTGACCTCAAAAATAATTGGTGGTTCAATTCAGTGGCCTGATATTGCAACTCCTCTTCAAATTTCAAGCCAATGGGTTGAAAATTGAGGATTTTAGAAATTTGACAAAGTTGTTGACCTTTGGCCTATGTTGACCTTTTGACCTCAAAAACAATAGGTTTCTTGCTTATGCCAAACTCTACCATGTGGTGAAGTGTTATGAAGACCTGTTGGAAGTTGTGACCCGCAGGCGATAAACACGGACGCAATAACAAAATTGATTGACCAATCTACTCGAAGGACGGCAGTCGCCCCGGATCCGGCTTTCAAAGAAGAAGGAGAAGGAGAAGCGCGTTCTGGCAGTCGCACACCAATAGTGTTCGGAAGAAGAGCGAGGCAGAGACTCTAACCTCGAACGGCTCCCCCGCTACCCCTGTTATAATTATTGGGCGAAGGGTGCGGTGATGACCGGAAAGTGACACGCTGTGGCCCGAACCCAATAAACTTGGTTAAATCACCGATTTCGCAAGTAACAAACAACGAGAACATCGCTCGGTAGAGAGAGAGAGGGCACGCACGTCCATCGGGATGAACGGTTTGCGTTGTGTCCGCCACTGATGGAGCCTTGATCTGCGGTCGGGACCCGAAACCGAAACCGAATCGGCTCGTTCTTGTCACCTTCCCGACTCGTCCACCTCGTTTTGTCATCATCAATACACAACTTTTTGAAACACGATGTTATATATCGTTTTCGGCTCCCATCTCTCAAAATGGTGAAGAATCATTCAAGTCCGGTAGTCGTGTACATTGACGGAGTAAATATTGAGAGAAGTGGATAAGATCAGGGCCGCGTATAACCAGGATTGCCCCTGGGATGGGGGAGTCGGGTTGGGAGGGAAGGGGTAGGGGTGGCTGGGGGAGTATTAGGCCAAAAAAAAAAAATGTTGCATTGGCGTAACCCGCCCGACCCTAAAAATTCCGCCGACCCTACGTTTTTTTTTTGTTTTTTTGCTATCGAAAAATTTTTGCCGACCCTATTTTATTGCTATTTTTGTTGTTTTGCTATCGTTTTCAAGTATCTTGTTGATTGCGATCGCAAAAACCCGGAAGTGTTTCGGACAGAACCCGCCGACAAAAAGGGTGGTACTCGAGCCGGGGGAGATTTTGAGAGGGATTTATTAGGGAAAAAAAAAAAAAAAAAAAAAAAAATTAAAGATCCAGACCGACCTACCCTATTTTTCAGTGACCCGTTACGCCAATGCAACATTTTTTTTTTTTGGCCTTACGCTGTTGTCGAAGGGAGCGGAAATCACTTTGAATTGAGTGTGCGAGTGTGCTCCTGGACAATCGAGAAGGAGGATGGGGATTGGGGAGGGATAACATTGAGATAATAACAGCTGGGATGGTAAAATGTGCCAAGAAAGAGAAAAACAAAAGGGCATTTAAGTTTCGTCACGATCCAGAGTCGAGCTGCCTTCGTAACCCTAGTAACATCGTAACCAATCGACGGACGTCGATATATACCCCCTAGTAACACTCAGACCAATCAGAGACGAGGATACGGAAACTGTGGCGTTGTCACGCCCACGTGATATAAAAGTTGCTCAATGATTGGCCCACTCGTTTAGCTGATGTAACGAACATCCCGATGAATGAAGCCAGTACACTGGAGCAGTTTTAAAGGTTCAATCATTTTATATTCTGGACCCGGAGCTCCTTGGACGCAATTGCGTGCACCGCATACGTGTATCCATTAAAAGGTTACTCTGTTCATTACAAAGATCGTCGCTTTGCTTTTGCATCTGGTGAGAATGGCGTGCAGGGTCTGAGGCTGAACTATAAATAGTGGGAAATGGAGGAAAGTGGAGGGAAATGTTGGGGGTTCGTGGGGGTTTTGGGGGGTTCTGGGGTCTTACATCGGACTTCTGCATGCAGTAAGTATATTTTATCCCATTGGATCAGCAGAACAGCTTTTTGAAGGGGAATAATGAAATGAAAGTGGATTGTTATACAATCTGCCGGTAGTTATAAACAGTGTATTGTTATACAATCTGCCGGTAGTTATAAACAGTGTATTGTTATACAATCTGCCGGTAGTTATAAACAGTGTATTGTTATACAATCTGCCGGTAGTTATACAGTGTTATGTATTGTTATACAATCTGCCGGTAGTTATACAGTGTTATGTATTGTTATACAATCTGCCGGTAGTTATACAGTGTATTGTTATACAATCTGCCGGTAGTTATAAACAGTGTATTGTTATACAATCTGCCGGTAGTTATACACAGTGTATTGTTATACAATCTGCCGGTAGTTATACACAGTGTATTGTTATGCAATCTGCCGGTAGTTATACACAGTGTTATGTATTGTTATGCAATCTGCCAGTAGTTATACAGTGTATTGTTATGCAATCTACCGGTAGTTATACACAGTGTATTGTGCAATCTGCCGGTAGTTATACACAGTGTATTGTTATGCAATCTACCTGTAGTTATACACAGTGTTATGTATTGTTATGCAATCTGCCAGTAGTTATACAGTGTATTGTTATGCAATCTACCGGTAGTTATACATAGTGTATTGTGCAATCTGCCGGTAGTTATACACAGTGTATTGTTATACAAGCTACCTGTAGTTATACACAGTGTTATGTATTGTTATGCAATCTACCGGTAGTTATACACAGTGTATTGTTATGCAATCTACCTGTAGTTATACACAGTGTTATGTATTGTTTTGCAATCTACCGGTAGTTATACACAGTGTATTGTTATACAATCTATCGGTAGTTATACACAGTGTATTGTTATGCAATCTGCCGGTAGTTATACACAGTGTTATGTATTGTTATGCAATCTGCCAGTAGTTATACAGTGTATTGTTATGCAATCTACCGGTAGTTATACACAGTGTATTGTGCAATCTGCCGGTAGTTGTACACAGTGTATTGTTATGCAATCTACCTGTAGTTATACACAGTGTTATGTATTGTTATGCAATCTACCGGTAGTTATACACAGTGTATTGTTATGCAATCTACCTGTAGTTATACACAGTGTTATGTATTGTTATGCAATCTACCGGTAGTTATACATAGTGTATTGTTATGCAATCTACCTGTAGTTATACACAGTGTTATGTATTGTTATGCAATCTGCCGGTAGTTGTACACAGTGTATTGTTATGCAATCTACCTGTAGTTATACACAGTGTTATGTATTGTTATGCAATCTACCGGTAGTTATACACAGTGTATTGCTATGCAATCTACCGGTAGTTATACAGTGTTATGTATTGTTATGCAATCTGCCAGTAGTTATTATACACAGTGTATTGTTATGCAATCTTGCGGTAGTTATACACAGTGTATTGTGCAATCTGCAGGAAGTTATACAGTGTATTATGCAATCTACCGGTAGTTATACACAGTGTTTTATGTAATTTGCCAGTAGTTATACACAGTGTATTGTTATGCAATCTACCGGTAGTTATACACAGTGTATTGTGCAATCTGCAGGAAGTTATACAGTGTATTATGCAATCTACCGGTAGTTATACAGTGTATTATGCAATCTACCGGTAGTTATACACAGTGTATTGCTATGCAATCTACCGGTAGTTATATACAGTGTATTATGCAATCTACCAGTAGTTATACACAGTGTATTGTGCAATCTGCAGGAAGTTATACAGTGTATTATGCAATCTACCGGTAGTTATACACAGTGTTTTATGTAATTTGCCAGTAGTTATACACAGTGTATTGTTATGCAATCTACCGGTAGTTATACAGTGTATTATGCAATCTACCGGTAGTTATACACAGTGTATTGCTATGCAATCTACCGGTAGTTATATACAGTGTATTATGCAATCTACCAGTAGTTATACACAGTGTATTGTGCAATCTGCAGGAAGTTATACAGTGTATTATGCAATCTACCGGTAGTTATACACAGTGTTTTATGTAATTTGCCAGTAGTTATACACAGTGTATTGTTATGCAATCTACTGGTAGTTATACACAGTGTATTGTGCAATCTGCAGGAAGTTATACAGTGTATTATGCAATCTACTGGTAGTTATACAGTGTATTATGCAATCTACCGGTAGTTATACACAGTGTATTGCTATGCAATCTACCGGTAGTTGTATACAGTGTATTATGCAATCTACCAGTAGTTATACACAGTGTATTGCTATGCTATCTACTGGTAGTTATATACATTGCATTGTTATGCAAGTCACCGATCCACATCGATGTTAAAATGTGTGTGTCAGTGATACTTCTGTAAAATGCAGGCGTGGGTTATTTATTTTAGCCTTATTCATGTGGTATCGTTTATACAATTTGATTTCGGTCATCTCATCTGGATTCTTTTTATGTCGATCCGACGCTCATGTGCTTATCGGTGTTTTCGAGTGGTGGATGTTCCGATGTTGGTGTCGATTTATGATGAGCTCGCAGGATAGCTGAGATGTATAATACACACTCGCCTGTGAGCTGTCTAGCCTGGCCTTCAATATAAAATGTATGTACCATCCCTCAGATGGACGTTAAACTGGTGTCCTGTCTTGTCGGCATCAATTGGTGGACGTTGAAGACCCCACCGTGTACCCTTCACGGAGACGAGGCGAGCTATCGCCACCACCATGAATAAATTCTAAATTCCTGCCCTGCTGCTGGGAAGGCAATGGCAAACCACCCAGTGTTACCCTTGGCAAGAAACTACTTTGGCAGCACCAACGCTCTAACAGCGTATGGCACATCAGAATCAGAATACTGTAAATGTATAATCCACATGTAGTGAGAGGTGCGTATCTCCAAGCTGATGTGACTGAGTACGAATGTGGCGCACTTTGGGAAATTTCCACTCTCGCACGAGGAGCTGAGCGGGGCAGAGCGGGGCAGAGCGGGGCAGAGCGTGGCAGAGCGTGGCTGAGCGGGGCAGAGCGTGGCTGGGCTGGGTGGGGCAGAGCGTGGCTGGGCGGGGCAGAGCGTGGCTGGGCGGGGCAGAGCGTGGCTGGGCGTGGCAGAGCGTGGCAGAGCGTGGCTGAGCGGGGCAGAGCGTGACTGGGCTGGGCGGGGCAGAGCGTGGCTGGGCGGGGCAGAGCGTGGCTGGGCGGGGCAGAGCGTGGCTGAGCGTGGCTGGGCGGGGCAGAGCGTGGCTGGGCGGGGCAGAGCGTGGCTGAGCGTGGCAGAGCGTGGCAGAGCGTGGCTGAGCGGGGCAGAGCGTGGCTGGGCGGGGCAGATTGAGTGACGAACTTTCTGCTATAAGACAAAAGAAGTGTTCAGAGTGTTGGACACCTTTCACTGGCTGACCCTGTGGTTTGCTTCGATAATCGAATATATCATGTGCATCGTGGATGAAGATCGCTTTATCCAGCTTCTGTATTTGGTTTGTGAGATATATTATATTCCTGCTAATATAATCAATCAAACCCCCCTTCTGTTGTCATGGCACCTTAAATATGAATATAATATAATATATATTCCCTTACAAGGAACTTCAATGCAGGAGGAGGCCATTCAGTCCATCAAAGCCTGTGCTGGTATTGCCAACTATAATAACGGTTGTTTGCCCATGCTCTGTAGTTTTAAAGGCTGAACGTTAAGGAAGAAATCAGCACGTACCATTTTAAAGTTTTTGATCTGACTCGGTTGGGCTTTTAACCACAGACCTCACAGACTCGGAGCGGACACTCTAACCATTATGCCACCAGGTCTGGCTTTGAGCTTTTAAAACCGCTGTTTTCCTAATGAGAGTTTTTTTTTCTCCAAGAGAGAGGAATACAAGGGTAACTCAAATGGCACTCCTCCGCCTACCTCCGCCACACAAAACAGTTTACATTTTGCATCCCACTGATAGGCTGGATCTGCATCTGAACCTGAACCAAAATCCAATCAGCTTGTTCTTTACCTCTCCAACCTGTACACCAAGTTTTGGCCGAGTCCTTCCATAACTTTTTGAAATATCGTGCTCCATATCGGTTTTGGTCCTCTCTCAATGGTGAAGAATTATTTCATTAATTCTCGTATCCAGATCTTCACCAAAATCTCATAATTTAATCTTTGTGACATGCCCAACCTGTCCACCAAGTTTTATCGGAATCTGTCAATAACTTTTTGAGATATCCTGCTCACAGACAGACAGACAGACAGACTCTGGTGAAAACATAACCTCTGTCCACCTTCAGTGGCGGTGATAATCATGTCGAGTGGAACTGTTCAAGCCGAGCTTTATTCACACTTCATGGTCATTTGAGTCCAGGGAGCCAGCTCACTTGTCCGATGGTACAGAGGCCTTGTTTACCAAACCAGTTACCTTTGAGCTGTCTAACCTGTGTTTGATTCCTGAACAGACTACAAACCTTCGGATTGGTCCTTTGAAGGCAGGGTGTTGCATCACAAGGTGCTCCGTCCCTGGGATGAACATTAAGCTGGGTGTCCCGTCTGCTAGCATTAGATGGACGTTAAAGATGCCACGGTGCTTACTTCAGAGTAGGTGAGATATCCCCGGTATCCTGAACAAATTACAAATTTGTGCCAAAATCATGTCCATCAGGTCTGGCCATTCTGTTCTGAAGATTGGCCCCAATACAACATGTTCCCCAGCTGAACCCATAAGGCGATAATAATTACCTCTGCCACCGAAGGTGAAGGAGGTTATGTTTTCACCCCTCTGTTTGTTTGTGTGTTTCAGGCTGTTATTGTGGTAGTACTAGTGTAGGTGGTGATGGGAGTAGCGCCAGGCAACTCTGGGTCGTCTAACAGCTGTGGTCAGATGGGCATCGATTGCAGACAATTTTGAAATGTCTTGTATGTAGTTCTCTTACGACCACATTGTACATGTTGTAACAATCATTGTGTGCACACAAACTATGTCCACGACCCCGTGTGAACCTGAGATGAACGGTGAAGTTATTCAAATTTGGCAACCGCAGCAATTGTTTTGCAATAATGTATCAACCTTGGTAAAACCGCTTTTTATTTGGATTGCTACTCTTCAGTTTACCGTTGTTTATTACGAGTGGTAAATTCATAACGATATATTCTCACTACATCTTCAGTCATGTGGTTACTGTAGGAATAGAATCGTTTATTGGACTGGGATTTGATTATGAATGCAGCCAAGCGGTTTCATCATTGCTTCGGGGTGGCTGCACTGCTGATAGTCAGCACCCTTGCTCAAGGCAGGAATTTGGTATTGCAAACAATCGCTACTCTTTGGGAAAGATACCGTGAGATCTTTGATGTCCGTCAAATGCTGGCAGACAGGTCCTCTGGCTTAACGATCTACCCAACAGCCTCTGCACAAACGGATGCAACACTTGGCCTGTGAAACACCAAGGTGAAAATTTATAGGGGGTTTGCAATCAAAAGCACTTGACAGTTGGAATGTGGGAATGCTACCTCAGGGCTATCCTGCCAGCACTATTAAAATTTTTTTTTAATGTTTTAGAATCTTGTTGTGTTAACAAATCTCTTTCCAAGCAGCACCATTACTATGTGTGAAGAGGTCAAGGCTCTGGTGAGGAATGCGGATGCCGTGTGCTTTGATGTGGACAGCACAGTTATCACCACTGAAGGAATCAATGAACTTGCCAAGTTGTGCGGTGTGAGTGAGGCGGTTGCTGTATTGTAAGTACGGTATATCTTGTAACACCATCTTATTGTCATGAGTTCTTTAGCAACAGTGATGCTTCTCGCATCTTACCTCGTCCTCTTGATTGTCATTAAACATTGTATTGAACTTACAATCATATAATCACCTCGTCTGTGGACACACCAGGACAAGGAAGACTATGGGTGGAACCATGTCTTTCTGTGAAGCCCTCAACAATCGGCTGAACCTGATTAGACCCAATCAGCAGCTAGTAGAGCAAGTTGCCAGACAACCTATTCAACTCACGCCTGGCATACGGTACGTAATGTGCGGTCTTGTGCAGTACTTTTGATCATGAAAGAGCGTAACTAAGCAGTGGAAGATTAAAGCTGTGTTCACCCAGATAATCCACAGTAATTCAGCATTACTAATTCCTAAGAATTTTGATCTGTATTCGTTTTTGGCATTCACATGAAGATATTTGATACTTCTGAAAAGTTAATACCGGTCGTTACCGTCGTCATCGCAAGATGGCGTACCGCAGACCTTGCCCTTTAAGAGCGAGTCCCATCCTTTTCCCCTGACCAAGTGTTATGGTTATGTTAACACAGACCTGCTCTGTACGAGTCATTTGAATCCATGGTCCCGGATGGATTAACTCTTCCGTATCTGAGATTAACTGATGTGCGTTCACACAGGCCTCGGCTCTTGAACCTTCGGATTTATTCCGGACTAGCCTTTTTGTGTGAACACAACTTGAGCCAAGTGAGATGACGTTGCACTTTGCAAAGTTAGCAAGGACTTTCCACATGCAATGCTCTTCTGCTGTTTACATAAAATCTTCTCTTCTAAGGAAATTTTGTTTGGAAAAACATTACAATGCCAACCTTTCACATTGAGAGATTTTTTTTTTTGGTGCTTTCACATCTGTTCATCAGAGATTTGGTGAGTTTCCTCCAGCTTCGGGGAGTCCAGGTATTCCTCATCTCTGGAGGTTTCAACCAACTGGTGGACCCTGTGGCCTTGGAGCTGGGAATTCCCCTCGAGAACGTCTACTCCAATCGCCTTTTGTTTGGCAAAGATGGTATGCTTCGGGGAGATCGCTGATACTTAAATAAAAGTGTTAATGTTCAGGTGTACCTTGATACTGATCATGAATCGATGTCTGTGTGTCCAGGAGAATACATAGGGTTTGACAAAAGCCAGTTGACCTCTGATTCAGGTGGAAAGGGGAAGGTAATCTGGCGGCTCAAGGAAACCAGGGAGTTTCACACGGTCATCATGATTGGAGATGGATTCACCGATCTCGAGGCCTGTCCACCTGCCGTAAGCTTGTTTTCAAGCTACTTCATCTCATTTACCTGACCCATTATGGAAGGGATGGGGATAGGCTATTACAATAGCGCTGTGTCAGTGAATGTCTTTACACAGATCTTCTTTAATATAGATGGTTCATTTTCAGATATACTTTAATCTACTGTATATACCCCATTGAGGCTCTGCATTAAATGTTTCGTCTTGTTCAATGTGTAGTGCTGGTGCATATCTTCATCCCTTTAATACTTCCTAATTTATTTTTCCTATTTATCCTTCAACTTTTTTCAAAGTGCCAAGAGTGTTTACGGTTTCTCTGCATGCCTCTTGCAGGATGCCTTCGTGGGGTTTGGTGGCAATGTGATCAGGGCACAGGTAAAAGAGAAGTCCAAATGGTTTGTGACCAGCTTCTCAGAAATCCTTCAGGAGCTTCAGCCATAATATTCTCCTTGATGCCACATCCACATCCATGGAAGAGCAAGGCAGTTATAGAACGCATACCTTTGTCTCCCGAGTTCTCGATTCTAATTTAACTCTCCAAATGCCAATAGCTGACAGATTTAGCCCAAAGTTTTGTTCACAATGAGTCCCTTGATTTGATTGGTGCATTTTGAAATGAGTTTTTGATGCCATTGCTGAATGAACCTGAAAGTGACTGGCCCTCAGAAGGTGAAATGTCTGGAGAATATTTATTCGGTCGAATGAAGAACTAGTTTTGCTGGTGAAGGTTCGTGTCCATCCGCATTGGAGGCAGGCAGAATGATGGATGAAATCAACAGGATGTTGATTGAGGTATGCTAACCGCTGTGGGAATGAGAAACTAAGGTTTTGGTCGTTAATGTTCGTCAGCGCAAAAGAGTAAACTCCCAAAACGTCAGCTTCTCTTCGTCTCCCACGGTGGTTAGTATGCTTTGATCAACGTCCTGCTTATTTCATCCATTATTTCTCGGTCAATGATTGTGCTTGTTAACAAAAATTGTTTTTGCTTTTGCAAAGTTACATTAATTTTTGCTTGAATAGTTTCATGGGGTTGTGCAAAGACAAGTTATTTCTTCTTTTAAAATTGTTTAACTGCTTTTGAAATGTATTTAGGTTGCATAATGATGCCTTAAACTGTTTCATTGCTCAAATTTAACCGACGACCCCACAAGTTCTACATTGCAACAGTTTTCATTAAAAAAAACCTTTTTAAAACCAAATGTTAAACGTATGAAAGCTGAATTTAATTGAAACCATTAATTCTTATTTTAAAAGTTATTTTATGTTTTTTTTTTTTTTTTTTTTGCATCGTGGGAATGCAATTTACAAGCTTCCATCCTTGACTATTTTTAGGGCTGGTAGGATAGTGTAGAGGTTTGTGCACTCCCTTCTGAGCCACCTCTGAGTTCGAATCCAATCCTCCCCCCAATTACAGCAGGCAATACCTTGATGGTATCATACAATTTCTGAGCAAAACTACAAATTACAGATTGCAGCTTTCAAATGAAAATTTGATCTAATGTGGAATTGATCTTTTTTGTTGTTGAGCAAATGTTTTTGTTGTTTAATTTAAATTCAAATTGTTGCAATTTAGATTATGTTCTTATTAACTTGATCATTAACAATGTTTACATGTCAAAAATCACTGTTCAATGAGAGAACAGGAATCGTCTTACCGTTCTCATTGTGGGAATGTTGATTAGAGTTACTGAATTGTACTAACGCTCGCTCTGGGTTCGTTTATGGGGTAAACTTGTGTGCTATTCCATTCAAATTTCAATGGCACACATCACAGTGAAATAAACACTTTATTTTAGAGTTCATAACAGAGTTTAAGAAATGTATAATTGATGCAAAGCACATTAACTGTCAGTGAGAATCTGATCGTTGCTAAAATCCAAAACATCTTTGATATGATGTATGAGAATTATCTGTTTGGAACAAAGCATTTTACCAGTAATTATAATGATTGTTTGAATAGATAGCTGTGAGAGAGTTATAACTGAAGAAAGTGTTAAACTCTAGAAGTTTTTTTTTTTTAAACAAGAGTGCTTATTGTTACTTGAAACCTTTAAATGTAATTACTTGCAACTTCTCATGATGTGCTTTTGTGTATGCATTGCTTTATAAAATCTTGGCTTTTGATGAGTCATTATTAAATCTTTCACTATCCATGGCAATGTCTGCAGCACATCATTCAGCCTAAAATGCCATTATATTGTTGCAGCCATGGGTCCGTTCCGATTGCCCGGTTTGGGTCATGACAAAGCAACCGCAACCACAAGCTAAGTTTATGGCCCCGAATAAGTTCCCAGGCCTATTTGCCAAGTTACACTGCTCGTAGGGCTGCATAATTAACCGGCTGCTATGGTGATAGACGCCTGTGCTTCTTATCAATTTGGATAAGCAAACCGTGAGGTCATGTGTCACAGTCTAAAGTGGTTTGAACCGCACCCCAATGACTGCAACCAGCCTAAATCATCAAACGAAGCAACCAGGACAAGTGGCATTCACTCTGAGACCAGGTATATTTATTAACTCGCAAATGGCATGGGGGAGGAAACAAGAAGGAAGCAATGCACAAAAGTAAATGATACAGCCAACGATAAAATAACCCCTTAACCACTACAATACACACCCACAATGCCAACAAACAAACGGGATTCCTTAATGATTATAACTTAATCTGTGCCGATCAGACACACACCACAGGAGATGAACATAGAGGTATAACAAAGACAAAGATTGTCAGGCAGAGCGTGGCAAGATTCCAGTCCCAGAGGGAGCTGCACGATTGTCCCATGCCGCTGGTTGAGGAGAGTGAGAAAGACGTGGCTCGTTTAGCAGGGTGTGATGCAACCGTTTTCTCCAACAGGCTTTTGGCACAGTGAGCAGTGCCAGGAACAAGGCAAACTCCACTTTTTCGCGGTGAAATTGCCTTTTTAGCATTTTGGGCATGTGTGTTTTTGATGAGGCCCATGCCCCTCCCCTCTTACTTGACATTGGTCTTCGATCGGCTTGGTGAGTGGGGTGACTCGGCCATAACGACAGCACCTCGAGCTCTCTCAGTTCAATCAACCGTCGTTGATGGCGCTCATCTCGTTCTCCCACCAAAGCAAGGCCCAGCGAGCACTTTAAAGAAGAACATTTATTTAGACAGATAACAGAGGATGTTGTTTCGTATGCAGCCTGTGGCTACTCGTTGCATCATTTTTTTGGAAGTGTGGCTGTGCCGCTGATGCAGTGCCCCTGTTATCAATAAGCTGGTACTCATGTTGCCGACCTCGGAAGGATGACAGGCTGAGTCAACCCACCTGGTGTTATTTCAATGGCCCGACAGGGACTCAAACTCAAGACCTTAAGATTTTAAGCCAGCCACCTTAACCATTAAGCCAACACCAGGCTTAACAGAGAATAGAAACATTAAATAAATGGGGTCAAATGGTGATCTGAACAGACATGAGGGAAGGTTCACAATGCCTTTCTAAATGTAATGGCGATGCATATCTGAGATCTCATTTCATTACTTTACGCTTATCTAAAACACGTAATAAGAATTAACTAGATACACTTAAGCATCTATTAACCCCAAGGAGTCATTTCCACAACACTACCCCATCTTCCTCCTTCAGACTCTGAGTCTGCTCACAGAAGAGGGAGCAATGCTGGGAATGACCACTTATATTGCAAGACAACTCTCCACCCTAGTCTGGAATCCCTCATGTGTAACGAAATCAACCAGTATGCAACACTAGTCAAGTGTCGATCCACTAAAGCTACTGAGTACTCACTCATCCAATAAGCACATTTCCAAACAGCACTAAATTTGGATGCAATTTCAAAAGGTGTGGTTGGGAGAGTGTGGATGCACCAGGAGGGTCTTTTCTTTTTTTCTAAAGAGTCTATGAAGTCTCTTACCCCTTACCAACGTTGTCTATCAGAGTCCTGAGTCTCGGCACAACAAGTGTCTTCGGTGACTGCAGGGTCTTTCAGCAACCGGTATTTACCCTGGCTTATTTGGCCTCTCCACACTGGTGATCCACAATAAAGGGTCTTCTTGGCCCATGTAGCCCACAGGTCAGGTCAGACCTTACCTGTCAGGTCAGATTAGATCTGTAACATGCGACAGATACCATGTAAACCTGTACCAACATGTTTCATGGTCGGGTTGTCGGCGATTAAACCGTCTCCCCCACCAAGATTCTTGGAAAGGAGGGTATATGATATGGACACCCAGCAGGATTAAAAACAAAACCTTTCAAAGGGTGGAGGAGCTCCTTGTGAGTCAACGGCCATCCATATCTAGTGCCCAACTGTGTCTGCAGACGTCCTCCTGCAGTTGGGTTACTTTTTATAAGGTTGGTGGCAGGATTTGCACTCTGGCCACCCTAAACTTCGTTCCACAAAACATACGAAAAGCACAAAAAAAATCTGAAAACTCACTCCGTGGGAGTACGTCCTATGCACTATGCAGCTGCCCTTAGCAGGGCAGCTCACCGGATGACGGGATTGGGGCAAAGCCTTCGGGACCCCAAATCTTTGATGATAGGAGGGAAACCATGGGGTAACCTTCCCAGGTCAGATTGTGGTAGTGTGTGTCGGGGTGGTGCTAAGGTGTCGTCCATCAGACAGCGGTCTGCTTGGGTTAACCTGAGGCCTTCCTTTCGGGTGGGTGCTGGGAATATACTGTCCTTAAAAGAGGATGATCGCCTGTCTCTGTTATCATCTGAGCTCAAACATTTGGACATCGGTATTGCAGCACTCTCTGAGGTTCGGAGACCGGTTTGTGGCGAGATCACGGTGGGTGGTTACATCTACTATTGGTCTGGTCACTCTGATGGTTACCATGCCCAAGGAGTTGCTGTAGCTGTGTCCCATAAGCTGACTACATTGATATATGTAGTATATGTATATGCTCCGACTGAGATGAGTGACTTCAACGTGAAGGACACATTCTATTCCACGCTCGAGCCTGTGGTTGATCAGTGCCCCAGGCAAGATACTCTTTTTCTACCGGAGTGCTCAGTTCCTCAAGACTGACCACAGGCTTGTTGTAGCAACTCTGAAGTTGCAGCTTAAATCCGGGAGAATGATACCATCCAAGCCTTGGCTGATGTTGGCAAGCTCGAGGATGAGAGGGGAGCTGAGGAGTTTGCAAACAGGTTGAGTGGAGATTTTGGGGGTCAGGGTGCTTTGGGGGATCCTGAAGAGTTGTGGAGTGCCTTCAAGACCACCGTCCTTGATGTTACCGGTGGATATCTTGGAACTCACCGCAGGGCGAAGAAGAATTTTGTCTCTCAAGGGACACTGGATACCATTGACCAGAGTCGCAGGGCCAGGCTGAATGGCAGAGCTGAGCTGTTCAGGGAGCTGAGGCGTAAAACTGTAGTGCACTGAGGGTGGACAAGGAGGCCTATGTGCGAGGAATCTGTGAGGGGGTAGAGCATCACCTGTGCTCAAGTGATTCTCGTCTTGTTTACAGGGGAATTCACGTATTTCGTTCCTCCAAAGCCCTTCCCTCGGTGTACTGCAGTTGGAGCAGAGGGTTGTGGGCTCTTGACAGAGGAGTCTGAAGTGAAGGCTCACTGGGCCAGTTACTTTGAGCGGCTGTACCAGGCTGATCCACCAGCTGTCGAGTTGGATGTCAGAGGTGTTACTGTCCCGATTGCTGGCCCTCCTGTGGTCCACCTTCATTTGTGTGGTCTACCTTCGTTTGTGGAAACACAGAATGTGGTGAACCAGTTGAAATGGCGGTAAAGCTTCTGGGATCTGTGGCATCCATGCTGAACTTCTCAAGGCTGGTGGAAATGCTGCACTCGTGTCATTGCATGCAGTTCTGTGCTCTGCCTGGAACACAGGCATCACCTCAACTGACTGGAAGAGGGGCCTTGTTGTCCCTCTCTGCAAAGCGTTTGATTCAGTGAATCGGGGTGCCTTCTGGAGGATTCTTGGTCTTCGTGGAGTGCCACCAAAACTGATCAATGTTATGTCTGAATGATACTCTGGTACTGAGAGTGCTGTGAGATGTGATACCATCTCTGACTTATTTCCAGTTGTTACTGGAGTTTGTCAGGGGTGTGTACTGCCCCCTACACGTTTCAGCACTTGTATGGACTGGATGTTGGGGATGATGTATGAGAGATCAAGTTGCGGTGCATCGTTTGGAAATTTCAAGATCTCTGACTGATTTCGCAGATGATGCAGTCATCTTTCCGGAGACTCTAGATATCCTTTTGGGGGACCCTCGCGGTGCTGAATGAGGATTCTGAGCCGCTCGGATTACGGGTTTCCTGGATCAAAACTAAGATCCAGGCTTTCAATGACATCTTGGATGCTACTATCCTGTTTGTGGCAAGGATGTTGAAGTCACGGAAAGGCTCACTTACCTTGGCAGTTATATTCATGTTTATGCTGGCTGTGAGCCAGAGGTCAACAAACGTCTGGGTCGGGCCTGGGGAGTCATGGATTCACTGGATCATGGGGTGTGGCGCTGTCGTTACCTGTGCGGGAGGACGGAAGTCCAAGAGTAGGGTAAGAATACTGATTCTGGCTCACTTTTCCCCATGTAAATGAATGGGGGATTTTCAGCGATGAAATTTTTCCTTTTTTTTCCCTAAAAAATAAATCCCCTTTTTAGCCCAAGGTATATTTATTTGTCTCCCCTTTTAACCAAGGGGCTCTCTATTCAAATAACCTATGCAACAAGATAAAGATTTGTTCAAGTAGTAAAGTCGTAATGTGATTTGTTAAAGGTGATTCTAAAGAAATATCTGAAACGTCTAAGCCTCGGGACACTCTTTATCAAATAACCGATGCATATTGTTTAGCTCACTCATTGAACCTATAAACATTTGTTCATTCTCAAATTCCTTCAATAGTTTAATTTTCTTTGCACAATAATCCCCATCTAAAATATTGAAAAACAAAACATTTGAATCTTTATATTTTTTAAGATACCCCTTTTGTGCCATTACGAAATGATAAACTTCTCTTAATGATCTCATCTGGCCACCGCCTGAGTTGCAAATCATTTTTGTGCATAAACCACGCCATAAAAAAGTTTTGTTTCAAATGTTTTCAGTTCGTGCCATGAAAATGAGGAAGTGTTTTTTTGACACGGTCGTGCTGTGAAAATGAGGAAGTGTTTTTGGACAGTCATGCTGTGAAAAAATAGGAACTATTCTGTGAGACAAGGCCTCGTGTTTATATTTTATCTCAGAACACGAACAGGCTTTTAAACATAAGTTTAATCAAAATCATTTTAGGGCATTTTAAGTATGTTTTAAAAATGATTCATACAATTTGAGAATATATCGCCCAGTTATTTTCCAAGCTGTCTCGCCCGAAGCGTCATTTCCTGTGGCCACACCCAATGATTAAGCAATCTCCTCATCGTTGCCTTATAAGTGATTCGCCAGACAAAGTTTCTGCCAGACGGGATTTTCATTTTTACAACTGAGACATGAGCGATCTTTCTTCTGCGAACAAAACAGCTCAACACAAAGTTGGTAAGCTTGTGTATGGGTTCCTCTTTGAACGATGAAGCAATTGATTATAAATTAAATCGTGATAATTCTGATATTTTTTTTTTCTTGGCAGGTCCTTGGAAGAAGAGCAGTTTACATATCACGACGAGGTGCATGAAATTAATGCTCTTATTGAAGAGGTCAATCATCTTAGAAGAGAATTGAAAAACATTTTTAATGACTGACACGACGTCTTATCACGGCCTCTGATCTTTTTGTCATCTTGTACCAATGGTAAAAAAAAACTGAGACATGGACTCGCTCTCTTCCGATGAAGATAACAGCTCACTACAAAGTTGGTAAGTTTGTGTATGGTTTCCTCTTTGAACGATGAAGCAATTGATTATATATTAAATCGTTATAATGCGAAAATATATATTTTTTCCTGGCAGGTCCTTGGAAGAAGTGGAGTTTACATATCACGATGAGGTGCATCAAATGAATGCTCTTATTGAAGAGGTCAATGATTTTAGAAGAGAATTGAAAAACATTTATAATGACTGGTACGAAGTCTTATCACGGCCTCTGATCTCGAATGAATTAAACCAATGGTGAGACACGTGTGTGTGTGTGTGCGTGCGTGCGTGCGTGCGTGCGTGTGTGTGTCTCTTTCCCTTTCTGTTTGTCTCTCTCTCTATCTCTCCCTGTCTGTCTCTTTGTATCTCCCTCTGTCTGTCTTTCTACCTACCTCTCTCTCTGTCTGTCTCTCCATCTATACCCTTGACTCATTATTTTTTTTTTTTTCAGCTCGATCACACAACATAAGCTGTTGAAGCAATCTGGTACAACACATGATTTTCTGGAGGTAAATGTTTCTGAATTATTATTTAGTTATTTGTTTATTTATTCTTTTATCAATATCACTCTCTCTTTGGAATGTCGCCTTATGTTGGTTGCATCATTAGTTTGGACGCGGTTTTGCCAGTACACTGGAATTCATTTTATTGGCCTTGGGAAGGATGACGGGCTGAGTCGGCCTCCTGGTGCGTTAATTCAGTGGTCAACGAGGCTTGAACTTAGAACCAACACCAGGCTTACTCATACTACCATGTAATTATCTTTATAAAACCTAATTATTATCCACTTTTTGTTTCAAAACAGAATATGGTGTCTGAGTTTTGAAATCACAAGACATCTGAAGAAGATTGCTGGGAAAGATTATACATTCTCGCAAATGAATATTTAATATTTTCAATTTTGATTAATTATATTTGTTTTGTTTACAATTACTTGATTTTGAATTTCAAAAAAAGAATCAAGACATGAAGGAGAGGGAGGGAGGGTGGGTGGGGGGGGGTAGGTGCGCTCCCCCAACGACCCATCACCCCCTCATCCCACCCCTCCCCTCCCCATGTGTGTGTGGGGAAGGGTGGGGGTGGGATGAGGGAGGTGGTGGGTCAAAGGTGGAGGCGCACGGGGGGGAGGAGGGGGGTGGGGCTTGTGTGGGAGGGGCTTGTGTGGGTGGGGTTTATGGGGGCGTGTGTGGGCGGGGCTTGTGTGGGTGGGGTTTATGTGGGCGGGGCTTCGGTGGGGCTTGTGTGGGTGGGGTTTATGTGGGTGGGGCTTGTGTGGGCGGGGTGTGTGTGGGCGAGGCTTGTGGGAGGGCGTTTATGTGGGTGGGGCTTGTGTGGGCGGGGCTTCGGTGGTGTTTATGTGGGTGGGCTTTGGTGAGGTTTGTGTGGGCAGGGTTTATGTGGGTGGAGCTTGTGTGGGAGGGGTTTATGTGGGCAGGGTTTATGTGGGCAGGGTTTATGTGGGCGGGGCTTTGGTGGGGCTTATGTGGGAGGGGTGAATGTGGATGAGGCTTGTGTGGATCAATGGATGGGTGGAGAGATGGGTGGATGGGTGGATGGGTGGAGCTTGTGTGGATGGGTGGATAATTTTTTAATTAAATAAACATGTTGTGTGTGGGGAACTAATTAACTAATCACTAATTATGTGAATATGATGAATATGGGTGGAGCTTGTGTGGGATTTGAGTGTGTGGAGCTTGTGTGGGGTGGGGTTTTTGTGTGGAGCTTGTGCGGGGTTTGTGTGTGGTGGGGTTTGTGTGGGGTGGGGTTTGTGTGGAGCTTGTGTGGGGTGGGGTTTATGTGGGTGGGTTTTGTGTGGGCGGAGTCAAAAAGGGGCGGAGTCAAAAAATTTCAATTTATCTTTGTCTTTTGCAATTCCTGTGAATAAAATGAACCTAAAATCTCTTCCCCTTCCAAATCATATATCTTATAAGTCCAAGGAACCGTATCTATTACATCAACAATTTAAAAAAAGTTAGTTCGTCCATCGTTTAGTATAACCCTTTTCAAAATGAGATTTCCACCTATATATTCTTACGATATCACCAACTTTGAACTTAGGTTTTCTGACATTAATCTCTTTTTCATATTTTAATTTTGTAAATGTTTCTGATGGTTTCATATTTGTTGACGTGTGAACCGTGTCATTATACTTATCCACAATATCCTGAATAAAAGATGACCATTGTTGTGAACCGAGTTGTGTGAATTTTTTATATAGTCTCTCTTTTAAGGTACGATTAAAACGTTCAACAACAACTGCCTTCCCTTCATTAAAGGTACTGTATAATGTAATACTGTTATTTTTTAGAAAATTCATAAATGTCTTGTTATAAAACTCTCTACCCTCATCAGTCCACAATTTTTTAGGTTTTCTCTTACTTTTATTAAATATCTGTTGAAAGGCTAACATAAGAGTATTACCTGTTTTGTTTTTTAATGGTACAACCCATGCGTATCTACTCCTCAAATCAATAACGATTAAAGCATACTTGTACCCCTTACCATTATTGAGTTCAATCAAATCAGCAGACCAGATATAATCTACTTCCTTGGAATAAACTTTCCTTCTCTGAAACTTTGTGAATATTGGTTTATGTAATTCATCAGCTAATTGCTCTTCAATCTTAATGACATCATTAGAGCTTACAAGTTTTTTGAATTTCCAAGTCCAAGTTTCAATTTAGCACTGATCATCTTCTTCACGATGAACCTATCAACTTTTTCTCTCAAGGTTGGATTTTGTATCAGAGACAAATTATACAACATTTCTCTATCGGCTTCATGCTTTTCTTCCAACGTTGTGGTATTCCCATAATCAATATCGTGTCTCATGCACACTTCATCAACTCTATTGATGGGTTTGCTCCATGATTTAGGATTGTCTGCCTCATCTAATCTTTTATCCAAGTTTGTGCCTGGACCACAGAAGAATACCCTGGTAGATGTAATTCCCCTGGTATTCCAGCAGTTGTAAATTTACTTCCTGATAAAAACTTTTGTATATCTCCTCCTAGTTTGTGTTTGGAGATAAATTGATTTTTTTTGAACCACACACCGAACATATACCTTTTTGTATAACCCTGTTATTTTTACTTTTAATATATGAAATATTTTTAGTATTAGTTTTCTTTTTACATTTGAGACAATAATTCATTTATATATGAGAAAAATTCCTGCAGAGTGCAAAAACATTTTTAATTTCCAACATGCACATTTGAATCTTAATTTTTAAAACATAAAGAATCCTTAGAAATGCCTTCACTCTCTCCTCCATTTATTTAAGAAAAAAAAAAATGAAAAACTTGAATTAAAATCCATATCTTGTCGATGTCAATAGTCTTGTCGAAAGTATTGCAAATAGACTTGTCAATTCTTTGTTTTCCTCCTCTATCGGTGGGTTGAGTTATTTTCTTTAATACCCCTAATCTTTTTTTAATCTCACTGGTTTCTGTATTTTGATATTTATTCATTCTCTCTCTTTCCTCCCTCTCCTCCCTCTCTCTCTCTTCTCTCTTTCCTCCCTCTCTCTCTTCTCTCTCTTCTCCCTTTCCTCCCTCTCTCTCTTCTCCCTCTCCTCCCTCTCTCTCTTCTCTCTTTCCTCCCTCTCTCTTCTCTCTCTCTCTCTCTTCTCCCTCTCCTCCTTCTCTCTCTTCTCTTTTTCCTCCTTCTCTTTCTTCTCCCCCTCCTCCTTCTCTCTCTTCTCCTTTTCCTCCTCTTCCCTCTCTTCTTCAACTCCTTCCTCATCCCTTATTATCCTTGAATCGCTTACACCCCATAGAATATCATACATATATTCATCAGGATTTCTTGTTATTCCTGTATCCAAAATAATTTTTTTTACAACAGGAAACCAATAAAATTTCTTTTGAATTTATAAAAGAGCCTTACCTTTTCTTAACTTCATAATTTTTTCATTATTTAACATTCTAATTAAATCTAAAGTTGTCGGTTTATCAACATCAGCATAATGCCAATCTTTTATTGAAAATACCTCATTCTTATGTTGTAGAACATATTTATTAAAATACCGAATACCCTTTTATTGAAGGTATGCTTGGACACAGAAATGATAATTTTCTTAAAGCCTTCTTGCTGTCATTTATGTATTAGAAATATATGTTAGAATAATATTATGGCACGAAACACCTCCCCATCTTCCCATAGTTAAATCATTTTGTATTTCCTTACTTATTATATATAATCCTGTTTTTTCTTTTTTCATGATATAAACAAGGGCAAAACCATTATTATATTTACCCTTATTAAATTCTTTTATTTGTTGTTTACTAATTGTGGCCCCACAAAACTCATTCTCGATACCAAGTGGATAATATTCTTCCTTACGAGACTGATTTAATTGTTCCAGGTCTTCGAGGTTAATTTTAAATGACCAATTATACCCTAAATCATTCATATCATACCCCCATTCTTCCATTCTCATACAAACGATACGCCCTTCTTTATAAAAATTTATTTTAATTCGAACTGTGAATTCTGTCTGACCTGGAGATAATATCAACACTTCTGTATCTTTGGAATACATGGCCGTTTTATTTAAGGATATATATTGTGATAAATCGCTTAATCTCACCAAGTCATTCGCGTCAGTCGGACTTGGATAATTTTTTAATTTATAAGCATTTTTCATGTTAATATTTTTGGTTATATTATATTTATGCCGTTCAACCTGTGCCTTTGTGTAATAATTTGATAAATCAATATCCAGTTCTTGGGATACACCAAAGATAGAACCATCTTTACCAACATAAGTCATTTATATTAGATTAAAAATATCATAAATTTTTATATTTTTGTTGAGTTGAAATAACACATACAGACATAATTGACCACAACACTTGGAATTTAATTCTTGGACTTGAAATGTTTGATAAACACCATTCTGTAAGAATTTTATGACTTCAACAGGTGGTGGAAAACCAAAACTATCAAAATAATATTTGTTGACTATTAAAAATACAAACCCAATGAGAACCGTTCCCATTATTATCTTCTAAGTTCATAATAATATTCTTTGTATGTTTCGGCACGTTTGTTAATTCATCTCTCATACAAATAACCACATTATGAATTTTTAATTTCTTACAATATTTGACAAGTTGTAAATTTGATGTTGTATTCTTTCCAAATTCTTTAAACCACTCATCAATGCTCATTTATTTATTAGAAAGATATAATCCATCACCTCTTTTCGTTAATTTTACACCTGCTTGTGCAATAGAAGAAAGCATATCTCCAACTAACAATCTCGCTTTATCAGGCAGACCTTCAAGTTTTTCAGCAAAATCTACAATTACACCACTTCCACTAATTTGTTTCTCCAACTCTTTGTTATGTCTTTCCAATTCTTTTTGAGCCTGGAGTTGAGCCTTCCTTTCGTTGGCAGTTTTCACCGCTGTTGAAATACCACCCGTCAATGCTCCAACCGCACTTAAACCAGCAAATAAAGGAATTAGAAATGGGAGAAATCCTCCACTCATCTCTCTTATTGAATATTTTTTCAACATTGGTTTTGTCATTTTAATTTTAAGTGAGCCAGTGTCATTCAAGATTTTAACCTGTTCTCTTGTGAGCAAAACATCAATTCTTACTGCTCCTTTTCTCTGAATTGTATTAACGTTAATCGTACAAGGCTTTTGATTTTGAACACAAGATGATAGTTTATGAAGATTGATTTGATTAACATATACCCCAGTTGGTACTTTGCCACTCATTTATTTAACAAAAAATTATGTGAGACTAATCATCACACCATTATCTGTATTAATCTGTAATTCTGTTTCTTCCAAAAGCAAACAATATGTATCAACTTCTTCACTCTCTCCTCTTTCAATGTATAGGGAAGTATCCACTTGATTAGACTTTATAGTTTCCTTTTGAGTGCTCAGGTCAAACGCATAGATTGTATACAAACTTTTAAATGCTGTCATATCCAAAATAGGTTCTTTATTTCCATTACTTTCACACACCTTTTGGTAAGACTTGTATGCTTCAGCAAAATCATTTTTTTCCCAATTAATTTCCAATCTATCTCGTGGATAAAATGTTCCATCTAGAGAAACGCGAAGTTGTTTCACCTTAGCATTATCACTCAATGCATTATTCTTATCAGTCGCAGTATCACCATCTGGCTTTTTAAAAATGATCCACAGATATCGTGGCTTTCCTTCCAGAACACCCAAATTCCACGTGTAAGTAGTTTGGTTGAGTTTAACGTGTTGACATCTTCTTTTGAGGTATGATACACTGAGTGGTTTCTTTGAGTTAAGTCTTCTATTCAACATCTCTTCTGTTTTAAGATTAGGAGTATATTCACTGATATACCAACTCATTTCCTCAATTACAAATTTATTCTGATCACCAAAAGCATTACCAACACCAAAAAGCAATCTATTTTCATTATCATTCCTTTGAAGTTGAAATCTAATTTTAAGACCATACAGAACTTTATCATGATCACAAAATCCAAATATACCTTTAAGAGGAACTGCCACAGTAAAACTATTTTCTGCTTTTGTATCATCATTATACGCTCCTTTCCTTTGAGTATATCCAGGGTCTGTGTTTGTTCCTGTTAACATATCAGGAATAAAACCTTCGACAGACCCCTTTCCCATTCTATCACTGAATGTATAGAGTGTAAATTTCATCATTTCAGATACAGCAGAGACATAATCAACCGCTTCAACTTCTTGTGTTCCAATATACAAACGCACACTATCAAACATTTTCCAGAAGAAATCATTTACAAGTGTAGCGTTTGTGTTATTCCCAGCTTTAGTGAATTTAAATTTACACAACAAGAAACTTTCGGATAGATTCAAATAGGTTTGTTGATTATTTATTTCAAAACTTTTTGTACCATTCGTATTCCAGTCTGTTCCAGTTATTGCATTTACCTTGAAGTAATCTTCTTTTTTAGTGGAGTTTGAAATAATAATAGGATCATCCAAATCATAGATACTATCAATTGCATCCATACTTGTATTTATTTAGGAAAAAAAGATGTTAAAACTTTTGAAACCCTGATCCAAGTATTTGAATTATTTTCTGTCGTTCTTGGGGGGACAACTGAGTTTTGCCTTTCTTAATTTCTTTTATTGCTTGTAATTTATGAGATTCCTTCTGGGCATTTTTTATACTCTTTACAGCACCTGCTACATTTCCCACAGCAGAAGCAGTTGAACCAATTAGGTCTTTATGTTTAAGAATAGTTGAACCAATACCCATTAGAGTATCAATTATCCCATCTCCTCTAAATTGATGTCCGACACCCCTTTGTCTCTTAGGTTTATAGTATCCTCTACCAAGATACATACCTTCACCCTTGTAGTATGGGGAAAGGAACATCCCATCCCCTGTAATTATTTTATATTTTCCCAACTCGTGTTTCCTCAGAATAACCATCGTATTTATTTATTGGAAAACTTCACGTAGGTGAATTCTAATGGATATAACTTCTCCATTAAAAGAAATCATACGATTATCTTGGTGGGTTATCCTAAAATTTACTCTGTGTATGGTTTTTCCTGACACAGGGAGATAAACCAAATTTTTGGGTTCCATATTGAATTTATAACCAATTGGGGTTGAGTATGCACTGAATGAAAATATTGTATTTGTTTTTATTCCATCATTATAAGCACCATCAATCAAATCACAGTGAATTAATACCGAGTTTATTCCTGAGGATATTTGAATGACATTATCACTGTAAAACGTCCCATTAGTTTCAATCTTTTTTGAGGAGAAACCCAATAACTCTCTAAATGAATTATCAATTGTGAAATCAACCTTGTAGTTATTTTTAAGTTTAATCGTTGATTTTGAAGTATGTTTTTGAATGTCTATAACAATATTTTTTGGTTCATCACCCTGTTCTTTCATAAGACGAGCAATTTCGGAAGATATTTGAGAAATCTCATATGCTCCGGGTGAGACTGTTATCGTTTTGTATCCACTTCCGGGATTATAACTAAACTTGTCATTTTTATCAGTTATATTAAATAAGGTATTATAAGTTTCCATGGACAATAAAGATGCCTCATATTCTTTTGTTGGGTCAAGTTGTAGTGGGTATGGGAATGAAGATGTGTGGTCGCTTGTTGTGAAATTAAAACTCAGGATTGTGCTTCTCATCTTATTTAATATGAGATAAAATGTCTTTATATTGAGATTTATTAATTATTTTCATGTTCATCAACTGGTCTAAAATGGCTGATGCTTCATTAAAACAATTGTTATTTCCAGCCTTCTTACTACCTAACAACAATAACAGTCGATTAACTAATTGCGATGGGTCATTTGGAAGAAAACTAATACCTGAACCAAGGATACTTAAAGCCTGAATAATGTGTTTCTCCTTCTCATTTTTCCTACTTTTACTAGAAATACTAACCCTATAATTTAGAGTGTTCAGCAGATCAATATGTACTCTATCATAATTATTTTTCATATCCAATGGTTTATCAATATACTTTGATTCATCCCTCACAGTTGAACCTTGTCTTCCATCTTTTGTGAGAAGAAACATTAATCTCGGAGTTAGTTCAACAGGAGGTTGAGCAGAACCCAAGAACCTTAATTCATCATTAAATATCAATACCTTTTCTTGAACAAGATGAAATATTGCTGGTTGTTCTGTTAGAATGAGTCCTGCTTTGGTTTTTGAATCCGCTGAATATTCATTGTTTTGAAGAGCATTCACAATTTAATCAGGGGGTCGATTCATCTCTTCCAGTTGTTGAAATAAACCTTCATCATCATATACCTTTAATTCTCCGAAATGCTCTAATTCTTCCTCCGTCATTTGATCAAAATCTTTTAACATTTGAAGTTTTTTAGGAGTATATTTTATTGTGGGAACTGTGGAAACATCTATAATTTTTTCTTGGGAAGTTTTTAAAAGTGGTTTAAAAAATTTCTCTTGTTTTCTTTCAAATGCTTCTTCACCCGTTAGTTTTTGTCTGCGTTTCTTCTTTATGTCTTCCTGTTGTTTTATAACTTTTGAAACCAACTCTTGATGTTCCCTAAATCTTCTTGCTCTTTCTTTCGCATCCATTTATTTATTGAAAAATATCATTTAATATCTCATCTTGTTTCACAACAATATATTTATATTTTTCAGTCGTGTGTTTCATGCAATCCCCAAATTCCTTTTTACGACATAATGTAGAACAATTGTCTCTCCAAAAATTGTTTATATCTATTGAATTTAACTTGAATAAAATAAAAGTATTAGCATTGTTTCTGATGGAACGACGAGGAAGTTGAAAGTACGATTGACTAAGATAAATACAATTACAAGAAGAATGTCTCCCTCTTGTGTAGTAGCTGTCCATTACCGTTTGGTTTCTCTCATTAACACAATCATCAAAGATAACAAGGTTCTTTTTGGATTTATCCAAATCTTGAGGAGACGGTATATCATCCGTATTATCACTAAGAATTCAAGTTATCGGTGTTGATTTCTTTTTACATGTCTGTGTATCACAAAATAGTTGTATTATATCTTCAATGTTATAATCATTTAGGTTTTTTTGAAGTTTAAATAAACCGATTATATCTTCTTTTTGAAGACCAGCATTAAAACCTTGTGAGAGTAGTTGATACTCTGGTTGAAAACTCGACTTTGTGAAAATTATTAAATTATCATAATCTAAAAAGTTGGGAGTGAGGAGCATCTTTAAAAGTAAGCAGGTTTTTCCACATCCACTTGAACCAACTATGAGGCATCTTAATGAATTTGGGAGATTTTTATGGTTGTCAAATTTTATCTTATTTTCCCAAATGGGTAAAAAATCATTCATTTATATATTTGGAAAACAGGTTATTTAATTTATTATTGGCTTTTTTCGAAACTCTATATTTTATCCTAAGTTCAGGTTTAATTTCAAGATAATCCATTATTTTATTTATGCAATATCTTGTGTTGATATTTCCCTGAAAATCACATCCATGAATAATATATAACAACAATCCTTTGAACATTTCTCTAATACATTCAGTTTCTTCCCTTGTAAGGAAAGGTGTGTTATCACCCTCGTACTTTACATTCATTTCTCGAATCAATCTTGTAAAGTAATTCATTTTTGGTGTAAATCTAAAAGAATTATTTTCCTTTTTATATTTTTGATTATCATTCATTAGAAGATAATCACAGAATATACATTGTTTATAGGCTTTTGACTCTGTGTTTAATCCCCGTCTTTCACACGCAGGACAATTCTCAAATTTGTCATATGGAGAATCATGGAATTCAAGAGGCTCAAAATTGAGTAAACTATTCATATTTATAAAGTAAAACTTTACTTAAACTGAAATTCATCTTCGATATCATCTTCGATACTTTCAGAATCATATATACTTTCATAACTATCGTTTGAACACAAACTCTCGGTGTCATAACTATCGTTTGAATGCAAACTCTCGGTATCATAATCACTCTCATAATCTTCAAAATCTTCAGTTGAATATTGACTCATATTTAATTAGTAGAAAAAACATTACCATCGATATCTATATACATTTTTTCATGAACAGATTCACTGCTACATTTTTTATATTAAAGTTAATTTTAAAATGATCCTTAACTACAATTGAACGAAATGTCATTTCACCTGATATATTAACATCCTTTATTTCATCAGGATTTATATCTTTAGGGTTGTTGAAAAAAATACAAATTTCTCCTTGCATATTACAGATGGTCTTATCTTTTCTTTCTAAAGCTTCATCCATAAGGTTTTTATTTTTTGATACCTTTTCTTGTTTCATTGCTTTTTCTAGTTTTGAATATATTGCCAGAAGGAGAGGAGAAACTTTTGTTAGAGATACCTTAATTGATGTTCTTCCAGGTATACTAAAAGCCCTTCCACTGAAGTAAATTGAAGAACTCATCATATCCACCATAATTGTTTTTATCCAATAGTTGTTATATTTATCTTTGTTCAATTTTACATCCTTGACATATTTCTCAGTATCTTTAACAAATGAAGAGATTGATTGAAACTTGTCTTTTGTGTCTTGAAACATTGTATTTATTAAGTGAAAAAGTTGGAGGATAAAATGGTTTTAAGCACAGATTCACCTGTAAAATAAACGAAATTTTCATCAAGAAAACTTTAGTTTAAGCACAGATTCACCTGTAAAATAAACGAAATTTTCATCAAGAAAATTGTAGTTTAAGCACAGATTCACCTGAAAAATAAACGAAATTTTCATCAATAAAATTTTAGTTTAAGCACAGATTCACCTGTAAAATAAACGAAATTTTCATCAAGAAAATTGTAGTTTAAGCACAGATTCATCTGAAAATTAAACGAAATTTTCATCAAGAAAATTTTAGTTTAAGCACAGATTCACCTGTAAAATAAATGAAATTTTCATCAAGAAAATTTTAGTTTAAGCAAAGTTTTATTATATAAATATGGTGAATACAATGTACTGCGATGTTTGTAATCACGAATATAAACATTATAGAAAACACCTCCGAACCAACAAACACACATTTAATCTATTTCATAAAATATCTCCTCTTGAGTTGGAAAGAAAACATTGTGATATCTGCTCAAAGGATGTTTTGAAGAGTAGTTATAATAGACATCTTCAATCACAAAAACACAAGAAAAATGAGTTTAAAGTAAAGGGAGACTATTATATTGAAAACACTGATAGGGCATTTAAAGGGCATATAAAAATAAGGATTTTTCAATTTGGAGAACCCGGTCCATCATCAATTGTTGAATCAATTGAAATAGTGAAACCTGATGTTGAAAAATTTATTAAAAAGACATTAAATGAAATGAAAACTTTAAAGTTTTATATGGGAGTGAAAATGAATATGAAAAGACAAGATGAAGAACAAACTCCTTATATGAGAACAGATCTTCATTTTATAACATCATTTCAAGATTTTTTGAATAGTGGGGTTTATGAAGAACTATCAAGACAAGAGGAGGATGTTGATAATACAGTGGTAGGAAGTGGATTCAATATTTAAAAAATCATCTTTTTAGATATATACATTCTAAAATCAAACCCTCTTAAAGCTTCTTCTTATATTGAATTACCAAATGAAATAAAACGAAAGAAGGCAGTTGTTAATATTAAGAATAATGATAATAAATGTTTTCTCTGGTCTGTTCTTGCTCACTTACATCCACCAAAATGTAATTCAGAAAGAGTAAAACAATATATGAAATATGAGAATACCTTGGACATTAAAGATTTTAAATTCCCAATGCCACTAACAGATATTCCTAAATTTGAGAAAAAGAATAATCTTTCTATTAATGTATATGGATTAACGGATACAAACAAAGTTCAAATATTAAAAATTTCAAACAACTATAAAAATGAAGAAACACACATTGATCTTTTATATTTTAGTGTTGGAAAGAATTCACATTACACATACATCAATAATTTATCAAGATTAATCTCTTCTCAGGTATTCAGAACAGCAAACAAAATATATCCTTGTAAGCGATGTCTTAATTCATTTCATACAAAAGAACGATTAGAACAACATTCAAAATATTGTAGTAATCATAAATCAGCTGCAATTACAATGTCTAAACCTGGTGAAAAGATTTCTTTTGAAGATTATAATAAATCTATCATGCACCCATTTGTGATATACGCTGATTTTGAATGTATCCTTAAAAAGATAAATACTGCTTCTCCTAATCCAAAAGAATCACATACAAATAAATATCAAAAACATATTCCTTGTGGTTTCTGTTATTATATCAAATCATCTGTTGGAGAAAAGTATAATAAACTTGAACATTATAGTGGAAAAAATGCTTCACAAGAGTTTGTAAAACGATTAGAAAAGGATTGTATAAGACTAACTAAATTAATGAAAGAAACAAATGAACCGATGAAATTAACCAAAGAAGAAAAAATTAGAATTTAGAAAGAACAATATCTGTCATATTTGTGAGGAGGAAATTGAGGAGTCTAAAGTTAGGGATCATTGTCATCTTACTGGTAAATATAGAGGTCCCGCTCATTCCTGTTGTAATCTTAATTATAAATTACCTTCTTTTATTCCAGTCTTTCTTCACAACAGCGCCAACTATGATACACATCTATTTATAAATGAACTTTCAAATACACCAGGGAATATTTCTGCCATAACAAACACAAGTCAAAAGTATATTTCATTTACAAAAATGATATTCACAAAACCTATAACTCGTATTCGGTTTCTTGATTCTTACAAGTTTATGGGAACACCACTAGCCAACCTCGCATCAAATCTATGCTCCACGGGCTCTTTTCCAAATCTTAATTCATTCTTTCCAAAAGAGGAAATTCTAACTAAAGAGGAAATTCAGATTAAAGAGAGAATTCAAAGTAAAGAGGAAATTCTAATTAATGAGGAAATTAATGAAGAAATTCTTACTGAAGATGAAATTCTAATTATACAGAAAATTCGAACAAAGAATGAAATTCTAACTAAAGAGGAAATTCTGATTATAGATGAAATTCTGATTATAGATGAAATTCTGATTAAAGAGGGAATTCTAACTCGAGAGGAAATTGAAACAAGGAATGAAATTCAAAGTAAAGAGAAAATTCTTACAAGTAAGGGAATTTATCCTTATGGTTATATGGATTCATTTATGAGATTTAAAGAAACACAACTTCCTTCAAAAGAAAGTTTCTATCATAACCTTTATGAAGAAGAGATAAGTGATAAGGAATATAAACACGCACAAGAAATTTGGAAAATATTTAAGATAAAGAACCTTGGAGAATATCATGATTTCTATCTAAAAACAGATGTTTTATTGTTAGCTGATGTGTTTGAAGCTTTTAGATCACTCTGTCATAATAAAAATTGTTATGGATTAGACCCTGCCCACTATTTCACAGCTCCTGGTTTAGCTTGGAGTGCAATGTTGAAAATGACAAAACAAGATATAGATTTAGTCAGTAATGTAGATATGCTTTTGATGATTGATAAGTCTAAGAGAGGTGGAATATCACAAGTATGTTCAAAAAGATATGCTAAAGCAAATAATAAATATCTTCCAAATTATGAGAGTGAAAAAGATAGTAATTATTTGATGTACTTTGATGCTAATAATTTGTATGGATGGGCAATGTCTCAATCTCTGCCTTATGGTAAATTAGAGTGGGTGGAAGAAAAGGATTATGAAAAGGCTTTGATGAATATTGTTATTTCTTCTCAAGAGGAATTGAATGAGGAAGAAGAAGGTTATTACTTTGAAGTTGATTTGAGGTACCCGAGTGATCTTCATAATAAGCATAAAGATCTTCCTTTTGCATGTGAGAAAGAAACCCCAAAGAAAGAATGGTTAAGTGATTATCATAAAAGTTTTAATATTAAAGGTAAATCAACAGAAAAGTTATTAACAACATTCTATGATAAAGAGGGATATGTTTTGCATCAAAGGAACTTGAGACAATATTTATCTGCTGGGTTGAGAGTAGCTAAAATTCATAGAGTTTTAAAATTTAAACAAAGTCCTTGGATGAAAAAGTATATTAAATTCAATACAGATATGAGAACAAATACAAAAGTAAAATTTGAAGGGGAATTCTATAAATTGATGAATAATGCTGTCTTTGGAAAGACTATGGAAAATGTTAAAAACAGGCAAAACATTAGATTCGCAACATCTTGGAAAGAAGCTTCGAGATTGATAAATAAACCAAGTTTTGAGAGAGAAGAGGTTTTTTCAGAGAACTTTTCTGCAATTCATATGAAAAAGGAAAATATTGTAATGGATAAACCAATTTATATTGGAACAGCAGTTCTTGATTTATCAAAGATATTGATGTATGATTATTTGTATAATGACTTAAAGAAAGAATATGGTGAAAATGTTTCATTGTTGTATATGGACACTGATAGTTTTATCCTCGATATAAAAACTGATGATGTTTATCAAGATATGAAGAAAAATATTGGAGTGTATGATACAAGTAATTTCAGCAAGAAGAGTGAGTTATTTTCCAAAAAGAATGAAAAGGTTATTGGTAAGTTTAAGGATGAGTTGGGTGGAAAAGTAATGAGTGAGTTTATTGGATTGAGAGCAAAGGCATATGCTTATAAGTATGGTGATCAGATTGATAAAAGGTTAAAGGGAATAAAGAAATATGTAATAAAGAAATCAATAACTTTTAGAAATTATTATAATTGTTTGATGAATAAGAAAGAAGAATATAGGAAAATGAATACAATAAGAAGTTATAAACATAAGATATATAGTGAAGAAGTAAATAAAAAGGCATTAGGAGCCTTTGATGATAAGAGATTTATTTTAGATAATGGAATAGATTGTGTTCCATGTGGATATTGTATGATAGAGTGTATAAAATAGATTGTGTTCCATATGGACACAAGTTTTAATGATGGGAAGATGGGTTCGGGTTTTTCAGGGCTACCGCCACGTTTTTCACAATATATAAATGGTCAAACTAAAGAGTGGAGAAAATCTCAGTCTTGGTATATAAATGGAAAACATAATGAATGTGAAACATATCAAATAAGTCTTATTGAAAAAATATCTAAAACAAAGGTAAATAAAACAAATATGCGAATCAATTTAAAAACCAATAAGTTAGAGGATGTAAAGAAAATAATAAATATCTTTGAATGGACTGAAAAATTTGATGGTTATCAATTGAACAATGGAAAAATAATTTACTACAATCTCAAAATGATATGCAACTCAGGAGGTGGTCAGATGACATCATTAAGAGAAGTTTATCATTTCGTAATGGCACAAAAGGGGTATCTTAAAAAATATAAAGATTCAAATGTTTTGTTTTTAAATATTTTAGATGGGGATTATTGTGCAAAGAAAATTAAACTATTGAAGGAATTTGAGAATGAACAAATGTTTATAGGTTCAATGAGTGAGCTAAACAATATGCATCGGTTATTTGATAAAGAGTGTCCCGAGGCTTAGACGTTTCAGATATTTCTTTAGAATCACCTTTAACAAATCACATTACCACTTTACTACTTGAACAAATCTTTATCTTGTTGCATAGGTTATTTGAATAGAGAGCCCCTTGGTTAAAAGGGGAGACAAATAAATATACCTTGGGCTAAAAAGGGGATTTATTTTTTAGGGAAAAAAAAAAAAAGAAAAATTTCATTGCTGAAAATCCCCCATTCATTTACATGGGGAAAAGTGAGCCAGAATCAGTATTCTTACCCTACTTCCAAGTCTTCAGGTCCTTGGTGCTTCTGGTCTTGCTCTATAGATGTGAGACTTGGACTCTGACCAGGGATCTGAGACGGACACTTAATTCCTTTGGTACCAGGTCTTGTCGGAGAATCCTTGGCTATCGCTGGTCAGACTTTGTGTCCAACGAGCGGTTGCTGGGAGAGGTCTCAAATGAGATTTGTTACCTGCATAGTCCGTGAGCATCAGCTGCGGCTGGAGGGACATGTGGCTCCTTTTCCTGATGCTGATCCTGCTCACCAGATTCTCACACCGAGGGAGTCTCGTGAATGGAGGAGGCCAATGGTTCGAACACGTGCCTCGTGGTTGCAGCAGATTGATCAGCATCTCAAGGAGATGGGGATCGGCGAGGCATGTCCGTGGGGGATGGCCAGACGGAGGCCCCTGGAGTGGACGCAGCGACGCACTGCTCTGGTGCATGGTCCCATACCTGACCTGACCTGACCTGATGTGTCACCTTCCCTGTCTCTTTGGACGTTCGCTTATTGGATGTTAGGGTGTATCCATGTCCCTGGTCATTAATTCTGTTACCATCTGTTACCAGAAGTAAGTGACCAGAAGTGTTGCCTTCTGTTACCATCCATTACCTCTTCCCCTTCGAGAATTTTGTTGAATGCTTGAGTGTCATGATTGTGGAGAGCATCGAGTTGCTCTCGTTGTTACTTGATACATCTTACTTATGTTTCCCTAATTCACGGTGGAACATTTTCGGGTTGTTTTGAGACAACTGGTTTTGTTTTCTCCCTTTGTTGAATGTTGACTTCATCATAATTTTTTTATCTTCTTTTATCCTTGCTATCATTTCTATTTTGAGTTTGTTTTCAGCAACCATTACTTCTCAGTCTTTGTCATCGGCCTTATATTTGTTTTTATTTTATTTTTTGGATTCTCTTTCTTAGCTTTAGACTTCTGTTTCCTCTTATGAACCACAGCATTTGTCAACCATTAATCATTTTCCCCTGCCATTCATCCTCCAAAGTTTATGGACTGAATAGACTTGGCAATGAAAGATGATTTCCCTCTCCTCTTTGCTCCAATGCTCATTCTTTGTTCCATATATGGAGCTCGATCTTTTATTTGGCAGAAACAGGTAGCACTGCCTCAATCTCTCGACTCCGTGGAGACTCATGTCTCTATGTTGCACTATCGTTTTCCTCATCATGTCTAAACTACACCAACACCAGATTAAACAAGAGTGAGAATTGCTTTGCAATACATGTCCCTTACCAGTGTGTGACATTTTCTCAGTCCAAAAAGGGCATAACTCTTTGAAAAATTGACAAAACACCCTGAAAGTCGAACTTATTCTGTAACTTATCATAATAAAGCCACGTACCAAGTTTCAGTTGAATATGTTAAAAGAAAAAAATCTGAAAAAAACCACAGATGGGACGGATGGACAGAGAGCAAACCTATAGTCCCCCTCCGGTGAAACCGGCTAGTGACTAATAAATCCGTCAAGCTAACGACTTAATTTAATGGGGGAGAGGAATAGAGTTGAGAAAAGTGTAGCAGGCTCAGGGGCATCACCAGAGTATGCACATATTGTACATACTGTCATGTCCACGCCAGTCAAGACCGACCTGGATGGATAGCCGAACGGTTCCACCTTGGAGGCAAACACATGATCCTTGGAGATTAATGTGCGTGGGATGGGAGGGCGGCAAAGGCACGTTCCAGACACGTTCACCACAATCGCCCACCTTCCTCCTCGAACAGACGACGAGACGATTTCTGAGGCCCCGTGAAAGGCCACGAGGCACGCTCTTCCTCTTTCTTTCTCTCTCTCTCTCTCTCTCTCTCTCTCTCTCTCTCTCTCTCTCTCTCTCTCTCTCTCTCTCTCTCTCTCTCTCTCTCTCTCTCTCTGGGGTGCAATCTCATACCGAGAGAAATTATCTTTAAACCCTACCTAATTAACACAGCACCGCCCTCTGTGCGGTGACACGTGACATTTTACGTTTTACGTGTGATTTTAGATGGAATAGCAGACTTTGAGTTGCATGTTTAAAATCGATGACAGTGCAGTGCATATACATTTATTATTTAGCACTACCTGCTGATATCACAACAAAACTACTCTTTTATTGAATATGTTTGACTTTCCTGTTCTGGATCAAAGCCAGGACCAGAAAATCTTGGGGTAAGGACACGAAGATGAACATCATGAAGATGAACAGATGATGAACATTGTTACACGAGATGTGTCTACTCCATACATTGTTTCACTGATCATAGCAAGACTGTACATGCGAATGACATTTTAAGGTGCTGGGACATGCAATGCATATATGCAGCATAGTTCTAACTTTGCTCATGCATGTTGTGCTAACCACCATGTTACGGTTTGATATGCAAGTGAAAGCAGAACACTGCAGATGTACAATTTATTTATTTCATAATATATATATATATATATATATATATATATATATATATATATATATATATATATATATATATATTGATAGATATATTGATAGATATATTTTATATATCGAGAGATATATTTTATATATCGAGAGATATATTTTATATATATATATATATAGATTATATATATATATATATATATATATATATATATATATATATATATATATATATATATATATATACATATGTGAGGCCCCGAGAAGAGTGATGTAAGCAACATTTTTTAATGATATGATGATGATAGGCTCGGATGATAGGGTAAGGGTTAAAATGGTGCTATATGGCATTAACTCCAACATGGTCGGTGTCCCTCACATCACTCCTCCTCGCGGCACCTCATATATATATATATATATATATATATATATATATATATATATATATATATATATATATATATATATATATATATATATATATATATATATATATATATATATATATATTGTTGCGGAAATGGCCCTTCGTGTGTTATTAAATATAGGATTAGCCCAGATCCCCCATTAAATGCATGTTTAGCCAGGTTGTTCTGTAAATGGACGTTACATGTGTGTCGGAAGGTGTAAGAGGCTGTTTATTGTTCATACATTGGTGGTGGACCGAGAGGTTCTTCTTCTTCGTTCCCCTCTCTGAAGGAGACTCCGCCCAGTTTGGGAGGAGTCTGTCGGCTTCATAAAGGGGCGCGCCCCAAAAAGAAAGAGGAAGTGAAACTAGAGGAGCGCCAAGAGAGGAAGTGAAACTAGAGGAGGGCCGAAAAAGGAGAAGTGAAACTGCAGTCGGCTGAGAGGAGAGTGATGCCGGGAAAGCGGTGGTGAAACTGAACGCGCCGAGTCTGCCATTTGGCAGTAAGAGAAACTGCCTGCGCGCTGAGTCTGCCATTTTGGCATTGGGAGAGGCTGCCTGCACGTCGAGTCGGGCGATCGACTTTGTGGAGGGGGGTTTTGGCCAGCTGTTCCTCCTCGGCTACGGACCCAGCCTGCGGAGCCCAACAACTCGATTTGGCCTTGTCTGGTGAACAGGCCAGGCCTGGATTTGTATGCTGGACCTTGTGAAGGGCCAGCTGGAGCACACGTGGACCTTCTGCTCTGGTACCGTCGACCTTACGGGGGCTGAACGCGCCAAGGCTGCGTGCGTGAGGGCTGCGACAAATGGACGCCGCCACCATTTTGCCACGCGGCGTGTTCGAGCTGGGTGCCCGAATCCATTGACATCGGCTTGTCACGAGCCGCATTCGGGCTTTTGACACTTTTCCTCTCGTCCATGAAGCATCACCAAGTACTCTGTGCCTTGTCTGCATGCTGTCCGTGTCTTGTCTGCATGTTGTCTAAGGTTTATCTCGTTCGGGTCCCCTTCGAAACCCGTAATCCGTAGCTCCCAAGTTAAGAACGGGTTATAGATTAATTATAACATTGACGTGAATGCTTTGCTTGTGTTGTGTTCCCCGATGTGTCCCCAATAAATCTGGCTGAGTTATACGATATTTTGCACCTTGAATTAATTCGTGCTTCACCGAGGAACGATCCGCTCGATTTGGATATAAAACCAAAATGGTTACAGACTGGCAGAATTCGCTCGGTCTCTGACAAAACCAGTCTGTAACTGGGGTGTATTCCCCCAACTGGTAAGGTCCAGGTGTACGTTGGTATCGCGATATTTGAGGCGCGTGACTCGAGGCCTGTGCCGAACCAGCCGGCGTTATAACTCCGGAGACGGCGGTAGTTTAGTGACGCCGAATATTCAACATTTGGCTGTCGAGAGAAGGGTGCGAAAACCCAAACTGGCTATGGATTGGAACTGACTTGGGTGGCATTTGAATCCCCCCACAGTGAATCCTTAACACTGGGGTCTTGAGTCGGGTATGAGCCCCACCACCGCTGAATCCGTAACTATATATATATATATATATATATATATATATATATATATATATATATATATATATATATATATATATATATATATATATATATATATAGATTGAGAGATTATACAGAGATTATACAGGGTGTCCCAAAAGTCTCCATACAGAGGGAAAATTTACACTTTCAGCAAAATGTCTCCTAAAGTTCTTCATACATAGCTTATGTCTTCTTTTTTTTCAGATTCCCTTCAAGAATGCCGTTGTCAAAAGAAGAACGTATTGAAATCATTCTCATGGCAGGTTCGGGAAGCTGTCGCAAGGTTGTAATTGACTTTAACAGGAAACATGGCAAACACGACACACACAAGATTCAGAACATGGATCATTTAAAGGAATGCATTTGAAGTGGAATTACTTGCATAATGCCAGATGTGTTGACATGAGTTCACCATGAGTGGGAGAGACAACTTCGTGTGTGTTTACAAAGAAATGGCAATCATGGAGAGAACGTTTTGTAAATAAAGTCACATTTTGCTAAAAGTGTTAATTTTCCCTATGTATCGAGACTTTTGGGACACCCTGAATGTTTTGACAGATAGATTATATATATATATATATATATATATATATATATATATATATATATATATATATATATATATATATATATATATATATATACATATATTTTTAAATTTACATATATACAGTATCTCACAAAAGTGAGTACACCCTTCACGAAAATGTACATATTTTGTTGTAACTTTTTACTTTGATGTATTATAAACACAAGACTCAAAGAAATGATAGAGTAGACATTCTTTCATACATGTACAGGTCCAAAACATTTATTCTGTGGAAACAATGTGGCATACTGGGCATATCTGTGAAAAGGGGGGGGGGAAGTGAGTACACCCTATATAGTGGGCCAACTTAGCTAAATACAGCATAACAATTGTGCATTTTGTGAGGAAAGCACCAAATTTGGCACACGAGTAGCCGATCATATTATGAACAGATATGGATATTGGGCCATTCTGCCAAATTTGGTGCTTTCCTCACAAAATGCACAATTGTTATGCTAAGTTGCCCCGCTAATATACTTTCTTACATTGAAGCATTATTGTTTTCATTATTATCTTGCCAAAACTAAGTTTTTGCAAGATATGTTAGTCAGCTTGTATGTTTTTTTTATTTTATTTTTTTTCCTTACGAAATCTAAAGATTTCAGACTGGTATATTGATTTCGTAAGTATATTGATGACTTCCGTTTCTGTTTGTTTGTTTGTTTGTTTGTAGGCACGATAACTCGAACGGAAGAAGCTACCAATGTCAAATTACACCACGTGATTCAGGAGGGTGCTGATTAGATTTTGGTCAAAATCGGTCAAAGGTCAAGGTCACAGTGAGGTCAAATATTCGATTTTTGATGGTTTGGTACAGATAACTCGAGAACGGAAGAAGCTCCCAATGTCAAATTACACCACGTGATTCAGGAGGGTGATGGCTAGTGCTGATTAGATTTTGGTCAAAATCGGTCAAAGGTCAAGGTCACAGTGAGGTCAAACATCCAAAACATTCGATTTTTGATGGTTTGGTACAGAATCGTCCTAGAAACTTCTGGTTTGCGTCGCTACCTTCTCCAGAGACAGCTTTTATTAGACAAGGTCAGAGGTCAAGTTGACTATTTCGTAAGTACCAGTCTATGACTGCTTGTTTTTTTGTTTGTTTGTCTGTAATCACGTATCGATCACTCTGCGGAGCACAGTTATCATTGGAAATTTTTGTAACTTCGCATACCAGAGTCCTATAGAGGTCCCTCCCTTTCAGCGCATAAAATTTTCAAGGTCAAGGTCAAAGGTCAAGGTCACTTTGTCGCAAATCAGGGGAGTCGACAAAACCCTTATTTTTTGAGTAATTTTGATCGGATCGTCTTCAAACTTCATGGGAATATAGTTCATGGTCTGGCGCTCAGCTGATTAATTTTTGGTGGCGATTGGCCTTGAGCTTCATGGTTAGCGCTGGAGGTCGAAAGTTTTTGACCCCAAGGTCAAATTTTGAAATCTTAGATACCATATCGAGTAATACCTCGTATGAAAGCGCTTGATAAGTGCTTTCCAGATCTGTCAAAAGTTTGACGCTATGACGTCATGACGAAAAAACGGATTTTTTTCATGGTTACTCTGTAGAACGATTCTCGTAGGCAGATATTCCTCAAGGAGTCGCTCCTGGTGGATAGCAGCTCTGTTCACCTCAGTGTGACCTCAAAGAAGTCACGTGGTCACCTTTTGGCAAGATACGGGTCACCCTGCGGGTGACATTGGTTTTTTCTTTTGTATGTCCACCATTGTTTTTGAGCACATCAGCTATTCTACTCGGTATGGAGTTGACCAGTGTTCCACATGTCTTTTCTGGGATCCTGTTCCACTCCTCTGCAATGACTTCTCGCAGTTGCGTGATGTTGGACACCTTTCGTCCCTCAACCTTACATTTCAGGATGCCCCACAGGTGTTCTATTGGGTTTAGATCAGATGACATACTTGGCTACTCCAACACATTGACCTTCAACTTCTTCAGAAAGGCAGTTGTCCGCTTGGAACAATGCTTCCGATCGTTTTCGTGCTGAAATTCAGCTCCTCTACCAAGTTTTCGCAGGGAGGGTAACATCTCCTTCAGGATGTCACAGTACATCGTGGAATCCATGTTTCCCTCGATGAACTTGTACTCTCTAGTACCAACAACACTCATGCATCCCCAAACCATGACACCACCACCACCATGCTTGACAGTAGGGATAACGTACTTGTCTTGGTACTGTTCCCCAGGTCGCTGCCAGACACGCTTCACTCCATCAGATCCAAAGAAATTGATCTTCGTTTCATCAGATCATAGGACATGTTGCCAGTAGTCCAGGGGCTTGGATTGATGTGCTTCAGCAAACTGTTTGCGAGCTTTCTTGTAGCTCTGCTTCAGGAGAGGTTGACGCCTTGGATGATGCCCATGCAACCCGATACGATGGAGTGTGCGACGTATGGTTTGGGCACTAACAGACTGGCCAGAAGCTATAGAAATCTCTTCAGCAATCTTGGCGGCACTTTGTCGTCTGTCTTGGAAGACTAGATTCTGAACTTCGCGAACAGTACGTGCAGCCATCTTTGCTCGTCTGACCTGGCGAGCGCAACTCATTGTTGTACGCTTCTTGGAGAACCTCTGGATGACCTTGGCCACGGTGTTGGGGCTTACTTTCAAAGAAGCACTGATCTTCTTGTATCCTTGGCCATCTTTATGTTGGGCAACGATTCGATCTTTGACATCTTTCGAGAACTCTTTACCATGAGGAGCCAGGCTGCCTTCTCAATGGTGATTGGTACAGTATTTCCCATGCAATTATTTCTTAAGCAAGCTCTTTGACTCTTGAACACTCTTTGACTTAAATATGCAGAAAATGATGAAAATGGGAGCTGTTTTACCATGCTTGACTTACTTCTTCTGCAGACAATAGCAGGGGTGTACTCACATTTGTTGCCTCCTCTTTCAGAAATATTCGTAATATGCCACATTGTTTTTATGGAATGGCAGTTTTGTGCCTACATACATATTTCAGAATGTCTACTCTGTCATCAACTCGAAGGTTTTACTTCAAGCATAGCTGCTTAAAAAGTTACACTGAATTATTTACATATTTGTGAGGGGTGTTCTCACTTTTGTGAGATACTGTATATATATATATATATAATAAAAGTACGAATGGGGCAAGAAAATGAATTTTCGATAGGCCCTGTTCGAATGATCGGGGAAAAATAAAAACGCGGGTGACAGAAACAATAACTACCACTTACATTCTTGTGTTGTGAAACATTCTCCCATTTTCAGATGGCTCATTGAGAGGTCCAGTTGTACCTGTGGACACCAAAATGTATTTGTTAAACTTATTGTCATGCAGAGTCTGGCTCTACATGATTGTGTGTAGCTCCCACATGAAGGGAATTGTGGGGTTATTTAAAAAAAGAAAATTACCTGTGGAAGTGAAGTAACCCACCTGTGGTGTGAATGTATACTTGTATAGATTGTAATGACTGAAGTAAGTGTCCAACATGTATTCTTTCATACACCTCACTTCGTCCACCTTGAACAATCTAATGCTGAACGGTAGTTGTTGGAACAACATGTAAGTCTCAAGTTGGGTTTTACACTCGCAATAGTTCAACCTTCAGCATGGATTTCTCTCTTTATGAATCCACTGTGAAATGTGTACACAGACAAAATGTGACTTCCCTCACAAACTCCATCCATCTCACATGCTGCCTCACATTCCATCATCCAAACTCTCCATCCATTGCAATTTGTGATAATAATTAGTTAACCTGTAGTCTTGTAAAAACCTCAAATATGTCCTCGTTTGAAAATGCACAAATGCCATATCTTTAAAGGAAATCTCTTCATTGTCTTCGTGCCACAAGTCGACCTCTGCCATTCTTGCTCTCTAGTCTGGAGGAAATCAGCCTTACCTTGCAGCGAAAGACCTATATGAGGTTTTTATTGATTTTGACCCTTTAGATTGTACACTTTCAGAAAATGATGAGTACCAGTGGAGTACTGTTGGGCAAAACCCGCTAATCAAGATGGCGACCAAGATAACCACCGTAATACTGCCGATTTGGTAACTTTGTTATTAAGTGTCACAATTCATTATGTAATACCTCTTTTTTGGGGGATGGGAATTCAAATATGTTATTTTTGCATTTTTAGGTGAAAGTCACACGACAGAGTCAAGGTCAAGGTCATTTATTAGTGAAAAAAATTCAAAAGTTGTATTTCTCAAAGATGATACTATCATAAAAATAAATAGTGAATCTATTCCATGTTAAATGTTTTGGGGAATACATACTAATAATACTTTGCTTTCTTTTCTTCCTTCACAGCACTGCATTTACCTTGGTCACAGGCTGTTATTTACCAAGGTCATTTTAAACATTGTATTAGCGTCATGTCAACATGTTGGCATCTTGGCAGAGTTTCTTGTGAGACTTATGAAAAAAATCTCCCAGCAGGCTTTCATGTCCCCATCAATGCAGGTGTCAAAACAATGGCATACTCTGGATCTCAATCCAAAGCATCATCAAACCTGGTCACTAACCCTAATGCCCTCATCAACCGTGCACTGCCACTGTTGAGCTCTGGGGACATTGATCTCCCAGTTATGTTTGCCACTGAGCTCTCAGAAGTGGTGACTGCTATTTCAAGCAAATGGACAGATAAGAGTAGCAACAGATAAGTCCAAACTCATGCAACGTCTCGCCAGTTTCAAGTCATACAGAACAATCCGCAAGCCACACACTGTCATCATTGATGGAGTAGCCATGTTGTGGGCCATATATTGGCCTGCTGATGGGAGAGTTGCATGACCTAGTGAGTGGTGTGGCAAGATACCTGACCCGTCAGCTTACTTCATCTGTCCAGGGTGTGCATCTCATTTTCGACCGCTATCGTGAATTCAGTATCAAGAGTGGAACAAGGGCAGCTCGAGCGCAGGGTATGAACAGCACACCTGCTAATGCAGGAGACACTAATAGCAATGAGTTCATGCTCACAATGGATTCACCACTCCCGCCACAGTCAGTTTCTCTCAAAGTAACAGACAACAAAGTGCAGCTGATAAGTCTCATCACTGATAATATTTGTGAGTATGTTAAAGGCTACATATCTTCACACCAGTACATAATTGTCTCAGGTCAAAATGATATCCCCATCAAACTGACAGCAGCTTCACCAGAGCCTGAGGATTGTGAAGATCTTTGCAACTCCCATGAAGAAGCAGATACTATAATGATTCATCATGTGGTTGAGAGTGCGAGCAAGAATAGAGCCATGACAATTCATGCCAGATGTAACGACACAGATGTGTTTATCCTTCTCTGCCACTTTAAACATGCTCTCAACATCAGTGCAGATATATTCATGGTTCCCCTGTCACAGAAGATGAAGCCAATTGATGTTAACCAGATTGTAATTGCACACAAGGACATCATACCCCACCTACTGTCAATGCATGGCATCACAGGCTGTGATACGGTCAGTAAGCTGTAAGGCATGGGGAAAGTCACGGCACTGACAGCACTCAAAGGTGGCCATTTCCCTCCACCACTGGGAGACCTCAATGTGTCACAAGAGAATCTTGTCAAGGAAGGAACCTCATTCATTGGAGTATGTTATAGTAATCTTTCAACCCTAAATTCCATGTCAGAACATCGGTTTCAGAAGTGGAAGAGCATGATGAAGGGCAAGTCCAAAAACTTCAAACTTGAGACCCTCCCACCAACAACAGAAGCCTTCACACTACATATTCTTAGAGCCCATTACCAGGTGGAAGTTTGGCGTTCTGCTGCATATCCTGATCATCCAGACATGGACCCCTCTCAATATGGATGGGAGAGGGATCTCATCACCAAGAGCTTAGTACAAATTCAACTTCCTCCCAACATACCCATAGCACCCGATGGCCTTCTAAGAACCCTTTGTTGCAGCTGTGATTCAGAAGAATCCTGCAAGACAAAGCATTGTTCCTGCCACAAGAACAACACAGGTTGTGCCATTTTCTGCAAATGTGCAGAGTGTGATACAGGATGCCATAATCCATTCACTTGTAGCTCAACAGAGGATCAAGATGATGCTCAATCCATGGATGAAAATATTGGGGATGAGGATGAAGATGAGGGGGGGGGGCTGAGGTATGAATTGAAGGTCACTACTCACCTTGCTAAAAGTCTACCACATATGCCTCAATATTATTACTTCATGCTGTAATTGTATTCGCCCTCTGTGTGCTTAGTCTAACAATAAGAGTGCATTTTTTGATATCAACTGAATACATGTACTTACTCTGGATTAGCACGAGCTCTTTAGAATTGTTAGTCAAAATGATTTATTAGTCAAATTATTCTTCGGTTATGTAGATAGTTTTATAGTTGCACCATGCTTTACAATATGGCATTTGTTGTTTAGAGTATTACAATGCTAATACTCGAAATACATAATTTTGACTAAATTTACGATTTTGACGATTGTTTGGTAAAGATCTATGACAGGTATCATTCTTTTGATTTCTTAAAATATGGTGTTATAGAGTACCCAGACATGATAATGTGTGTGACCTTGATTTTTACAGTAAGACATTTAGATTCAGTTGGGTAATTAATATCTATTCATAATAAATGTTTCACATTAAACATTTGTGAATGATGTCTTATGCTTAAATGTGAATGGAATGGTTATTTTATTTTTTTTCTCTCCAAATTTGAGATATTGACCACAACCTTAACATGTGACCTTCATGTCCAATCACAAAAATAATGTCATCAATAGATTTCTAACCCACCCAATGCCCAATCCCCCAAAATAGGTAGTATATGGTGATTTGTGACACTTAGTTTAAAAAGTTGAAAAAACTGGCACTATTATGACAGTCATCTTTGAGAAATACATTGAAATGATCATTTTTCACTAATGAATGATCTTGACCTTGACCCTGTCATGTGAGTTTCACCTAAAAATGCCAAAATAACATCATATTTGAATTCCCAACCCCCAAAACCTCCCAAAAAGAGGTATTACATAATGAATTGTGACACTTAATAACAAAGTTACCAAATCAGCAGTATTATGGTGGCCATCTTGGATGCCATCTTGATTAGCGGGTTTTGCCCAGCAGTACTCCACCAGTACTCATCAGTTTCTAGAAGTATACAATCTAAGGAGTCAAAATCAATCAAAATCTCATATAGGTCTTCCGCTGCAAGGTTGGGATGATTTTGCCTGATTTCCTCCAGACTATCCTTCATCTTTCTGTCTCATGCATTTCTATATCCTGTATTCTAGGCATGCCCTCGTCTCTTCAAAACTCAGCTTTGTCGTGGTCTGCCCGGAAATACTGTACATTTATTTGGTCAATCAGCCTCACCATTGTCCAATAAGAATGATTGATCCTGGCTTTCATGGCTTGCCGGTTACACACCGGCCGTATTCCATATTCGTGTTTCCTATAATGATCAACCTAGTTCATGTTTCACCACTCTGCTTAACTAGCATTGCAAATACTGTACTCACATTTTATCAATAATATTGTTGCGGGGCCGGGTATCGGCTGCGAGCACGACCGCTAGGTGGAGCAGTAGGGACGACTCTGCCGAACACCCGGAATTTATAGGTCGTCACCCCGGATAACTCCAGAGCCGACGGGTCCCTTATTGGACCGAAGTTCGCCAATAGGTCGACCACGTGGGGTAGGGTCGATTGCCAATTTCAATTTACCGAAATACCCACGTCGTCCAACTACCGGGGAAATTCACGCTCGACGATGCTCGTACGGAACGAGCCGCTAGCATACTCGAACCGTGTGCGACCCGAGCGGATGATCACCGAGCTTTCGTCTGTCCAAAAGTCCCTTTACAGCGACAACAGCCTGGCTAATTCTCCAACACGCAGCGTGTTAAACCAATAAAAGAAACACAAAAACGAAGTGATACATTTAACACATGGGTTTATTTATAATAGGTGGGGAAGGAGGGGAGCACATAAGAAGCAGAGTTATCACGACAAATATAAATTAAATGCAAATAATTTACAAGGCACTTAACAGTTTCTACTTGAAGACGGGCCCACACACAGACACACACACACACACACACACACAGAAACGGACCCCAGTGTCCTTTATTGAAGGCCTCCAGCTCGAGGACAGGTGAGCTCGAGACCAGAGCCTGCGCTTGGACCTGTCCACATCGTGTGGTCTTCGACGATCTGGCTACTTGGGACTCGAACCCGCAGCAACGATGCCACTCCAAGCACCACGGACGGAGGAAAAGCGTCGGACGCCAGGTGGACGAGACGAGAGAGGACCGAGCACTGCCAAGCTGACCAGACCAGACGAGTCGATCTCCCGCACCTCGAACCCGATCGCTGCCAAGCCTGACCAGACCAGACGAGTCGATCTCCGGCACCTCGAACCCGATCGCTGCCAAGCCGACCAGACCAGATGAGTCAATCTCCGGAACCTCAAACCCGATCGCCCAACCCTGACGCTGTTTCCAAGGCCCTGGCGTTCCTTATATTGCATTTCTCCTGCGGGCTGGGGTGTCGTGGGAAGGATCGCCGTTTGAGACATCTCGCCTCTCATTGGTCGAGAGGCTGTGGGAAAGTTCGCCATCTGAGACATCTCGCCTCCCATTCGTCTGGGGTTCGTGGGAACGTCGGTGTCTGAGACGTCTCACGCTTCCCATTGGTCGAGAGGTTCGTGGGAACGTCGGTGTCTGAGACGTCTCGCGCCTCCCATTGGTCTGGGGTTCGTGAGAAAGTTCGCCGTCTGAGATGTCTCACCTCTCATTGGTCGCGGGGAACATTCCATCTCTCTGGAGCGGAGTTGGAGCTCTGGTGGCCGAGAAATCTCCGCCCACGTACGTGGTCGAACACACGTAGACAATGGCGTCGGTGTGAGGAAGCGAGGTGAAGGCGTGTTATTGTAAACGAATCTCCGCAGCGCACACACGTAATTCCCGTTAAACACAGGTAGGGGGGCCTAACTATAAACACACACTTACCGATATAACTGTTCTCTAGGGACCCTGGCTGTTGTGTGTGATGGGTGCCAGATTCGTAACAATATAACTCCATGACAAAACAATAATAGTTGTTTATGTTCTTAATTTGAAGTCCCTTAAGAATTGCATCATCAACCATTCCACCCAATCAAAGTGTCAAAACAAAATACAATAACTGTCAAAAAAAATTTTTATCAGTGTAGATGCTATTTAAAATGTGGCATTTGAAGCAGATTACTCACATTAATGGTATGGTCAAGGAGGAGGTCTTCAAAGAATGTAAAGCATTCATCGATGTTTCCAAACTGTGTTTCTGCAAGCAGAGAAATCGCAAGAAAAAGAACAATCAAAGATTGCAGACCGTCACGAAGATTTGTTTGTGTACTGGTGTGTTATGTAATTAATAAGACAACTCGAACTGCCACTTTATAACTGCTTGCACTGATGACCAGGCACTGTACCAAGATTACCTGCTTTTATGCAACCCTGCGTTGATCGGACAGCTGACCCCAACCCATGACGTTTTTTTAATTATTATTCAATTGAATTTAGAATGGGATTAAAATAAATTAAATTCAAATCAAATGTAAGACCAAATCTGTAGAATCCTGCATTGGTCATCAGAAGGAACCCAAACAAGCAAGAAGCAAAGATGAAGTCGTCAGGAAGAACCTGGATAGGATTCGTATTTCAGCTGCTGCTACTCCACCCTCAAACCCATCTAGGTGCAGCCAAGGGAGCCTTATTCAAAAAACCCTCAAAAACCCCACATCAAAAAAATAAATAATTCTGGCTGCCAGACCATGTGTCCGATCAAGTTGAAATTTAAAATATGTATTCCTTTTGCTACTAGATCACAAATGTGACGTTTCTTGTCGATTGATTAAGCAGTTCCAGAGAAAACATTATGCAATATTTTTCTTTCTTCCAACATGGCTGCCAAACCATGTGACATATCAATTATTCCTTAACAACCCTGTACACACATGCCTTGGGGAACATTTATGTGAAGTTTCCCCTCGATCTGTCCAGCTGTTCTGGAGAATATTTTTATATGTTTTAGGGTAAATCCAACATGGCTGCCAAACCTTGTGACCTATGTCATATGTGTGAACCTTTTGTTCCTCATGGATAGGTGGTCATATGTGTAAAATTTCACCTCGATCTGTTCAGCCATTTCAGAGAAGATTTTTGAAGGTTTAAAAAAAACAAACAATATGGTTGCCGAATCACGTAACTGATGACGTCATCTTTTTTTGTGGACCATTTTATCCCTGGATGACCCTCAACGTTTCATACTGATTGGATGTAGCATTCTACATATGCAATGATGACGTCATAACAAAGGCACCTATGATGTCATTTTTAAAAAAATCACACTCATTCTCCATGAGGAATGCTTGCCATGTGCCAAGTTTCAATTTTTTTCCTTGGTGCAGTTTCAAAGATACAGATGTCCAAAGTTTTTTCCGTTTTTCCAACTTGGATGCCGCACCACATAACATAAGACATCATACTTATCATTAAAACATTCTACATGAGTAGTCGCACCAATGGTGAAAATTTCGTCTCAATCCAACAAGTGGTTGCAGAGAAAAACACAAAAGTTGTGTGTGGACAAACAAACAAAGGAATGGACCCAAATGCAATACCCTCTTCTTTGGCGAGGGTAATGATTCATGGAAAGATTTGAATTCTTTCATTGGAGAGTACCAGCAGTGAGTGTCACAGCATAGATTGTTCGTAGTACACCATGTACAGTCAATGCTACACTGTGGGTCTTCAAAATTGTGCCAAGTGTTTGAAATATTATATCTATTATATATTTGTCAGGCTGTGTTGCATTGCGTGGTATGAAGAAATATGTTATAAAGAACACTTAATGTGATTTGTGATGCAAACTGTGACCTTTCACTGTCATTAATGAGGAATCTCTGCAAACATCTTTATTTTACAAACAAGCATTTCACAAAGTGTGTAAAGATTGTGTGTCACTGTACCTGTACAAAGCTCGTGAACCTGCTTGACAATGGAGAAAAACGCTGAGGTTTGCTCTTGGTTAAAGTCATGTTCTCGTGCAAAAACCAGGCTGTAGTAGTAAAGATCAAGCAATATAGCAGAGCGGTCATTGCCAGTGCTATATTTAACACCTGTAAGATCAGCCAGCAATCTGTGAAAGATAAAAAGATTTTAAAGTTACTGTTGTTTGTCAACGCATATTGCACTGGGATTCAATTCTGGATTCAGATTGCTGGTTGCATCAACCACTCTGCTGTGATTGCTCGTCGAGTTCCGACTTTCTTGCCGCCGACGTCTTTTCAAGCTCTGTCAATCTCTGGGCTTCACTCTTGAATGACTACGGTTCAGTACGCAATGCCCTGATCTCCTGCAGTAAGCTCTCTATCAGCAGAGATTCTTTAAAAGGCCCGTCTTCCTTATTCATTTCGTTCTTGCCTCAATCAAACAATCATAACCCAATGGTTCATTCCCCGTGAAACATTTCTCAACTTTAAACTCCCTTTCAAGTGGCACAATTTCTGGAGTATCCTTCTCCACCACTGGATCGAAAGAAGACTGACAAAGTCCCTCACAAAGTTCAGCACGGCTCTCATTGCCAACAAGTCCAGTATTTCGCAATTCACCTTCGTCACGCTGTTCATCCACCTGTTTCTGCAAGCAGAGAAATCGCAAGAAAAAGAACAATCAAAGATTGCAGACCGTCACGAAGATTTGTTTGTGTACTGGTGTGTTATGTAATTAATAAGACAACTCGAACTGCCACTTTATAACTGCTTGCACTGATGACCAGGCACTGTACCAAGATTACCTGCTTTTATGCAACCCTGCGTTGATCGGACAGCTGACCCCAACCCATGACGTTTTTTTAATTATTATTCAATTGAATTTAGAATGGGATTAAAATAAATTAAATTCAAATCAAATGTAAGACCAAATCTGTAGAATCCTGCATTGGTCATCAGAAGGAACCCAAACAAGCAAGAAGCAAAGATGAAGTCGTCAGGAAGAACCTGGATAGGATTCGTATTTCAGCTGCTGCTACTCCACCCTCAAACCCATCTAGGTGCAGCCAAGGGAGCCTTATTCAAAAAACCCTCAAAAACCCCACATCAAAAAAATAAATAATTCTGGCTGCCAGACCATGTGTCCGATCAAGTTGAAATTTAAAATATGTATTCCTTTTGCTACTAGATCACAAATGTGACGTTTCTTGTCGATTGATTAAGCAGTTCCAGAGAAAACATTATGCAATATTTTTCTTTCTTCCAACATGGCTGCCAAACCATGTGACATATCAATTATTCCTTAACAACCCTGTACACACATGCCTTGGGGAACATTTATGTGAAGTTTCCTCGATCTGTCCAGCTGTTCTGGAGAATATTTTTATATGTTTTAGGGTAAATCCAACATGGCTGCCAAACCTTGTGACCTATGTCATATGTGTGAACCTTTTGTTCCTCATGGATAGGTGGTCATATGTGTAAAATTTCACCTCGATCTGTTCAGCCATTTCAGAGAAGATTTTTGAAGGTTTAAAAAAAACAAACAATATGGTTGCCGAATCACGTAACTGATGACGTCATCTTTTTGTGGACCATTTTATCCCTGGATGACCCTCAACGTTTCATACTGATTGGATGTAGCATTCTACATATGCAATGATGACGTCATAACAAAGGCACCTATGATGTCATTTTTAAAAAAATCACACTCATTCTCCATGAGGAATGCTTGCCATGTGCCAAGTTTCAATTTTTTTCCTTGGTGCAGTTTCAAAGATACAGATGTCCAAAGTTTTTTCCGTTTTTCCAACTTGGATGCCGCACCACATAACATAAGACATCATACTTATCATTAAAACATTCTACATGAGTAGTCGCACCAATGGTGAAAATTTCGTCTCAATCCAACAAGTGGTTGCAGAGAAAAACACAAAAGTTGTGTGTGGACAAACAAACAAAGGAATGGACCCAAATGCAATACCCTCTTCTTTGGCGAGGGTAATGATTCATGGAAAGATTTGAATTCTTTCATTGGAGAGTACCAGCAGTGAGTGTCACAGCATAGATTGTTCGTAGTACACCATGTACAGTCAATGCTACACTGTGGGTCTTCAAAATTGTGCCAAGTGTTTGAAATATTATATCTATTATATATTTGTCAGGCTGTGTTGCATTGCGTGGTATGAAGAAATATGTTATAAAGAACACTTAATGTGATTTGTGATGCAAACTGTGACCTTTCACTGTCATTAATGAGGAATCTCTGCAAACATCTTTATTTTACAAACAAGCATTTCACAAAGTGTGTAAAGATTGTGTGTCACTGTACCTGTACAAAGCTCGTGAACCTGCTTGACAATGGAGAAAAACGCTGAGGTTTGCTCTTGGTTAAAGTCATGTTCTCGTGCAAAAACCAGGCTGTAGTAGTAAAGATCAAGCAATATAGCAGAGCGGTCATTGCCAGTGCTATATTTAACACCTGTAAGATCAGCCAGCAATCTGTGAAAGATAAAAAGATTTTAAAGTTACTGTTGTTTGTCAACGCATATTGCACTGGGATTCAATTCTGGATTCAGATTGCTGGTTGCATCAACCACTCTGCTGTGATTGCTCGTCGAGTTCCGACTTTCTTGCCGCCGACGTCTTTTCAAGCTCTGTCAATCTCTGGGCTTCACTCTTGAATGACTACGGTTCAGTACGCAATGCCCTGATCTCCTGCAGTAAGCTCTCTATCAGCAGAGATTCTTTAAAAGGCCCGTCTTCCTTATTCATTTCGTTCTTGCCTCAATCAAACAATCATAACCCAATGGTTCATTCCCCGTGAAACATTTCTCAACTTTAAACTCCCTTTCAAGTGGCACAATTTCTGGAGTATCCTTCTCCACCACTGGATCGAAAGAAGACTGACAAAGTCCCTCACAAAGTTCAGCACGGCTCTCATTGCCAACAAGTCCAGTATTTCGCAATTCACCTTCGTCACGCTGTTCATCCACCTGTTTCTGCAAGCAGAGAAATCGCAAGAAAAAGAACAATCAAAGATTGCAGACCGTCACGAAGATTTGTTTGTGTACTGGTGTGTTATGTAATTAATAAGACAACTCGAACTGCCACTTTATAACTGCTTGCACTGATGACCAGGCACTGTACCAAGATTACCTGCTTTTATGCAACCCTGCGTTGATCGGACAGCTGACCCCAACCCATGACGTTTTTTTAATTATTATTCAATTGAATTTAGAATGGGATTAAAATAAATTAAATTCAAATCAAATGTAAGACCAAATCTGTAGAATCCTGCATTGGTCATCAGAAGGAACCCAAACAAGCAAGAAGCAAAGATGAAGTCGTCAGGAAGAACCTGGATAGGATTCGTATTTCAGCTGCTGCTACTCCACCCTCAAACCCATCTAGGTGCAGCCAAGGGAGCCTTATTCAAAAAACCCTCAAAAACCCCACATCAAAAAAATAAATAATTCTGGCTGCCAGACCATGTGTCCGATCAAGTTGAAATTTAAAATATGTATTCCTTTTGCTACTAGATCACAAATGTGACGTTTCTTGTCGATTGATTAAGCAGTTCCAGAGAAAACATTATGCAATATTTTTCTTTCTTCCAACATGGCTGCCAAACCATGTGACATATCAATTATTCCTTAACAACCCTGTACACACATGCCTTGGGGAACATTTATGTGAAGTTTCCCTCGATCTGTCCAGCTGTTCTGGAGAATATTTTTATATGTTTTAGGGTAAATCCAACATGGCTGCCAAACCTTGTGACCTATGTCATATGTGTGAACCTTTTGTTCCTCATGGATAGGTGGTCATATGTGTAAAATTTCACCTCGATCTGTTCAGCCATTTCAGAGAAGATTTTTGAAGGTTTAAAAAAAACAAACAATATGGTTGCCGAATCACGTAACTGATGACGTCATCTTTTTTTGTGGACCATTTTATCCCTGGATGACCCTCAACGTTTCATACTGATTGGATGTAGCATTCTACATATGCAATGATGACGTCATAACAAAGGCACCTATGATGTCATTTTTAAAAAATCACACTCATTCTCCATGAGGAATGCTTGCCATGTGCCAAGTTTCAATTTTTTCCTTGGTGCAGTTTCAAAGATACAGATGTCCAAAGTTTTTTCCGTTTTTCCAACTTGGATGCCGCACCACATAACATAAGACATCATACTTATCATTAAAACATTCTACATGAGTAGTCGCACCAATGGTGAAAATTTCGTCTCAATCCAACAAGTGGTTGCAGAGAAAAACACAAAAGTTGTGTGTGGACAAACAAACAAAGGAATGGACCCAAATGCAATACCCTCTTCTTTGGCGAGGGTAATGATTCATGGAAAGATTTGAATTCTTTCATTGGAGAGTACCAGCAGTGAGTGTCACAGCATAGATTGTTCGTAGTACACCATGTACAGTCAATGCTACACTGTGGGTCTTCAAAATTGTGCCAAGTGTTTGAAATATTATATCTATTATATATTTGTCAGGCTGTGTTGCATTGCGTGGTATGAAGAAATATGTTATAAAGAACACTTAATGTGATTTGTGATGCAAACTGTGACCTTTCACTGTCATTAATGAGGAATCTCTGCAAACATCTTTATTTTACAAACAAGCATTTCACAAAGTGTGTAAAGATTGTGTGTCACTGTACCTGTACAAAGCTCGTGAACCTGCTTGACAATGGAGAAAAACGCTGAGGTTTGCTCTTGGTTAAAGTCATGTTCTCGTGCAAAAACCAGGCTGTAGTAGTAAAGATCAAGCAATATAGCAGAGCGGTCATTGCCAGTGCTATATTTAACACCTGTAAGATCAGCCAGCAATCTGTGAAAGATAAAAAGATTTTAAAGTTACTGTTGTTTGTCAACGCATATTGCACTGGGATTCAATTCTGGATTCAGATTGCTGGTTGCATCAACCACTCTGCTGTGATTGCTCGTCGAGTTCCGACTTTCTTGCCGCCGACGTCTTTTCAAGCTCTGTCAATCTCTGGGCTTCACTCTTGAATGACTACGGTTCAGTACGCAATGCCCTGATCTCCTGCAGTAAGCTCTCTATCAGCAGAGATTCTTTAAAAGGCCCGTCTTCCTTATTCATTTCGTTCTTGCCTCAATCAAACAATCATAACCCAATGGTTCATTCCCCGTGAAACATTTCTCAACTTTAAACTCCCTTTCAAGTGGCACAATTTCTGGAGTATCCTTCTCCACCACTGGATCAAAAGAAGACTGACAAAGTCCATCGTAAAGTTCAGCACGGCTCTCATTGCCAACAGGTCCAGTATTTGGCAATTCATCTTCATCATGCAGTTCATCCACCTGTTTCTCCTCAATATCCCTTGCTGAAGAATCTATCGGTCTGACATCTGGAGAGGATTCCTGGGGTACATCAGCAACTGCAAGTTCATCCATTGAAAAATTCTGAACATCATCTTCATCACCAGAATCTTCAACATCCACACTAAATGGGGGCATTTTCTCTTCAAAGCTTGCACTTGACTCACTTTGGTTCATTTCAAGATGAATCTCTTGCTCAACGAACAGAAAATTACAGCTGCTGCAACTCTCCTCAACACATCCTTCTTGGGATTGCTCCAATCCTGGCTCAACAAAACACTTCAGGGCTTGCCTTCCTGTGAGTGCCAAGTTCGGGAAGCAGTGCTTCAGGAAGATCAGTTTCCTCATCCAGCACCTTCGCAACTTCAATGTCATTTTCCTTCACAGTATCCAATGTGTCACTCCCTGCCATACAATCATCAAAAAACATTTCTGTAGATCCACTCTCAACTAGAGCTGTACCATCTGTGTCACAACAGTGAGAAACACCAAACTCGTCATAACCCTCTGCCTTAGTATCACTTCCACAAGATTCATAAACGGTGAGTAATTGGCCTTCACAACTATCATCGAAATCTGAACTCTGAGATTGGCCCTGCAAATTCATTTCAAAAACATCACTTCCACACTGGTCCATTTGACAAAACCTCTTGAGGTCCATCCGTGGCTATAAATCACCTTACACTTTTCCAAATTGGGCAATTCTCTCTCCAGAGTTTACATCAGCAAGCTCACTTTTGAATGTTTCCGAACTAGTCACTTGCTCAGTGCTTGGTTCAAAGCTCAGTACTTGGTTCAATGTCACTGTTGCTCTCCTCCACCACATGTCCTGCAAATGGTTCAAACATTGGCTCCGCCAAATGTGCTCGACCCTGTTCAGCAACATCCCCAATGTTAAAGTGCTACAAGTCCAACCCAAATGTGTATAATTCAGTCAGCCTAGCATGGTCTCAACAGGACCATCCACGTCACCATCGAGGCTAACAGAAACTTTTGGTTCTTTTGATGGACAATACAAATCCTGTTCAACTTGCAAGTTATAGGATATAAATTGACAATTTTTCAGTTGAAAATTGATGATTTTAGAAGTTTGACCTTGAGTTGATCTTTGACCTTTTGACCTCAAAAGTAGTTTGGTTCCCAATTCAGTGACGCAATATGCAAATATTGTTCAAATTTCAAGTGAATCAGATGAAAAATGACGATTTTAGAAATTTGACCTCAAGATGACCTTTGACCTCAAAATCAATAGGCTTTTCAATTGAGACTACCTCTACGACTTGGTAAAGTTTCGTGACGATCAGTTTACAATTGTGACCTGTAGGCGACAAACAGACAGACAGAATAACAAAATCGACTGACCAATCCACTTGAAAAATCTTCGATTTTGCAAGAACAAAATGTGTTTCAATGATTTGTTGATGTAGGGCTTTGTGTTTGCATTGAACTTGCTGGGACATTTAAACAAGGTAAACATACATTGACAAAAACATGTTCTGAATCTCGAGATTGTTATAATCAGGAGTTCATTCCAACCAGAGTGCTTGATACAGAGGTCCTGCTGTATATGTAAACATGCAATACTTAAAATATGCACTGTACACTTACCATTGTAAACTGTCTGCAAAGGATAAATGTTTATGACGTCCTACTACTCACTCTACATCGTCCGTAAATGATAAAAAAAACCTCCAGACACTTCTCTAATCATCCCACCACAAATGTGAGAAACTCCAACTCCTTTGTGGAGCGATTGTGCCCATGCGAGATCACGTGATGGGCCATTGTCTTCAGTCACGTGACGATCCGTGCATGAGCAAGGGTGAAGCTGCACTGGCCCACTGTTGTTACGGATATTTTCTTTTACGGACCTTTCGGGACAGCTTTGTGATTTTTTTTTTCCTGAAATGTTGGCTTTGAGTTACATCAGCATGCCAAATTTCTGCTTTATAGTCCACCGAGAAAGTATTAAACATTTATATGAGTGAGTCAGTGAGTGAGTGGTTGGAAAGATACAATATATATCAGTGCACAGTGTCAGCTGCTACTCACAGTGCTGGACAGTCTGAAAGCTTTTGAAGCCTTTATGGCAATGCGAGCTCGCCCTCTTCCCTTCTCAGGAAAAGAATCAATCCACGGCCATGTTTCTGACTCACTGGCCTATATCAGTTTAGATTTGATCCCCCCAAAATTAGTAAGTGTATCTGTGTATGAGTATATAAAGAAAACATAATGTTTTGAAGGATTGTGTTTTGTTATGAGGGCACACCGTCTCATGTGTTGTGGCGAGGTGGTCTGTTGTAGGTCCTCCAGGTTCTGTACGGAGAGGTCAGCCCTGTACGAAAACGTTAAAGCAACAAGTTAGTATGTGATGATAGCAAATAAGTTCATGAGTTCCACGGTTCTCAGAACACACAATGTGCATGTGATTGTACTTGTGTTTGCTAGTTGCCCAAATGAAGACCCGAGTGGAAGAAGTACTTAAGCAAAATTATTGCAGATATTGATGGTTACCATCCTGTAGATTGTGTTCCTGGTTCTAACTTACTTTTCCCCAAAAATGTGACTTAAGTACCTCTTCCACTCGGGTCTTCAATTGGAAATTTGATCCTAGTTAAATGTGCATTTATGAGACAGATCGAGTGATGCTTTGTTAATCTTCATTCGTTTTTCTTTTGACCAGGACATTGACTCCACATTTGCTGAGGAATCTCTTCCTTCACTAATATGAAGCAGATCATTTCTATCTGCGATGTTGTTTGTTGCAATTAATGTATCGGTGTTGAGGTGATTTGCGAGTCTGTGGGTCAGGAGCAAATCTATCACCAACCCAATCAGAATGGTATTTAAGGAATCAAAATGAACCATCAAATTAACTTGCTTATCTATTTCCATGGTCAGCCAATGGAAGATGTTCTTGGCCTCACCATCAGCCAAGACTTCTCCTTGGCCGACCACGTAGCAAAGCGAGCCGACAAAGCCAGCCGTAGACTGAGCATCCATCCTCTGTCGATCGAAGTATTTCCTCCGTCCATTGAAATCGGAGCAACTCACAATCTACAAGGCCTTTTTACAATTGCTCAATGGAGTGAGGCTCCAGTATCACATTTCTGTCTCCTGGAATCTGTGGAATCTAAAGGTCTCACCATTATTGGAATCTCCTGCAATGAGGCCAAAGCACAAAGTTTGTTGCTCTCTTAATGCAGTTTGGTGAGTACCTCTCTGATTTTATAACCTCTCCTGCAGTTGAGCTTCCATCTGCTCTCTCACCCCTCTGACCCTCCACAGCTCCTCCATTAACCTCATCCTCGATGAACCCCCTAAATCCAGGCTCACGACACACCTCAACTGTTCATTCCTTTTTCTCTCGTTTGTGGAACCTCCACTCCAGCCAAAGATTGTTCAATGTCTATACCTCCATTGCTTCAAGCAGGTAGTGAACCACAATTTCACGTCATCCCCCCCTTCCATACCCATGATCATTTCTACCCCCATTAACCCCACCGAGCTCCATCATATTACTTGCTGGTTATTGCTTCCTCCTCTCCTTTCTTCCTGTTCAGTCATTCCTTTGCTTGTGTACAACCGTGGTTCCACTGTCAGTTTGTTTCCTTTTTCCCCTCCGTCTCCACGCTCGTACATGAGCTTTGATTTTGTATGGAAAAAGATTGCACCGGAATTGTGCAACTGTGGTGAAATCATGAGTAACGTCATTTATACACAGCATGTGAGAATAATTATTTCATTTCCTTTTAATGGTATTATTGGTTCACGAGCGCCAGCCAGAGTGACCACTATATTCGTTATGTCTGTGTGTCTGTTTGTCTGTCTGTTGGGTAGTCGATCCAGTCGAAAAAAAAAAAAAAATTTTGATCTACCCTTATCAGTATTTCCGTCGATATGTCTGTCTGTCTGTCTGTCTGTTCGGTCCAGTGCTCTGTTAATACAATGGCGATTTCGATGAAACTTGGTTAGTAGGTTCATACCATGACCTAGTTGTGTGCAAATGAGAACCGTTGCTATGGACACCACCGTTGCCTCGCAACGGGACTGAAATTTTTGAAAAATCATAAAAAAATTTATTTTTTCGAAAATCAAAAATCGGGCCACGAGCGACTGTGGACAGTACATTCAGCCATATTGTCAAAAATTTCCAGCCGGATCCTATGAAAACTGTCAGAGAAGATAGACTTTGAATAAACCCTGGTCTAAAACAATAAAAAACGAAGTTCGTTATGTCTTAGAGACTATGAGTCAGATATGCATGAAACTGGTATGGTAGGTTCATGGTATGTCCTAGTTATGTGTGAGAAAGAGCCGTTGCTATGGACCCCTCCGTTGCCTAGCAACAGCCGAAAAACCTCTAAATGTGGGGGTATTTTAACGAAAAAACAATCTGCAGCATGAAGCGAGAATCATGAATTTTCTTGTGCTTAATCCTCAGGTCATTCCCCATCGAACGGGCCCATCGCGTCAGGTTCTATTGGGTAGTCGGCTACCCATGTCCGCCTACCGGCTTGTCTGTGTGTCTGTCTGTCCAGAGCATAACTCCGTGGACCTTGCTCCGATCTTGATGAAACTTGGTTATGTGTTCGATATCAATGTCTAGTTGTTTTACTGGATGAGGGCATGCTACGCCAATTGTGGGTGGAGTCACGCCCAAAAAATAGCCATTTTTAGGGGTTGTCAGATTAAAAATCTATCTTCCCCTCGGGAATTTACTGAATGGAATGGGTTCTTCGGTATTTGAATAGCAAAATTAATTATCTAAAACTTGTCGTTGTCTGATTTTTCATTTTCGTCCCAAGGTCAAGGTCACAAGGTCAAAAACTTAGAAAATTGCGAATTTTGACATAAAAATCATCCGACCGCCCAAACTTTGAGAGCGAGGATGACAATATTTTTTATGCATAATCTGTTATGACTCTTCACCTGGCCGAGTAATGACAGAGTCGAATGAGGGTTCTCGAATGATACGATTTATTTCAGAAGATGGCACTACGCATGCCGAATGCAGCCCAAATGCCCTTCAGTCAGGTGCCCCCGGACCACATTGAGATTTTTACTTCAAAACAGTTGTATATATAATCACACAAAAGCAAAACTGGGTGTGGACTATAAGTGTGTGCTAAGAGATAAAGAAATAAAGAAATAAATGCGGCAGTGGGCTTCTTTCCCCCCTCCCTAGGGGCCCTCAGGGAAGTTGAATCAGTCAATCCTCAGATTCGCAACCTAACAGTTCATCTTGCAAACTAATAACTTTCTAAGCCTCCTACACCCCTACACTGGCACCTGCTGATAGCAAAGGCGAAACTCTGGTGATGACTAAGAACAGGAATGTGTGGGATATCAGCATACACAGTTTTCCCAAGGACATAAAAACAGGAGAGTGATAAAGGCTGTCCAAAGGAACAGTTAGGGCAACATGCAACATTTAAAGCAACATCTTAAAGCAAGGTTTGAATCCTGACAGTTGATTAATATACAACTATTGACTATTGATTATTCAATTATGGCTCAATGACCACCTAGCATTATCATCATCATAACATAATCTTGAGGTCATTCCCCACCTAAAGTCTTGAAACCATTTTGCTCTATCTCGAACACCTTGTCTGGGGCGCCCCCTTCAAGTTTGTTTTTACGCTGATTTCATCAAAGTATGGATAATAACACTGAACAACAAATTTCAAAAAATTTTTTTTACTGGAGATGTGTAAAGTGATTAAGACTAATTTGGGTATGCTGATTTCAAAAATCATAACCGTTTTGCTGTATCACGTCAGGATTTTCAGGAACAGAAATATTCCCATTGCCTAGAAGTCAGGATTTCAATGAAATTTACATATGTCTTTAACATGTCTATTTCGTACAATTGTTGTTAACTTGTGTTATATTTCTTTCTTTCAGATAAAGATGAGTAGGCGTTCCTGTACCAATCATCCTGACAACTTCTGTTATGTCTGTGGTCGGTATACCAAAAAAGATCAACAGCGAAGTATATCTACAGCAGTGAAAATGAAGGCCACCTACTTTCACTACTTCGGGTGTAAGGTGGGGGACCAAAAACAGAGCTGGGCACGACACATCTGCTGCACAAGCTGTCACACAACCTTGACTCAGTGGTTGGTGGGCAAGCGCACGAGCATGCCATTTGCGGTGCCCATGATATGGCGTGAGCCGCAGAATCATCATGATGATTGTTATTTCTGCTGCACAAGCATCGCCGGCTTCAACAAGAAGAATAAAGGTCACATCAAGTACGCTGACTGCGTCTCTGCTCGTAAACCTGTGCCTCATGATGACGAGAACCCCATTCCAACACCTCCAGCTGATCAGAACATAGCTGTAAGCAGTGGTGAAGAGGATGGTGATGATGAACCTTTTGAACCCGACACTCAAGAATCACACCTTCTAAACCAGGGAGAATTAAATGATCTTGTAAGAGATCTCTCGCTGTCAAAGGCGAAGGCAGAGCTGCTTGGATCAAGGCTGCAGCAGTGGAATCTACTTGAACCTAACACCAAGATATCCTTGTTCAGAGCACGTCACAGAGACATGGCTGAGTTCTTTGAGATGGAAGACACGATGACATTCTGCAGTGACATCAACGGTCTGTTGAAAGAACTTGAGTGTGATCACGATCCTGCAGACTGGCGCCTCTTCATCGACTCGGGGAAGAACAGCTTGAAGGCTGTTTTGCTCCACAATAGCAACGAGAAACCATCAGTCCCACTGGCTCACGCGTTCGGCATGACAGAGACCTATGAGACTATGCGGCAGCTGCTTGATTCCATCAAGTACAATGACTTCAACTGGCACATCTGCGGAGACTTGAAAGTGGTGGCGCTGTTGTTAGGGCTGCAGTCAGGCTACACGAAATACATGTGCTTCCTTTGTCTCTGGGATAGCAGAGACGACAAGAATCACTGGACGAAGAAAGATTGGGAAGAGCGAAAAGAGCATGTACCTGGTCGACACAACGTGAAGCATGTCGCCCTTGTCGACCCAGCCAAGGTTTTCCTTCCACCACTCCACATAAAGCTTGGCTTGATGAAAAGTTTTGTACGGGCAATGGATCTGAATGGGCGTGGGTTTTTATACCTCAAGGAAAAGTTTGGCAACACCTTGTCGGAGGCCAAGATCAAGGCTGGTGTCTTTGTTGGACCGCAAATCCGACAGATTATGAAGGACGAAACTTTTCCGACAACTCTAAACCCCAAAGAGCTGGCAGCGTGGAGGAGCTTCAAAGCTGTGACGGACAACTTCTTGGGGAACGAGCGCGTGGACAACTATGAAGAAATAGTGCAGCAGCTGCTGGAGTCCTTCAGGAAACTTGGCTCCAGGATGTCCCTGAAAATCCATTTCCTACACCAGCACCTGAACTTCTTCCCTGACAACTTGGGAGCAGTCTCGGACGAGCACGGCGAGCGATTCCACCAAGAGATTTCACTCATGGAGACGTGTTACCAAGGGCGGCACAACCCGAACATGATGGGCGATTTCTGCCGGTTCCTGCATCGTGAAACTGACACAGAGCAGCACAAACGCAAAGCCAAATGCCTAAAGCATTTTTAATTACATTCTAGTGGAGTTTTTCTGTAATTTCTATAATTTTGAAGCATTCATGATGAAATAAATGAATAAATTAATTTTTGTAAATTTCATTGAAATCCTGACTTCTAGGCAATGGGAATATTTCTGTTACTGAAAATCCTGACGTGATACAGCAAAACGGTTATGATTTTTGAAATCAGCGTACCCAAATTAGTCTAAATCACTTTACACATCTCCAGTAAAAAATTTTTGTTGTTCAGTGTAATCCGAGGAGTGCGAAATGCCATATAGCCTATATGACGTTATATTGTTCCTGGAATGTTCCTGAGGAAGTTTTGCACCAAAGGCCATAGTCCGTGGCCTTTGACCCTTAAATGCCACAAAAGTCAAATTTTCAAAGTTGTGGGAATCGAACCGGGTTTTCGACCTTCTCCAACGAACTAACTCCAATAAGCTATAGCACATATCCTGTTTCCTTATTTTAATGTCCACAACATTGTTTTGTGACCTTTAAAGGTTATGCAAAGGTCAAATTTTGAAAGTTGTTGAACGAAACCGGGTTTTCGACATTTTGCAGCTTATGACCTGTCACTCGTACCACATAATGTTGATCATTTTTATAACTTGGTCAAAAATTATCACATTGTCTTATCTTTGACTTCTGAAACAATCTACATCGTCAAATACCGCTCGTGAACCATCGTCGTCTTCAGACTTGTAAGGATTAAAAGTTATGGAGAAATGACTGTGTAGAACGAAGGAATATTCAAGTTGAAAATCTTGTTGGATTAATTAAAAGTCCCTGCAGTGTATAAAGAACACCTGCACGATACGGGGGCAGTAAAGTGATTTAGAGTGCTGCACATTGGGGATGCATTTGATTGGCAGGTGTTTTGGATTTCATTCCTGAATGCCAACATCCAAAGAAATCAGAACAATTGAAGGCCTGGTGTTGGCTTTAACGGTCAGTGTGGCTGGCTGAAGGGGCACTGCATCAGAAGCACAGCTGCGCCCCCGGAAAATGATGCAGCCACAGGCTGCATACGAATTAAATAAATCAGAACAATCGAAAACATCAACACGTGACTTGAGAAACTTGAATCGAAATTATTGGAAAATGGAGCTGTGAAAATAACCGTCAACATTAAGTACGTACTTACCAAAGGCACAACTTTGCTTTTCGCGTCATTTCCTGCATAAAATAAATGAATGAAAGAGGAATGAATAATTATCACCAAATACATCTATCTATAATTCCAGCAATCTCTGTGTGTCTGTCTGTCTGTCTGTCTGTCTGTCTGTGACCGCTGTTTCTCGACAACCACTGGTCTGACCTAATTGAAACTTGCCAGGTATATTGCTGGGGACCTGAGGATGTGCCTTTTCAAGGTTTGATATTAATCGGACAAGTGGTTCCCAAGTTATGGCCATTTATTTACCAAACCAATGACAAGACACGGTGCTATGACGTCACAATTGTTTTTTTTTTTGCACGCACGGGCACACATGTACGGGCCCGCACTAGTTTTAAAAATAATTAAAAAATACCATGTTGTTTTCAGTTTTTGATTTGAACAAAACGAATTAATTAGGTAATGGACCATTTATTTATTACGTACGCAAATATGGTAGAAATTTTGACCTCCACCCCCTCGCCTTCATTGCCATCGATTCTATATTCCGATAATTCCTCACAATTTTCAGTTTCGTTTCTTTCCTTCTTTTACACACATCGGTATTAATAAATGGTTGTTGAGGACGTGCATTTTACACAGCTTTCACGTAATTGACGGTTCCTAAAATAATTATCATCATGATTGTTGTTATTATTGATCAAAATCATTACCTTGGAATTCCAACGGCTGACCAAGATCCCGAGAAATACTTCATTGACGGAGGCGCCGAATGCCCCCCGTCGCCATGGCAACATAGTCTGTATCGAGATGAGACTCAAACTGTACTTTCCAATCCCTCGGGATGTCTCGGTCGGTTTCGTCATTATTTACATGTTTAAAAAAAAAACATACATTTACGTTTATAACATCAGTTTTCTCTGATTCTCTTCTCTTTTTCTTTCGGTTCCTTGATATTAATTCGAGCACTTCGACAATGGTGTGTTCTGTGACCAATCAACTTGTGGAGTGCTTGCCAAGCGGCTTAAGCATTCGAGCAAGCACTCCAACGAAACGGTTGCTCAGGAACGGCTGGCTTGCAGCTTGGCAAGCGATAGTCAAGCTGATTGGAAATGGGACACACCGACCTGCAGGCCGTTGTACAGATTTTAATTAATTTTATTTTATTGTCCTTCAATCATGAGGTGGAACACTATATTTATTTTCCTACAGCAAACGTATATTAATACGTCTGAAGCCGCTTCGAAAAAAACTTTGTGCTCTTTTGATGTTCAGAATATTTCACCTTCTCCACGGTTTATAAGCCATGACGATATAGTTGGTAGCAGTACTTCGACATTTAATCTTGTGCGTTTTTAAATTTTTTTATTTTTCATTCACTGATTATATATATAGAAATGTATATATATATAAATTATACTCATTATTTGTGTTTACCATGTATAGTTACTGAGGATCTGGAAATGAAAAAAAAAAACCTGAGGAAGGAAGTATTTTTTAAAAAAAATTCAACATGGCTGCGCCCTTGTGATCGTGGCGTGTTCTGTGTTGAAAACGTGCTCATCGATAAACGAATATGTTGCGGCAAAAACGCTTTGGAAAAAAGCTCAAGGGACGGCCACGGAAGCAGCGTTCTGATTCAGAGAGCGATGGCGAACCGGTGGGACAGCTGGAGAAAGACTGGGAACAGGCTGGAAGAGAAGACGACGCGATACAGGTCCCACGCACGTGAAGTGGAACCTCGTTTTCACACAAACATGCAGCCGTCATGTAAACCTTTTTCTTCACGTACGTGTTTTGTGTTCCTGTGTGTTTCAGACGGGTCTCGCACGAACTCTAACTTTTCCAAAGGCGGACGCCCCAGATGCGGAGATAAATACCCGTAAACTGGTCCAAGAACACAATCGAAAGAAGAAGAAATCTGGTGGATTCCAGTCGATGGGTACGGATGCCCGTTTGGAAGACTCGTTGTGTTGGAAGTTTTCAGTATCTTGTCATTTGCATATGAAGTAATTGAGCAATTGCAGTGGGGTTGCATCATTTCGGTTTTTATGGAAGAAGCTAAGTAGCAATTTGGGATAGACTGAGTACTGTATTTGTATGATTGTAAGAAGAGGGGGGAAGATGTGATGAGTTACCCCTCCCCCGTACTCACCAGGCAGGTGGAAGGGTTTTTGGGGGGAGATGGGGAAGGGAGGGTCTAGATTATCAGAATGGATGTCGAAAGAGCGAAGTGAGAATTATCTGATAACATTATAAAATTTAACACCACAAGGGAAGTAATGGTTGGGCAGAATAAAAGCAAAGTGCTGAAGAAGAAAGTTGTGAAACTTGCAAATAAAGTTCCACAATCAAAGAGAAGAGAAGGAAAAAATCTCAGGATGACGTTTGTTGAACAGTAATCTTTACTGAGGCTTGAGATGCTTTGCTAGTTTTTGTGGTAAATAATTTTATTGTGGAACAATGGCTTGTCTCCAAAGAACTGAGAAAGATTATGTCTTATACATATACAGTATATACTGTATATATATATGTATATGTATATATTGTTACGTCCACGGGTACCAAGACACGAGCTTGTCACTCGGGGATTAATCCCCAGTTGTCCTCGGTAGTGCTGGACCGCTCACAATTAACGTTGTGGTACGGTGGGTTGTTTTAGAACCAAGAACGCCACCCAGTCAATCACGAGTTCCAGTGTCCGTCGTCAAATTATTCCGTTTAACTAGAGGTCACGTGGCGACCTGAGCGGTGAGCGTGCCCTCGGCGAAAGCTCCAATGTTATCTCGATTATATTTTAATTAGGGTGGCCGAGTGTTTTAACCGTTGGTGCATGCCGACTATTTTTGATCAAATCTGTGGTAATTACCTCCCAGTCGAGGTTCTGAAGGACAAACACAGACAGGTTGGAAATCGACAAATGATTTATTAACAATAAAATTAATAAATGGAAAGAACTTTTTATTTTCTGAGGTAAATGAAAGAATAAATTTCAAAGCAAAATCAATCAAAATGCCAGGAAAGAGACAAAGAGCAGATGCTTATCGGGGGTTGACTTACAGCTAAACACAAACATGGGTACCCAACAGATCATTCAGGGGGAGGGAAAGAATCGTCTCGCTCACCAGAAAGTCATCTGTGAAGTGATAACATGCGTGTGTGCGTGTCACGTCCATCGCCAGCACCCAGCTTTGCCGTGCACTCTCTCGCGAACAGCCTTGAACACAGTTGAAGTCTGGAGGGCACTGAGATCATCTGTCGCGGTTTGAGACCCTGGTGTTGTTGGTGACCGACCCGTTCCCCACTTGTTGGTACTGGTCAGACACCCACACGCGCAACACACGCTCGCTTGCCCAAGCAGTGGGAAGGACGAATTGTCTCGTTGTTGGTGCTGGTCAGACACCCGCTTCTTGCTTGCTTCTCAAGCTTACTTCTCGTTCTCTTATTTCGCCCCGCTTTCTTTCGCCCCGCTTTCCCTCTCACTTTCCTCTCTCCCGCTTTTCTCCTCCTTCGTTTTTCTCCTCAGAACGTACCTCTCATTCGTTTTATATCTCCGGGCCGTCTTCACGGGTGCAGTCCGCCCAAGCTCACCCCGCACCACGTGCGCACTGTTACCATGACGACCCGTGCGCTCTCAAAAATGGTGGGTGTCGGAGCTCGCGAAAGATTTTTGCTGAGGAAGAATGGGGGCGGGCTTCAGAGCTCGTGAAAGAAATGTGTGTAAACGTGTCTGTCGTAAAAAAAAAAATAAAAAAGCTTCCCATAACAAAGGGTATCTATCCTTTACCCTTCTCAACGCATCGAATTTAAGGTCCCATTAGACATGGGGATGGGGCTAATCTGAACATGCATTAAAGGAAATAACTGTCTGAGGACCTGGATGTGTGGATGCATTCATCAGACCGGATTCTGAAATCAGTAATATTATATTGTTAAGAATCTGCCGCCCGCCCAGCGTGCGAACAGCCGCTTTCGCCAATGGCGGCCGTCTCGCCCACCGGACGGACTGAAATGAAAGCGAGGGAAAAACCTTCAGAGTGTAGGCTTTATTCCACTTGAATGAAGCCGCTTCTACGGGTACATCAGGGGATACAGGTGCAGCAAGGAGTACAAAAGTAGCAATGTATACATGTGCAGTAGATCACCGCAAAATAAATCAGCAATTAGCGCGGATTCCGGTATACTCTCAATTCTTACCATTCAACGAGCACCAAGTGGACTGCCGCCGTAAATGACAATGCCCCAGGGACAATCCCCCCGACCGCGCGGAATCTTGGCTTTATCTATCCCGTGCACGAGCCGCGCGACATGTGATCACGCGTCACGACCTTCAATTCACCACATTCTCCCCGTCTTTAAAATGTAACTAGAGGCCCAACTAACGCACCATGATTACTTCAGCGCTATAGGAGTATACATTTCAAGCAGCGCGAACTATTTAAACTACAGAAGCATACATGCCAAGCAGTGAGGATTATTTTGAGTTGTAGGAGCATGGTAATGAGCATCGATATATGATATGATGAGCATGAGCATCGAGGATGCCGATAATCCCCTTTACAGATCGAGTCGGCGAGGGGGTTTTATCCGTCGACCTCTCCGGGAGTAAATGGCGGTTTCACTTGAGGGAGGCTTCCGATCCTCTTGGGGAGCCTCGACTCGTGCCGGGGATGTCTCCTCGATTGTTCTCGGGTGGAACGCGGCAGCTCCGTCGCCACCATTCCCGGGTGGAGTTCCTGGGGGGGAAACACCTGGGGAGGGAATGTCAGAGGGAGGAGTGCCAGATGGTGGTGTACCTGCGGGAGGAACACCTGAGGGAGCCAAATGGCGAACCGACACAGTGGTCTCCCTGCCATCAGGAAGTCTGACATGAGCATACTCTGGATTAGCATCGATGAGTTCGACCTCCTCCACCATGGGTTCATACTTGCTTTGTCGTACCGGGCGCTTCATGAACACTGTTCCGGGATAGGTTAGCCAGTTGGGCGCCGTTTGGCCGTCAACATAACGTCGCTGGTGAGTAAACATTCGTTCGTGAGTAGCATTGGTGGACGTACAGAGCAAAGAGCGTATGGAATTCAGAGCGTCGAGAAGGGTAACCTCCCACCGCTCGGGGCCCAGTCCTCTCGATTTCAGCGCCAGGGTTACGGCTTTCCAAATGATTCCATGATATCGTTCCACCTGCCCATTACCCTGTGGGTTGTAACCCGTCTGTTTTAGGAACTGTTTTAGCCCGGCCGACATGAAACACGGCCCTCTGTCTGAATGTATGTACGAAGGTTTCTCAAACATAGCGAAGAGGTCAGACAGGCATTTCACGACAGTGCCCGAGGTCATATCCGAGCACGGAAATGCGAATGGGAACGTTGAGTATTCATCAACAACAGTGAGTATGTATCTGTTGTCTGTCTCAGTCGGCAGGGGCCCTTTGAAGTCGATATTTTGTCTCTCGAAGGGTGAAGTGGCTTTGATCAACCTGCCAGATGCCGTGCCATAGAATCTGGGTTTTAGTTCAGCACAAACAGGGCATGAAGCATTCATTTGTTTAATATCTTCGATAGAATAGGGAAGGTTTTGTCTGCGCACGAAATGTGCCATTCTGGTTACCCCCGGGTGCCACAGAGACTCATGGAGGTCTTGCAAAGCCCGACTGATGGCCGCCGAACAGTAGGCCCGAGAGAAGGTATCTGCAACAGGGTTTTCCCTCCCGGGCCGATAAACAATGTCGTAACTATAGCAAGCTAGGTCTATCCGCCATCTCATAATTTTCTCATTCTTAATTTTCCCGTTATTTTTCCCATCAAACATGAATGCAACGGATCGCTGGTCCGTGACGAGTGTGAAGTGGTTTCCCAGTAAATAATGTCTCCATTTACGCAGGGCTTCGACAATAGCGTACGCTTCCTTCTCTATTGCTGAGTGTCTCTGCTCGCTTCCAGAGAGGGTTCTCGAGAAGAACGCGACGGGTCGGCCGGACTGATTGAGCGTCGTGGCGATCGCGTGATTGGAAGCGTCCGTTTCCACTACGAACGGCACCGGGCTATCGATCGATAATACCACGGAATTACTGATATCATCTTTGAGGCTGTGGAAAGCTTTTACAACAGCGGCATCTGGTGGGAAGTTTTTGCAATGCACTAGGGGATGTATTTTCTTGGAGTATTGGGGGATCCATCTCGCGTAGTAAGCGAACATCCCGACCACCCGGCGCATTGTCTGCAGGTCGTGAGGTGGGGGTAGCTCACGAAGTGGGCGCAATCGTTCAGGATCGGGCTTAATCGTGCCGTCGGCAATTGTGTAGCCGAGAAGATTAATTGACCTTTCCGAGAATACGCATTTCTCGTAGTTGAGGGTCAGATTATATTTTCTAGCAATGCTCAAGAATCTGTCCAGATTCATATCATGTTCCCCCCGATCTTTACCGCACACCGTGACATTGTCCACGTAAACAAAAGTGTTTTTGAGGTTTTCATCCGAGATTATGTCGTCCATAACTCGTTGGAAGCAAGCTACTCCATTCGTGACACCGAACGGAATCCTCCTGAATTGATAGAGGCGTCTACCTGCCTGGAACGCGGTGTAAGGTTTGCCTTCCTCTCGGATGGGAATTTGATGATAGGCGCTTCGCAAATCGATGGTGCTGAATATTTTATAATTGGCCACGCATTTGACCATCTCATCTATGCGCGGCAATGGGTAGGCATCGAGTTGGGTGATGCGATTGACCGTTTGAGAGTAATCGACAAGCATTCGTTTCTTATGGTTCTGGCTGCTGGTCACCAACACCTGCGCGCGCCATGGCGAATCGCTCGGTTCTATAATACCTTCTTCCAGTAGTCGCTTGGTCTCAGAAGTGATGAAGTTCATATCGGCAGTGGTATATCGTCGCGATTTGATCGCTATCGGTTTACAGTCCGGCGACAAGTTAGCAAACAGCAGGGGGGACGATACCTCTGCGGTGGTCAGAGCATTTAGAATTAGATGAGGTTTGCTTCCTCCAAAGGGTATTTCGCCGCTCGTGTGCTGCTTGAGGACATTATGACCCAGAATTACGTCTGCGCATAAATCACGAAGCACCAGTACCCTTACATCCCGATGTGTGTACCCTTTTACATCCAATTCAACATTGCAGTACCCTCGTACGCGGGACTGTAGTGATGTGGAGGCCATGCATACCGTATTGTCTGTCGGGTGGATCTTCCATTTCCTGCCCTTCACTAGCGAGCTGTTGACGAAACTTTCAGAGCTACCGGTATCAATCAGAGCCTCAGCCATATGCCCGTTAATTCGTACGTTGATGATAACCTTGGATAGATTCCCCGGTGAAGCTGCAGTTAGTTTCTTTTGTGAGTAGAGGGCCGCAGAAGTGGGTTTATTTCTCCTAAGAGTAGATTTGCATACCCTGGCATAATGCCCTTTCTTGTCACAGTTCATGCATGTGGCATCCCTTGCAGGGCATTTGTTGCGGGGGTGTCTTTTGTACCCACAAAAGAAGTATTTACCAACCGAAGTAGTGGCTGAGGAGTTTGACGAGGTCTGGGTATCTGATTCCTCGGGTTTTCCTCCATCCTCAGTGTCGGAGGTGCCCTGGGGGGTTCCTTGAGTTTCCGCCGTAGCAGCGTTCATTCGCAGCATCGGTGTCCCATATGACTCAAATTGCTGCTGAGCCGTATCCATTGCTCGAGCCTGGTCAGCTACCTTTTCAAGAGTGGGTTGCGCTTTCTCCAGCAAGCGTTGCCGTATGGGGGCTGACCTGAGCCCTTGGATGAACGCTTCTCTGGTCGCTTCATCTCGGTGTTCCTCGGCGGTTACGGCCCGGAAACTGCAGTCTTTTCCAAACTGCCTCAGAGCTTGCAGGAACTGATCGATTGTCTCCCCGGCTGCTTGCTTGCGTGTGTTGAGAAGATGTCGTATGTACACCTCGTTCTTGCGCTTCACGTAGAGCGCCTGCAGCACGTCGATCGCTGCATCGTAGGTGTCACACTCCGAGAAGAGCCTGAATACACTGGGCGAGACATGATTCACAAGGGCGGCCAATTTGTCGGCTCCCTCTTCAATAATGGTCAGATAGTGTGAGAAGGAACGGAGCCAATGCGACCATTTCATTTCCGAGTCAGTCGCATTTGGGTCTGCGTCGAACCTCTCCGGTTTGTAGATCTTGTCCATCGTTGGTTGAGAGAGCTGAAGGGATCAAGTGGAATAAATTGAAATGAAAGCGAGAGAAAACCCTTCAGAGTGTAGGCTTTATTCCACTTGAATGAAGCCGCTTCTACGGGCACATCAGGGGATACAGGTGCAGCAAGGAGTACAAATGTAGCAATGTATACATGTGCAGTAGATCACCGCAAAATAAATCAGCAATTAGCGCGGATTCCGGTATACTCTCAATTCTTACCATTCAACGAGCACCAAGTGGACCGCCGCCGTAAATGACAATGCCCCAGGGACAATCCCCCCGACCGCGTGGAATCTTGGCTTTATCTATCCCGTGCACGAGCCGCGCGACTTGTGATCACGCGTCACGACCTTCAATTCACCACACGGCCAACTCAGTCACGACCTTCCGGAACAACGCCGGAAACCAGTCACGGGTGTGCTCCAAACGCACACCACGCCCTCGTCAACATTCTACCCGCGCGCGACAGGGTCAATCGCCGAATTATTGATATACCTAAGTATTCGCACGGGCAGACTACCGAGAGACCATACCTCAGCGAGGTCTGCTTAGACACGAACCGCTTAAGCGGTTCGTTCCGTTCTGGGATAACCTACGGTGTATTATCATGAGACCTCGCTGCACCCAATTCTTTTATTGGCTATTAAAAAGCCCGCTATTATTCCGAGAGCAAGATAGCAGTTCAATTGTGGAAAAAGGACACGACGAACGGGTTAACATTCACACAAGGACATTTATTTATAATGCACACGTAAACAGCGATGCAATGAATGGGGGAAGGGGACAAGACACGAGCAAGGTAAAAGCACTACAACCGTCTATGATTATTATTTACAAGCACTTACACAGTTCTACTTGCGGGACATGGCGCCACAACATTCACACAAAGAAACAGGGAAAAGACCACCCTCATAGACAAGGGGGTCAGACTGGACCCGTAGGCCTTTATTACGTGGGACTTGCCGGACCGAAGGAGTCCCACGAGACCGTTGCAGGTTACCTCCACCCTCGTGGTCCCTCGATGGGGCGACCCGCGACGCTCTTTCCCCACGGCAGCTAGCATAGCCGCGGTTGCGCCCAGGCCTTGCCAGGCGGCTGGGTGTCGGGCCTCAGCTGGCGACGCGCTGAGAGGAACAAACGGGTTTGGATGCTCTTTCAAAGTTGATGCTCTTTGTAAGAACCCATCCGTTCCTCCGTGACGCTCGGACTGTCCCGAAGAGCGATCACCTCATACCGTTTGGCGCTGGCTGGTGAGCCCTCTCCGGCTCTTCCCACACGAACGCGCAGATCTGCCTGGCACTTCAGGCTCAGCCATGCTCTTCGCCTCGCGCGTCCTCTGCTCCCCTGGACTTCACCCTGCCTGTGTTCTTCCGGCTCCAGACTCCTCCGACCGCCTCCAGACTCCACCGATGACTACCACACTTGAACTGGCGCTCCGTTTGGCCTTTTATAGAGTTGGCGAGACAAGATCTGACCGACCTCCACAGGCCCTGCCCCTTTTTCTCCTGTGATCCGATTTCCGAGGCGAAGCTTTTACAGAGCGGACATGCGTGAAATCACCGTTGCTTGCGCTTGCAACGAAACCCCCCGCGTCGGTTTGCAGAGATGCTGTTCTCTGGGGACTCGCTGTGGCTGGTACAAAGATGGCGTCGCTTCGGGGATGAAGGTGAGACAATGTTATTTGGGTGGGGGAGATGCGGTTTAGGAGATGGTGGGGAGATGTCGTTGTTATGAAGGCGGTGTGGAGAGGGTGGTTGGTGGTTAAGGCGATCGTGGTTGGTGTTGATCGTGGTTGTTGTGGTTGGTCCAAAATAATGAGAGCGAAAGAAAAACGGCTATCTGAAGATCACAGCCCTGGTGACATGAATAATTCCCATTAAGCAACGGTGGGGAAATCTAACTGAACACGGACTTATCGGCATAACTGAACTAAGGACCTATATGGTGTTCTGCGAATTTCCACAGCCGTAACACTACACACACACATCTCGTTTTTAGTTCGGTGAGCTTATGCGATTGAGCAGTGTCCGTAGGTGAGTGAGTGAGAGTGAGTCGGTCTGTCTGTCAACACTTCAGTCATTATCACTTTATCACACGATTTTGATGAAACTTGGCCACACGCTTCATATCTGATGCCTAACAAAGGTTTATTGACTGCATCAAAATCTGCCCTCATTAAGGGGGTCAAACGGGGTGGTTTTGACCTTTCAAAATAGGTATTTGCTCTCTTCTCCAAAACTATGTATAATTTTGATGAAACTTGACCACAACCTTCATCACCCCTGATGTACGAAAGTTTATCGACCACATCAAAATCTGCACTCATTTTGGGGTCTACGGCGGGGGTTTCTGTCCTCCCAAAATAAGTATTTGCTCTCTTCTCCGAAACTACACACACAATTTCAATGAGGGTTGACCACAACCTTCATTCATCACCTGTGATGTACTAAAGTTTGTTCACAGCATTAAAAAATAATCGGGGTCTAAGGGCGTCTGCAGGGGGTCTTAGTGACTGTTGCTCCTGATCCAGGTGAGCTTCAGGATGCGTGGTCCTTTTTTTTTTCTCATTTTCTGTTCCCAACGATACTATCACATAGACACTTCATTAATTGTGCAGTACCGTGGCTATTCTTATAAAATATAGTTTAAAGGATTGCTGTAACTTATGCTATTTTCACAACATCCTATATGCAACATAGTTCCCTTACCTAAAGTAAGAACCTGAACCTGTAAGCAATTAAATGGTTTCCCAACTCCACGGATCATCAGCTGGGCACCGTTCTTCCTCGAGGTTTCGATCATTTCAGCCCAGAACTTCTCCAAACGGTGGATCCACAACCTCGGTCATGGATCCACATCAGTAGATTACTTTCATCAGTAGATCCACAACCTCAGTTGCATCTCGGCACTCAATCAACCCATCAATGCAACATCACTAATCAGACTGAACTTGCAAGAGGATTTAACATATTATCAAATTGTTACAACTCCCATCACATATTCCATTATATGATGATATACACCCAGACCCCTACATTTGCGGTTCCAAGATTCGCGGGTTCCACGTATTCGCGGTTGACAATTTGCGACATGCTCTTACATTCGTGTGAAATTGCCCCACGTATTTGTGGGTTTTGCGGAGATTTTTTTTCCCCACGAGCCGTGAGCATAACACATTCTAAAACATATCTTCCATAAGCCACGCACAAAGCAGCTGGATGTACGTACGGTACAATACTGTATGTATGCAAAAAACATCTTCCACGAGCTGCGAACATGACCTGCTTCCTGTACGTGTAATGTAGCTTCGCAGGGTAAACATAGCTTCGCCACATAAACATAGTTTCGCAGGATGTCTCACCATGTGCACTTTAAACATACGGTACTGTATTGTAGCTTCGCGGCATAAACATAGTTTCACGGGATGTCTCACCAGTGTAACACGTCATTCTCCACGCCGCCATCCCCGTGAATTACTTGCAGAATGAAAACACTAGCAGCATCTATTGATGTATCCAGTAATTACCAGATCGTCACATACGGACATTACATAATGGAAACATTCAGCGCATCTTAGTGTAAATCATCATCTTGCTATGAGCAACACCATCAGTGCTGTTACATTTTAAAAACGTTCAGCATAATCTGCCTGCACATAGGAAATATGTAATGTACTATGAGTTAAAGAATGGAAACGTTCAGCATTAGTGTAATTAGCAGCCAGCTACATACGGACAAATTACATGATGACATAGCTCACCACATCTATTATCAGCTGCTGAATACAGCATCACCCGTAAAAATCCCCTGCAAACAATGCACAGACTACTCACCCTCCTGCAGTTGCACACAATGCACGTATCAAGCTCGTAGGGGAGCATGACCATGACGCGACCAAGGCATTCCCTGCAGAAGTCGCGAGCCTCATCGAGGAGAAGGGGTACCTGCCGGAGCAGGTCTTTAACGCTGATGAGACCGGCTTGTTTTAGAAAAAAATGCCGACAAGAACGTTCATCTCAGCACAAGAGCAAAGGGTTGAAAAGAGCACGCCGCGTGCGTCCTGTACAGCGTTGGGATTTAATGTGTGGTTCTACCATTCCCCCGACACTATTTTTGTAGCAGAGGGTTTTTCCATCGTGTGGTTGATGCTTCTTTTGGTCTCCATGAAGACATTCATACGTACTCTGCATGGCGGCCTCACTAATGGCAGAAAGGAAGAAAGAGATATAATCAGACCTAACTATAAGACCCACACAATGCACTTCGTCCCGTTTACCCATTAGATATGAGGGAAAGGTCTAACTGCACGTATATTTATGAAATAACTGTCTGGGGATCACTGTATGTTGGATGGCATTGCCTTGGAGGCATGCGGTTTCTAGAACCACAACAATATATATATATATATATATATATATATATATATATATATATATATATATATATATATATATATGCTATACATATACACATACATGAAGGTGGATACACACTCTGTATATTGGTGTAATGTGCTGTTAACACTGAATTAAGGCTTATGGAGAAGCTCATATGTAAATCACGTGCAGGACAAATATATTAGTAGACAACCGTGTATTTTTGCATTAATTATCAGAACACTTATGTATTATTGGATTTGAACCTGGGTTCCCTCTCATAATGAGCCATCGGTACAGATGGGGACACATCGGCCAACTCAAATATACTTGTTTTTTTCCTGTTAGTCATACCTATTATCACCAAATTTTTAAAATATGATCTCGTTGAAAGTGAAACTATAAATCTGTCAGTAGTGGTGTAGATCATTCACGATGTGATGATTCGAAGCCTTTTCAAGTTGCTTTCGTTGGTTGTAATTTCCTTTTGCAGGTTTTGGAATTTGGAATGGAGTCCTCCCAGGGCCTAAAGTATCCCCTTAATTTTCTCGGATCACGTTTTGAGTACCAAGTTGAAATGTTTTCATGTTCTCACATCACTGGACCGCAAACGGCCAAGGATTCTGATGACCACGTTGATGCTATAATTTAGTATAGTCTTTCTTTCATTGTATTTATCTTTATTCATTGTCTTCCTCTGTGTTTTGAAGGGCTTAGCTATCCAGTGTTTAAAGCAGTGATGCTCAGAGGTTACAAGATTCCAACTCCAATCCAGCGCAAGGTAAGCATTGTGAGGCAATCTGCTTACTGTTATAAACGTGCTGGCTTTTATTACCCTGTGCACCTAAAGCGAAAAGTGGGGTTAAGCAATTGGTTAATTTCTGTCTGTCCTTGAGTATGTTTGTCTGTATGTTGACAAACGTCATTTCATAATCGAGGAACAACTTGATTTCTATTGAATGTTATGTTTTGAACATGAATCAAAAAAGAAATCTGTAGTTTAACAATACTTTGGCTCTGAATTTGTCCCAATCACACATGTGCAAAAATGAGTTAGATGTTTTTTGTTTTTATTTTAACTCTGCCTGTCTGGCAGTCAAACAAAATTGAAAATTGTTCCAAATGGGAAAGTTACTCTTTTTAAGGACATCATAAAGGACACAAATGGCATGAAGAACAATTGTAAGGTGTTCGATAGAGTGGTGTAAAAGATGCTGCATCAACGGCGGTAAACTTCTGGAATTTGTTTTTTTTTTCTACAACCTTCAAAATATTTATTTTATTTCAATTGAGTTATATACTTGAACAATGTAGAACACACATCGCCTTCTTCGCACTTTCAAAACCCTTCCATTTAGCAGTACTTTGACAAAATATTACGGCATTTTACGTGATCGTGAGCAATCAAATTTGCTGCTTGCAGATCCCGCTCCATGTCTTTATTTCTCAAGGAAGCGTGGGTAATGTGTTCTATGAACTCTCTCCTTTTGTTTCTTAATTACCTTTACATTATACGTTTATTTACTTATGCTGATGCCTTGTAGCAAGAATTTGCAAATCAGTCTTCAACAATCAAAGCTGCTTTGGCATCATGTAATGGACAGGGCAAACCCAAGGAAAACCTAACATTTTTTCCAGTCAAGGTTTTCTCAGTGGATTCATCATCCTGAACCCATACCATTTGATATTAGCTTGGGGGCCACCCAGAATTTTGCCTCAAATTCAAGATGGTGGCCAAAATCCAAAATTGCTGCTAAAATTACCTTTAGGGGATTTATACTGCCTCCTAGTGTTTCCTGTCAAGGTTTTTTTCAGTGGTTCTGTCATCCTGAACATATATCCTTTGAGATTAGTTTGGGGCCACCCAGGATTTGGCCTAAAATCCAAGATGGCCACCAAAAATCAAAATGGCTGCAAAAATTAAATTAATTAGGTTTATACTGCCTTATAGTTTTTCTTGTCAAATATTTCTCAGCAGTTCTGGCATACTGGACCTATAGCCTTTAAAATTAGCTTGAGGGCCACCCAGGATTTGACCTCAAATCCAAGATAGCCGCCAAAATGGCTGTCAAAATCATCTTAATTATATTCAAACCACCTCTTAGGTTTTCCTGTCAAACTTTTCTCAGTGGTTCTGCCATTCCAAACCTATGTCCTTTGTTATTAGCTTTGAGGGCACCCATGATTTGGCCTCAAATGCAAGATGGCCATGAAACACCAAAATGGCCACCAAAATTACCTCAAAATTGAATTAATAAGGGTTCTCTTTTCCTGTTAAATTAACGTTTTGTACTTGATATGGGGGTTTATAATGGTACCGGAAATTGATTTTGGGGTCGAGAATACTCAACCGAGCTTTATTATCATGTAAATATGACATTCTCACTCAAAACAGGCCACAAAATGGAAATTGAGATAATATTAACCACATTTTTGGTCATCCTACAGTTCAATTCACCAACAAAATGGGCAGTACAAACACATAATTAAGATGGAGCTGCAAGTCCAGAGTTAATGTTCATTCGCTATTATCCAAGACACTGTCCGTCTGTGAGTCAGATGAGGTGACTGCTCTAATACTGCCAGAAGAGGAAGCCGACTGATGTTCAATGCTGTCGCTGTCATTTCCAGTCACTAAATCTAAAGCTGTCACTAAATGACAAACAACAAGTCTGAAACAGCAAATGGAAACCTTGCGTCACTTTACTACTTTACTGTAAAGTAGTTGCTTTACTTTACTGGATTTCACTTTCTGCTTGTCGTACATTCTGATCGTTGTTCTCACATAATCTTCATGTTCACTTCCAGCATACATGCAGGTTCTAAAGAAAGTCTTAGCATTGGCGATGTCTTCAACTGAAGTGCGCGATGTGCCAAGTTGCGAGAGGAGTTGGAACTTTCCCAGTTTCTTCGTCTTCTTCAGTGGTTTTACTTTACCAATACCAAATTGAAAAGAGGTTGTATCACACCCTGTAATGCTGTGATAGGCAGGAAGTGTTTGACACATTTCGTCACCAAATCGGTCAGTTAGAGCTTTGACGCTAACATACCTCTCATGGTCAATCTTCATCATCCAGTCTTGTAATGGTTTAATGACAGAATAAGCATAGGTCAGGAGTACAAAGACCTCTGTATCTGTCACCCTGACAATTACAGGATCTATTGACTTGGATGCATGGAGGATGAGTCTGGTGTCGGCCTCATGGTGGTTTCAGGAGTCGAGCATCTTGATTGTGAGTTGCGTTATGAACCAAGTATTATCTTCCTCTGTCACAGTTAGTGGAACTTTCAGCTTGGATCTCACAGCATCGGTCTTGTAGTAATCCACTAGAAATCCAATCAGTTCTCTCTTATTTTCTGAGTTTTGCAGAAACGAGTCCCAATCTTTCCCTTTAGACATGTCCTGTTCAGAGCTTGTGATGTGAGTTCTTCTTCCAGGTGTGCCACGGCGACGTTGAGTGAGCTCCTTCGTTGTGGCTGTACTGTATGAATGAAATAGGATTCCCAGTTGCTGTGGTTTGGAGTCACTTGCTGGCAAGCAAAATTTCAACAAGGCTGCTGCATATTTTCCCCAAGTTTACTGAGCAGGAACAGATTTCACAGCAGCCATTCCATCTATAAGCCAATTTCCTCATGTGGTGGGTTCTCACGGACTGATTCAGACTCTTCTATGAGGTAGTTCCTCAATGCTGCTTTTGAACCTTGTCTCAAATCTCTCTCTGGTGTGGCTAGAGCTAGTGGGACAGTAGTCAAGGGATATGAATGTGCCTCTTCTGGAGATGTTGCTTTGCCTACCAGTAAACCGAAGGCCTGTCTGTCTTCTTTTGGGTCTTTCTTGGCCTTCTCCATCCCGGTTTTGATCTTGAGCTTGGTAATCTTGTCGAAGAAATTGACTCGTTCTTCCCCACTGACTTTGAGTCTCAAATCAATAAATTCTTTATATTTCTGTTCTCCAGTTCTGCGGATGACATAAATCCTCGAACAACATCACAAACTAAAAAACTCGGACACGAGGGGATGACGGAAGAGTTGAAAGAAATAACGGAGAAATTAAAGGAGGTAGAGGTGACGGAGACGCAGGAGTTGAAAGAAATAACGGAGAAATTAAAGGAGGTAGAGGTGACGGAGACGCAGGAGTTGAAAGAAATAACGGAGAAATTAAAGGAGGTAGAGGTGACGGAGACGCAGGAGTTGAAAGAAATAACGGAGAAATTAAAGGAGGTAGAGGTGACCACGAAGGAGGAAACAGAGACGAAGATCCAGGGAGAAACTAATGAACGCGAGAGGACGAAGGAAACAAACGAGTTGACGGAATTGGCAGAGACACAAAGGGAGATGAGAAAGGAATTAGAAAAAAAAGCTTCTAAGTTACTGAAACACCAAAACAAAGAGACGGGATTACAAAACGAGTTGAGGATGTTAAGAGAGGAAAGAAAGAGAACGGAGAATGAAACGTTAAGGAACCACACTGTGCAGATCGAACAGCTGGAAGCCAAGGCCAGATTAAAGAATGAGATGCAAGAAAGAGTGATGAAAGAACAACGAACGAAACAGGAAAAAGCGATCAACCAATTGAAAGAAACTATGAGATTGGAGATGGAAAAACTCTGGAAGATAACGAACGACTTAGGGGGCTTAGAGAGGAAGAATGACTCAAATGGGAAGGAAAATGGAGCCAGCAAGAAACGGAAATAATAAAAGGAATAACAGAGACAAGGGAGAGAGAAAAAGTAGAGGGAGACTACACAATAAAGACGGGGTGAAAGACGAGCACACACACATGGAGTTAGTGGAGGACGATGAGGGGGAGCTCGCGGAATGTGTCGTGACCCGGTGCAAGCAGCCGGATAGCCTCCTTCAGGAATGGAGGGAGACGCTATGCTCCCTTGAAGCGGATCTCGACCAGGTGGGTCCGGTCGAGCTTTGCGAGGTAAATGGGGCGAGTGCTGTAGACAGGTGCACACGGAGCTTGGGGGGTTTGGAGACCCTGGAACCCCTTGTTGTGGCGTGAATTCCCAGCACGAGTGTCCCGGTGTGTGTGGTTTCGAGTGTTTCGAAATGTGTGCTGGAACGCGCGCATAGCATGGGTGAAATGACGACCGTGAGTGAAAAGGTGTGTGTGAGAGAGCGGTATGAAAGAGAGATGCCGATCGGTATGCGGGAACACGCAACCGCATGTCCGAGTGTCATGGAGAGGTGTGTGAGCGGGGGTGCGTGTGTTAAATGGCGACAAGGACGGCACCAGACAGTGGACAAAGGCCGAGTAGCGGCTGTAGCTGCATTGGGGACCATGCCGGGTTTGCACGGCAGCGCGCGCGGGGTCCGTACTGTGCAACGCACGAGGCCGCCACGTGCACGCCTGCGGGAGTGAAACCCGGTCCGTAAACGCACGCGGTGGATTTGCCGATCCCGCAGACGGACAGAAGGTAGGCTGGACAACGGATTTGGACCGGATGGGTTCTCCATGTGAGCGTATGTGTGAAGCTCTGACGGGCAGTGCACATGTGTTCATGTGGGGAACCCCTCAAAACGCGAGGCTTGTTTTTTGATGCGCAGGGTGACGTCATGGCTGCACATATGGTTGGAATCCGGCAGGATGGGTTTCCCTGCCGGATGGTACCGTCCGAGAAGGGACGAGGTGCGCCAAGTGCGAACAGCTGCCATGACGTCACGGGGAAAGCGCAGATTGCGAGTTGCTGCGCTGGTGCACGCACATAAAAATTTTTTAAAAAGCAAGCCTCGCTTCGGGTGAACAAGATTCCCCGGGCAAGGGGTGGAAGACCCCCCTGTCCTGGGCACAGGACACCCCAAGTTAGGGGGAAGGGTTAGCTTAGCTAGACCGGCTCATGGGGCAGGGATAAGTCCTCATGGGGCCCGTGGAATGGATTAGTTAGATGGATTCAGTTTAGACTTCGGATGGAAAATGGAAAATGATTTTGAGGACAGAGACAGACTTTGGATGAGTAGAGGGGATGTAGCTTAGCTACGTAGTGTTAAAAGGATGTGCTACTAGTGTAAGGGATGACGAGGGAGCACGAGGTAGTTGGGGGATGTAGTAAGAAGGATGGCCGAGTTCAGCGATGGCGTGTGACAGTTGAAAAGTGGAAAATGGAAACATGTTGAGTGAGTGAGGCCAGCGAACCTGTGTGTATGGAGTGAATGTGGAATGCATGGTGCGATGAGTGATTGGGGGGAGGAGTGATTCCCGCCAAAGGGACCCCGGGGTCAGAGTAATGTGAGTTAGGGGGGTAGTGAAATTGACAACATGGAGATCGTTTTGCTGTTGGTGGGAGCGTTGGCTCGAAACCCATTTGGAGGGGTGCAGGAGCCCTGTTGACGGGCTGGGAGCGTGGCTGCGAACGGTGAGTATCGCTGAGTGGGTACCCCGGGCACCGGGCTAGTCGGCCGCGGTAGGCCAAGGGTCCATGGGGGGCCAGGATAGCGTAGTGGGCACGGGTGGCCCGCATGATGCGGGGCCCGTGGCGCCAAATGCCACGGGGGCAGTGTATTGGGCACGGGCGACCCTCAGAAAGGGACCCGGGGCGCCAACACGCGACATGGGCATCGAGGGGGAGTAGCCGAGGAGGGCACTCCCCAGTTTTTAGGGAGCTGGTAGGCTCGGAGGCAGTGTAGTGCCCGTGGGTGCTATTGTTGGAGAATCGGCAGAGGGTAGTTCCTGCCAAGGGAACCACCCGTCCCAGCCACGAAACCGTGCAAGGGCACGAGGGAAAATTTGAGGGCGAGGCCCGAAATTTGAGAGGACACCAACACAGGCAACGGGAATCTTGGTTATTAGAACCGATAGTTTAAGCGAGAGGCGCTTTGGAAAGCCCCGGGGTAGTTTAAAGTTAATAATGGTAGGGTAGATAGGAAGTGTACCCCTCCGCACCATCCATCCCTTCACTCTCGTTGTGGGCCGCTGGACTCACTGTGGTAAAGTAGATCGCTGAGATCTGAGGAGGCCATTCTGAGGCTTCATTGGGCCTCGACACAGGACACTAGCTCTCCCTTATTCCCCTCCGGGAAGGGAACGTAGGGGTTGGGAGTAGGCTAGGAGACATGGTAGGTTCGCCGGACAAAGACAGTAAAGGGGGTTAGGAGATGAATTTATAGAAGGGACTATTAAAAAAAAAAAATAATAATAAAGTTGGGGCTAAATTTGTTTTGTTTGCAAACTAAGGGAGTGGGTATGGACAGAGAAAGGCAAAGGCGATAGGTTGGGAGGGAGACAGTAGGGTAGGTCCGAGCCCACCTTCCGAGTGGCCAGCACCACCACACTCCCTCCACCAACCTCCTTGAACAAGGCAAGAGGCTGGCCAACTCCAGCTACCGGCTGTTTTACTGCCACGCCTGTGCCAGTCGTACGTCTGCTGGCTGTTTGCTGCAAGGCCTGTGCCGGTCAGTTCATCTGCCGGCTGTTTTACTGCAAGACCTGTGCCGGTCGTTCGTCTGCTGGCTGTTTGCTGCAAGGCCTGTGCCGGTCAGTTCATCTGCCGGCTGTTTTACTCCAAGGCCTGTGCCGGTCAGCTTCACCACCGGCCCGTTTTGCTACAATGGCCTTGTCTTGCCTTGCCATGCCTTGCCTACTTGCCTTTGCCTTGGCCCCATGCCTGCCCCATTTCTGTTGCATTTGCCCCCATTCATTGCCATGTGCGCCAGGATCATCGCGCGTACTGCAGGGACTGCCCTGTAGGCAGCCGCATCTCGGTACCGCATTGGCGGCCCGTTTCAACGTTGTTTGCTGCGTCAGATCGTTGCGCGTGCTGCAGGGACTGCCCTGTAGACAGCCGCATCACGGGACCGCATTGGCGGCCCGTGCACCGTATTAATCCATCCATCCATCCATCAATCCACTCAGTTGCTTGTGTTTGTTTGCTGCATCAGATCATCGCGCGTACTGCAGGGACTGCCCTGTAGGCAGCCGCATCACCGGACTGCATTGGCGGCCCGTTCACCGCTTGTGTTCACTGCGCTCATTTCACGGGGGAGGCCTAGGACTGCGTGTGAGCAGCCGGCCACGTTCCCTGTCACCTGCATTGGTTCATGAGCCAGAGACTGCATGTGAGCAGCCTGACTCCCTCACTTTCTTTTTCCTGCAGAGTCCATAGATCCTGGGCCATGGTGTAGTGTATAATTTATAAGTTAAGAGTGTAAATGTAAATGAGTTGCTTGCCCCCTGCATGTGTGTCTTAGCGCCGGCAATTTATTTAACTCGTCTGTATGAGTGGGTTTGTTTAGTAAGTTACTCAGCCCGTAGGTTATTTATTTTTGGGGACACGAATACACTGAATGTCGCACTCAGGGATCCGAAGGTAAATCGTACTCGGGGAGAACTTACACATGATGGCACATGAAAATTCGACGACTCGGGACGAGTCTGTAAAAAAGGGAGGGGTTAGTGTTACGGCTGTGGAAATTCTCAGAACACCATAAAGGTCCGTAGTTCAGTTAGATCGATAAGTCTGTGTTCAGTTAGATTTCCCCACCGTTGTTTAATGGGAATTATTCGTGTTCACCGGGCTGTGACCCTTTGAGGTAGGTCTTTCTTTTTCTATCGTTATTTTGAACCAACCACATCTCCACCACCATTACAACAACCAACATCGCTCCCCTTAACCACAACACCAACCACAACCACACCTGCATCTCAACAACCATGCCATTCTCACCACTCCGCCAGCAACCGTCAAAATCTCCACGCCACAAACATCGCCTCACCTTCGTTCCCGAAACGACGCCATCTTTGCGCCAGCAGCGGCGGGATCCGATCAAACGGCATCGCTGCAGGGAGAGGCAAGGGTTCTCTTGCCGTGCAGCGCAAGTCTGGTGATTTCTACCACGTCCGCTTTGTGTGGAAGCTTCGCCTCGAAAAACGGATCACAGGAGAGAAAGGGGCGGGGCCTGTGGGTGTCGAAGGGTGTTGATTTCTACCTCGTCCGCTTTGTGTGGAAGCTTCGTCTCGGAGAATCGGATCCAGAGGGCCGGTGATCTCTACCACGTCCGCTTTACGCCCAGGGTCAAGGGTCAGAGAGCAAAGGCCAAATGTCGTCCCCTTGGCCCTATATAAGGGCGAGCACAACGGAGCTTCGAGGCAGTCTGGAGGGGTCAGAGAGCAGTCTGGAGGGGTCGGAGAGCCGAGTGGAGGCCGTAGTCTGGAGAGAGTCAGTCGGGGAAAGCCAAGGAGCTGCATGGAGACCACAGCCGGGGAGAGCTTGCCAGCGCCAAGGCAGTCCGAGGTGATCGGACGTCGGCACAGTTCGCGCATCGCTGAGGAGCGGATGGGGTCGTAAGAGCATCAACTCTTATCGAGCATCAACTCTTGTAGAACATCAACTCTGATAGAGCACGAAAAGACCAGTTCGTTCCTCTCAAACCGCGTTGCCGGCCGGGGCCCGGATCACCTCGCCTTGGCAAGGCCGCAATCAGGCGCGGCTGTCCTTGTGGCCGTGGGAAACAGACGTCACGACCTGCCCATCGTCACAAGGCCGCAATCAGGCGCGGCTGTCCTGGTGGCCGTGGGGAGCAGACGTCACGACCTGCCCATCGTCGCACCACGAGGGTGCGGGTAAGCCACATCGGTCTCGCGAGCCCATTCGGTCAACCAAGGCTCACGCACTATAAAGGTCCACGGACCCTGTCTGCCACTCTCGTCTATGAGAGTAGCCCTTTCCTTCCTTCTGAGTGAATCTTGTGGCGCGTGTCCTGACAAGTAAAAACTGTTAGGTGACTACATTAATAACAACCATATTCGGTCGTAGTGCTTTCCCTTGCTTTTGTTTGCCTGCTTTTGTTTGCCTGTATACATGATTGACTGTATATGCATACGTGTTGTTTTAAATAAATGTGCTTAGTTTGAATGTATCCTGTTCGTTGCGTTTCCTTTCACCATATTGGAAATGCCATCTTGCATCGCGGAATAAATAGTGGGGTTTCAAACACCCGTTAAATTGAATCGGATCCGGCGAGGTCGGCGATAATACCCGCTCGATTATCACCGCAGAACGGAACGGACCGCTTTAGCGGTTCGTGTCCCAAGCCGACCTGCGTCGAGGTACGGCTGCCCGGTCCGCTCCCCGTGCAGGTACTTAGGTATATCGAATTCGGCGAGTGACCCTATCTTGCGCGGGTAGACAATTGGCACGGCCGTGGTGGGGTTGAAGACCCACCCGTGACAGGGTTCCGGCGTTGGCTCCGTAAAGTCAAGACTGAATTGTCCGGCTGGTGGGTGACGCGGTTGCGATTAGAGGTACACGGCCGATCGCACGCCGGCGGGCGCGAATTCAACACTGGTGTCCGGGAGTGAGATTCGAATCCATCCCGCCTCCAACTAAATTAACGGAAATCGGTTCAGGGGTGTTTGAGCGACCCTCGATTCCCACCAAACCACAAGCGTTTAAAATTATTTCCGACGAGGCAAGATGGCGTTCCAAGGCGAACGGGAACACGGGGTATTAGATGTAGAGTTAGATGAACCCATGGTCCAGGACACCCGTGAGGAGGAAACCTCCTTACCCCAGGGATGGGAAAAGTGGCTATGCCACACCAGTGGTTATTTTTATTATTAAAGGCCCAGTCACACCTTGACGTTTTAGCCAGCGATGGCAACGTATTAAAATGTATGTAAAACGCTGGCTTAAGTTGAACTTTTGATGTTTTTTTTTTTTAAAGATTCGGACGTATTCATAGCGACTTGGTCTTATGTATAACGCATTGGTAACGGACACAGAACGTTTTGTTGTGTTATAGATAACTTATACCAACGAATGCTGAACCTGTTGTCGGCCTACACAACCGATGCCCAACGATGGTCTAACTTAGGCATAGCGCGTTGCACGCATCGCCGACGATGTCGTGATGTAGCCTATTAAAAGGCTGACGCACAACGATTCGAATCATAACTGCCGTAGAAATGGAAGTGTCAACATCGCGGTCACACCTTGGCGATCTTGCCAGCGTATGCCGACCTAAGAAAAATGTGTCTAAAACGTTGGGGCACGTCAAATACTGTATGAGTAAGTTTGGTATACGTGAGTGGAACGGTAAAGTACACTATCATACGTCGTAGTAAGTAGAGTACGTCAAGAAATTTTAAACATGTTCAAAATTTTACGACGTACTCGGCGTATGACACACGTTCCGCATGCGATGGGGATAAGTTTTACACAAGATATGTGGACGCTTACACACGTCCACAAAGGCTACTTATAAGCTACTCATAAGTCGAAACACGTCACGGTAATGTCTTTTTTACGCGAAACTTATTTCTAACTTATGTTTGACGTGCTTTGAACCAATTCTTTACGTAGTCCCAACACACATCGACGTATGTAGACGTATTCCAATGACGTCTTCCGGTCGACAAAAAAAAAATTAACGGGTTTCTAGCTTACAACTGCCATATAAAAACGTGTTCCCAGCGGTTTTGGGAATTGGTATATAAAAATGCTGCTCACAAAAGGGGAACCCAACAGTGTTTTCGAGTCCTTTTTGAGTCGATGTCCATGTCAGCAGTATCAGTATCAGTATTAGTATTAGTATTAGTAGTAGTTTGTTCATGTTGGCAGTAGTAGGTGAGTGTGAGGGGGAGGGTGTGGGTTATGATGGATCGTCCTTGCGTCCGCGTGTCCACGGGTAGGAGACATCTTTGCACCATTGTTCGAAGTTCTTCACGGCTAATTTTTTTATGGGGCTTTTTCAACAATGAGCTAGAGCTTGTTTTTACGATTTAGGTCTATTCATAACGGGTTGGACAAATGCACAACGAACTAATAATGTGCATAGAGCGCTTTGATTACTTATGGATACGATATACCAACAAATAATTATCGTGAAGCCGGCGTTCACAAACTATGCCCATCGATAGCCTAACTTATCCATATCGTGCGGCAGTTTATCTTTGCCGGTGACGTGGGTTTTGCTATTCATCGGCTGCCACTCAACGATTTAAATGGCTGCATCTCCATTATTGAAAGTAGACGCTTGTGCTCAACAATTGGATTTTTTTTACACTCAACGACTTTTAAACGGTACCACTCAGCTATTTTCATTGTTCACAATGAACGATTTAAATTGCTGTCACTCGCCTTTGTTTTTTGACGCTGGGGTTTGGAAATTTGAAGCGTTTCTTCTGAACGTGTTAAAACACTCAAACTCGACTATTTTAAATAGACGCTGCCAATGGACAATTGGAATCATAGCCAAGCTAGACATCGAAGTGTGAACATCCTCATCATACCGAAGAAAAGTTTGAAGAATGCTGCAAATAAGTGTCCTGGCCGTACTCATAGTTTCAGCCTATGAGTAACTTAAAAGTAACGTCTGTCGATGTGTGGCAACGATCGCATAATGTGCCAACAACACGTTAATCATAGGTTAGAAATAAGTTTCGGGTACGCTAAACATTACCTCGGCGTGTCTCAACTTATGATTAACTTACAAGTAGCATGTGTTGACGTCTGTCAACGATCGCAGACCATGCATACAACTTGTGGCCAGCGTAGCGGAACGTGTGAGTCATACGCCGGCATACATCGTGAAATTTCAAGCATGAAAAAATTTGAGGACAACCAAAAAGTACAACGTTTAAAGCCAACGTACAACGACGTATGGCAGTGTTTTTCAGCGTGCTCTCAATGTTATCAAAACTTACCCATAACGTATTCAACGTGTGCCAGCGTTTTAGAAAATAAATTCAAAAATCGGCATACGTTGGCTAAAACTTCAAGGTGTGACCAGGCCTTTACCGAGAAGTTGAGCACATTTCAAACTTCAAACTGATGTTCGCACATCTGACCAGAGAAAAGCTGCTTTGGGTCGGCTACACGTGTTGTATGGATTTCAAACGACTGCCAAAATCTATTTTCTCTTCTGAAGTTGACGCTGGCCATCGTAAATGTGGCGGTCAATATCTATGCCACAAAGACCATCTCACAATAGTTTTGAAAAAAATCTGACACGGGCGTTTCCACGTGGGAACAATCCTGTCACCACTGGAAATTTGGTGGGCAGGTTGTGTGTGATTACAAGGATAAATTGATTAAATTTTGGTGAAGATCCAAATGTGGATACGAGTTTTTTTTTTTTTTTTTTTTTTTTTTTTTTAAGTGATTGTTCACCATTGAGAGATGGGGCCAAAATGATGTATAGAATGATATCTCAAAAAGTTGTGGATGAGTTATGACAAAACTTTGTGGATGATTTGGGTAGGTGACAAGAACAAGCAGATTCAATTTTGTCTAAAGTCTGGATCCAGATCTGGCCTATCATTGGGAAATAAAATATAAACTGTTCAGCTTGGCGGAAGTATACGCTCTATTGAGTGCCATTCCAGTTGATCCTGATTTTCCTGTATGTGTAATTCATTATATTTTATTGCACTTTGCTTGTGTTTCATGATCTTGTTCGTCATGCCGTTTTTATTTTTTCAGGTTATCACACTGCCTTGGTATCCATGTGTATATTATGGTTTGATGTTTTCATGCATGCAGTGTATACCAGTGATCATGGATGGCCGGGATGTGGTAGCCATGGCAAGAACAGGCAGTGGCAAAACTGCGGCATTCCTCATCCCAATGCTCGAAGGGCTTCACAACCACAGTGCTAAGGCCGGTGCTCGGGCCCTCATCCTTTCACCGACCAGAGAGCTTGCTCTACAGACAATGCGCTTCACCAAGGAAGTGAGGGAAAATATTTCTTTCCATTTTATTGTTGGAATGGAAACTTCGTACGATTTGACTGTTTGAATTGAGTCGTCTATGTTGTTCCAGTATTGATTATTACTTCCCTCCCAGTTTCACCAGAGGGGACTATAGGTTTCCTTATGATGTCATAGGTCATGTGGTGTGGCAGCAAGGTTAGAAAAAGGAAAAAATTTGGACCTCTTTTTCTCTCTGAAACCGCTCCATGGAAAAAAGTTGAAACTTGGCACATGTCATGGGAAACGAGTGTGATTTTTTTTTTAATGATGTCATAAGTGGCTTCGTTATGACGTCATAATTGCATACGTCAAACACTATCCTATCAATATGAAAATTTTGGAGGGTCATCTAGGGCTAAATTGTATACGGGGAAAAAATAATTGTTGTCACCATCAGTCACGCGGTGCGGCGGCCATATATATATATATATTTTTTTTTTTTAAACAAAAAAAACCCTTCAAAAATCTTGTTTTCCGAAACGGCTGAACAGATCAAGGTGAAATTTTACATGTATGATCACCAATCCATGAGAAACAAATAGTTATCCACCTATGATGTCATAGGTTAGGTCACATGGTTTGGCAGCTATGATTTTTTTTTATTAACCTTTAAAAACCCTCTTCTCCAAAACGGCTTGACAGATCGAGGGGAAACTTCACCCACATGTTCCCCAGGTCTTTGACGATACCAGGGTATTCACACATAATTCATAGGTGACATGGTCTGACAGTCATATTGGATTGACCGAAAATCTTAAAAAAAATTATTTCTCTTTAACCGCTTCATCAATCACTGTGAAACGTCACAGTTATGATCTAGTCATTCTGGGGAATAAATGTTTTAAATTTCAACCTGATTGGACGCATGGTTTGGCAGCCAGAATTATTTAATATTTTGAATCTGGGTTCAGGGATTTAAATCTAACTTGGTACAAGTATGTATAATGATGTAATAATGTGGGCAGAGCCATATCTGGCGATGTCGTGATGTCGAAGAGTGTCTTTCCTCATTTAATAGGATTTCAGTTTATCTGTCGTATCATTCTGTATCGAGTTGAAAAAATTAACAACAATTGCAACACTGGTGGTTGATTTGTTTCTGATGCACATTACTTTGGAAAAAAAAAAGACCCCATTATCTTCCAGGTTGTGATTGTTTTATTGATTGTAACCGTTATCTTTCAGGTTATTATTGTTTCATTGATTGTAACCGTTATCTACCACGTTATTACTGTTTCATTGATTGTAACCGTTATCTACCACGTTATTATTGTTTTATTGATTTTAACCGTTACCTACCAGGTGATTATTGTTTTATTGATTGTAACCGTTATCTATCAGGTTAATATTGTTTTATTGATTGTAACCATTATCTACCAGGTTATTATTGTTTTATTGATTGTAACTGTTATCTATCAGGTTATTATTGTTTTATTGATTGTAACCATTATCTATCAGGTTATTATTGTTTTATTGATTGTAACCGTTATCTACCAGGTTATTATTGTTTTATTGATTGTAACCGTGATCTACCAGGTTATTATTGTTTTATTCATTGTAACTGTTACCTACCAGGTTATTGTTGTTTTATTGATTTGTAACCGTTATCAACCAGGTTATTATTGTTTTATTGATTGCAACCGTTATCTAGCAGGTTATTATTGTTTTATTGATTGTAACTGTTATCTACCACGTTATTATTGTTTTATTGATTATAACCATTATCTACCAGGTTATTATTGTTTTATTGATTGTAACCGTTATCTATCAGGTTATTATTGTTTCATTGATTGTAACCGTTATCTACCACATTATTATTGTTTTATTGATTGTAACCATTATCGACTAGGTTATTATTGTTTTATTGATTGCAACCGTTATCTATCAGGTTATTATTGTTTTATTAATTGTAACCGTTATCTATCAGGTTATTATTGTTTCATTGATTGTAACCGTTATCTACCACATTATTATTGTTTTATTGATTGTAACCATTATCAACTAGGTTATTATTGTTTTATTGATTGCAACCGTTATCTATCAGGTTATTATTGTTTTATTATTTGTAACCGTTATCTATCAGGTTATTATTGTTTCATTGATTGTAACCGTTATCTACCACGTAATTACTGTTTCATTGATTGTAACCGTTATCTACCAGGTTATTATTGTTTTATTGATTGTAACCGTTATCTATCAGGTTATTATTGTTTTATTGATTGTAACCGTTATCTATCAGGTTATTATTGTTCTATTGATGGTAACCGTTATCTATCAAGTTATTATTGTTTCATTGATTGTAACCGTTATCTACCACGTTATTATTGTTTCATTGATTGTAACCATTATCTACCAAGTTATTATTGTTTCGTTGATTGTAACCATTGTTTACCAGGTTTGATTGTTTTATTCATTCTACCCATTAGCTTTTGTTCCAATGTAGTCAGACTTGGTCCTTTTGTTGATCAGTGCATTCATTGTGTTTCCCAGCTTGGGAGGTTTACTACCTTGAAAATTGCTCTGATTTTGGGTGGAGACAGGTACGTATCCATTCCTTGTGTTACCTACATTACCATTTGTGTTTATTTCACCTTTGCTTTGTTGCATGGGCCCTTTTGGTGGTCCTTACAAGGCTTAATAATCAGAAACATTTTAATGTCAAATTACAGTGGAAATGTTAGTTTCTCTTGGATTGGGGAATGTCAAGTGCAAAGAAAAAATTGCTTGTAGTAAAGATATAAGATGTAGAACAAGGTTATTTGGCGAAGACTTTACGTGAAAAAATCTCTTTTTTTCATTTCCACTCCATGCAAGCATACACCCTAGCATTAGGCTGCACTCCATGCAAGCACACAATCGCACTAAACTCTACTCAATGCAAGTGCACATCCCAGCACCAGGCTTCTCTTTCTATTGTAGAGTTAGGGTTCTGTTTGTTAATCTGGTTGGTTACAAATGCAAATTATTTTAGGTTTGACTTTCACTCCTGCAATAAAGAACTTGGAAGAAATGTTTCTTTATCCTAGATTGTGTGAGAGCTCTATTTGCATTGTATTGTCTCGTGATAACAATCATATTTTTGACCGAGATGTGGCATAGAAAATTAATTATCCCAGGAATCTCCATCCCACTCCCCCCCCCAAAAAATACTATGCTTTCCTACCAAGCAGTAAGGGCACGTGAGCATGAAAAACTGCTGTTCCACTGAACGCCACAGCAGTGACTTTTGTACGGTTTGGCTATAATCGTGCTTTATGAACTGGCCATAATAGTTTTACTTGACTGGCTCAGATGTTTTCATTATATGCATCTCTCTTTTATCTTGTTGAAATTCTTTCTTTGAAACAGGTTCCACACCAGAAGTATCATTATTACCTCCACCCACTGAAGGTGGACGGAGGTTGTGTTTTCACCCCGTCTCTCTGTTTACGTGCAGGATATCTCAAAATGTTTTGGATAGATTTGGATGAAATTTGGTGGACAGGTTTGGTTGGGTGTGTGACAGACGAATTGATGAGAATTTGGTGAAGTTCCGAATCGGATACTTGAATTTTTTTTCGTGATTCTTCACCATTGAGTGATGGGGCCAAAAAACGATATGCAGCACAATATCTCAAAAAGTTGTGGACCGGTTCGGATGAAACTTCGTGCATAGGTTGGGTTTGTGATGAGGACAAATTGATTCGCTATTGGTGAAGATCTGAATCCGGATGTGGAGACGAGAATTTTTTTTAATGTATAAAGTGATTATTCACCATTGAGAGATTTAATGGGGCCAAAAATGATATATAGCATGATATTTCAATTAGAACTGCCACTTTATAATTTCTGGCAGTGATGACCGGGTACCCAGACGTCCCGCTTTGATGAAACCCCGCGTTGATTGGACACCTGACCCTGTGCCATGACGTTTTTTCTTATTCAATTGAATTTACAATGGGATTAAATAAGTTCAATTCAAATCAAATGGAAGAACAAATAGGTACAGTCCTGCATTGGTGTCATTGGAAGGAACCCAAACAAGCAAGAAGCAAAGATGAAGTCATCAGGAGAAACCTGGATAGGATTCACATTTCAGCTGCTTCTCCTCTACCCTCAAACCCATCCAGGCACAGCGAAATGAGTTGTATTCACAAAAAAAAAATCGAACATAATCCAGATCACAAAAATCAAATAATTTTGCTTGCCAGACCATGTGTCCGATCAAGTTGAAATTTAAAATACCAGTATGTGCCAGTAAAAAATAAAAAATAAAAAATAAAAAAAAAAAATAAAAATAAATATTCCAATCGCGAGCAACAAACAACAACAACACAGGCCGTTTCTTCACTCTCGCGTGCCTGTACGTGCGTGACGCGGAAGTTCGCATATCACAGTTACGATGATTCGCAATTTATGTTTTAATGGCCAATTATTCAATTAGCCCCAACGTATTTTGCCATTTCGCAATGTCATCACAAGGAAAAACAAAAAGAGAAGAGGAGAGAGAAAAAAAAATTACTTCCTGGTTCAGAGCATACCAGCACTCTGATGTTACCGAAATTTATGCACTGTCTCATATGAAAACGATCATAACTTGCGGTATGAAAGCGATCATAAGTTGCGGCATTGTGTTTATCTATAAATGCTCATAAGAAATCGAGAAATTATTAAAATACACAAAGTTATCACTCTCCGGAAGAACGTACGTTGTAACCGTAATGGGGAACGCAGCTGAGCTTCCCTTCCCCATCGGCTACGTCCACGCAACAACGTGTCTTGTCATTGGTTTGGTAAATAAATGGCCATAACTTGGGAAGCACTTGTCCGATTAATATCAAACCTTGAAAAGGCACATCCTCAGGTCCCCAGCAATATACCTGGCAAGTTTCAATAATATCAGACCAGCGGTTGTCGAGAAACGGCAGTCACACACACACACACACACACACACACACACACACACACACACACACACACACACACACACACACACACACACACACACACACACACACACACACACACACATTGCTGGAATTATAGATAGATGAATTCCCATCACTACTAGATCATAATTGTGAAGTTTCATGTCGATTGATTAAGCGATTCCAGAGAAAAATTATTTAATATTTTTCTTCATTCCAAAATGGCTACCAAACCATGTGACCTATCAATTATTCCTTTACAAACTTGTACACCCAGGGCTTGGGGAACATTTTTGTGAAGTTTCCACTTGATCTGTTCAGCCGTTCTGGAGAAGAAGATTTTAAAAATGGATTTTAGGGTAAATACAATATGGCTGCCAAACCATGTGACCTATGATGTCATTTGTGTGAACCTTTTGTTCCTCATGCATAGGCGGTCAGACATGTAAAGTTTTGCCTCGATCTGTTCTGCCACTTGAGAGATTTTTTAAGGTTTCTTTTAATTTTTCTTAAATTTATTAACATTATGGCTGCCGAATCACATGACTGATGACATCATCAAAAAATTTTCTGTGGACCGTTTTATCCCGAGATGACCCTCAAAAAATTTTCATACTGCTCAGATGTAGCATTCTATATATACAATTATGACGTCGTAACGAAGGCATCTGTGAGGTCATAAAAATCGCACTTATTCCCCATGTGGAGTACTTGCCGTGTGTCAAGTTTCATTTTTTTTTCTTGGTGCAGATTCAGAGATAGAGTTCGAAAGTTTTTCGTTTTTCCAACATGGCTGCCACACCATGTGACTGATGACATCATAATTATCATTAAAACACTCTGCATGAGTAGTCGCGCCTCTGGTGAAAATTTCGTCTCAATCCAACAAGCGGTTGTGGAGAAAAACACTAAAGTCTGTGCAGACAAACAAACAAACAAACAAACAGAGACCCAAATGCAATACCCTCTCCTTCGGCGAGAGTAACTAGTCTCCATTGCAAAATGTCATGCATGGTTGTAGTTTGTGTACAGTTTGAACAATGGATGGAATCAACAGAACATTCATTGATCGACAGAACATTGGGAAGCAGGGAGAAGCTGACTGTTCCCTCATTCACAGGGTTCACATATCTGGGGTATCTTGCCAGTTTAAATTGATGATAATTCGGCCAGAATAATAGGGACTCGAAACCTGCCACCCAACTCAAAACATTAAAATGTAACTTATCCCTTTTTAGGTCATCTCTACCGAGATGACCTAATAAAGCCCAAATGTCCGTCCGTACGTACGTCAACAATTTTTCTTTCCGATCTTGATGAAACTTAGTATGTGGGTAGAGGTCGATAAGTGTTGCACAATGATATAACTTTTGTCCGGGTTCAAGGTCAGGGACGAGGTCACGAGGTCACGTAAGTTATAAAAATTGCCATTTTCAAAACCTATCTAGTCTGCCATTTTACAAGATATTCGGCAACAGTTTATTGATTATGATAGTAAAAAATATTATCTTGTATCTAACCGGACAGATTTTTGAATTTCCTTCCCGTTTGATCGTCACGTGATCTGGAAGATGGCCAAAAACGCCGATGCGATTCGCAAAGAAGGAAGGAAGGAGAAATGAAATATAAATATAAAACACATTTTTAGCCTTTTATATTTATACATTTTCCGCTGAAGGTGCAAAAGTTTCAAAACCCGAAATGTAAACGTCGGCATTCATTTTCAAAATATAATTTCGTGCGCACGTGCCAAAATGCCGAGTCATCTTCACCAAACTGCATAGTAGAACTGCGCAGTAGTCCGGTCATGGCATCTGAGCAGTGGCCAGCGTGGTTCAGATTGACTGTGGTTTCTTGGGCGAAAGTGATTGTTAAGAAGTATGTTGGCGGTATAAATTTGAATGACTGTATTGGTGATTTAATCACGCAACATCTTGACAACGAATATTCTGGCCGAACGATTGCATCAATTCAGTACATCAGCAGGGATGATTCGTAGGCTCCTCTCGATCGTGCCGATATCTAACATAATCACCAGCGGACATAGGGCTGCAGGATGTGGGGCGAGGCCACGGATCCCGGATGAGGGGATAAGTGATAAATTATGCTACATGCTTCGGGCTTTCTGATTAATATATCAATGAGTACATTCCATAATTAATGAATTAATAATTAGTGAATCTGGCATACAAAATGTTTTTTCATACCTGACATGTTACTTTGTGCAGTGTCACGAAACTTCTGTGGAATTAATAATTAATGAATTTTCTCCCTCTAACGATTTTTCAAACCTTAATATCTCTATAAATACTTGACCAATTTTCATTCTGAAAGTTGCATTATAATCGGTGAAGAATAATCTACAGGATTATCATAATCTCCGAGAGCTAAGCCTATTTTTTCGATTTTTTTTTCTACAACCGGAAGTGAAATGTCCCCAGAGAGTGGACGGACCGGAAAACCACGTATTGCACTTACTGATGATTCTGATGTGTTAATCCGGGTACGAAATGAACAATACATATTTATTAATTATGTCATTAGTAATATTATCCTTGTGTATCTCTGTGAACTATTTCAATCTAAACGGTTAGTTTGGACTGTTTCGCGGTTACCTGAACTGAACATTGAGAACTTGTGGTATTATAGAGATGACCGTCACCCCCACACGGGGGTAATTTTTGATTTTTACATATCATTTTTTTAAAAGGCTCGACTTTTACTGATTAATGCAGATAATAGGTTTTGTTTCATTTCAAAGCTTTGTTGTGATAAATAAATGACATCCACACATGTATGCAATGTATTATGCATAGCCATTTACTTGTTTCTTCGTGTGTGTGTATGTGTGCAGCATGGAAGATCAGTTTATGGTTTTACATGAAAATCCAGACATGTAAGTTGTTTTTTTTGTCCTCGTGATTTTGGTTGGAGTGGGTGTGATGTCGTGGCATCGGCATTGCTTTCGGACAGACCTTTTTGAAGCAGGATAACGAGAAGTGTTATGGGCTGGGTGTTCCATAGAGACATGGTGATGGGCCGTGTGTCCATGTGCTGGAAGAAGGTGAGTAAATTTTATATATTGTGTAATGTAACGACAGGTTACTGTATGGTTTCTCCCTAGAATAATCTGCACACCTGGACGCCTTCTTCACGTCATGGTTGAGATGAATCTCCGCCTTCACTCGGTTCAATACGTGGTGTTTGACGAAGCGGATCGGTGAGCACCTCCAGAATGGATGTATTTGTTTGTTTTTATACGTTGGTTTATTCAATTTTTCATTGTGAGTGTTTTTTCTTTTTTAAGTGGTTTATCTTTATGATATGTACACAGCCAAATTATTGGTACTTTGTCTATTCGCAGGCTCTTTGAGATGGGCTTTGCAGAACAGCTTCAAGAGATAATTCGAAGAATGCCCGACTGTCGGCAAACGTTGCTTTTCTCCGCAACTCTTCCCAAGATTCTTGTTGATTTTGCTCATGCAGGTAAGTGGAAGTTTTGGGCTCTGAAAAAGCCATGTTTTAGATTCTTTAACAAAAGCATGTTTTGTTTTTGTCCATTCAAACTCATATTCTGTCCTTCAGGGCTGAATGACCCAGTACTCATCAGACTCGACGTGGATTCTAAACTGAGTGAGCACCTCAGGGTGAGTTGTACATCCTATTTTGTTGTCATAAGTTTATTGGATGGGGGCAAACATGCAAATCCACTAAAAATATGAGTTCTGCACTTCTATAAGAAGATTGTCCTGTTTTATATATTTAAAAATATATTTATTTATTTATTTGTTTGTTTTCTACATTTAAGAGGAATGTTGTTTCCTGCCTGTTGAGCAGCTGTTCTTCCTGCACTGCCGTGCTGATGACAAAGCTGCGGTCCTTTTGTGGTTGCTTCGCGTTGTGGTGAGGCCACATGAGCAGACTGTCATTTTCACAGCCACAAAACACCATGTGGAGTACCTACGAGAGGTGAGTGTTCGTTAAGGGCCTTTGTGGTGGTGGTGGTGTTCTGGAAGTGTGAGTTTTAATGTGATCTGAAAGTTTTTCATTTCTTTTGCAGCTGGTGGAACGAGCTGGAATCCCTTGTTCGTACATCTACAGCACTTTGGATCAGACGGCACGGAAGATCAACATTGGGAAGTTTCAACATGGGAAGACTAAACTGCTTATTGTGACAGATGTGGCGGCAAGAGGCATTGACATCCCACTGCTTGACAATGTCATAAACTTCCATTTCCCAGGCAAAGCCAAACTCTTCATCCACCGCGTGGGTGAGTCGGCCTACCTGTTGTTATGTTCCACCTGAATTGTACATCAGGCATTTCTTTATGGTAATCTTCGTCCATCCATTAATTCTGGTGCAGACAATCACTGTACGCCAACCGATCTGATCGTCTGTATGAAGCGTCTGTAGGCCCCTGCACTCCACAGTCTTCATCAAGTTTGGTTGATTGCTCAACAGTGGACTGACTCGGTCTGACAACATTGGTACCTGCACTGTTTGACCACCTATGTTTGTTGATTGTAAGAGTGTGGGCCCTGTCGGTATTGATTCCCCCCCCCCCCGCCGATATCAATATCCCGGTGGGTTCATGCTGTGCTTTAGAAAGGTTTCAGAAACTTCCCGTTTAAAAAAGTTGACATAATAATTAATTTTATGTTTTTTTGCCAGGTACAAAAAATACGTCATGGTCCATTACATATTCATTTATGGCTGACACATCATTGACACACCCTAATTTTTCAAAGCATTCCTCCAAGGAGCTCTTCCCCCCCCCCACCCCCCATCATAAGAGTGGTTATTTTACTTCCAACCTCAACTTGTGTTCAAAATGATTTTGTTTTAGAGTGAGATCAGTAATCGGCACAGGCCAATATCGATCGCTTTTGTGATCGCCATGTTGGCATGATTATCGCGGATTATAAATAAGGGCGACCACTGCTTCGATCGCTCCAGAATTTTTTTTATCTTTGAAGAGATATGCTGCGATATCTTTTCTGTAAAGAAATATGATGATTTTAGAATTTGACACAACTCTGTACATATATCTCATATAATAATACACTGGTTTGTCCATCTAGTCACGTGTAACATTTCTTCCACTACTAAAGGCATTATTTGGCTGCCATGTTGGTCTTATGCATAGGCAAAGACTTATTTGGAGCAGTCATCTTATTATAATGAAGCAAACATATAGGGTTATGTATGTATGTTTGCAACCAAAACATCATTGTCTTCAAATTTTCTTTAACAAATTCCACCATGTTGTGTATCTATATATATATATATATATATATATATATATATATATATATATATATATATACATATATAAATATATAGAGACATATATACATATATATATATACATATATATATATATATATATATATATATATATATATATATATATATATATATATATATATATATACATATACATACATACATACATACATACATACATACATACATACATACACAGTCATGCGCCACTTAACGACGGGGTTACGTTCTGAGAAACTCGTCGTTAAGCGACGTCGTCGTTGTGCGAACATCATTTTTTTTTTGTTTTCCTTTTCGAATATCGTACTTACACAAAACTACACACCTAGGCTATATGGTGTAGCCTATTGCTCCTCGGATACAAACCTGTGCAGCATGTTTCTGTACTGAATACTGTCGGCAATTGTAACACACATCCAGGAGAGACGGAAGACACGTTAGTTTTACCTTTGTGCTGTTCATGACGGCCATCGGTGTTGTTAGCAGCAGCTTACAATCTCCTCTCGCATCGATTATAGAAAGATGAATAAATAGCGTTTGGATTTTATAAATACGTAATCATTGCATCGATATTATAATTTACAAATGAAGAAACGAGCACCTGTCAATTGTGATATATATTTTCGAAACAGTGCGATTGTTTTAACAACATAAAAAGCTTCACCAAAAACAAATTGGTGTTTTAATTCCGACTAACAACAACGATTTATTCGCGGAATTCTTCAATTCAAAGGTAATTTACTTGCTCGAAGGTAAACGTGCAAACGTTGGTTCAGTTTGAAAGCCGATTTCCTTGAATCCCGATTTAGTACGACCCTGCTTTTTTCGCGATGACATTTTATGGACTTCAACGATCGCATTATAACAGGGCCACACTGTTGTTTATTATCATTATGAGGTATTATGTACTGTACAGTGTACATAATTGTAGGTGATATTTTTATATGACTTGAAGCGCTACGTCGGCGACATCACTCAGCGATAGGAATTTTTCAGCTACATTTAAAAAAAAATTTTTTTTTTCAGAGCTGGCGGATCCGTCATATATGCGATCCGTTGTTGCCCGGAACATCGTTAAGCGGTGCATGACTGTGTATATATAAAATATATATATATATATATATTGTTACGGAAATAGCCCTTATGGGACTACTAAATATAGGATTAGCTCAGATCCCCCATTAAATGCCTGCTTAGATAGGTTCTTTGGTAAAGTGTACGATAAATGTGTGTCGGGAGATGTAAAAGACTGTTTTTATGTTCATACGGTGGTGAAACAGGGGCTCGATCTTCTTCCTCCCCTCTACGGACAATGGGCCCCTCCCAGTCGGCTGAGAGGGTGTGGCCTAGAGAGAGAGGTGTGGCCTGGAGAGGCAGTGATGCGAAGGGGCGGGGCTTTTTGTCGGCAGTCGCCTGGAGGGGGGGTTGAAGAAACTCGGGCAACAAGTGAGCTCTGAGTTTTGAGAACGGTAGTCGCCGAGAGAAGGAACAAAAGATCGGTGTGTGGAAACCGTCGCTCTCGAGGCGCGACGTGTTTTGAAAGCGAGAGAAATAACGAGGCCGCAGGTTGAGGCTCAGTTCTGAGCTTGGGAAACTGCAGTCGGCTTTGAGAGGCTGCCTGGACGTGGAGTCGACGATTGACTCGTACGGGTAGGTGATCGACCGATTCGGCCTGCGTCTGGCCACGGAGCCCCCGTACTTGTTCACATACCAACGGCTCGTCATGTTTGCCTGTCCACTGGCCGGAGCCCGTCAACCTTGATTTGGGCCTTGTCTGGAGGCTGGCCCGGGATTTTTGTGCTGGACCGTGAGAGAGATCAGCTGAGGCCCATCTTCGACCCGAAATGAGGTCAGAGCGCGCGGAGACCGCGCACATGGTGCCTTGAGGGAGCGGGAGTGCTGCGTCGCCAATTCTTGCCGCGCGGCTCGTTCGAGCTGGGAGTCCGAACAGCTTCGGGAATTAAAGTCCATGGGACATCACCAAGTAATCTGTCTGCATGCATCCTGTCTGTCTGTCTGTTTTGTCTGCACGTGTTGTATAAGGCATATTTCAGTAGTGATCCCCTCGAAACCTTTAGACCGTGGTTCCCAAGGTAAGAACGGGTAGATAGTTAGTATAACCGTTGTAGTGTTTATTGCTTGTGTTGTGATCCCTGATGTTCCCCAAATAAATCTGGTTAATTCATATGCAGTTGCCACGATGGATTAATTCGTGTCGCGTCGAGGAACGATTAGTTCGATTGGCATATAAAACCAAAGTGGTTACAGACTGGTCGACTCCGCTCGGTCTCTGACACAACCGGTCTGTAACCAGGGGTTCTATTTCCCCAACTGGCAAGGTACAAGGATTACGTTGGTATCGCGATTCAAGGCGCGTGATCCGAGGCCTGTGCTGAGTCGGCCGACGTTGTAGATTCCCGGAGACTGTGGTGGTGAGGGTGGCACCAGGGACTGGGTCAGAATCCTACCACCCCGGATCCGCAACAATATGTATATTAATATATATATATATATATATAAATAATATACAGTATAATCGTTACCCTCATAACAAAAGTGCCTATCATTTTTTCCAGTTTTGAGAAAAACACAAAAAACTGCAGCAATTCTTCATCAACTAATATTTATTCACTATTTCTTGTGCATAGAGTTGTTAATGGAAGCTAAATGAAACACAAATCTTGTTACTCGTTTTTATGATTACGTCATGGCTATAGATGATTTCAGGCCTAAATCATCTTTAGCCATTACGTAATCATAAAAAACGAGTGATTGATAATTTTAGGCAGAAACCCTAAATTTTAGGCAGAAAATCTCAAAAACTGGATAAAATAACTTGGGTACTTTTCTTATGAGGGTGCCAAAATGTATATGTATATGTTGAGATCCAGGTGAGGTCCACAGTGATTAAGATCAAGATTTGTTCCCACCGATCTTGGTAGAGAAGGGTTTATTACACATCAGACATATGCATATGGAGACAACAGGCTTTGAACACAATAGTCCACCCAGCCTAATCCTCTGGTGAGCGGTCTTTCGGTACTGCCTTATATTCAATTTACTGCGACCTTTGAATGACTGTGTGTCAAAGAGGATTTATTACTATTCATTAATCTATTGCATTCTCCTGTCAGTACTGCTGATAAGAGAGCACAGAGAGTGCAGAAACAACACCCTTGATTCCCTTAAAGAATTTTAAAAGGTAGCCTCCTACATGTTGTTTGGGCCTTAACAGTTCTGGGCAGTAGTCCAACAGATTCCAGGTAGCTCAGCTGCCCGATTAGCAAGGTCATTCAAACGGTCGACAAGGCCAGCTGTGTTGTAACAATGTCAAAACAAGTTCCTTGACAGTGCACAGATAAACTAATGGGAAGATTTATCCTTTCCCTCTTTCCAATTGAAACTAAAGAGTTTTAACCAAACACTAGTAGACATGTTTGGTTGCTGTTAGAGTACATACAATCCCCGACATTTCCCTCCTCTTGTTTCTTTGAAACATTTGCAAAAGAAACTACAAATGAAGAAAAGGAGCATCCGCAGGCCGGCAGGTCAGCAGATAGCAACCTCCAGTGGGTGGCCATCCTTAGGTTTAGCTCCAGATGGTCCAAAACGATTGGGAGTTCCACCTGCGCCCCCTAGCCCAAAAGGGGGTTCCTACCCACTTTCCAACCGGTCCACTAACACCCCAAGTCTTCAACAAGGGAAATCGGGAAATATCGCAACATTTAAACGTAGAATATAAGGAAGCCAAGCGCTCCCAAAAGCTGTTCGTACAAGAATTGCTCATGGCTAAACAAGAATGAAGTTATACAGGAATATACGTTCCATTAAATATTTGATTATATATATTGCCGCTTAATGGACTTCATGAACAACAAGTAAGGCAGTGTTAAAGTATATAAATGTAATGTTCTTTATGAACAAAGCAAAAGAATATTTGATAAACTACAAGCAAGAGTATAATGAAGGCACAACTTGCCAGCAATTACCAACAAGGCAAATCAAATGGTATTTCTACCTAGCCCTTCAATTGGTGCAAGCAACGAAAGACATTCGTCCAATGTGAGTTGAAGCAATTGTTCATCACTCGGAGGAAGCCAGAGTAATGGATCGGCAACTACTGCAAGGTTACAATATGTTTCATTGTTCGTGGGTTGGGGTGACATGGGTGGGGTACATAGTATTGGAATGGGGGGGGGTAGGTGTAAGTGCAGGGAGGTTTGAGGAGGGCAGCAGTCCAGCAGTGTTCACCGGAGCCATCACCGTCTGTACTGGCTGGGTACTGGGCTTTGTTGTCCATCCTGAAAAACACTTTCCAATGGCCTTTTGGGCAATTACCTTGAAAACCATCAGTAATATAAAGGCTGCCACGATGATTATCAGGATTGTTATAAAAAATCTTAAAACACTTCCTCCCCAACCCCCAAACAATCCCTTTAACCAACTACTCATGTTATCATTACTGTAGTCTTTATATTTGCTCGCCTCTTTCCTTATGTGACCCGCGAGGTCATTAATGTTTTCTGAATTATCTGGGATGTACGTACAACACTCTTTGCCAATTACAGCACATGTTCCCCCTTTCTCAGCTAGAATCATGTCTAAAGCTATTCTATTTTGCATTACAGTAGTCCTTAATGCGACCAGCTCCGCGCTAATTTTTTCAAACCCATCAGCGGTATCGTTTCCCATTATTTCCAATGTTGATGCCATGCTGATAAGTTCTCTTCCTGCCACCCAGGCCCCATATCGGGGAAAATTATCATTGCTGCATATGCCCCATCTGATATAGCTCTCTTACGTCGTGTTTGATCTATCTCAGAGAATTGGCCAGTGATCAAACGCATGTGCGGAATGACGTAAGCTAGATAACATGAACCGCCCCATTTGTTTGGCAGCCATGGGTAGGCTCTATACCCACACACAAAATATGTGCCATTAGATGCAACCTTCGGGTATGTTCCATTCTCTCCCTTCCTGTTGGCTGGTAAGTCACTTATCTCTATTGATATATTACAAGTGGAGTTCCCTGCCTGAAATCTGGCATGAGGCTTTGTCCAAGTAAGGCAGATAAACCCCATACGCTTATATGTGATTCTGAAGTACGGAGGTCTCTTCTTTAAATTAAAAGGAGGGTACCACGCACCTCTAAAGTCTACACATGATGAGTTACCGGTTGTTTTAGTCAAATTAAAATTGTTGTACCAAGCAGCACCACAATAGTCTATTTCCTCAAATGGGATCACAGATAATGGCAAACCCGTTTGTGAGGAGTGCGGGAGATAAGCACACACCCAGCACTTAGTCTCATTACTCAATGTAGCATATTTGTGCGACAAAAGTAAGAATGTATTTATCCCATGTACTCCCAACTCGTGTAAATGTTCAGTGTGGTTCCCAATTGCTCTTTTCCCCCTCTGTTGGATGGGTTGGATTGTCCAGTTATCAATTTGCCCTTCCACTTCCCAGCTTCCCATCCATAAGGCAATTATAGCAACTAGGATTTGCTGTAATGGGTTCATTCTTGCACAATCTCCTCCTCTGTTGGGATGGCAAGTTTGCAGTGTGAAAAGTGTATCCAAGCAGGCTTACCTTCACACTTGAAAGTTCGTTGAGTAATCAGTAATACCTGGAAGAGTCTTCCCCAGGGCGCCCCTCCGCCAGAACACCTTGTTGGCTCCTCAGCTGGTGGGGGTCGAGTCAGGTTGTGGCCCCATATCGAGGTCCTCGGGGTCTTCCTCCCTGAGTTCGCTGTTAATTATTATGATGGCCTGGGTGAGGGGTGAGGCTTCACAGCATTTCTTTAGACAAATGGAAATGAGACGTTTGATCAGAAATACTCCAAAAATGATTCCCACGACGATTAGGATTGCTGCCCCTACCAGGCGCAGTAACCAGTCTCCCCAGTCATGAAATATAGATCTCCACCCTGCGTAACCCTCCTTGCGTTCCACTCGATCGCTAGTGAGAGCTTCAAGCCTTATAGGTGAAAACACCTATAAGTGAAATGTGTTCTTCTCCGGGAGGTTACTGTATTTTCACAAGATTTCACAACTGTACTCCAAAAGGGTTCTTTCGGGGCCCATGGAACTTGGGTAATTAGAGATGCGTGTTGACCCCATATGAATCCTATTTGTGCAAAGTGCCCCCGCTGGGTTTTGTCTTGCGTTTTGTTCTGCCAAGCCACTTCTGTCTTTTCTGCATTTTCTGACGTCCCCCCCTCCCAACAGGTTTTGTCATAGCATAAGACCATCTAATCGATTTTATTTCCTCGTTTCGTTCTATCAAATCGTAAGTTTCCTCGGCTTGGACGCAAGACAGTTCTATGAGCTGCTGTGGCTGGATGGTTGTCAGCCCTCTGGAAATGAGTGGTGCGGTCTTGCCAGGTTCCTTTGAAAATATCTTTACCTTATCTAGTTCTTGGTTGTATGTTTTCCCCAACCTTGCGTATTCACCCGCTTCCATTCTTTCTCCAGCCGCTCCCCTCCTATGTCGCTGTGGGGTTGGTACTGGTTCATTTCCGTGTCCCCCTTTGCCACGGAGGTGTATACGGTTTCTTTGGCTTGAGTGTGTTAGTGTGTTGCCTAGTGATAGGTCCCCCCCCCACAAAGGAGTAGTGTCAGTACCAGGAGTTGCATGTTGTGTCGTCCAAGGTTCTGTCACTGTCTCCGTTACTACAAGGTTTACAGCGTGCCACTGCACTGAACACTGCAGTCAACTGCAACATAATGACAAGTATTTGTGTAAAAGATTATTTTTAAATGATACCTCCGTACGAGGCTCCCACCATGACTAGAGCTTGCAGGACTGGAAGTTGCTCTGGGTGCGTGGTGAGTGGACGTGAAGGCCGAAGACCTCACTGTACACTACTGTAGATTTTGATCAGGCAAAAATCAAAATCAGGCACCTTCCATCCATCTCCTTGTCTGATGGCCTGTAAAGTGTTCTGGTGTTCGTTGCCCCATCTTGTGGTTCTGGGGCGCATCTCAATCTGTTCACCATTCTTCCTAACTCCCCTGCACTATGTCTGTTACTAACTGCCATTGAGATGTGCGGTGTTAGTCCTTCTCTGTGCTTCATTAGTTCGCGCTCTCTGGCGGCTTGTTTCACCTCCACCGCCGCTCCTTCCTTCCCGATCCATCGGTTGGTTTTCATCAGAGTGCATTTGACGGTGTAATCTCTATGTGCTTTGGGCACGTATTCATAATCCTGCCCTGTTTCATCGTAGTAGACAGTGAGTGCAGTGCAAAGCCAATTCCATTCCTCTACATCCCTTTAATTCCGCTTATGCTTCCCAAATCCAATGAATTTATCCTGACAGATGGAGGCTCATATAAAGACAACAGACATGCTTTTCTGTCCGCTTCCAGACAAACAGCTCGACCCCGACAGGCAGAGAATCGAAACGCTCCCTCGTCAAGGCCCACGATGGCTGCGTGTTCAAACAGCACGAGCTCTGCCCGTAATTTTCCCCAAAAAACACCTCTATCCTGATAAGTGCGTAGCCTACCAAACGTCCTTGTTCTTGGATGTCTGACATGTAAACAAGGCCAAATGTGTCCAAGAGCCACGTCCTAAAGGTTTTGTCTTCACCAGAAGAAGAATAATAACAAGAACAACGCGGAGCTCTCTTAGAGCCGGCGTTCACTACGCGAGACGCGGCTAAAAAGATAAACCCACTTTAAATAAAATCCGTTCCTTGTTCAAAGCATTTAAATCCCCCTTTCCATCTATCCTAAATCCCTCGGTCCCGCGTCTCTCCCGCGGCTATTTTTTTCCCTTTTTCGGTCACGAAGCCCAATCAACAACAACACCAACCGGAACAAACATATATCACAGTCTTGTTTCAAAGCATTGTCGCTTCCATGTTCCGATAGCGCGTGCACTCGCCTCAAAACAAAAATCGAGCGATCCTTTGAAACGTCAACGTTAATGTCCTTATTAATTAATTTTACCACAAAGCTATCTCTTTAAAATCTAGTTTGTCCACCATTTTCAAGATCAGCCGCCTCGAGAAATTCTCGTACATTGCTCGACACACAGGCACGTTCACAGCAGGGTGTTAATTGCACTTTCAAGCTTATCAAAGCGCGCTGGGCCCATGCGTGATTACGTCATCACGCACTCACATGAGCAATGCGTCTTATCAGCGCGTTGGTTTTTACGATCAAACTCACGTAACAAATATTTGACGACATCTCAAATACGTTCGTTTTAAATCGGAATTCTTACAGAATCCTAAGAAGGGCGTCCCCAAACTTTGTAAAATGTGCTAATCCATCTCGTAAACCCTCACGATAAGCTGTCCTTCGACGGGACGATTTCGTGCTTTCGTCGCGCCTGTTAAATCCCACGGCACGTCACGTGACTCGGAAAACCCCATAAAATAAGTTTTTTTTTTTTTTTGTTTTTTTTTCCCAGATTTACGAAAATCAAGTATAAAACATGCTTAATGACCCCAACAATGAAACCAGAATTGAAACTTACGTTAAAACGAACCCGTAACGTCGATCAGCCTTACGAAACATGCAAAGTGGAAACAGAACTGAATTTGAATTTGAAATCAAAATGATGCTCCTTGGAGACCATCCATTTATCACGTATCACGTACAGTGTTCAAAGCCAAAACAGCATACAGAGTTTATCGGACCATGAGAAAACCCGAACGTTGGTCCATTTGACATCCCACAGCACGAGTACTGTAGGGAATTCTCACACATAATCCCCAAACTGTCTGCTGAAGTGGTTTTAATTATTCAATTCCCTATCGAGTTCAATTCCCTACACACGCGCGCGCACACACACACACACACACACACGCACACACACACACACACACACACACACACACACACACACACACACACACACACACACACACACACACACACACAATGACCCCATCACTGAATTAACAACACGTGCAGAATCGGTCATCATCGTCCTTCCTCCGGATTTGGTGTGCGCAATTCACCTCGTCCAAAGTCTTCATACTTACGATGACGACCAATCATTATCTCCATACAAACATACAAGTTGTTCCACACATACAAGTTCCAGGTTGGAACACTCAACTTACGTCTAACACAAAACTCAACCTTCCCCACCACATTGTATTCACAAATACATCCAAACAGGTAACTTCTACAAACAGCCCTTCTCCTGGCTCATTAACTTTGTGTTTTTTCCCCGTTGGTTCAAGATTCCCTCTGAATTCTAGTACTCGTTCCTTCATCGATCTCAATTCACTTTCTCTAAACGGTCTGTACACCGATTGAGCTGGCCCTCCTGGCCCTGCTGGAATTATTTCTTGGACCGGGTAGGCAGAGGCTGTGGCCAGCAGTCCCATGGCTCCCAGGTCCGGATACAAACTTGGTGTGCTATTCACACATGCAGGTGGAACACCTGCATTGTTTCCCTGGTCTTCCCACCTCTGCACTGCAGTTACAGGGGTGGGAAGATTTCCCTTAGCTTACATTCCCTTATTTTTTTTCTCCCATTTTCTTGACTTTTTGTTCCACTAATTTTCTAGCCACCTCATTTACCTGTAGGGCTTCCTCCTCCCACATATCATACGCTCGCATGTCTGGCTCAGGTTTTACTTTATCATTCATTCGATGTTCTAGCCGGCTTGATAGGTTATCTACGATTTCTGATCTTAGAGAACCCCACCTTGGGAATGGGTGTGGATCCCTTTTTGTCCACCTTTCCCACAATGCCAATTGAGTGCATGACTTAGGTCCATATTTTTCATACATTAATCCCGCAGCTGTATTCGGGGGTGGGGCATCTTTATCCACTGTTGATTTTGACGTCTTATTTCCCATATTTCCTTATTTCACTGATCCTTCCTTGAGTTTTCTTGGGCCGGGTTAGTGTTCTCCGCCTGGGGTGTTTCTTCACACTCCCAATGCACACTTCCCGCTCCCTCACCCTCCCAACGGGGTTTTCACACCTTTCCCTCCCCTCAATCTCCAGTTCGGATCCTGGCCCTGGCGTATTCTTGGGTCTCCCCCACTGTCTCCCAAAGGAGTGTCCTGGGGTTCCCCTCAACCTTCCAATGGGCCCTTACCTTCCCGGGTACCCCTTTCCGATGTGCAAATAAACCTCCTTCTCCCCTGGTTCATTTTGTAAGGGCAAGGACAGATCTCAGAGAGCAACGAGTATCCCCAGTGTGAGAAAGGAGGCAGCTTTCTTACCTTTTCCTTAAGCTGGCCGGCTCTTTCCTCCTTTGTCTCACCAGGGCTCTCGAGCTCCTCCTCGATCCGGCTAGCCCCCTGCTCGCTGCGCCAATTGTTGAGATCCAGGTGAGGTCCACAGTGATTAAGATCAAGCTTTGTTCCCACCGATCTTGGTAGAGAAGGGTTTATTACACATCAGACATATGCATATGGAGACAACAGGCTTTGAACACAATAGTCCACCCAGCCTAATCCTCTGGTGAGCGGTCTTTCGGTACTGCCTTATATTCAATTTACTGCGACCTTTGAATGACTGTGTGTCAAAGAGGATTTATTACTATTCATTAATCTATTGCATTCTCCTGTCAGTACTGCTGATAAGAGAGCACAGAGAGTGCAGAAACAACACCCTTGATTCCCTTAAAGAATTTTAAAAGGTAGCCTCCTACATGTTGTTTGGGCCTTAACAGTTCTGGGCAGTAGTCCAACAGATTCCAGGTAGCTCAGCTGCCCGATTAGCAAGGTCATTCAAACGGTCGACAAGGCCAGCTGTGTTGTAACAATGTCAAAACAAGTTCCTTGACAGTGCAGATAAACTAATGGGAAGATTTATCCTTTCCCTCTTTCCAATTGAAACTCAAGAGTTTTAACCAAACACTAGTAGACATGTTTGGTTGCTGTTAGAGTACATACAATCCCCGACATATATATATATATATATATATATATATATATATATATATATATATATATATATATATATATATATATATATATATATATATATATATATATATGTCTATATTTTGTGATATGTATATGTATATAACCAAAGAAACACATTCGTGACTTACCTGTATTCTTCAGCACTTGTAGTTTTTGTTACTTTGATGTAATTAATCGCGATCGAGATATGGGCAAAAGAAAATGTATGACCTAAAAACTCGGCCGGAAGTCCAAGGGGACTGTATTGGGGGTGCGGTGTATTGGGGGCAAGCCTGTTCTGTAAGGCTGGCAGTTCAAATTTCTTGTCCTGTTTTTTTTATAATGTGTTGTCGTTACCTTCCAGCTCGAACTGATAATTTAAAATAAATATAAATTTTTGCTCATTTCCTTTTTATTTCAAAGTGTTGGGTTCCGACTTCTGATTTACAGTGTATATATTCAGTCGGAGCACAAAATATATTTGGCTGACCTCCACCACCATTCCCCCACCCCCCCACAACCCCCAACCACCATCACCCACATGAGTCCACACCCACCATTCTCCCCCTTCCCTCACGTCCGGAGAAAGCAGGCATGGTCAAAGATGCCTATGTCTCTGCAGCAACATGTGGTGAGGTGTGCTACGAATTGTGAATACTAGCGTGGTGTGAGGTACGCCACACGCACCTCACCATGCCAGTATTCACATTTCCCATGCCCTCTTTATAACTTTTCCCCTTCGGTGTTCAGGGTGTCCCAAAAAAATATGCAACTTTTCATCTGCAAAGAGGATGGTCATAACATATTTTTTTAAAAGATAGAAAGCTGAAAGGTTGAAGTTTATTGTACCAATGTCAAAATTGCCACCAAAATTTAAATTTTCGTCGTCCTTTACTCGTTTTTTTTAATCGTCGTTTTCGTTTTTATCGACATGAAAATCATCGTTTTCTTTTAGACCACATGTTCGACGTAGGCTCCACGTTGTCCGATCACTGCCTGCAAACGTGTTGTCATGTTCTCCATCACTTTGGGAAACGTTTCCTGAGGAATGTTCTGGATTTCTCGGTGGATGTTTTCCTTCATCTGATCAAGAGTCTGAGGCCTGGGGTTTCCATAGATCCTGTCCTTGAGATACCCCCACAAGAAGAAGTCTGGAGGAGTAAGGTCAGGGGAATACGGTAGCCACTCAACGTCTTCGTAGAGGGACATAAAGCGGCCCTCAAAATGTTGGTTGAGAAATCGCCTTGTTTCCCTGGCTGTATGGGGTGGTGCCCCATTCTGCTGGAATCACTGGGTTCTCATCTGGATCAGGCTGTTTCTCCTACGGGCCTGAGTACGTAGCTCAGGCAGATAGAATTCCTGAATCATTTCGCGAGAGTTCCTCTGGTTTACCGTGCAAGTACGTCCCTGGTCATCTTCAAAGAAGTATGGACCCATTATCCCACACCAACCAACCGCCACCCACATGGTGACTTTGAGAACAGATCGAGGCACTAGTTCAGTTGATGTATTACCAGGATTTTCAGTTCCCCAGTACCGAAAGTTTTGCTTGTTTACCTCCCCGGACAAGTGAGCATGGCATTCGTCCGTCATGTGAAGTTTTTTGAGGAAGTCTTCCTCCAACTTTCCTGAGAACCAATTTGCAAATTCTTGTCGTTTGCATTTCTGTTAATCAGTAAGCACCGTTTCCGTTTGAATTTTGTTTGGAAAGGCATGAATGTCTTGGCGAAGGATCCTCTGAACGGTGCTCTTATGAATGTTTGTCTCGGCAGAAAGTCGTCGAATCGATTTTTTTTTGGACTGAACGACCGCCTGTCTCACCATTTCCACATTTCTTCACTACGACCTGTCCTCTTCCGACCACTGTGACCCTTGTGAAGGTCACAGATGGTTCCCACATTGGTAAACTTTGCGATGGTGCACTTTATTGTCCGAAAGTTTGGTGCATGGCGCAAGTGGATACCGAAATGTCTCGAGTAAAGACGTTGCACCTGTATGACACTTTTCATCTGGTGCCAAAGTTCAACAATTTTCGTCCGTTGTTGTACGGTCAGTCTTGGCATTTTTCTGGTGCTTGCTTGGTATCAAAATATACTTCAGGGTCTCTGCAACAAGAAATGAAGCATTAGTGACAAATTTACTGCTTTTTTAGGATCAAACTAAGCATTTTAAAAGTTGTGTATTTTTTTGGGACACCCTATAAAACGACCAGTGTGACTGTTAAAATGATCATCAAATATCAAAAGGTTGGAGCTCATCTGTCACAGATTTTTGTTATGGAATGGGCCTACTTCAGGCCTATGGTAAGTGAAATTGGAATCTATTTGAGCTATGTAACCACAATGTATTATATATGCACATAGGCGGTGAACATATTTTTGCTTCTTTTTTTTTGTAAATTTTTAAAATAAAATTTTTTTTTAAATTAAAAATTAAATTTTTTATTTTTGGGAGTGATAGAGGCAGCCATCTGTTTCTGTATATTTTCTTCTTAAAGACTCCACCTCCACCAGGGACCACACCAGAAAACCCATGTCATCGATTATAAAGGTCTTTGAGTAATACCAGGAATCTCTCGACGTTGTGAAACAAAACTTCTGTCATTATTTCCTTTTAAGGATGTGTGTGAAGCAAGTCGCTAAGGCAGACACCACCATGCTTCGGTGAAAATTCTGAGTTGGCTATGCAATGTGCTGGTACTCCCTCACGCTTGACCCACAAATGGTGGTTCAAACTCGAGTGATCACCGCACCGGACACTGGGTACTATCCATGTGGACACTAATCATACCGAACCCACTCTGTGCGGACTAAGCCATTTGCGTATTTGCCAACATTGAGAGAAGAAAATGCGGTAGCATGGAAAGGATCTGCGGTGCGAGGAAGCTAAGCGATGGGAGGGCAGGGGATCTTGGAGTGGTGTGAGGGTCTGAGGAGGGTGTGTGTTGGGATATTTTGTAATCCAATTTGAATTGAGGATCGGTACTTTCATTGTGTGTAATGAACCAGGGTACCAATTTGACCCAAGGATATGCTGTGATAACTTAGCTGTTAAGAAATATGAGTTGTTTTTTAATTTTTATTTTTAATTATTGAGCTCTTTCAACCAGCGCAGGAATAAAAGGCTTACTCCCCCCCCCCCCTTTTTAGCTCACTTGGATTTCAGTCCAGTGAGCTTATGCGATGGAGCAGTGTCTAGAAGTGGGTGAGTCAGTTAGTCAGTTGAGTCAGTCAGTCCATAAACACTTACTTAGCAAAGTGTATCGACCGCATCAAAATTTGTGCTCATGGGGGTGGGGGGGTTGATCCCCCAAATAGGCATTTGCTCTCTTGTCCGAAACTACACACAATTTCGATGAAACTTGACCACAACCTTCATCAAAAACTGTCATAGCTTGACAACCATTGCTCAGGTTTGATGGGCTGAATGGTCTCTTTCTGTGTTGAAGTTCCTTGGAAGTGAGGACATCTGTTATATATATTGTGAACCATGGTGTCTGTCCATGCGTTGGTCTGTGTCTCGTTTATGGCAGCTGCTTCCTTCCCTGCGTTTGAAAAGCTCAACATGCACTTTTGAAATGACAGAACAGGCATGAACGAAACAGTACACTGTAGAACGTACCTCTGCCAGGCTGAATAGTTTATGTTTTGTATCCCACTGATGGGCTAGATCTGGATCCGGACCTGAAGGAAAATCAAAACTGCTTATTCTTATCACGTCATGAACTCATCCACCAAGTTTTGTCATCACTATTCCACAACTTTTTGAAATATCATGCTATATATAGTTTTTGGCCTCATCTCTCAATGGTGGAGATTCACTTAAAAAATTCTCAGGTTCAGATCCAGATCTTCACTAAAATCGAATCATTTCGTCCCGTCACACACCCAACCTCTCCACCAAATTTCGTCTGAATACGTCCACAACCTTTTGAGATACCCTGCTCACAAACAAACAGATAGACAGACAGACAACCAGACAAGGGTGAAAAGATAACCTCCGCCCACCCTTGGTGCCGGAGGTGGTCATGTTGCCAAATTTTATTTCGCAAGCAGGATATGTTGCCCTCTTTTTTTAGACGAATCCAACGTCTGTCGCCTGATGTTTGCACCACCATTTAGTGGTGGGCGGTATAAGTAGCTCACAGCTTTGGCTCTGAGTGAAACCAAGAGTGGAACACATTTAAACTTTTTAAAAATTTCATGAATTAATTTATATTGATAGATTCACTTCAACTTTTTCAGTTGCTGTGGATGGGTACTTTTGCTTGTAATAATACACGATAAGTGTTTGTGCATTGATGATACAGGTGATTGATGTCTATGTAGGTGGTTTCGTGTTGGCACTTTTACTTTTCTTGCAATGCACCCTTTAAAAAAAAAAAATCTCTTTATGCATATGAACATGGTAAGACTATTTAATCGAGTTCGTAACTCCAGTTTGGCGTATGTGCGTGAGCTCTTTGCTTGAAATAATTATAACGATGAGGGAAAGGTATAAAAGACAAATACTAATAGAATTATACTCATTTATCTTATGAGAATGAACCTTCAGTAGTAGTCATAGTCAGTGTTTGCTGTTGAATAAGACACCTTGGTAAAAATTGCAAAAGACTCCAGATATAAACAGGAGCCAAAAACAAAATGTGGGGGGAAAATGAAGAGGATGTGTGGTACAAGTACTGTTAATATGAGACATCGTTGAAGTAGAAGGCAGATGCTATTTAAGTGATACTTGAGTAACTCTGCTTCAATGAATTGTGAGGAATGAGTACAGATCTCTCCAAAAACCTAACCCTAAACATAAGTGTGAGTGTTGCTTTATGTCCAGTAAGATAGATATTAGCATGAGGTGGTATTGGTGAATGTGCACATGTTTGAAAAATATTCGCTGGTAAAGGCGCTGTCACACCTTGACGATTTAGCCAGCAATGGCAACGTATAAAAATGTATGTAAAACTTTGGCGTACTCTGAAATTTTGATGTTTTTTTTTTTTAAGTTTTGGTCGTATGCATAACATATTAGTAACGGGCACAGAACGTTTCGTTGTCTTATAGATAACTTATACCAACGAATGCTTAGCCTGTTGGCGGCGTTGACAACCTATGCCCAACGATAGTTTAACTTAGGCATAGCGCGCTGCACGTATTGCCGATGAACTCGTGGCGTAGCCTGTTAAAAACCTGCCGCATGCCGATTTAAATCATAACCGCCTGAGAATTGGAAGTGTCAACATCGCAGTCACACCTTGACGATTTAGCCAGCGTATGCCGACCTATGAAAAATTTGCCGAACCAAGCTGGCACACGTCGAATACGTTATGGGTAAGTTGTGTATACGTTAAGAGCACGCTGAAAAGCGATGAAGTATGCTGTCGTATTTCGTGGTACGTCATGAAATTTCAAGCATGCTGAAAATTTTACGACGTACTCGCCGTATGGCTCACACGTTCCACTACGTTGGGAATAAGTTGTAGGCACGATATTCGATCGTTGACACATGTCGACACAAGTTCCTTGTAAATTACTCATAAGTCGAAACACGTCGAGGTAATGTTTAGCATACCCGAAACTTATTTTCTCCGTCAAGGTACATTTTCTTTTTTTCTCCTTGACTCCGTGAAGGCACGTGACAAAATATCTGAAGTTGTTGTTGTTGTGTTTTTTTTTTTGTTGTTGTTAGTCTATCATGAATTTTAAAATATATTCAGACATTTGCTTTTAAGTTTCGACGTCGACATGACAATATCCTCAAACAGAAAATATTCACAGAGGAGGAACTAAGAATAAGACATGAGCAAACTGAAGAGGCAATCGGACGTGACGTACGTGACGAAATATCGGAAGTTGTTGTTGTTGTTGTTGTTTTTTTTTTTTTAAACGCTGCCAATACGCCATTATACGGTAGCTGTAACTTAGAAACACGTTCAGTAAGTTCTGTGGTCGTCCGGAAGACGTCAATCAAATACGTCTACATACGTCAATATGCGTTGGAGGTACGTTACTCATAGGTTAGAAATAAGTTTTGGGTACGCTAAGCATTACCTCGACGTGTTTCGACTTATGAGTAACTTACAAGTAACGTGCCTCAACGTGTGTCAACGATCGCATAACGTGCCTCAACGTGTGTCAACGATCGCATAACGTGCCTCGACGTGTGTCCACGATCGTGTAACGTGCCTACAACACATTACTCATAGGTTATAAATAAGTTTCGGGTACGCTAATCATTACCTCGACGTGTTTCGACTTATGAGTAACTTACAAGTAACGTGTGTCGACGTGTGTCAACGATCACATAACGTGCCTACAACTTATGGCCAGCGTAGCGGAACGTGTGAGTCATACGCTGGCATACGTCGTAAAATTTCAAGCATGCTAAAATTTGAGGACAACCACAAAGTACAACGATGAAAGCCAGCGTACTACGACGTATGGCAGTGTTTTTCAGCGTGCTTTTAACGTATACAAAACTTACCCATAATGTATTCGACGTGTGCCAGCATTTTAGACAAATTTTTCATAAGTCGGCATATGCTGGCTAAATCGTCAAGGTGTGGCAGCACCTTAAGAGGTAACAAAAAAGCAATTGGTTCAAATGAGCATTAGACCCCAAGCTTTGGGAAGAGCGAAGTTGAAGATGTGTGCTTTTTCTTTGAGTTGAATCAAATGTAAAATGCCTTGCCAACAAATCGATAACAGTTTGTTTGGTGGGGTAAGAGAACAGCAGCTGAGGAATTGTGAAACATTTGCAGTGAAGCACGGTGGAGGATCGGGACAAGTTTGGTACCATATCTTTATACAACTAGGACAGTACCCTGACTGCTGCCAATTACAGGCACATCGTGATGCATTGCATCATTTCCTCAAGAATATGAATCATTGAGGGATTAATATTCCAGATAGAAAATGGTCCCAAGCCTACAGCAAATGTGGTGAGAAGATATCTTATCTTGCCTATAAAGAGGCCAAAGGAACAAAATGCAACTCTGAACATTATTGAGGATGTGCAGTGCACTTGTTTAGAAACTGAGAAGGTCAAATGGTGACCAAACATCTTGGCTGAATAGACCTATCACTCATTGATGCCAGACCATGATGGATTACCTGGAAGAGTTCAGAGTAAGCTCCACCATCTTAACAGGTTTAGTGGCGTAATGGTTAGAGCGTCCGCTCTGAGTCTGGGGGGTTGGAGGTTCAAATCTGACCCTGGCTGAGTCATACCAAAGACTTTTAAAATGGAACGTGCTGTTTTCTTCCTTGATGCTCAGCATTTAAATAGGATAGCGCATGGACAACCATAGGTTGGCAACGATTGTACAGGTTTGATGGGCTAAGTCACCTCCTCCTGCATTAATGTTCCTTGCAATATAACTTGTGCTATTATAATCTTGCTTTCCAGATGCTGGTGTCAATATTAGCTGACCATGCTGTGCTGATATTTAATCTTCGAAAGCATGTCAAGAGTAAACTGCTGCTCCCAAACTGTTTTGACCAACGAAGAGACCTCATAACATTATCTGTTACTAACCTATCTGAAGTTGAGGTTATGAGCGAGCTTGACTCAGAGGAAATTGGTGCCATCTGGTCAGCTGCATGGGTCAGCATATTTACCTACACCACCAAAGGTGGACAAAGGTTACGTTTTCACTGCCGTCTGTCTGTCTGATTGTTTGTTTGTCTGTGAGCAGAATACCTCAAGAAGTTGTGTATTCAGAATAAACTTGGTGGACAGGTTTGGTTGTGTGACAAGGAAAATTGTTTCGACTTTGGTGAAGATCCGGATTCGGATTGGAGAATTTTATTTTGAATTTTTAATGATTCGTCACCATTGAAAGATGGGTCCAAAAACGATATATTGCATGATATTTCAAAACATTGTGAATGAGTTGTGCCAAAATTAGGCGGATGAGTTGGGTAGGTGATAAGAACAAGCTGATTCGATTCTGGTTCAGGTCCGGATACAGATCTAGCCTATCAGTCGGATAGAAAACGTAAACAGTTCAGCCTGGTGGAGGTATGCACTCTTCCGAGTGCCGTTATAGTTTGAACATGTGATGAAATGGTTAATGCTTCAACTGGCACCATTGAGGTTCATGTTAAGTAGTTTTTGTTCGTCCTTTCATACAAAGTGCTGATCATGTGAAGTGCTCTACTTTTCTTTATTCAATGACAACTCTTGTAACAACGGGTGGCATCTAACTTTAAAAAACCCGATCTTCCATTTCCAGGCATCTGTAGTACTTGAACAATTTTGTGAACCAGATTGCCTTACTAGTGTTTGTGTGTTTGTAGGACGAGTGGCACGTGCTGGGCGTTCTGGTGTGGCGTATTCCCTGGTGACGAAGGATGAGATGCCCTACTTGTTGGATCTTCATCTCTTTTTGGGGCGCCCACTGTGCCTCGCTGTTAACAAATCGTGTGAAGGTAAGCAAGGGTCTCTTGGGGAGCTCTGGTTGATTTGACAGGTCATCCGCACATGTCCCATTAGTGGAGGTAAATTTCAAATGGGTACAAATTAACTTTTGCGGCTTGTGAAGCAATAGTCCACATAATCCACAGATATGCCCATAATCCCACACACTTCCTATAAATTGCTATGTTAGCCCCCGTGCCTGTCCCTGCTTTCCTGAGAAAAGTCAAAAATGCATCTAACCAGTGATTGCATTTGTGTGCACGATCTGTAGCCAAACTGTTAAAAACAAAACAAAACAAACAAAAAAAAAAAACTGCAGGCTTTAAGAACGAAGATGTCGGATTCTTCCCGACATCTTTGTCAGTTGTTCCTTTCACACTTTCTACTTTTTCACATTTCTCTTTATTTATTCAAATTCTTGCTTTTTCTTTTCTTTTATCTCTTTTACTCTTTATTTCTCGTTCTTCATATATCCATCTAGGGAGAAGTGAATTTGTGCAGAATTTTTTTCCATAAGGCTCACTTGGCTGCTCCTGGATGGGTTTGAGGGTAGATGAGTAGCGGCTGAAACCCGAATCCTCTCCTTTCTCCTCCTGCTGACTCTATGTCTGTTCTTTACTTCTTCGGTTTCCTCTGTTGACCCCAATGCAGTATTTGGTCTTCCGTTTGAATGTGATATTTATTTACATTTCTGTAGACAGCAAATGTACGTAAATGTTATTCTGGAAGCAAAACAGATGTCATCTAAAAACAATGTCTTTAATATGCACTTTACAATTCTAAATATTGATAACAGTTTGTTTGGTGGGGTAAGAGAACAGCAGCTGAGGAATTGTGAAACATTTGCAGTGAAGCACGGTGGAGGATCGGGACAGCTTAAAATTCAGCTTAGACTGAACTAACCCTAACCCTAACAAATTCAACAGCTTAAAATTCCAATTTGAGATTGTTTAGGAACTTGAGATTGAGGGAATTGAGACTTCCCACACCCCTTGTTTGCCAAGAACTCGATGCAACACATGGAACGACCATGTGACAATCTGCACCGAGATACTCATACGTGTTTAGTAACTTTCATTTTATCATGATCATCTATCAGTCTCAAAAGGAGTGATTACACGCATATGAGACAATGTATAAACATATTTCCATAATAGTGTGCATCTCACGAGCTGCCACTTTCTGAGCATTCCCAACTCTCCATTATTTATGTCTGGGTTTTCCGATTTCCGAACTTCTGCATCTGTAATAAGGGCTTCATACACTGAAGGGTATGAAATGGTCTATCGTTTTGCCATCTTACACATACGTGCATACTCTGTACGTCAACGATTTTGTTTGGAGCTTTCTGATCCCCATAAAATCTGGCTGTTTACTTGCAGCCATTGAGAAAGTCAGCACCGGCTATTTTAGCTGATGTTTCAAGATCAGATGTTGCAAGTTGAAAAATGTCAACAAGACCTATAAGTTTTATGGTGTGCTGTTTCCTGGAAAAAAACCCCGACTGTGCAAGTGGAATTTTACTGCAAAAATACATAATCCTCGAAACAGCAAGTTATTAACCATGGAGCGTGCATGATTATACGTATGCAAATGTAAATAAATATTATTCTGCAGACAGAATATGCTTGTCAACCAAACGGGTTGAAATATTATTATTTGATTTGACTTTAAAAAAAAAAAATTTTGATTTGAATTTGACTTGACAAAGTTGCTGGAGGCATTGTTTTTGGGTTGCTGTTTGTCCATGATAGGTTTTCATCACTGTGCTAACTTAAAAACGGCTGAAGGGATCGAAGTCAAACTTGGTACAAGTATGCATAATGATGCAAAAATGAACTGATTCAATTATAGGGTCAAAGGACAGAGGTCCCGTTAAGTAAAAATTCTGTTACCGCGTGCTAACAAAACCTTTTTCCACAACTCTACATATACAACAGTTAATAATCGGATCAAAACCATTGATAACTTGATGAACAATCAAGTTCATGCATTACCGATTGTTAACCAGTAATGGTATTTTTACCAGACTTGGTATAAATATATATTATGATGCAAAGATGAACTGATTTGGTTTTGGCATCAAGAGGTCAAAGGTAAGAGGTCTTGTCAGGTAAAAATATGATACTTGAGAACAGCTGAAGGGATTTAAATAGAACTTCGTTCAAGTATGTGTAACGATGTACTCATGTGGGCTGAGGCATATCGGTCAACATCGCGATGTCATTTTGCCGACAAAACATATCACCTTGTGAGTGGTGATAAACAGCACAAAGGGAATGCTCAATCTCAAGGAAAGAAAGCACTGTGACATAATGAATCGATTAAAAAAATGTTTTTCTCGACGTTTAACTAGACAGGACGATTACAAAATTGGGGGTTGAGCTTAGGAGAGAAAGGAAGTGGAATAATAACGATGCTTAATGTTTACAAATGCAACAATCATTACAACCTCATAATTTGTAATTTGCATAATAATTTGTATAATTCTTCATGTTAATACATATCGATTTTGTTGAGCAAATCCACACTATAATTTATTGTATGATCCCAAAACACCCTCTCATTAGTAACTGGACGAACCCATGCGCACGGAGGAACATTGCGGTTTTTAAAATCAGATGTGTGTCAGAGCACCTGTCCCGAGGATGAAACAAAATGACCCCAGCGGTGTTGAAAAGCAAAAATAGCACACCAACGGTGCGAATGGTGAAAAATCACCCAAAATTAACTTTTCGTTCCACAAGCGGAAGAACAAGAAAAGGGTCCTCGGTCTTGCAGATGTGCTGAGGTGTGTTCAATTACGAATCAGCTTGCTATCACTTGCCATGCCAGTTGTTGCTTGTCAACGGTTTCATTGGACTGCTTGCTTGAGTGCTTACGCCACTTGGCGAGCGCTCTACAAGAAACACTTCGCTCTTCTACGAGCCTCGTCTGTATCCAAAAAGAATAGTAATAAAATAAAAACTTGGTAACTGAACAAAACACCTGCAATTGCTGGAGTGTTCCATTACCAATCAGCTTGTAGAGCACTTGCCAAGTGGCTTAATCACTCAAGCAAGCACTCCAACAAAACAGTTGTAACGGAACGGCTGGCTTGGCAAGCGATAGCAAGCTACTTGGTAATGGAGCACTTTAACATGGCATTTTTTTTTCCAAGGGGGGAAAAGGCAATGAAACGTGGGAATTCCTCTGGATTTTTTTGCAGTCGAGTCGAAAGCAATATCGGCTTAAAGCGAGTGTGAAAAATACCACATTTAAAAAAAAAAAAATTTGTGGGCATTTTGGGCCTCAATATTTTTTGTGCACAAGGCCCCAAAAAAATCTTAATCTGCCTCTGAACTGTGATGATGGATTGTATGATTTTGCTGATTGGCCTGCAGTTGGGGTAAGGAGTGTGTTTTTGCTTTAATAAAGTGAGATTGTCATGTATTTCCGATGATTAATGAGATTGTCATGTATCTTGTGCCTGCTCCGAGAAATAAAAAAAATAAATGCACAAACACGTTTCCATATTGCTCAGCATGAAAATTTAATTGTGTGAAGATTTCCACTTTTACATAGACTCATGTTTGTAAAATCTGCAAGAGCTGTAAATTGCTCTCCTGGATTTTTTTATTATTATTATTATTTTGCCAAAGTGATCACTCTTGGCAATATCACTATCGTGAATGTTTTTGAGAGAGAGTGATTGCATTTGCTCAGGTAAACTGTACTTAGACCACATCACGCTTCGCCATTGCACTTCAGCATGTGTAAACATGTGCATTCTCTACCTCCGTGGGAAAATTGATATGCAAATCGAAAGTACCCACCATTTAGATAACTGACATCTCATGCATAGCAAAAGTGGAAAAGGGAGGTTTCTGTGCTCATGTGCATTAGCTTTCAGTGGTGAATGTGACCAAGATACAAATAAACCAATGCCACCCGCAGGGTGACCCGTATCTTGCCAAAAGGTGACCACGTGTGACTTCTTTAAGGTCATACTGAGGTGAACAGAGCTGCTATCCACCAGGAGCGACTCCTTGAGGAATATCTGACTACGAGAGATTCCAATGAGAATCGTTCTACAGAGTAACCATGAAAAATATGCGTTTGCCTCATAACGTCACCAAATGATGTCATAATGTCTCAAGCTTGACATATCTAGAAAGCACTCATCGAGGTGTTCAATTTGAGGTACTACACGATATGGTTCCTAAAACTTGAAAATTTGACCTTGGGGTCAAATATGTTTGACCTGAGGCGCTAACCATGAAGGTCAAGGCCAATCGCCACCAAAAATTAATCAGCTGAGCGCCAGACCATGAACTATATTCCCATGAAGTTTGAAGACGATCCGATCAAAATTACTCAAAAAATAAGGGTTTCGTCGACTCCCCTGATTTGCGACAGTGACCTTGACCTTTGACCTTGACCTTCAAAATTTTATGCACTGAAAGGGACCTCTATAGGCCTCTGATATGCGAAGTTTCAAAATTTTCCAATGATAACTGTGCTCTGCAGAGTGATTTATACGTGATTACAGACAAGCAAAAAACAAATAAAAAACAAACATGAAGGTCAAGGCCAATCGCCACCAAAATTAATCAGCTGAGCGCCAGACCATGAACTATATTCCCATGAAGTTTGAAGACGATCCGATCAAAATTACTCAAAAAATAAGGGTTTTGTCGACTCCCCTGATTTGCGACAGTGACCTTGACCTTTGACCTTGACCTTCAAAATTTTATGCGCTGAAAGGGACCTCTATAGGCCTCTGATATGCGAAGTTACAAAAATTTCCAATGATAACTGTGCTCTGCAGAATTTTTTTTTGTACGTGATTACAGACAAAAAATAAAAATAAAAAAAAACATACAAGATGACTAACATATCTTGCAAAAACTTCGTTTTGGCAAGATAATAAAAAATAAAATAAAAAATTTGCCAAAATTACCAGGCCTGTTTCAGAACTACGATTTGAAGGAAATCAGAATGTATTTAGCCGTCCCTACCCCCATCCCATCTCCTGATTGTTGTTTCCAACTCCTTCCATCTCCTGGATCTGCGACTGATTTGACCTCGGAATCGTTGTATCCCTTTTTGTTACAGAAAGCGGGGATGGCCTATTAGGCCGTGTTCCACAGGCTGTCGTGGATGGAGAGGAAAGTTTCGTGCGAGCATACCACGAGGCTGCGGCTGAACTATACGACTTGCGGCGCGTAGCCGCTAATGCCTACTGCCATTATGAGCGATCGCGACCTGCACCTTCATCCGAGTCAATCAAGCGAGCCAAGGCGCTGGACATCTTAACTGTGGACATGCATCCAATTTTTGGTGGGCCTTTGCACCAAGATGTAGGCGCTGATGCTGAACTCAAAATGTGGCACATTTGTTGGTGTCAGTCACCCAAATCAGTGTTGACGTTCTGATCAAGTTCATGCTTACCTCCATTACCTTACAGTGTTGTTAAAGCTTTTTATAACTGTGCTTTTGTCCTTGGATGGCAAATATAATTCCAAAGTTTGAAAACTTCCCCATTGTTGGGATTGATGGGAAATGTGACCAAGCATTACCAATGTTTCTGACAGGTTGTCAAATGGATGAGAATGAAGTGAACCATCTCAAGATTATGGACAACATAAAGAACTACAAAACCAAAACGGTGAGGAAAACCTTTTAAAGATGTTTTAACCATCTGTGCTCTTTGCACACAATTATATTCTGCACATTAATTATAAACTTTAAAACTTTTATATTATGATTATTTTTATTGTGTGCCTTCAGACCATCTTTGAGATCTGTACGACAAAGAAGTCACTTCCTGGTGAGGTGATGCGTGCCACACGTGCCAAGTTTGGGGGCTTTGTTGCCAAGCATCAGGCGGTGAAGCAGGAGCGTTTGGCGATGGCTAAGCAATCGGACAGAGGTTCATCTGACGTGAACACCAAAAGGAACCTGGAACCAATGGCTGAGGAGAACATTGTGGTGAGATTTGGAGAAGGGTCTTGCTGTGAAAATGTTGAATATGTGTTTATTTCACCCAAACATAGCTTTGGAGGAAGGAGGAGGATTGGGCTGTGAGTGTGCAAGTAACTTGTACCTGATTATCCATGAAACATTTGCTACTCTGTATGGCTGTTTTTGAGTGATCGTGTTCTCTGGAAAGAAATTATACAAGACCAGCAGGTGTACTCGGTGTTGCTGGGCTACACTGGGTCTTTCTCACCACACTCCTTCCCCTCCATCCGTTCGTTACCAAGTGTAGTTGATTGTGTTCAGTTTCAAATTCTTGTACAGTGTTCACCATGTGGATTAAGCAGTCAAGCAAGCACTCCATTCAAAACCATTGATAAGTAGCAGCTGGCTTGACAAGCGCTAGCTTGCTTCTTGGTAACTGAACACACCCCTGGACATCTCGACAGCAAACAGCACATACAAAACGTCGACAAAAGGACATTTTTTTTCAATTAAAGATTTTAAAATATAAATCATGACTTTTCGTTGTTATGAAAACATACCTTGTTCAGTTTTAAAACGTACATAAACTCAGAGATGATGTTGAGTGTGTGAAAGTATATCTCTCAGGAATTTCCCTGGCGACCTCCCGATTAATTCATTACATACACAGGTATTTCACGACCATGTCAATGTTAATGTTAAACTTCACATAACGTGTGTATTACATGTCCATCAGTTTGTTTATAAGCTTTGAAAAGTCGGCCGAAAACCAAAAGTTTTTTTTTTTTCTTTAATGAAAGACCACGATTTGCTTTCATCTGCATTATGAGAACATATTCATTGGGTGGTGTATAGTAGATCACTGCCGTGATTGCTGCAAACAAAACATGCATTATCTCATTTGACTTGGAATCAAAATGTACCTTTGTTTCCTCAAAATGGTACCTTTATTTAATGACAGAAGACGCATTGGTACATCAGAGACCTATAAACAATCAGAGCAATGTGGAGCCGAAAAGATGGTGGCGATATCTGGACGGCTGGAGGTAAAGGAGTGGCCTGGTTAATGGGCAGTGCTTGTGACACTGGGGAGAGAGAGAGGAAGGTTTGCTCTGTAGAATGGGTGGCGCTTATGACCCACCCACAGACACAAACTCAGCTTTCTCATTCAGAAATGATTTTCAGTCACACAACATTTGGCATTGTCATTCACAATGCAGCTCTGATGATAAAGCAGGATGTGCTGTCCTTTTCCTCTCTATTTCTGTCCTCTTCATTACCTGGCATCACCATCTTGAAAATCCTGCAAACGGCCTCAGAACACGTTTGCTCCCTGAAAGCCAAACTTGTAAGCTTATTTATATCTCAAACGCAAGTTTTGTAACTGAAAGTGTAAAAAATCCCGATCATTTTACTTCACTCACTGTTCATCCTTTTATTGACAAAACAGACACACCACCGAAGTCTGCATAAGACGGTTATTAATAACTATTCATCTACAAAGTACTCCTTTGCCAAAATGTCACAGGAATGAACTGGATGTATTTGCCAGGTTTTTTTTTTTTTTGTGTGTACAAAGTGAGTAACAGATTTGTCAGCGTTTAATATTCTATCCAGATGAGTTGATGGGGATAAAGATAGCGGACCTGTCATCGGTGAGAAAATGCCCTGCACAAGGTGGTTGCTCGGTAAAATGTGTGCAGAACACTTATCCAAAGTACCAGTGATGTTTGGATCACAAGACCAACATTTGTCAGGGACACTACACCAAGCAGCTGAGACTCGGGTGGTGTCTAAAGTGAACTACGCCGAGTGTGATCGCCCTGGACGTTTCCCTAAGGATCAGTTTCAATGTAATGGGATGGCCAGAGTGGAGATCAGAGTTGAAGAGAAAATCCTCAAGCTTCCTGTGATTTTGTAAACCGGTACCTTGCCGATCTAATTTGGCACATCTCTCTTGCAATGGGGTGCTGTCGGTCACATTATTTTCTGCTAAAAAGGTGGCCCTTCAAGGAAGACCTGCAAACATTTGTGAGAGTAACTAGGCAGTGAAATACAATGATACTGAAGAATGGAGCACCAGGTCCAGCTACTGAGGGTTGGTGAGGAATGCGTTTTTCAAAATCCCTTTCTCCTCCGTGTGTCGCTTCCCCATATCATGTCCTGATTTTGCAGCGCGTCTTGTTTTGGTGCGGGATCTATGAGAGGGTGTAGGGCAGCCCGGAATCATGGTGAAACCCAATCCTTATCCCTGTGTCGTAAGAGGCGACCAGGGTTGCGTCAGGAAGGGCATCCGGCGTAAAACCTGTGCCAAGTCAGTATGCGGATCATAACGGATGATCCGCTGTGGCGACCCCTAACGGGAGCAGCCGAAAGACGAACAACAACTTGTTTTGGTGCGGGATAACATTTCGGTCCAAGGAATCGATGGTACCACATCACGTTAACGAGTTTTGTTAATTTGATTTATAATGGACATGTTTCACTTGCTATGCTACTTATCTGTTCGGTCTGTCCATTGTTTGGCGTCACTGCAATGACTGTGGATCATGGTTCTGCTATTGTCACTTCAAGCACAAATAATTGATTTCGTACATTGACGAATTGGTTTTGAATTGCATTGCACATGCTTCATTCTATGCAGTGTATTTCTCAAGCAAAAATAGCATTCCTTTCTTGTAGTAATTATCTCTAGACTACTGTGGTAGGACCTGTTACCAACAATAATATATGAGAGCACTACTCTCATATACTATAGTTCTAACTGTAGCCTGGTTTTTGCCTGGTTTGCTGAAAAATCTAACTTGATAGTTTCTCTTTTAAAATGATGTAATGCATGACTACAGCTGGACTATTGTGGTAAAATAACTGAATTTAACCCTGCCCCCACCCCCTCTTTCCCTTACTGCCCCCAAGACCACTTTCTCAGAAATCATAGGCAAGAGAAGAAAGAAAAGCTCACAAGAGTCACGTACTATAACAAAGGCTGAAGTGAAGCATGAAGAGGATTTTTACATCCCATATCGGCCAAAAGATTTTGATTCGGAGAGAGGGTTTGTATTCTGGGGTTTGGGGTGACGAGCATGTAGCTAACTAGCTCTATTTGGTCGATTTCTCAACAAAAATGGTGGGGTCGGCATTTGGACAGGATGTATGGATTTTTGTGAGTATCGTGAATACATCATGTGACCAATTCGGAGGTGAAAACTGTCCAAATGTTTTGTCTCCTTTGTGCTTGGCAGTCTTGGTCTTCGAGAAGCTTCAACGTTTCAGCAACAAGCCTCCACAATCATGCTCGACCTCATGGGTGATAACACGGGAGACATGCATAAGCAAAAGCAGCAGCTTCACTGGTATGTGAACTTATCGGGAGGTTAAGGGGAGTACAGAAAGAAGGCAAAAGGGGTGGTGGGGAGTGAAAATGAGGCATATATATATATATATATATATATATATATATATATATATATATATATATATATATATATATATATATATATATATATATATATATATATATATATATATATATATAGTGAGAGTGAGTCAAAATGCTGGCATTTCTCCATACGTAATAAAATTGAGGGTCCCGATTTTATACCATGCATCAAATTGTTTGAAAATGACACCAAGGAATTTTTCACATGAAGGATTCTAAATATTAGTTTTGTATAAACACCTCTCACAATGCCCAGCATTGTTATTCTGTATATGTCCAATTGCTTTGAACTTATAAGCACACTTTCTTCATTTAGGGACCGCAAGCGCAAGCGCTTTGTGCGGGAAGGAGGCAGTGAGGACGCAAAAAAGAAAATGAAAACCGAAAGCGGTCACTACATAGCTACATCCTACAAAAGTAACTTGTATCCTTTGTGATAGCATGATGCAGTTAATAAATTGCAGAAAATTATTGCTGCCTATGGTTCCCATTAACTCTTTCCTCAGGGACCTGATGCTCTGAAACAAGCATTGACACTGTTCCCTGTTTCTGATAGTCAGTGGTGCAAATCACATTCAGTTGTGGGCAGTTCTCATATATATAGAAAGGCATGTCCCTTGGCTTTGTCTGTTGATGTATGTAAGGTTGTGTCATTTGCATTCCATAAAAATGTCTTCTATTTGTGTGGATTAGTTTTCTTTCATGTATTAAGATGCTCCCCCAAGTCTAACTTTTGTTACAGGTTTATTAGCCATCGTGTGTGTGCACGTTTCATGGGGTTGTGCTGTCGTGTTCAGTCTGGGTGCTTCTGAAGATTGGAATGACAGGCCCATATCTCATGCTGTGAGGGTGGCATGACATTGCAATCCATGTGCCACCATGGCTATTCCTTGACATCATTGCTGATAGTTACGAAGAGTGGAAGAAAAAATACAAAATCGACGATCGCCTTTCTGAGGGCGAATCGGGGGACGAAGGACGTCAACGCGGAATGAAATCAGGTAGGCGGGTGATGCAAATCTCTGTTATGCCTGCATCGCCGCAAGCTTGTGTTCGCTTGACTGCTGTCCAGATACGAGATGAGAATAAATGAATACAATCAATGATCCTGGTTAGCCACATATACTTACATATTGTATGCTGAAGTCACAAAGTGTGAAACTAAAAATCCTTGGAGGAAGCATTCGAAAAGCAAACCAAGTTGATGTAGTGAAAGTAGCAGCTGTTTTCTTCCACACATACACACAACTCGGATCAAGCAAGAATGTGTTGCAACAAAATGAGCAAACTGACCAAATTGGCTCTTTTGTTGTAGCGATGCAGAGCACACGAGGCCGAGGCTCACGAGGACGCCGGTCATTTGGCCGATTTGCGAGTGGACGCCCTGGGGGTTCGAGCCGGGTGCGTTCAGAGTTGCGTTCTAATGAGCAGATCCTCAAGGAGCGTCGACGCAAGGCACGCAACAAGGAGTTGCAAAGACCAAGAAGCGAGAAATGGCGCGGTGGCCATAGGGGTCCACCGGGAAGGGGGAGAGAACGATCGGCGCATGGGCCCCCACGGGGAAGAGGTAACCGTGGTCGTGGAAAGCGGTTTTGAGTTTGGTTCTCGTTTAATGACTCATCTTCGACCGCAATGCAGATTTTTGTTTTCCCCGCTAATCTTAAACTGTTCTCTAAATGTAAATATTTGTGAACCAACTCATCAACAGTTATTGTTCTGTGTTAATTTGTGCCCCTTTCAATCTTAAATTGATTTGATTCCTGAAGGGTTTATAGAGCACACTTTGTTGGAATGTCATCACATTGTGAGACATTCTCTATCTGCGTGATGACATTTCACAGCAAGAGTTGTGCATCTAATGGCTGGTTATGTATTCTTATTGTCCTGTAATCATCTACATATTACATATACAAAATATAGAATTTGACCCCTCAACCCCTTTCTACCTTTCCTTTACTCTCTTGTAATGCAATACTCCCACCTCTCCCTCTTCATTATTTAAATTTCCACCCCCATGCACAAGTAACTCGGCAAGACTTGCTTTTGCAGGTAGAGATATACCATACACATTGAGCAAACTGTTGGTGTAACAATGACAAGATTGTTCTCAACTTGAATCTTGATCAGTGTGAGATCCTCAGGAAGTCAAACCAGACTTTTCTCCACCAGTATGTTCCTTCGCTGTTTATTTCAACTTTTCTGCAATTTCAAAAGCAATGCCTCTTTTGTGTCTCCACCATTGAATAGTTTGTCTCGTGCAGCAATCTCCAAGTACAAAGGGTTGTGAGGCAGAATTAAACCTCTCGACGGACAACCCCCTTTTACCTGTAAGAAAAAGCCATCTACAGATTTTGTATCGGATCCCGTATACTGATCCAATTAAATGTATTTTAATTGGTTGTCCATTGTGCTTAGTAAAATTAAAATGATCTTGTACCATATTAAAATTTCAAGTCTAAAGTGTGCCCAGGCCCAAGTTCACTCAATTACCAGGTGCTTTTGCAAACGTTTTTAACACGTAGTTAAATATTTGTTGTCCCACATGAAGATCATCATAAAAACTCAAGTGCCTTTTTAATAATTCAATTTTGTTTCTCAAGCCACTCAACGTGCACTAAAACCACAAGAATTGTAAAAATTAAAAAGATTAAACAAAAAAATGGATTATTGCGACGGGGCAGAATCCGTGAGAAAACATGGCTTCTACGATAACTACCGTGTTACGATGTGACATCATCGTGTACTAATGGACAACATATGTACGCTGACATCAGAGTATGTACAGGATTCACAAGTACACCAGGGGGTTACCACTTCCTTCCATGCATGCTTCAAAAAATATTAATTTTGGAAAAAAAGAGTGGGGGGGGGAGAGGGGGAAGGGGAAGGGTGAACCTCTGCTCTATACTCCCCCTTCATCTTACTCTTCATTTTCTTAATTTTTTTCACCTCCATTTTTATCCTTGCATATGGAATATATAGATTACCTTGAACTCTGGCCCCAGATGGTGCAAAAGACAAAATCTTGAAGGTTTTCTTCGTAATCTTCAACTTTTCAACTTCAGCTCTTCGTAGTTTTCTCAGTTTCAACCGCTCCAGACAGCATTAGCCCACGTGTCCGAAAAACCTCTTCCTCTGTGCTTGCTCATCCTCTGTTCGATTTACCCTCTCATTTGCTCAAGGTCATCTGCCATCTGCTTGGAAATCAGCAAACATTACTGCCCTGCGTAAAAAGGTGCAAAAACAGATCCCTGCAACTACAGACTAATCAGCATTCTCCCAATCATCAGCAAGGTTATGGAATCCATCATTGCTTCAGACATTAAATCCTTCCTCTTCTCCAATGGCTTGATTTCCGATCATCAATTTGGTTTGAGACCAGGTCACTCTACCCTGGGTATGCTGTTTCTGCTCTCCCAACAATGGATGGAGGTCCTCAATGCCAGACATGAAATCAGAGCCATATCCCTAGACATATCGCATGCTTTTGACACTGTCTGGCACCCTGCCCTGCTCACCAAACTCTTCCTATGGTATCCAAGGCCATCTCCACTCATGGCTCGCAGACTTTTTCTCCTGTAGCAGTCAACGTGTGGCCCTAAATGGAGTTCTTTTATCCCCTCTTCCTGTCCAGGCTGGAGTTCCTCAAGGGAGCGTTCTGGGGCCTGTTTTTTTTCTGGTTTTCATCAATGATCTCTCCAACTCTCTGGAAAGTCCTCTTTATATCTTTGCTGATGACTCCACCCTCTGTCGTATCATCTGTCATCTTCTTCGCTCACTGCAGATCTGGGTAAAATCACAAACTGGTCCAACGCGTGGAACATGTCTTTCAATCCGGACAAATCCTTCCACAATCTTCAATCCGGACTGGGAATCCTCCGTCGTGCAAAGTCCTTCCTCGGCCCACCTGAGCTCCTGACCACCTACAAAGCTTTCATCTGCAGCCTGATGGAGTACTGCTCTCCCCTCTGGGCTGGTGCTCCTGCCTCCCACCTTATCGGCTTCACGCTGTGGAAACCAAAGCATTTTGGATCATTGGCATCTCCCACGATGAGGCTGACTTTGGGCCTCTCACCGCAGGCAGGGCGGTGGTCTTTCTGTCTGCTAACGTCTCCTCTCCACCCCTCCCCCCTGCTGTGTCTACGATTTGTCCCCACCATATTTCCGCAGGGCGCTCAAGGTCCGCCAACAACCCCCTTCTGGTAAAACTACCAAAATCACGAATCGCTGCTCACCTTCACTCTTTCATTCCTCTTTTTTTTTCCCTCCTTTGGAATAAACTCCTCAACCCATCCAAATCCTCGATCTTTTCTCCCCCCCCCAGTTAATCCATCCCAAAGCCACCTCCTTCAAATTCTGTTTTCCTTCCTGAAAGTCCCTGTTTTACCATTTTCTTTACCCCGTGTACCCTACTCCATCCGTCTCCCTTCCACAGATCTCCTATTGTCTCTGTTCCCCACGATTTTGTGCTTCCCTCTCCCACCCCTCTTATCTCCTGCCTTGTTGATTGTGTATTTGCTCTTACAGGAGCCTCGACTTGGCATACAAAAAAAAAATTGATTCTTATGATAAATCTTGGTGCCGTTGAATTGATAATATCTATAAAACAAGACTGGCAGTGGTTTCGGTCTTTTTGACGTCACAACATGGCCACTCACCAGAGCCCGGATCAAGGGCCTCTTCCCAAGTTCATCCGAAAACCCTTGTGGACTTTCACCTGACATTACGGAGCTCAAAAGGTTTAAAGATAATTATGTGCAAGAGTCCCCCGTGTCGAGGGGCGGCTGAACGACGTAGTGAATGACACCAACCCCGAGAGGCCTCCTTCCTGCATATTCATTTCTTCCAAGTGCTGCTTCATCACGATGACCATTACCACACTGTAGTTGCAGGCATGGAACAGCGCCAATACAACCATTATAGCAGTACACTGGTAATCATTTCACTGACCTCAGAAGGATGACAAGCTGAGTCAACCCCACCTGGTGTTAATTTAGTGGACAACGGGGTTCAAACTCAGGACCCGAAGATCCCAAGCCAGCCACCGTAACCCCTAAGCCAACACCAGGTTTAATGCAGGAAGGGCGGCCGTCAAATAGTTTTATCAGGGTCACTGGTGCCGTGAGGGAGGTCTGCGGCACCCCTGGGACACTGCAATACCAAACTTTAATTAATATGGCTGTGCATCCTCTGCTTCCTCCAATGGTCAAGCAGGATGGGCTTGAGCAGAGTGATATGGCCGCGCGAACTTCCTGTTTCACGGTGGGCTAATGGGATGACTTTGTGTCGAGCATCATGGCCGTGTGAACCCCCACCCGTCCCCCTCCCCTCAGCGGATGAGTTGGCCTTGAGCAAAGCTTTAAAACATTTGATGATAGACACCCAAATCCTCTAAGCTCACAGAAGGTGTATCGGAATAAGGTGGCTCCTTGGACGTGCCTTAATCCAATTATTACAGCGTACAGCAGCAGCAGGATTATGTGATGCAGAGCCCAATACAAAACTAAGCCGTGTCCGGTTTTCAGCAGCCATTGTAAGTGGTGCCGGCGCAGGCGATTACAACGATGGGTGGCCGGCGGCCACTGAAGCCAGTGTTGATATCTATGGGGGCTCGGTGGCCACTGGTGGTGCTACTGTTTCCGGCAATGACAATGACGTGTTTGGTGGCCACCGGGATGGCCGTCTTGGCCATTACTCCTCCATGCTCCAAATGTAAGCTCATCAACACGAGGAAGCATTCCATTCAGTGCTGGTTATGTAATTCTTATTACCACTGTTTGTGTGTTGAACTGTCGGTGTCAGTGCTGATGACCAATTGGCTATGTCCTGCCTGCCTTGGAATTGCACCAAAGCCCCCTGCCCCGTTGGCTCTTCCAGCCCAACCAATGGACTTTTCCACCAACTTATTGACATGTCTTAATTTTAGGGTATTTCCTTAAAGTACCCAAGGGTGCTCGTCTCCGTCGCCGATGCTCTTGGTAAACTTCTCCGTGACATCTTCAAGAACCAGGCCCCCTTGGCCTGGTATCGCCCATTTTATTTTAATCAGGTCACTAAGAGCCCGTGTTTTGGCCACAGCCGCTAAGGAAAGTCGGATGTGGCTTCCCGCAGTCCCTGGTCCTTCTTAGTGAACACAGCTTGACCCCCAAGTCTTTGCCGGTTGCGGTTGCACTTCGAGTTGAAGCACCAGTCTGAGCTGCATAAATGTTGATGCAGCAGAATGATGGATATACTTGGACACTATGGTCTGTCATGCCGTTTCTGTGCTGGTCGATCTTTTAGACATTCATCTTGAAACAATGTGGTCAATCGTGCCCTTTATGGGGCAGGGATACCATCTGTCCTGGAACCCCTCGCTGTAGCCCTTGGTGAAAACATAAAAAAGTAATCGACGCTGGGTAAAATGGCAGTAAAATCCATTAAAAAAAAATTTGTACCCCTTTAAACCTATTTAAATTCTTCTTCTTCTTCTTCTTTCGGCTGCTCCCGTTAGGGGTCGCCACAGTGGATCATCCGTATGATCCACATAGTGATTTGGCACATGTTTTATGCCGGATGCCCTTCCTGATGCAACCCTGGTCGCCTCTTACAACACAGGGATATGGTACACCTATTTTAACCGGGGTATACACCGGCCCAGTATACTGGTACTCATTTCGCCAACCTCAGAAGGATGACAGGCTGAGTCAACCCCCTGGTGTATTAATTCAGTGGCACAGCAGGGCTTGAACTCAGGACCTTTTGGATCCCAAGCCGCTGCCCTAACCACTGCGCCAACACCAGGCTCCTTTAAACCTATTTAAATTGAATTATATATTTGAACACTGTATTACACAAATCGCCTTCATAAAACTTCCAAGAGCCTCCGGTTTTGTAGAAGTGTGTTCAGTTACCAAGGTTCCTGAAGAGCACTCGCCAAGTGGCCTGTGCACTCAAGCAAGCGCTCCATTCAAAACCTTTGATAAGGAATGGCTGGCTTGGCAAGTGCTACCTCGCTGTTTGGTAACTAAACACACCTCAACACTTGGATACAATTAATTTATTTATGCAACTTTTACAATCTTCATTTTAACTTTTCTGTTGGACCCCGACATTCGTGGACCCCACGTATTCACCGTTCAATATATGGTACCTTGACGATGTGTTTTTTTCTGACCTGCTTTTGCATTCGTGGCCCAGTGCTTCTCATATTCATGGTTTTCGTTGGGTGCATTCATGTTTTTTTTTTTTTTCATGGGATTTTTTATTTTCCTTAATGAATGACGAATTACTGGCAACCTATCTCCCTTTTTCCCCATGGAACCAATGCCTTGATAATTGTAGCATTTTTCAGGAACATATCCCCCACAAATGTCAGGGTCCAACAGTATTTGAACACTGTAGGACACAAATTGTCTGTCGTAATACTTTCAAGAACTAAATTTAAATAAAGGTTCAATGGGGTGGTGTTCGGGACTGCTTTTCAACTACTTCAATCGCACCAAACTTGCAGATTTTTTTTGTTCACGACTGTTCAAACCACTCTTAAGATTTAAGTTAAACTGTAGGGTATCGTATTTTATGAACTCTCTCGTTCTTGATGTTATAGGATTGCAGTAGCCAATTAAAACATTATGGTAAATGACAAACTGACAAATTATCAATAAATTTAGTAGTTTACCTTTTTTTTGTTGAGCAGGGCCAGGGGGTGGGTGGGGGTTGTCATATATTCAATTATCTGTTGCAATTTAGTACCATCAAGCAATGAAACGGCCAATCATTAAGTGTGGACTGAACAAGGGGCAGGAAAAATGTTTTCTGTTTGACGGTCATGAAATGAGCCATCAGGGTTTCAAGCACCAAATGGATAGTGACATGGCAACACTGCTGCAATAAGTTCAGTTTTCAGGAACTGACAATTCAAATCTACAATAGTGCTGCTGCCTTCAGCTGGAGTTGAACCCACAGCCTCAAGGATTCAATCCAATATTTTTAACCACTAGGCCACCACTTCCTTCATATTATCTGTTTGAACCTGGAAAGAACTGCACAATATTTAATTATACACAAAGGCAAATAACATTTTCCTTTATGCTCTCATTATCAAATCACTTCTGATTTTCAGCAAAACATGTTCAATGTACTTTCTGCACTTTTTGGTTTGTACTTCAAAGGGAACAGTATGCAACGAATGAAAGCAGCAGTGATTATACAACAGTAGTTAAAATGAACACTGATCATGACGAAAGTGTTCCTCTCTTCTCCCTCCCCCATACACCCACGACTTGGTGAAATATTAAGACCTCGTTCACTGGAGAGGGGAGATTGGACGTGGAATCATGATTCGTGACTGCATTTCTTGCACGAGAGGCACTGCACACAAACACGTACACTTCCTCAGTGTTGGTCCACTTGTGATTTTGGGACAAGCAATATGGCTGATCCAATACAAAAACACAACGTGGTGTTGATGGAAATGGACTGCAGAGTATAATTCGTATTAGAAATTATTAATTTACTCTGGATATAAAGATACCGACTGTATTTAGCATTTTTACCCCACGTGTGAAGCAATTGGTCCTTTGTCTGTCTACAGATGTCAGTCTATGATTGAGGAACAACTTGATTTCAATTGAATCTTACATTTTGAACACTGTAGAACACAAACCTGCAGCTTAGCAGTACTTTGGCTCTGAATTTGGAAAATTTGCAGAATCTCGTCCCGAGCGCATGCATACAGAGTAATGTTTTTTTTTGTTTTTTTTTTACTCTGCCTGTCTGGCAGCGAAACAAAATTGAAAATCATTCCAAACAGGAAACTTACTATTTTAGGGATGGCATAAGGACACAAACAACAGGCATGAATAACGAATTCAACTTGTTAAATGAGATGATGTCAAAGACTGCACAAATGATGGTAAACTTCTGAAAAAAAAAAGCATTTCTACAGCCTTTCAAACTTTTATTTTATTACTCCACCACCGACGGTACAGGGAGGTTGTTTTAACCCATGTTTGTGAATAGAATATTTCAATTATAGAAGGATTTGGATGGAACTTGGTAGACAGGTTGGGTGTGTGCCAAGGAGGAATTGATTCGATTTTGGTGAAGAGCGAGCTCTTCTGGGGGAGGGTTGGATTAAGTGATCCCTTGGCTTATCTCTTACCTGTGTAATACACGTTCTGGTCCCAGCCACGTTTCTCCCACGCGGCATTCCGTGTGTCCGCTCGGAACTGCAGGTCTGTGTATGCTGCCAGGATTCACGGTGGGAGAATTCAATTGGCGATGCCATTTTAACACTTTTTCAAATTGCTGGCACCTCAGATAACCAATACCAATTGTATGAGTTAACAGGAAAGATTTAGGAAAGTTGAAAGGTAATATACCATTTGATTAGTGAAATCAGCAATCGTAATATCACCGTTAATATGGTGAGCATTACTTACCCCATAAGTGATGGACCATGTACAAGTCCCCGATCTGGGAGAAAAACCCACCGACTGCTTCATCGTTCTCTTGCCGAAAGCGAATGGCCCTCGCCCTGGTGGAATAGGTACAGCTCGTTTTGGGGTCTATTCAGACTTTTCCTCAGTAATGTGCTATGAATAATCAAATATAAAACTCAGTGGATTCATGAATTAACTTCGACAAAAAGCATGGTAGACATGGTAGACTTTATCCCATCAGGAAAATATAAAACGTAAAAGGTTATCCCATTAAATAAAAAATGTGCACGGGATGTTTGAACATCCAGAAAATGGAAACAAAAGAAGTCACGTGATCAGGCCGACTGATGCACACCACTGCAAACCTCCCATTGCAATGAGAAACAAGGTGTGATTAGCTCTTCTTCCTCTTGATCGTAAAGTTTGTTTTGTGTTCAAATCACATTGAGATGAAGTGAAGCCAAAAATCAAGCTGACTGCTGTGCCAACTGTAGCTGCTAATACTCTCTAGAAATGGATTGTAATCCACAAAACCCAAGGTCTTTTTGATTACAAGGCCTTATTAAATGGTTAATTTCAAATCGATATGGTGATTACTGACTGAAAAAATACTGTTTAGGTCTGTTCCTCTTCGGGGTGCTTTATGACCCCCTGAAAGTGGGTACTTCTCATCCTTCAAATGCCATTTGTAGTTTATAGTGTAGTAGATAGTAGCAAAATCGTCCAAATTATGATACAAGCATCAATTTTGGCATTTCTGTTCTGCAGGGCTTTCTGATCAAATCTGCCTGATTGGCCATTTGAAAATCCAAATTTTGAAAAATTTGAAGAAAAAAAAAAAAAAAAAAAACTTCAAAAAAATTTGAAGTCACAGTTGGCTGAAATTCTTGAAGCGCAAGTGAACATCCCAGACAGAGAACCAAGGGGAGATACAGTCATCATTGATGGCTCAGCACTTATCAATGCCCTACCTCCACGCACTTCAAAGATATTTGATGACTATGCTAAAAACCTCATCCCAAAGGTGGAATCCTATGGTGCCAGGTACGAGAGGGTGGACGTAGTGTTTGATGTGTACAAGAAGTCAAGTCTGAAGTCCGAGGCAAGGCCGAAAAGGGGGCAAGGAATCAGAAGAAGAGTGACAGGAACCAGTAAGACCCCAAGTAACTGGAGAAGCTTTCTTCGAGATGACAGCAACAAGACTGAGCTGTTTCACTTACTTGCGGAAAAGATGTGTGAAGCACAGACGACAAGCACAGTCAGTCACAAAAGGAGAAGATGCCATTATCAATACAAGGAAGTCACTGGATGCTGTGTCTCCATGTTGTCATGAAGAAGCTGACACTCGAAGATTTGTACACGCCAGGGATGCAACAACGGATGGTAGCAAGTCCATTATCATGAAGGCTAATGACACGGACGTACAAGTCATAGCAATATCTGTACTGCCATCCTTACAGGAACTAGGTTTTGAGAACATGTGGATTGCCTTTGGCCAAGGAGCCAAGGCATGATGGATTCCAGTCCATGAGGTAGTTTCTGCAATAGAGCCTGAGAAAGCGAGAGGGATCCCATACTTCCATGCGTTCACTGGATGTGACGTCGTGTCTGCCTTCCGCGGTAAAGGGAAGAAAACTGCATGGCAGACTTGGAACGTCTTTGATAACGTTTCTGAAACATTTACCAATCTCAGCCAGCATCCAACATTGAGTCCTGATCTTAATTTTTTTTGAATTTTTTTTTTTTTTGAATTTTTCAAAATTTGGATTTTCAAATGGCCAATCAGGCAGATTTGATTAGAATCCCCTGGAGAACAAATGTGCCAAATTTGATGCCTGTATCATCATTTGCACGATTCCTCTCAAAAATTGCTGTTATCTGCCCCACTATTACTGGTGGGGTTTCACCACTATTGATCAAACAATGGAAGTTGTCTGCTAAACTGGGCCCACAAGGCCAATGCATCCAGTGATATATAAACACATCTAAGAAGATACTGGACCAGACACAGGAAGTGAGCAATGCAGGGACAAGTGAACAATGCTCGTGCATCAATGCGCTCGTGTTTTTTGGTTTTTTTGTCGATGAGCATTATTGATCGTGCACCTTAGAATGTATTTGTGTAACTGTGTAGTCTTGTGTTTTGAAAAACTTAAGATCATGTATCTTGGTCACATTCACCACTGAAAGCTTGCAAGTATTGGAACAGAAACCCCTCTTTTTTCGACTTGTGTGTTGCACAAGCAGTCAGCTATTTTTATTGTGGGTACTTTTTGCAAACGAATTTTCCCGCAGAGGTAGAGAATGTGCATAATTTTCTGAAAGAGGTAGAAGCGATGACATGATCTACTTGCTGTGTTTGCACCATACGGTTTACTTTAACAAATGCAATCACTCATAAAAATATGCAGGACAGCAATATTGGCAACAAAAATCCAGGAGAGCGATTTACAGCTCCAGCAGATTTTAGAAACACGAGTCTCTGCAATGCAAGTAACAACCTACAAGTTAGATGCCATGATCCGGGATGTGATGCTTTGCTTTGGAAGTTGCTCGCTCAAAGCAGAGTGCAACACGTTCGCACTCGAATAAACGAACTGGACAATGGATTCCATTTCTCGAATTGTCCCAGGAATGTTCCCAAATTGTGTGCAAAAACAATTACTCACCAGTTATTACCCCATTCGATCATCGTGCCAGGCTGCAAAACAAAATGAAACTGCATGAGCAATTTAGGTTTGAGTGCTCGGTGGCACAACGCACAAATTGTCTATAGAGTTCCGCCAACATGACCCGCAGGACCCACCCTGAGCTGGTAGCTGCGCAGCTCGTAAATATTGGGACCAGTTCTGGGCTTTGGTTCATTCCAAAAGCTGAACTCCATGAGCAGCTGATTCTTACGCGACTGCAGCAGGTGGCTCCGTTCTTTGCGGAATGTGGCATACTCCTAGACAAGTTACATGCAAATGGATAATGAGGTAGAAAATGTTCAAACAAAGATGTGTAGATTCATGAACAGTTTTATGGAAAGTTAACCTTTTCTACCCCCGTTAATCCACCCCACACCCACCTCCTTCAAATTCCCTACTTTCCTTCCTGAACGTCCCTGTAATGTCCATCTTGTATACCCCGTGTTCCCCGCCCCATCCCTCTCCCTTCCACAGATCTCCTAATGTCTCTGTTCCCCACTGTTTTGTCCTTCCCACTCCTGCCCCTCTTGTCTCATGCCCCCCTTGCTGTGCATCGTGTGTTTGCTATCATACGAGCCTCGACAAGGTATACAAAAGAAACCAAAATAACTTTGCACATGTTCAGTTACCAAAATCAAGGCAGCAAAGTTAAATGTTTTCTTCCTTGTTAAACTTCATTTCTATGAATTTGTTATTAAACAAAAAAAGATGGGAGAGGGGGATGGAGGGGAGACTTGCTCTATGGCATGGCCTCTGCATAAAGTGTGAAAATTGGAATAAATAACAGTCGTGATATGGGACCGTGTCCATTAAACAGAAAAAACTAAAAATCAGTGCGAGTTTCTATGTACAAAGGAATAAAAATGGGACAAGTGAGAACAGGGTTTGCCTCTTCCAAGACAAATTGATGGGATATTGTGCAAAATTTTGTACAAGGATGGACGTGTCTTTCTTTTTCTCAAATGGTTCAGTCTCGCTATTGGTTTCGGTCTTGGCCATTTTGGATATGGTGCTGCTCCTCTGTCTGGATGGAGGCCGTGAATCTCAAAGAGGTAATCCTTACTATAATTCATGGACCAGTATTTGTGTGTGTATTTGTTTGTCATGCAACTCCTTTAAGTCTTGGTGGGAGGGAGGGGGAGGGAGGGAAGGATGCAAATTCTCCATGTAAATGTGTATCATGTAGCGCCACCTCCAGGTGGGGGAGGGTATTACAAGTCTCCACCATTTACAGTACAGTATTCCTGTCCCCACGTTTTCCTGTACAGTGAGTGTTTTTGCTTCATGTACGTAACCCGGGTTTGTTTGTTTTTGCATACACAGCTGTCAGTTACCTATCCATCCATTGGGACCAGACTCTCTGCAGAGCGTTAGTGCTGCTTAAGCAGTCTCCTTCGCTATTGGGTACAATCCTGGACGGGTCACCACTCTGACACAGGATACCAGAATGCTGGCACTCATTTTGCTGACCTCGGAAGAATGACAGGCACAGTCAATCCCACCTGGTATTAATTCAACAGCCGAGCGGGATTTGAACTCAGGATCCTAGAATCCCAAGCCCACCACCCAAACCATTAAACCAACACCAGGCATAGTTGCCTATCCACCACCCAAATAAAGGTATGCATCAGAAGAAAGTGTTGCATGCTTGGAACAAGATCGCCTGCAGGGTGGTTACTGTGCCAGTGGTTCATAATTGCCGTGAAGATTCTTTTGTTTCACCGCTCAGAAAACTCATTCAATTCTCACACGATCATACAAATTGGGTGTGTTGCCAAAGTGGTTGCTGAAGTTGGGGTTGGAGTTTAGGTGTTCTAGTTGTGTGGGATTTTAACATTTAGTGGAGGCTTGATCTTGAGGAAAACTTTGAAGAGGAACTCGTTCACGTGTGTGCACTGGAAGAAGACATCAATCAGATGAACAAACAGGGAATTCCCCAACTATGGCCCCTGCCCTTTCCAGGCCATGTTGTCTCCCTTTGCATTGCAAAGCTGTTGTTTTTTTTTTGGTTTGATGTTATACAAGTGAATAGACGACATTTTGTCTGATGTGAAGCATTAAAACAACAAATGCAACAGATGGACACCTTTTTGGTGAGTTGTGTGTGCCCACACCTGCCTCACTCCCAATAGTCTCATGTAAGTAATCCATCCAGACCATACTCTATACAGAGCGTCGGTGCTGCCGAAGCAGTCTCCTGAGCTATTGGGCACAATCCTGGACGGGTCGGCACTCCGACACAGGCTACTCGAATGGCTCAATCATCCCAGCAAGCTGGTACTCATTTTGCCGACCTCGGAAGGATGACAGGCTGAGTCAACCCCACCTGGTATTAATCCAACGGCCAAGCATGATTTGAACTCCGGACCTGAGGATCCCAAGCCCACCACCTTAACCATCAAGTCAACACCAGGCTATATGTAAGTAATGTCGTATATTTATAACTCAGTTTTCTTCTGTCACGGTGTTAAATCCCTGATTATGTTTTTCATGTTAATACAACGTAATATAGAGCATATAAGTTTGAAATGCATCATTTTGGCTCACAATTGCCATAAAGGGTCTTGGAGTTGTTTGAGGGCTCGACTTGTAGCCCTTGGAATAGCACTGGTTTCTCATCACTGCTGAGGGGCTGATTGTTATATTGGTACCTGCAAGCAACACTCGACAATCGTCACCAAAGTGAAAAGCCAAATTGATCTCAAAGCACCAATGAGTAGTTTGAACGAAATTGCACAATTTGAGGTCATATTTACAACATAGCAGCCTGGTGTTGGCGCAGTGGTTAGGGCAGCGGCTTGGGATCCAAGAGGTCCTGAGTTCAAGCCCCGTTGAGCCACTGAATTAATACACCAGGGGGTTGACTCAGCCTGTCATCCTTCCGAGGTCGGCGAAATGAGTACCAGTAGACTGGGCCGGTGTATACCCCGGTTAAAATAGGTGTACCATATCCCTGTTTCGTAAGAGGCGACGACCAGGGTTGCGTCAGGAAGGGCATCCGGCGTAAAACATGTGCCAAATCACTATGCGGATCATACGGACGATCCGCTGTGGCGATCCCTAACGGGAGCAGCCGAAAGAAGAAGAAGAAGAAGATATTTACAACATAGCATCCTCATGACCAGACTTGGTGGTGCAATGGCTGGAGTATCCGCTCTGAGTCTGGGAGGTCAGCGGTTCAAACCCTGGCCGAGTCATACCAAAGACTTTAAAAATAGTACATGTTGCTCCCTTGCTTGATGTGCATTTTCCATCAGCATTTTAATAGGATAGAGTTGCTCAGCATTTCAAAGGATAGAGCACAGACAAACAATGCTGGGAAGGCAATGGCAAACCACTCGGTAAAACAATTTCCAGGAAACTGTGTTGGCAGCACCAATGCTCTGTAAAGATGATGTATGAAAAAAAAAACCCACCCTCATGACCACAAACGTACCTTGCTTTGCTTCAATTTCTCCATGACTTCGGTGAGTGCAGGATAACCTCCAATGTACCTCCACAAATGCACTGGACAGAGGAAATAACAGATGAATATCACTCCTGCAAGAGGAGTGATGAAGTGGTCTAGTGTAGCAGCGCACCATATAAACCATACCAGCTTGGTCTTGTTCCCCATACCACGTGTTCCAGCTGCCCACAAGCTCGCATGGGTAATCGGGACTGCGATGGAGCTTGTTTTGGATGTTCGCTCTGATGCAAGATGAGATGCAGACAATATCATTTATCACGCATTTAAAAGGCTGACAAAAAAAAAAATCATCAGCCGAGTATTACTCAATCATTTGGCGCACCCCTTAAACTCAGTACTTCCATCAGCAGCAGGCCCCACATCAGAAATCCCAGATGGGAGGAGAACAAATGGGAGGAGAACAAATGGGAGGACAGGTGGTTGATAAGGGAAGGAGGCGGGGATGTAAGGGATGCAGAAGGAAGGAGGGGGTGTCACACATTCTGCAATGTCCAGTTGGCCCTTCATGATGTGCATTTGTAGACAAGATGGTGATTTTGACCATCTTGTCTACGATGCAATACAAAAAAACGGCCGTTTTGTTGAACTCACGAGAGGTCATTATATGCATCCATGCAGTCGGGCTTCACATTGTGAACTGCAAAACAAAAAGGTAATTCCGTTTAAAGCAGACACCAGGCTTCAAAATCGGAGCTTCAGTTGTGCGTGCAATGCAATTCTCAATCTCATCCAAAGCTCCCTTTGTCATCCCACGTCTATGGACGTCATTCGAATCATCCTCCAGTGGCTAAAGGTTGCCATTTGGAGTATGTTATACACATTTAATTTCATACATTCTACTCAAAATGTCTTTCATGGTGGCTTGGTGCCGGGTGCAGTTGCTCACACTGAAGCTTGTACAAGCTGCTCGTTTCTTTTTTGGACAGCAGGTTTGTGTGGGTATCTGTCCGTGCCTCAACTTTCTGCTCAAAGAATGTTCGAAGTTGCAAGGTCCCCGAAGCACGAGGAAGGCACCTAAAAGAAAAGCCAGGCAGATAAAGCTGTTGACAAAGTTCACTAAAGGTGAAATTGATCCTGTCCACGATGTCCTTTTGACAGCCTTTTGTCACTCCCGAGCAAAGGTTTTCCGGCTCCAAACCAAACTATCGGAGCAATACACTTGTGGCCTCGTCTTCTTCGTTTAATGCTGCCAATTGTGGTTTGTCTGTGACCTCAAAATGCAAATTGTTCATTGACCAGTTATCAAGGAGAGAAATATGATGCAGCGTTAACTTGTGAAAAGTGTTGATGCGGTGACGTGTGTGAACCTGGAAGAGATTGGCAATGAAACTGGAACACAGCAGTAACATCATTGAAGACAATTAACGACTTTTACATTTTATTCGTTCCTGAACATCAGAGCATTTCACACATCATTTTGATGTAACTAGAATAGACTATGAATCACAACTGCAGAAACTTAGTTTATTCCTCTTGAAACAACCAGCGATGCAATACGAAGTTTGCAATGTTTGTGTGGTTCCTCGCCTCGCCTCAATTCGGCCACTCCGCGGGGTGCCTCAGTTCGGTTCGGCCACTCCGCGGGGTGCCTCAGTTCGGTTCGGCCACTCCGCGGGGTGCCTCAGTTCGGTTCGGCCACTCCGCGGGGTGCCTCAGTTCGGTTCGGCCACTCCGCGGGGTGCCTCGCCTCGGCCACTCCGCGGGGTGCCTCTCCTCGGCCACTCCGCGGGGTGCCTCGCCTCGGCCACTCCGCGGGGTGCCTCGCCTCGGCCACTCCGCGGGGTGCCTCGCCTCGGCCACTCCGCGGGGTGCCTCGCCTCGGCCACTCCGCGGGGTGCCTCGCCTCGGTTCGGCCACTCCGCGGGGTGCCTCGCCTCGGTTCGGCCACTCCGCGGGGTGCCTCGCCTCGGCCACTCCGCGGGGTGCCTCGCCTCGGTTCGGCCACTCCGCGGGGTGCCTCGCCTCGGTTCGGCCACTCCGCGGGGTTCCTCGCCTCGGTTCGGCCACTCCGCGGGGTTCCTCGCCTCGGTTCGGCCACTCCGCGGGGTTCCTCGCCTCGGTTCGGCCACTCCGCGGGGTGCCTCGCCTCGGTTCGGCCACTCCGCGGGGTCCCTCGCCTCGGTTCGGCCACTCCGCGGGGTCCCTCGCCTCGGTTCGGCCACTCCGCGGGGTGCCTCGCCTCGGTTCGGCCACTCCGCGGGGTCCCTCGCCTCGGTTCGGCCACTCCGTGGGGTGCCTCGCCTCGGTTCGGCCACTCCGCGGGGTTCCTCGCCTCGGTTCGGCCACTCCGCCGGGTGCCTCGCCTCGGTTCGGCCACTCCGCCGGGTGCCTCGCCTCGGTTCGGCCACTCCGCGGGGTGCCTCGCCTCGGTTCGGCCACTCCGCGGGGTCCCTCGCCTCGGTTCGGCCACTCCGCGGGGTCCCTCGCCTCGGTTCGGCCACTCCGCGGGGTCCCTCGCCTCGGTTCGGCCACTCCGCGGGGTGCCTCGCCTCGGTTCGGCCACTCCGCGGGGTGCCTCTCCTCGGTTCGGCCACTCCGCGGGGTGCCTCTCCTCGGTTCGGCCACTCCGCGGGGTGCCTCGCCTCGGTGCGGCCACTCCGCGGGGTGCCTCGCCTCGGTGCGGCCACTCCGCGGGGTGCCTCGCCTCGGTGCGGCCACTCCGCGGGGTGCCTCGCCTCGGTGCGGCCACTCCGCGGGGTCCCTCGCCTCGGTTCGGCCACTCCGCGGGGTGCCTCGCCTCGGTTCGGCCACTCCGCGGGGTGCCTCGCCTCGGTTCGGCCACTCCGCGGGGTGCCTCGCCTCGGCCACTCCGCGGGGTGCCTCGCCTCGGCCACTCCGCGGGGTGCCTCGCCTCGGCCACTCCGCGGGGTGCCTCGCCTCGGCCACTCCGCGGGGTGCCTCGCCTCGGCCACTCCGCGGGGTGCCTCGCCTCGGCCACTCCGCGGGGTGCCTCGCCTCGGCCACTCCGCGGGGTGCCTCGGTTCGGCCACTCCGCGGGGTGCCTCGGTTCGGCCACTCCGCGGGGTGCCTCGCCTCGGTTCGGCCACTCCGCGGGGTGCCTCGCCTCGGTTCGGCCACTCCGCGGGGTGCCTCGCCTCGGTTCGGCCACTCCGCGGGGTGCCTCGCCTCGGTTCGGCCACTCCGCGGGGTGCCTCGGTTCGGCCACTCCGCGGGGTGCCTCGGTTCGGCCACTCCGCGGGGTGCCTCGGTTCGGCCACTCCGCGGGGTGCCTCGGTTCGGCCACTCCGCGGGGTGCCTCGGTTCGGCCACTCCGCGGGGTGCCTCGGTTCGGCCACTCCGCGGGGTCCCTCGCCTCGGTTCGGCCACTCCGCGGGGTCCCTCGCCTCGGTTCGGCCACTCCGCGGGGTCCCTCGCCTCGGTTCGGCCACTCCGCGGGGTCCCTCGCCTCGGTTCGGCCACTCCGCGGGGTCCCTCGCCTCGGTTCGGCCACTCCGCGGGGTGCCTCGCCTCGGTTCGGCCACTCCGCGGGGTCCCTCGCCTCGGTTCGGCCACTCCGCGGGGTGCCTCGCCTCGGTTCGGCCACTCCGCGGGGTGCCTCGCCTCGGTTCGGCCACTCCGCGGGGTCCCTCGCCTCGGTTCGGCCACTCCGCGGGGTGCCTCGCCTCGGTTCGGCCACTCCGCGGGGTTCCTCGCCTCGGTTCGGCCACTCCGCGGGGTTCCTCGCCTCGGTTCGGCCACTCCGCGGGGTGCCTCGCCTCGGTTCGGCCACTCCGCGGGGTGCCTCGCCTCGGTTCGGCCACTCCGCGGGGTGCCTCGCCTCGGTTCGGCCACTCCGCGGGGTCCCTCGCCTCGGTTCGGCCACTCCGCGGGGTCCCTCGCCTCGGTTCGGCCACTCCGCGGGGTCCCTCGCCTCGGTTCGGCCACTCCGCGGGGTCCCTCGCCTCGGTTCGGCCACTCCGCGGGGTCCCTCGCCTCGGTTCGGCCACTCCGCGGGGTCCCTCGCCTCGGTTCGGCCACTCCGCGGGGTCCCTCGCCTCGGTTCGGCCACTCCGCGGGGTCCCTCGCCTCGGTTCGGCCACTCCGCGGGGTGCCTCGCCTCGGTTCGGCCACTCCGCGGGGTCCCTCGCCTCGGTTCGGCCACTCCGCGGGGTCCCTCGCCTCGGTTCGGCCACTCCGCGGGGTGCCTCGCCTCGGTTCGGCCACTCCGCGGGGTGCCTCGCCTCGGTTCGGCCACTCCGCGGGGTGCCTCGCCTCGGTTCGGCCACTCCGCGAGGTGCCTCGCCTCGGTTCGGCCACTCCGCGAGATGCCTCGCCTGTTTTTCCATTGTTTTCCCAGCAGTCAGTGCAGGAATTTGTAATTTGTTCAAAGTACTGGCGATAACTCGCCTACCCTTCAGGAAGGACACCAGAGGACTTTTAACATCACCAAAGTCTGAGTGCTGGCAGACAGGTAATACACACCGCCATCTTTGTTGGGCTTTCTTTCTTTTACGATTAGCACGTCCTAAATTATCTTTAAAAGGGGTGTTTAAATTTACCCAAACACCCAATTTTCGTTCATGCACTCCTTTGGTGGTCCACTGGTATGCATGCAAAGTTTTGGCCCACTAGGTTTCATGGTTTTGGTGTTATGGAGGAGACACACACATGCACATTATTAACCATTAGCAGTGTACCCATCCTAAGAGTGATCTTGTTCCAAGCAATGCAACATGTTCTACTGACGCATACCTTCACTTGGGCGGTGTATAGGCAAAACCAAAAAAAAACCCAGTAACGTGCATGAAGTAAAAACATCCCGACTGCTTACAATTCAAGACACTTCACTGCACTGGAAAATGTGGGGATAAGAATACTGTACTGTAAATGGTGGAGAATTGTAATACCCTCCCCCACCCGGAGGAGGCACTCCACGATACACATTTACATGGAGAATTTGTCTCCCTACCCCCCAAAGGCCATGGGCAAAGATTAAAAAAAAAACACCCCTACACATTAATTGGGGCTCTGCCAATCCTCTGTAGCAAGTTTGGATGTATTGGACCAGAATTGTAGGAGGAGTAGCGCGACAAACAAACAAACACCGGTCCATGAATTATAGTAAGGATACCTTGTCTCAGGTGAATTTGGGTTGTCGTGGTCCTCACATGGTAATTGGGATAAGCCTGTTTAGGGTTTATCGGCAGCAGCAATTAAACGTCGCACGTATACGGAGGTCAATAAGGACATGCAGAACAAGGCAAAGCAGACAAAGATCAGCTTCTTCTTCACAAAGTCTGATGACCCTGACGACCTTAAACCAGGGACGTCGACGTCATTTCAATAACCTCCAACGCCCTTCATCTTCATCATCATCATCATCATCATCAAAAGTAAGTACAATTTTAAGAATTAAAGTGCTTTTCATTTTTACTAATTTAAGCAAAAAAAGTTGATAAACTTCAGGGTTGGTTCCCCAACCCTACTTTTCCCATGACGTCTTCACTTTGCGCATTGTGGTTTTGCCCAACGCAGGGTTTTTCAAGAACATAACCCCACAAGCGGGGAGGGTCTGCTGTAGTTGCCGATAGTGTTTCTCATCAGAAGTTCACCAAACTTCGTGAAAATTGTGAGCTATTGGCCAGTGTACAATATTCTCTCGAGAAATTTGTATGCGAGCTGTACGGGCACAAAGTGGCAGACATCGACGATGTGCGAGCCAAGATATTCTGCATTCAGGCTTACAAAGAGCAAAGTCTTTCACCAATGAAAGATGCTGCTGCTGCTTCATTCAAAGTGTTCCAATTACCAGGCAACCATCCATCGTCCTCTTCAGCAACAGATCAATGCACCGAGTCCAAATGGGCAAGGCTGCACTATGACGAACAATGAAATGGAGGTACACTGGACGTCGTCTTTTGATCCTGCCCCAGATGATCTGTCAAAGTACATCCATTGTGGCTGCAAGCAATAGCCAGTGTGAAAACCACCGTTGTTCCCATCATGCAACTCATTTATTGCATGCGGTCAGTCAGGTCAGCACTTCCATTCTGACCTTTGTTGCTGTTGTGACTTTCACGATACTATTATCACAGTTGAAGAATTATCTATTGAGAATGTTCTGGAGGATAGTGACTGAGGATGAATACAGTCGTTAAAGCTTCATTAAAACGACATGACAAATCAATTAATCAATCGGTCCATTTCTACAAGACCTATTGATTGATTGATTAACTGTATTTAGCACTTCTGCTGTACAACTTTGTTCAGTGGCAAGGCATTGTGTGTACAGTTATCACACCATAATATGTAAAGTCGAAAATGCAGTTAATGTTTACCTATGCAGTCAAACACAAAAATGCTTTGCACATCGCTTCACAATATTATTTTTTTTATTATCTTTGACAATTATCATGTCGCGTTGAAATATATTATACGAGTATAGCTGCCGTTACCTAATTTTGGAGACTCGTTAGCATTGGATTCATTGTCCATATATGCTTGCCACCATAACAAAATAATTGGTGTACTTTTAACAATCAGTGTCTCAATTGGTCGACAAAACGTTTTCTATTTTTTGTTTTTAAACGAAGGTTAGACTACTGGGATGTACGGACGTACCAATTTTCAGCCTTCTCGGCCATCCACATAGTTTATGACGATGCCTTGAAAAATCCAAAATTGGCACTTTTCCCACTATTTAAATATACTGCATTCAGAAGTCTGTGTGTTAAAACTGGTGCCGATTCAAACGTGGGAACACGATTCTGGATTCAGCAACTCCAACGCCCTCAATCATCAAAATCCCTTTGCCAAAAGTACATTTTAAGTAGTGCCCTCTCGGGTACAACAGAAGTCAATTTCTTGCCACGATTTCCTGCCACACCTTAAGACCGAGCACAGTTACCCCGAGGCATCAAGTTACTCGTCCGTTTCGCTAAAGAAAGACCTTCCTCCTCCCTCATTACACGGGACTGACTCGAGACAAGATTTGAATATTCTTCATTTTACCTCATTCTTTGTTTAAGATTCTTTTTCCTTTACCTCCGCCACCGAAGGTGGATGGAGGTTTTGCGTTCACTCCTGTTTGTTCGTCCATTTTTTTTCTTTGTCTGTCCGTGAGCACAAACGATATCTCAAAAAGTTTTGGACAGATTCAGATGAAATATGGTGGACAGGTTCGATGTGTGACAAGGACAAATCGATTCGACTTTGGTGAACAGCCGGATACTAGAATTTTTTTCAAAGCGATTATTCACCATTGAGAGAGGGCCAAACAAAGATATGTATAGCGCAATATTTCAAAAAAGTTATGGATGGATTCAGACTAAACTTGGTGGATGAATTGGGTAGGTGACAATAACAAGGCGATTTGGTTTTGGTTGAGGTACGGATACAGGTCCGGCCTATCAATGGAATACAAAACGTAAACTGTTCAGACTGGTGGAAGTAGGCGCTCTACTGAGTGCCGTTCTAGTTTTCCATGTAAAGCACCTTGAGAAATCTCCTCGTGAAAAGCGTTAAATATTATAATATACAAGTCTGAAGACGACAATGGTTCACGAGCGGTATTTGATGATGTAGATGGTTTCAGACGTCAAGGATGAGACAATGTGATAATTTTTGACCAAGTTATAAAAATGATCAACATGATGTGGTACGAGTGACAGGTTATTAGCTGCAAAATGTCGAAAACCCGGTTTCGTTCAACAACTTCAAAAATTTCACCTTTGCATAACCTTTAAAGGTCACAAAACAATGTTGTAGACATAAAAATAAGGAAACAGGATATGTGCTGTAGCTTATTGGAGTTAGTTCGTCGAAGAAGGTCGAAAACCCGGTTCGATTCCCACAACTTTGAAAATTTGACCTTTGTGAACTTTAAAGGTCAAGGTTCAAGGATTATGACCTTTGGTGCAAAACTTCCTCTGGAGCATTCCAGGAACAATATTAAGTCATATTTTCTATATGGCATTTCGCACTCCTCAGATTATCCATACTTTGATGAAATTAGCGTGAAAACAAACTTGAAGGGGGCGCCACGAGCAAGGTGTTCGAGATTGAGCGAAATGGTTTCAAGACTTTAGGTGGGGAATGACCTCAAGATTATGCATAAAAAATTGTCATCCTAGCTCTCAAAGTTTGGGAGGTCGTATGATTTTTTGTCAAAATTCGCAATTTTCTAAGTTTTTGACCTTTTGACCTTGGGCCGAAAATGAAAAATTGAGCTCCGTGGGGCTATGCAGGTGCCATTGGGCTAACCAAATACCGAAACCCCTGCCAGATTCGACAAACCCCCTAGGAGAAGATGGATTTTTATGTGAAAATTCGCAATTTTCTAAGTTCGTGACCTTGACCTTGGGACGAAAATGAAAAATCAAGCTCTGTGGGGCTATGCAGGTGCCATTGGGCTAACCAAATACCGAAACCGCTGCCCGATTTGACAACCCCCCTCGGAGAAGATGCAAATTGAAATCGGCTATCCCCTAAAAACACTTTTTGGGCGTGGCTCCGCCCGTAATGGGCGCACCACGCCCATTCTCAGGAAAACACAACTAGATCATGATGTAAATCTCCCACCAAAATTTTATCAGGATCGGATCAAAACTCATGGAGCTATGCTCGGAACAGACAGACAGACAGACAGACAGACACACACACCCAGAACGAATATAGTGGCCACTTACCGACTCGTGAACCAATAACCATGCCACTGTATTGACAAAAGCCTAACTTTTGGCACAAAGCTTGCCTAATATTGGCTTAAAGGTTGAGGTGGCTAGCTTAAGACCTCAGGATCTTGGGGTTGAGCCATCAGGCATTGAATTAACACCAGGTGGGGTTCAATCAGCCTGTCATCCTGAGGTTGGCAAAATAAGTACCAGTGTACTGGTAACAGGAGGAACTGCATCAGCGGCACAGCTGTGCCCACAGAAAATGATGCAACCAGCAGCAGCCAAACAAGCTCCACATGATAGCCAGCTCGCACAAAGCCAACTCTGAGGTACATAATAACCAACCAATGCGTTTGATTTACAAAACAAATCTGTTCATTCTTTGTATTGACACATGGTGTCGGCCAACATTGACTTATAGTAAAACAAAGGAAAACAAGAAAGAGAGCAATCAGAGATTGCAGACCCTCACCAGGACTTCTTTTGAGTGGTGCATTTTTGTAGGTTTTAGGGTAAATCCAATGTGGCTGCCAACCATGTGACCTATGATACTGTTGCGGTTCTACAAAACCGCATGCCTCCAAGGCAATGGCACCCAACATAGTGATCCCCAGGCAGTTATTTCGTTAGTCTTCGTGCAGTTAGACCTTCCCCTCATGTCTCGTGGGTTTACGGGATGAAGTGGGTCTAATAGCTAGGTCTATAACTAGATCACTATCTTCTATTCTGATTTCTATTCCAACCCTTTCCTTTTAGCCATGGTACAAGTCAAGCAAGCAAACACACGCCATGTAAAATGTGATGAGTAACAAGCACACTGCGATGCCTCCCGTGGCTCGACACCAACAAACTGTACAGCACACGCATGGCTTGCCATTATTTCATTCAAATCTGCACGCCAATTTCCAACAGCATCTAACCTTGCTCACCCCTCGCTCATCAAAAACTCACCACTTCGACCACAAACACCTCCCGCACAAAGGAAAAATATTCTCACACCTCCTCGTACCTCTGTATCAATACAATTCGCCACTAAACAGAGGCTTGCTACGTAACTCAGGCTGTACTCGAACCGTGTGATGCGGGGACGAGCAACAGATGTTGATAGCACCAACCGCATCCTTCCGGGAATGTCCCGGGTGAGCACGCGGGATTGATACGACCCTCGTCCAGCCGCCAGAACATGGCAAGACAGGCGGTGAGGAGGGGTCGCGGGACGAGCGATCCGGGAGTTTAGTACGGAGCTACCGGCTCTGTCACGCCGGATGTGCGAATGAGACCGCTTCCGGCCGCAGGAGCCTGGCAGGGCGTGGCAAGGACCGCTGTGACCCAATAGAGAAGCAGGATTCGGTTCACAGCGCATCGCTTCAGGTCGTCACCCCACCCTTCACCCGGGGCCTATAAAAGGTGGATCGTGGAGCCGCTCGCTCTCTTCTTCGCCACCTTCTTCTCTGCTCGTCTCAGTTCTGCATTGGCTGCTCCTCGTTGCCTCTGCCCTGTGCTGGCTCTCCACTCGCGGTTGGTGTGTGACTGAGATGTGGTTATTCTGGAGGACCAGTGTGGAGCGCATGTTGCCACGAGCCCCGGCAAAGTGACTAAGCCGTTGATAACGCGCCAACTCTTGAGGTGGGAACACTCAAGCGGAGCATCCCACGGAGGTACACGCTACACTAGCAGACCTATGCATGACTATGTTCGGGATTTTTTTTCCTCACGCATCTTCTATCCTCTCTCTCTTTCCACCCCTCCATCTCGTCCCCTTTGGGCACACAAAAGAGCATCCTTACCGACTCACAATCACATTTTCCTCTAGCACGATACTGCACCCCCCATATTGCACTCCACCACACCTCCCACTCCCACACCTGACACCAGTATTTCTCCCTCCTACCTCCCCCAAAGCGTACTGGGTTGCGTTGGTCAGCCGACCGTGCCAGGTATTGCGAGGCCGTTTATCCTCATCTGCTCTCTTTCTTTCTGGCTATCTAATCTTCCTCGGGTTTGTGTGTGTGTATTTGATGGTGCCTGTCATAGCATAAGTTAAGATTGTAGAAGTGATAACGGGATAAGTCTGCTTTTGTAAATTTCTTGCCCTTTTGTCGCACCCCACAAATTCCTTGCTATCCCTGCTATACATCATAATAAACCCCATTCATTGTGCCACATACCTTTCCTTGCTTGATTGTAAATAAATGCTTGTGTATAAATGTTCCCAGCTCATTTTCGTCTTTTCCTTCATTGGTCCAGCATGGTTCGTATCTTAGCCTAGCCGGGACGTTATCCCTCAACGGTCTGTTTTTCTAGCCGGTACGTCCTTAGGCAGTTACGCTCGGCTGCATCTGATCCGGTAAGGTGATCCGGTTTGAACAAAGCGTACCGAGGATGTGTCCCCTGGTAATTGGATCAAGTGACCATTAGGTAAACGGTATTTATTAGATGGAGGACCCCAAATCACGTGGTCGAGTTATTAGCGTTCAAGGTCGATTAGCGACCTGCCGCATCAAAGTTATTCGTGTGCGACGGCCTGCGATTCCGGAAAGTCTAGTGGGAATCCGAGGTAGCTTCCCCCCCCCCCCAACAATATAATGTGTGAACCTTTTGTTCCTCATGGACAGGCATTCATATGTATAAAGTTTCGCCTCGATTTGTTCAGCCACTTCAGAGATTTTTGAAAGTTTAAAAAAAAAACAAAAAAACAATATGGCTGCCGAATCACGTGACCAATGAAGTCATGAATTTTTTTTTCTATGGACCATTTTATCGCGAGATCACCCTCAAAAATGTTCATACTGATCAGATGTGGTGTTGTACATATGCAATCATGATGTCATAATGAGGGCACCTGGTATGGTCATTAAAAAAAAAAAAAAATTTCTGTGCCAGTATGAGGAGTGCTTGCCGTGTTCCAAGTTTCATTTTTTTCCCCTTGGTACGGTTTCAGAGATACAGGGGTCCAAAGTTTTCCATTTTCCCCATACGGCTGCCACACCACATGACCTATGACGTCATAATTATCATTCAAACATTCTACATAGAGTAGTCACACCGATGGTGAAAATAGTCTCAATCCGACAAGTGGTTGCGGAGAAAAACATAAAAGTTCTGTGCGGACAAACAGACAGACAAGCCAGTAGGCGGCGATGGGCCGCAGAGCATGGAAACTATAAGATAAAGAGCAAAATGGATGTCATATAGCAGATAGGGAATCACCTTAAGATGATGCATATCAAATCTCATCCAGTTCCATCTACTGATAACTACTCGGTATCCATTTCAATGAAAAGTACCGAAAATGTGGTTTGAAATCGGAAATCCCCAAAGTTCGAGGGGTTGCTGTGGGTGAACAAAGATCTAAATCGAAAATCCGGCTCGATCGTTTGTGCACAATGTATTCCAGACGATTAGTGTGAATTTCGATTTTTGCACCTTTTACCCCTGACCGAAGCGAATTTACCCCGAATTGACCTTTTACCCCTGACCGAAGCGAAATCGGTCAATATGTCCAGAGGCAAAGTTGTAGTACTCATTGAGTACCATGAACCTGCAAAGTTTCATTCGTATCGATGCACTCACCTGGTTGCTCGGGGGCCTTCTATTTTCGCCAATTTTCGCGCATACCCTAATTGTAGGGGGCGCTGCGGGTAAACTATTCCATATATCACAAAAAAAACGGAATATATTTGATACAGCATCACCTGTAGATCATTCGTGCCAAATTTCATAACCCTACGTGGGATAATGGCTTTCGGAATCGATTTCACGTGAACGGTACCGATTTGAAGGTTTTTCGGTTGTTACTAGGGAACCAAAGCGTCCCAAGCAACCATCACAATTTCCAAAGGACTAGGTCATAAGATGTACCTTCCACCCAAGTTTGGTCAAAATCCGCCCACGTTTACTACCAATTATGCTGATGACAAACGAACAAACATCCAAACAAAGACAGACAGACAGACAGACAGAATTACTGACAATAAGGGTCACCTATTTCGGCAACCCAACAGACCCAAATGCAATACCCTCTCCTTAGTCGAGGGTAACAAGACAAAAAAAAAAAATTTCAAAATTGTGACGTCACAATCGATCTGCTGTATGTCGTCAACAAGTCTTTTATACGTGCACGATTACTCGTGTTAATTAATAAACTCGATTTGGACAGTTTGGATGAAAAAAGTTTCAGACACAGTTAGTTACAAAGTTCAACCTGGAGGGGAGGGAGTCGGTTGGGAATGGTAAACATATCATAGTTCGGGTGGAAATCAAATGATAATCGCATTATCTGGATAGAATATGGACTCCATTCCATGGATCCAGGTCCGAGGCTTGCTCAGTCACAGTCACAGTCACACCTTTTGAGTTATGGATCCTAATCTCGTCGCTTCGGACAATGACATGAGGGTTTTTGAGAGTTAGATATTATCAAACCCAAATCCTGTTCTTGTACATCTGCCATCGTGTTCATGGAAAAGTGTACAAGCGCTGAACCGATCTCTTACTCACTCCCAGTCCCTCTCGCCCACGACCACCAGGTAACCCGGTCACCAACAACACCTTGTACCGTGTTATTTACTCACCTGCTGTGTGCGCACCCATGTCGAAAGACCGCAGCCAGCAGCTGACCCGCCATGCGCGTCCCAGAACCACACCACCTTCGCGACCTCTGACCTCACATCAAAACGCAAACATGGACTTGTGTAAAGCACGCGTTCTCTGACGTCACGTCTTCTTCCTTTTTTTTTTTTACTCCTCTTTTGTCCCGTCGTCTTTTCTTCTCGATGAGATATTAATCGCTTTAAAACATACGTATCACATCGTCGGTGATTTAAATTCAAAACCGAAGAGCATATTGGATAAATATTTCGATTCGACCGGAAGTATGGCGGCGGCCATGTTGGGACTCCCAAACGAAGCCTTGTTCAAACGCAGCCTAGTCGCCTAAAATGGCGACTAGTACAGCAGCAACTAAGCGTGGAGAAATGAGCGGAATGATGGAAATAATTTCACGTGTACGTGTTACGTTTATCGGATATTAAAATTCATTATTTAATATTGCCGGACGAAGGTTTGACCGTGTCAAGTGGAACCAAAATGGACATTGACTTGTCGGTGTTTGGTGCCCTCTGCTGCCTCCTTTGTCCCGCTCCCGGCCTGTGTGATGAATTTGTGGGTAAGCAAGGCAGTTCAGGAAATGGGTTTGGATTCCCCACCAGGAAATCCCTTGAATGAACCAGCAATTTGCCCCTTCGGACGATCTCAACGCCCCTCAGCTCTGATAAGGGTACATCTCTCTGGGGGTCATAGGGACAACCCGGTTGTGACTTGTAACCAGGCGGTCAAATACAGGGCTGTATGTATCCACAGGGTTTGGTATGGATCTTGACAAGACCACACAAACGGTTCAAAAGAACCAAAAACGGTTCAAACAGATCACTCGAGAGAACAGGTGATTGCAATATACGCATCCCAGGTATCCAGGTGATGAAGTCCGTCAGGCTTTCTGATTACAATCTTTTGCCTTTCGATATTCTCGACTGAGCTCTTCGCCATGGTTTTTACCCTCGAACAGATTAACTTCAACCTGCTCAACGCAGTCATCTTTTTTCGATTCGTTCTCCACGAGGAACGTGTTGGATTCCCGAGTCTGGTTGGTACGAGCTGGTTCTTGAGGTCCAACATCTGATTAATATCGGTATAATTGGCAGTGCTCGGTCTTGCACTCGGATCGGATTCAGGCAGCCAAACATGCACTCAGATCACATTCAGGCAGCCAAGCAAGCACTCGGATCGGATTCAGGCAGCCAAACATACACTCAGATCACATTCAAGTAGCCAAACATGCACTCAGATCGCATTCAGGCAGCCAAACATGCACTCGGATCACATTCAGGCAGCGAGACATGCACTCAGATCGGATTCAGGCAGCTAGACATGCACTCAGATCACATTCAAGTAGCCAAACATGCACTCGGATCACATTCAGGCAGCGAGACATGCACTCAGATCGGATTCAAGCAGCTAGACATGCACTCAGATCGCATTCAGGCAGCTAGACATGCACTCAGATCGGATTCAGGCAGCTGGACATGCACTCAGATCGGATTCTGGCAGCTAGACATGCACTCAGATTGGATTCAGGCAGCTAGACATGCACTCAGATCGCATTCAGGCAGCTAGACATGCACTCAGATCGGATTCAGGCAGCTAGACATGCACTCAGATCGGATTCAGGCAGCTCGACATGCACTCATATCGGATTCAGGCAGCTAGACATGCACTCAGATCGCATTTAGGCAGCTGGACATGCACTCAGATCGGATTCAGGCAGCTGGACATGCACTCAGATCGGATTCTGGCAGCTAGACATGCACTCAGATTGGATTCAGGCAGCCAAACATGCACTCAGATCGGATTCAGGCAGCCAAACATGCACTCAGATCGGATTCAGGCAGCCAAACATGCACTCAGCGTGTCGGTTGGGAATGCACTCAGATCGGATTCAGGCAGCCAAACATGCACCCAGATCACATTCAAGTAACCAAACATGCACTCAGATCGCATTCAGGCAGCCAAACATGCACTCGGATCACATTCAGGCAGCCAAGCATGCACTCGGATCGGATTCAGGCAGCCAAACATGCACTCAGATCACATTCAAGTAGCCAAACATGCACTCAGATCGCATTCAGGCAGCCAAACATGCACTCAGATCACATTCAAGTAGCCAAACATGGTAAAATTAAAAAAAGTCCTATTTCCTGCATCCTCTATCCCCCATTCTTGATTGTACAAATAAAGTTTAATTAAAAGGCATGTTCAAATGTGCCCGTAATTGCATTTTTTGGTGTTTGACCTTTGCACTCCGCCGTAGGTGGTGGGGCCAAAAATTACACTGCTCTCGTACCTTCTTGCCATGTGGTGATCATAACTGCCAAGTTTGGTGAACTTCTGCACAAACGTTTATGAGGAGATAGCGTGATGGACAGACAGCCCCGATTGCAATATTCCCCCGTTTTTTTTTCTTCAAAAAACGTGGGAATAATGATTTTATCTCAGGTGGACATGGTTCATGGAAGAGTTTGTATGTTAAATGCAGTATTGCACGTTGCACAAAGCAGCATAGACAATGAGATTTGAAGCTGATATGTCAAGCATTAAGACTCCCCTTTCTAATACATATTTCTACATTTATCGGTGGGAAGAGATGTGGGTGGGAGAGGGGTCAATTATTAGAATTAAGGTGTTCGGAGGAGTTAATTGGTTTGGGCTGGCAGGATGACCACACTTGCTCCCAAGCTGTCGAGCTTGGGTTTGACTCTCAGCCCAGTTATAAATTATAAAGTCCTGTTTTTTCATCAATGTGCATGCCGTTCCTCGGATGGACGTTAAATGGGAGTTCCATCTGCCAACATTAGTTGGTGGACGTTAGATGCCACAGTGTCCTTCATGAAGAGATTGTGAGCAATCGGCCTGGACAGCTGGTTTGTGAAAGACTTGGGCCAAGCTTCCCCACAAGAACGTGGAAATAAAAGAAGAAGAAGGAGAAGAAGAAGGAGAAGGAGAAGAAGGAGAAGAAGGAGAAGAAGGAGAAGGAGGAGGAGAAGGAGAAGAAGAAGGAGAAGAAGGAGAAGAAGGAGAAGAAGAAGAAGAATTTTTTATTGGATTGTTGTTGCATTATGGATTATCTTTATTATGTATAGACAGAGGGAGCAGAGGGTCAAAGACAGGGTTACCTTTGCATACGTAATCAGCAGTAGAATTCTTAACATCACTACCACTGACAGTGGAGACTACTTTGAGCAAGAACTCTGGAAAGTATTGAACAAAAACTTCAGGGATTCCTTTGTTTGTATGTACAGGCAGCAGTCAGCAAGAGTCCATTTTTTTTTCTTTCTCCTCACGCTGAGGACAAAGCAGCCATAATGGAGTCTGTGTTTTTGAGCCACAAGTCAAGATCTCTTGCTTACAGTATGACAATTCCAATCATTATTAAAAGTGTACGTCTCATCATATACATAGAAACAGTTCGTTTATTTTTCAGATTAATAATATATTTTTTAGATCATCGAGGCTTTTCAGAAGTCAATTCTTCAGCTGAAGAGGAAATCTCAAGTGTGTGTAACTTGTCCACTAACACTTTAGCATCACTGCTGCCAATATCAGCAACACTGACTTTATTGTCCAACAAATTTCTATGCACACTCGAACGGTGTTGTTCATGCGATCGTAACCAAGCCTGGGGATCATCAAGAAATATACGCCCGGCACAGCGCATCCCTGTCAGTGGATCGACGACGGCGCCGGCTTTAAACACGATTTCCGCAACTCTGTGCTTGACCTGCTTGTTTGGTGGATCTACAAGCGCGTGGAGCAGAACAACATCCCCAACTCTGCACCGATGTTCAGGATCATGAGCAAAGTAAGTCTTGCGCTTGTTGTAAAACTGCACATTCACACACCAGGGCAAGATGTCGTCTACCATGTCACCGGAAGTACAATTTGCAGAAACAGAATGAGAAACATGCAATAAGGCTACAGAGTGCTCTCGGAGATTCACGACCAGAGCAATGTTAATAGCTAATGGCACATTCCACAAGGTATCAGAACAAACATTGAGCCAACAAGTATCACAAGCCAAATGTTTCCACTGGTTTCACCCTGGTTGGGGTATCATTAGGATCAATGTACATTGTACATCGACACCTGAGGGCCCTGCAAGGTCAAATAACTATCATCTCAAACATTTCCCCACATACAAAAGAGATTTACAGAGAGATGTACTTTGCGAAAGTCCAATCAAGAGTAGAGACCTGCTGGAAACACCATGTTCAGCAATTTCAGTTATTTACCAATATTGTCACGTGCAACAATCTTCTTCTTCTTGATATGAACGTTTGTTTGCCATGGCTTCTCTTTTCCAAATTCTGCAATTGGCCTCGACACAGGTGCAGTTCCACTTGCAATGGCACCGCTAGCTCGCATGACTGATTTTTCAACCACCTTGAGAATATTTTAATCATGAATAGAATGTGGATATTTGATTCTTGAAAATAAGTCCCCCACACCCCTGATTTATAAGTTAAGGTAAAATCTTTTGCATGTGGGAAAAAAAATGTTTGAGAGAGAAGGGAAAGATTAGAAGCATTTTTACTTTTCCTCATTATTTTTCAAAACATAAGAGAACAGTTTATAGGTGGAAGCAAAATAGAAGGAAGAACCAACTCAATGTTTTGTTGGAAAAGAGAAACGTTAAGAATGCATACTGAGGAACCAAAATAACTCTTCAATAAAGGAAGAGATCATTGCAGGCAATGACCACCCACAGACACCCAGGAGACAGCTCCACAGGCAAAGCAAGTTTTAATAGAGAAATACCTTTGTAAGATACTTGTCCAGAACCAATCTTGTGACATGAACTTTGGCAGTTTCCTGTATCTTTGTTCCGACAACCTTCCCAACAATCCAAACAGCTTGTACTGCTGGTTTCTTCACAGCTGACGCCATGCTTGGAATCGAGACAGAAGCATTAAATGACCATCATACTAAAATACGCAATTCGGTGTCTGTATATCTGACTGTGATGCCTTCGGTCATTACTTATCCAATCACAACCAAATTTGACAGGAGGACTCAGGGTCGCATAATGAAGGTTGTAGCGACTTAATTTGCCCCCTTTCCCCAAGTGGGTTTTCCGCCTTTGGCAAAATCCGTGTTAAGGTGCATCGATAGCTTATCGTGGCATTTGTTTTCCCATGGCCGCTTCTAATAACAAAAGCAATAACAACACGAACGATGGTGGATGTTAACGCACATAATATCAATGTTATTACAAAACAATATGAATACTAATAATATCCCCTCTTCCCAAGGTTTTTTTTTTTCTTCCCTGGACAAATATCATGTTAACATATATAAATAGCTTATCATGGCGATTGGTGGGACACCCCTACCGCAAGTAAAAAAAAAAAAAATTATAAACCAAAAACACGGATGATTATCATTTTAAACCACCACTACTGCTGTTGAACACAAAACTGAAATGGAGGAAACCCGACGTTATTGAGGAATTATATTTATATGCTTATATAGACAGACTAACAGACTAACAGAGGTGAGCCTAGATCTACTATAATCTATATACCACAGAGAAGATAATATGACCCTTCCTGCCACTCCCATAGGGTGCAGGTGTACTACTTTAAATAAAGAAAAGCGCTTTTTCAAATTGTATAGTAAATAATAAAACCAGATGTGTAATACGTCGGCCGAGAGCAGACATGTTCACTCCCAACACCACTCTAAAGTGCGGCCTGATTTTTTTTTTCCAGCAAAGAAATTCAATTAACTTCAATCCAAATTTTAATAACTCACTGGTTAAACAATTTTCAACAATCGGCTTTAACCACCCGCATACTTAAATGTGCCACAGTGGGTGTAGGGAAGCGTTTTAGGCCCCACAACAAAACAGTGAAAACTAGAGGGGGAGCACTGGGTAGAGTGCAAAACCTCCGCCGCCAATACTGCTAGGTCACTCGAGTGAACCTGATATCCTATTCATTCAATTTGATGTCAACAGTGCTCACAGAGTTATAGTTTGCAACTTTCCCTTTTACTTTTAACTTTTACATACTCAATTCATTCGTCATAACTAGATTCCTTGAGATAGAAATTGATTTTACGTGGGTATATCCACCTGAAGTTCCAAAATCAGCCGTAATTATAATTTTGGCATATTTTTTTGTTGGAAATCACTTAGAACACGTAGAAATGCAAAAAAAAAATAAAAATAAAAAAAAATCGACATTTGTTGAAAAAAAAGTTGAAAAATTTTTTTTTTTTCTCCAACAATTTTTTTTTTGGGGGGGGGTTGGAAATCACTTAAATCATGTAGAAATGCAAAAAAATTTCTAATATTTTTTCAAAATGGCCGCCATAGAGGCCATATTGGATTTTGGACCAAGTCCAAAATCTAATGGCATGATCCTTGGACCATACCTAACCCCCCACCAAGTTTCGTCGAAATCCGTCAAGGAGTTTTTCCGTAATACTGTTCACAAACAAACAAACAAACAAACAGAAAGGGGTGAAAACAGTAACCTCCGATCTTCGATGGCGGAGGTTAAAAATTATTGATTTCTTCAAAATGGCAATAGGATGAGAACAGCACCGGGCAAGGGTTAAACTCAACACTGCCTGGAGACGCCCGGACACTTGTTGTTTTTTTTATAGCAGTCGGAACTGCTGTTCAGCTCAATTCGGCTGTATAAATTTTGAGGTTAAGAGCTTGTAGAGCATATCGCATATTAGTTTTAAAATATGAGCGGAAATTAAATAAAGGTATTAACATCGCCCAGAGAAATCCAGAGACGCCTCCGGACTTCTCCGGGCGGTGCTCGTAACTTTATTTAATTTCGAGGCTTCTCCAGGCGGTGTTCATAGGTCAGGTCAGGTATGGGAGCATGCGACAGAGCAGCGCGTTGCTGCGTCCACTTTCCACCGGTACTCCAGGGGCCTCCGTCTGGTCATCCCTCAGGCAGATGCCTGGCCCATCCCCATCTACTTGAGATGCCGGTAAACCTGCTGCAACCATGACGCATGTGGTTGGCCCATTGGCCTCCTCCACTCACGAGACTCCCTCGCTGAGAGAATCTGGTGAGCAGGATCAGTGTCAGGAAAACGAGCCCACATGTCCAGACAGCCGTAACTAACGCTCACGGATTATGCAGGTAACAAATCTCATATGAGTCTCTCTCAGCAATCGCTCGTTGGACACAAAGTGCGACCAGCGATAGCCAAGGATTCTCCGAAGAGACTTGGTACCAAAGAAATTAAGTCTCCGTCTCAGATCCTTGGTCAGAGTTCAAGTCTCGCATCCACAGAGCAAGACTGGAAGCACCAAGGACCTGAAGACTCAATTTCGTCCTCCCGCACAGGTACCGGCAGCGCCACACCCCATTATCCAGTGAATCCATGACTCCCCAGGCCCGACCCAGACGTCTATTGACCTCTCACTCACAGCCAACAGAGACATGAATATCACTCCAAGGTAAGTGAATCTCTACACGACCTCAACATCCTCACCACAAACAGGCACAGACAGGACAGCAGCATCCAAGATGTCATTGAAAGCCTGGATCTTAGTTTTGACCCAGGAAACCTGTAATCCCAGCGGCTCCGACTCCTCATTCAGCACCTTGAGGGCCCCCAAAATGATATCTAAAGTCTCCGCAAAGATGACTGCATCATCTGGGAAATCAAGGTCAGAGTTCTTGACATTCCCAAACGTGCACCGCAGCTTGATCTTTCTGACATCCTCTCAAGAATCCAGTCCATACAAGTGCTGAAAAGTGTGGGGGCCAGTACACACCCCAGACGAACTCCAGTAACAACTGGAAATAAGTCAGAGATGGTACCACCACATCTCACAGCACTCACAGTACCAGAGTAGAGATCAGACATCAGATTGATCAGTTTTGGTGGCACCCCACGAAGACCAAGAATCCTCCAGAGGGCATCCCGATCCACTGAATCGAACGCTTTACAGAGATCAACATAGGCTGCAAGCAGCACCTGCTGAAACTCTCGTCTGCGTTCGGTGAAGACCCGAAGAACAAGGATACGGTCAATCGTTGACCTATTTGGTGTAAAGCCTGACTGCTCTGAACGCTGGTGCTCAAGCAGATGGTGGCGAACCCTCTCAAAAATTATCCGAGCAAAGACCTTGCCCGGCACTGAGAGCAGCGTCAACCCTCGGTAGTTGTTGCAGTCTTGGCGATCACCCTTCCCTTTCCAGAGAGGGACAACAAGGCCCCTCTTCTAGTCAGTTGGGATGATGCCTGTGTTCCAGGCAGAGCACAGAACTGCATGCAATGACATGAGTGCAGCATTTCCACCAGCCTTGAGAAGTTCAGCATGGATGCAACAGATCCCTGGAGCTTTACCCCATTTCAAGCGGTTCACCGCAGCCTGTTTCCACAAGCGAAGGTGGACCACAGTTGATTGGAGGGTCAGCAACAGGGATTGTAACACCCTTGACGTCCAACTCGACAGCTGGTGGATCAGCATGATGCAACCGCTCAAAGTAACCGGCCCAGCGGGCCTTCACTTCGGACTCCTCTGTCAAGAGCCTACCACCCTCTGCTCTAACTGCAGTACACCGAAGCATGGGCTTGGATGAACACAATGCGCGAATTCCCCTGAAAGCGGGACGAGAATCACCTGTCCACAGGTGATACTCCACCCCCTCACAGATTCCTCGCACATTGGCCTCCTTGTCCACTCTTAGCGCACGTACAGTTTTACGCCTCAGCTCCCAGAACAGCTCAGCTCTGCCATTCAGCCTGGCCCTGTGACTCTGGTCAATGGTATCCAGTGTCCCTTGAGACACAAAATTCTTCTTTGCCCTCCGGTCAGTTCCAAGACATCCACTGGCAACATCAAGTACGGTGGTCTTGAAGGCGCTCCACAACTCTTCAGGACCTCCCAAAGCACCCAGACCCCCCAAATCTCCAGTCAGCTTGTTCGCAAACTCCTCAGCTACCCTCTCATCCTTGAGCTTGCCAACATCCAGCCGAGGCTGGGATGGTACCATTCTCCTGGATTTAAGGTACAACTTCAGAGTTGCTACAACAAACCGGTGGTCAGTATTGTGGAACTGAGCACTCTGGTGGACCCTGCAGTTCTGGATCATCCTCCAGCGACCATCAACGAGGACATGGTCAATCTCCTTTGCCACACTGCCAGCGTTGGAATACCAAGTCCAGCGATGAGCTTGTGGGCGCTGAAACCATGAACCGGCTACCCTCAGTCCATGACTTCTTGCATAGTCAAGGAACCTAGTGCTATTTTGGTTCATAGTTTCTGATCCATGGGGACCAACACATCTCATAACCATCCCTATCAGTTCCAGTCGATGCATTGAAATCCCCCAAGACTAAAAGTGTATCTCGTCTGGGGCACTGAGCAACCACAGACTCGAGCGTGGCGTACAATGCATCCTTCACCATGAGATCACTCGCCTCAGTCGTAGCATAAACAGAGACCAGGGAAATGACACCTCAGGAGTGACGAATCCTTAGTCTCATAATACGCTCGTTGACCGGTGTTACCTCAATTATCATTGGAGTCAGCTTATTGGACACAGCTACAGCAACTCCTTGGGCATGATAACCATCAGAGCGACTAGACCAATAGTAGGTCTAACCACCCACCATGATATCGCCACAAACTGGTCTCCGAACATCAGAGGGTGCTGCAATACCGATGTCCAAACGCTTGAGCTCAGATGATAACAGAGACAGGTGATCATCCTCTCTTTGGGATAGGACATTCCAGGCACCCACCCGAAGGGACCGCCTCAGGTTAACCCAAGAAGACCGCCGTCTGGAAGACGACACCTCAGCACCACTCCGACACACTCTCCCGCAATCTGACCCGGGAATGTTACCCCGTGGTTTCTCTCCTGTCATCAAAGATTTGGGATCCCGAAGGCTTTGCCCCAATCCCGTCATCCGGTGAGCTGCCCTGCGAAGAGAAGCTGCACAGCAAGTATTCCCACAGAGTGGGTTTTCAGATTTCTTTGCGTTTTTGTGTTTTGCGGAATGAAGGGTGTTACGGTGGCTGGAGTGGAAATCCTGACACCAACCTCCTCATTAGAAGTAACCCAACTGCAGGAGGATGTCCTCAGACACAGTTGGGCACTAGATATGGATGGCCATTGACTCACAAGGAGCTCCTCCGCCCTTTGACAGGTTTTGTTTTTAATCCTGCTGGGTGTCCATATCCAAACACCCTCCTCACCAGAAAACCTGGTTGGGGAGACGGTTGAGTCGCCGACAACCCGACCATGGAAAAGGTTAGTACAGGTTTCCATGATACCGGTAGCAAGTCACAGATCTCATCTGGCCTGACCTGACTGAAGCTTTATTTACCTGAAGTGTTCGTAGCTTTATTTAATTTCCGGACTTATCTGGGCGGTGTTCATAGCTTTCTTTAATTTATTTAATGTCCGGACTTATCTGGGCGGTGTTCATAGCTTTCTTTAATTTATTTAATGTCCGGACTTCTCTGGGCGGTGTTCGTAGCTTTATTTAATTTCCGGACTTCTCTGGGCGGTGTTCGTAGCTTAATTTAATTAATTTAATTTCCAGACTTCTCCAAGTGGTGTTAGTGGCTTTATTTAATTTCCAGGCTTCTCTGGGAGGTGTTCATAGTTTTATTTAATTAATTCAATTTCCGGACTTCTCCAGGTGGTGTTCGGAGCTTTATTTAATTTATTTAATTTCCGGACTTCTCTGGGAGGTGTTCGTAGCTTTATTTAATTTATTTAATTTCTGGACTTCTCTGGGTGGTGGTCGTAGCTTTATTTAATTAATTTAATTTCCAGACTTCTCCAAGTGGTGTTAGTGGCTTTATTTAATTTCCAGGCTTCTCTGGGAGGTGTTCATAGTTTTATTTAATTAATTTAATTTTCGGACTTCTCCAGGTGGTATTCGGAGCTTTATTTAATTTATTTAATTTCCGGAATTCTCTGGGAGGTGTTCGTTGCTTTATTTAATTTATTTAATTTCTGGACTTCTCTGGGCGGTGGTCGTAGCTTTATTTAATTTATTTAATTTGCAGACTTCTCTGGGTGGTGTTCGTAGCTTTATTTAATTTCCAGGCTTCTTTGGGCGGTGTTCATAGTTTTATTTAATTAATTTAATTTCCGGACTTCTCCAGGTGGTATTCGGAGATTTATTTAATTTATTTAATTTCTGGACTTCTCTGGGCGGTGTTTGTAGCTTTATTTAATTTCCAGACTTCTCTGGGCGGTGTTCGTAGCTTTATTTAATTTCCAGACTTCTCTGGGCGGTGTTCGTAGCTTAATTTAATTTATTTAATTTCCGGACTTCTCCAAGTGGTGTTAGTGGCTTTATTTAATTTCCAGGCTTCTTTGGGTGGTGTTCATAGTTTTTTTTTAACTAATTTAATTTCCGGACTTCTCCAGGTGGTGTTCGGAGCTTTATTTAATTTATTTAATTTCCGGACTTCTCTGGGCGGTGTTCGTAGCTTTATTTAATTTCCAGACTTTTCTGGGCGGTGGTCGTAGTTTTATTTAATTTGCGGACTTCTCTGGGCAGTGTTCGTAGCTTTCTTTAATTTCCGGACTTCTCTGGGCGGTGTTCGTAGCTTTATTTAATTTATTTAATTTCCGGACTTCTCTGGGCGGTGTTCATTGCTTTATTTAATTTCCGGGCGGGATATTGTAATCATCCAGTTTGTTACTTACGAAATCTAAAGATTTCGTAAGTATATTGATCACTTCCGTTTCTGTTTGTTTGTTACTTATGAAATCTAAAGATTTCGGAAGTATATTGATGCCTTCCGTTTCTGTTTGTTTGTTACTTGCGAAATCTAAAGATTTCGGAAGTATATTGATGCCTTCCGTTTCTGTTTCTTAGTTTGTTTGTAGGCACGATAACTCGAGAACGGAAGAAGCTACCAATGTCAAATTACACCACGTGATTCAGGGGGGTGATGGCTAGTGCTGATTAGATTTTGGTCAAAATCGGTCAAAGGTCAAAGTCACAGTGAGGTCAAACATAATTCCGTAAATTAATGTGGAAAAATGGAGTATTTTTGCTTCGCTCGACGTTACGAGTTCGTTTTAACTTCGATTTTAATTTTGTCTTCGGTTTTTGCGATCGCTTAGGACACTTAAAACTCGGTTGTCGAAATTCTGGAACAGCGATGAATAACTGATATATATAATAAATAATAAGTCTTTTATCAGATTCTTCTGAAAAGTAATACACCTATAATCTGGCATATCCTGCTGGTACTGAATCACTTAAAAAAAAAAAAAAATGGAATTTTTATAAGAAAATCTAGTTTTTGTCTGGGACTCATTATCTGCAAACCACAGTGTAAAATCGTAGACCACAATGAATTCAGAATTCAAGCTCCCCTTGGGCTTCTGACTGATTCATGCTTTTATTAGACAAGGTCAGAGGTCAAGTTGACGATTTCGTAAGTACCAGTCTATGACTGCTTGTTTGTTTGTGTGTTTGTTTGTAGGCACGATAACTCGAGAACAGAAGAAGCTACCAATGCCAAATTACACCACGCGATTCAGGAGGGTGATGGCTAGCGCTGATTAGATTTTGGTCAAAATCGGTCAAAGGTCAAAGTCACAGTGAGGTCAAACATAATTCCGTAAATTAATGTGGAAAAATGGAGTATTTTTGCTTCGCTCGACGTTACGAGTTCGTTTTAACTTCGATTTTAATTTTGTCTTCGGTTTTTGCGATCGCTTAGGACACTTAAAACTCGGTTGTCGAAATTCTGGAACAGCGATGAATAACTGATATATATATATATAATAAATAATAAGTCTTTTATCAGATTCTTCTGAAAAGTAATACACCTATTATCTGGCATATCCTGCTGGTACTGAATCACTTAAAAAAAAAAAATGGAATTTTTATAAGAAAATCTAGTTTTTGTCTGGGACTCATTATCTGCAAACCACAGTGTAAAATCGTAGACCACAATGAATTCAGAATTCAAGCTCCCCTTGGGCTTCTGACTGATTCATGCTTTTATTAGACAAGGTCAGAGGTCAAGTTGACGATTTCGTAAGTACCAGTCTATGACTGCTTGTTTGTTTGTGTGTTTGTTTGTAGGCACGATAACTCGAGAACAGAAGAAGCTACCAATGCCAAATTACACCACGCGATTCAGGAGGGTGATGGCTAGCGCTGATTAGATTTTGGTCAAAATCGGTCAAAGGTCAAAGTCACAGTGAGGTCAAACATAATTCCGTAAATTAATGTGGAAAAATGGAGTATTTTTGCTTCGCTCGACGTTACGAGTTCGTTTTAACTTCGATTTTAATTTTGTCTTCGGTTTTTGCGATCGCTTAGGACACTTAAAACTCGGTTGTCGAAATTCTGGAACAGCGATGAATAACTGATATATATATATATATATATATATAATAAATAATAAGTCTTTTATCAGATTCTTCTGAAAAGCAATACACCTATTATCTGGCATATCCTGCTGGTACTGAATCACTTAAAAAAAAAAAAAATGGAATTTTTATAAGAAAATCTAGTTTTTGTCTGGGACTCATTATCTGCAAACCACAGTGTAAAATCGTAGACCACAATGAATTCAGAATTCAAGCTCCCCTTGGGCTTCTGACTGATTCATGCTTTTATTAGACAAGGTCAGAGGTCAAGTTGACGATTTCGTAAGTACCAGTCTATGACTGCTTGTTTGTTTGTGTGTTTGTTTGTAGGCACGATAACTCGAGAACAGAAGAAGCTACCAATGCCAAATTACACCACGCGATTCAGGAGGGTGATGGCTAGCGCTGATTAGATTTTGGTCAAAATCGGTCAAAGGTCAAAGTCACAGTGAGGTCAAACATAATTCCGTAAATTAATGTGGAAAAATGGAGTATTTTTGCTTCGCTCGACGTTACGAGTTGGTTTTAACTTCGATTTTAATTTTGTCTTCGGTTTTTGCGATCGCTTAGGACGCTTAAAACTCGGTTGTCGAAATTCTGGTAAAAATCGGATGTTTTGGAGACGTTTTAAGATTGTATAAAAATTATTTCACTCGTGCGTCACGGGTTGTCACGTGGTGCAGTGCACTTGAGCAGAGGCGGAGTTGATCACGTAAAGGTTTTGGTTGTGCGCGCTGATGGTGTTTTCGATAAAGATGGTGTTTAAAAGTCATTTTTTATCCCAATAAAGGTTATCGTCGCATGCCTGCCTCGCTAAGCCGTCGAATTATGTAAAGATTGTTGGTGGATGGCCGAATATTACGGTTTTGTGACTGATAAAATAATATAAAATAATTGCGTGAAGAAATGGAGATTTTAGCTTCGGTCGACGTTACGATTTTTGATGGTTTGGTACAGAATCATCGTAGAAACTTCTGGTTTGCGTCGCTACCTTCTCTAGAGACAGCTTTTATTAGACAAGGTCAGAGGTCAAGTTGACGATTTCGTAAGTACCAGTCTGACTGTGCTTGTTTGTCTGTTTGTTTGTTAGCAACTTTACGGCAAAACGGCTTTAGCAAACACTATCAAATTTAATCCACAGGTGGGCAATGAACCTTGGACGACCCCATTAACTTTTGGGTCCAATTGGATCAAAGGTCAAGGTCACGAAAAGATCAAAATCGTTTTTCGCTCATAACTTCATCAAAAATGATCTGATTTACTTCAAACTAAGCTTATAGTGAACCTTATTCTATTTGTCACTTATAATCCTACCCATTCCTATCGTGAAAAATGCATATTTGTGAAGATCGGTAGGGTCCGAAGTTTTGGGGGTCATGGCCATCGGTCAAAATTACAAATTTTCTATTAGAACGAAAACATGGTTACGAAAATACAACTTTGAGGGAAAACAGCTGGCTCAAACACTGTCAAATTGTATCCACAGGTGGGTAATGAACCTCAGACGACCCCATTAACTTTTGGGTCCAATTAGGTCAAAGGTCGTCGTCTTCCAGACGGCGGTCTCCTTGGGTTAACCTGAGGCGGTCCCTTCGGGTGAGTGCCTGGAATGTCCTATCCCAAAGAGAGGATGATCACCTGTCTCTTATCATCTGAGCTCAAGCGTTTGGACATTGGTATTGCAGCACCCTCTGATGTTCGGAGACCGGTCCAATTCGGTCAAAGGTCAAGGTCACGAAAAAGTCAAAATCTTTTTCGCTCATAACTTCGTCAAAAATGGTTTAATTGACTTCAAACTAAGACTAAAATATTCCTTATTCTATTCCTTATAATCAGCATTCAGGTCAAGGATATATCAAATTTAAATTTGATCCCCAAAATAACTTTATGCGTTAAATGGGCGGGATTTGTTGTGCCTGGCACCACTTGTTTAATTTATTTAATGTCTGGACCTCTCTGGGTGGTGTTCGTAGCTTTATTTAATTTATTTAATTTCCGACTTCTCTGGGCGGTGTTCGTAGCTTTATTTAATTTATTTAATGTCCGGACTTCTCTGGGCGGTGTTCGTAGCTTTATTTAATTTCCGGACTTCTCTGGGCGGTGTTCGTAGCTTTATTGAATTTATTTAATTTCCAGACTTCTCTGGGCGGTGTTCGTGGCTTTATTTAATGTCCGGACTTCTCTGGGTGGTGCTCGTAGCTTTATTTAATTTCCGGACTTCTCTGGGCGGTGTTCATAGCTTTATTTAATTTCCGGACTTCTCTGGGCGGTGTTCGTAGCTTTATTTAATTTATTTAATTTCTGGACTTCTCTGGGCGGTGTTCGAAGCTTTATTTAATGTCCGGACTTCTCTGGGTGGTGCTCATAGCTTTATTTAATTTCCGGACTTCTCTGGGCGGTGTTCGTAGCTTTATTGAATTTATTTAATTTCCGGACTTCTCTGGGTGGTGTTCGTAGCTTTATTTAATTTCCGGACTTATCTGGGCAGTGTTCGTAGCTTTATTTAATTTACGGACTTCTCTGGGCGGTGTTCGTAGCTTTATTTAATTTCCAGACTTATCTGGGCGGTGTTCATAGCTTTCTTTAATTTATTTAATGTCCGGACTTCTCTGGGCGGTATTTGTAGCTTTATTTAATTTCCGGACTTCTCTGGGCGGTGTTCATCGCTTTATTTAATTTCCGGACTTCTCTGGGCGGTGTTCGTCGCTTTGTTTAATTTCCGCTCACGTTTTAAAACGAAAATGCGATACGCTCTACAAACTCTTAACCTCAAAATTGAAAAAGCAGAATTGAAATTTAAACAGTGGAATTGAGTTTAACAACATTGAGCTCAACAGCAGTCCGACTGCTAAAAAAAAACTAGAGGGGGAGCACTCGGTAGAGTGCAAAACCTCCGCCGCCAATACTGCTGGGTCACTTAAGTGAACCTGATATCCTATTCATTGTAGGTCAAAACGGATCAGACTCTACTGAACCACGATTGAATAAACTAAACTAGATCGACGCGCATGTAGAAATGCCAAAAAAATAAAATCGAAATGTTTTTGAAAAAAAGTTGCAAAATTTCTAGGTTTTTTTTGGGGGGGGATTAGAAATCACTTAAAACATGTAGAAATGCAAAAAGAAAAAAATCAAATATTTTTCAAATAAAATCGAAATTTTTTTGAAAAAACATTTTTTGGACCAAGTCCAAAATCTAATAGCATGATCCTTGGACCATACCTAATCCCCCCACCAAGTTTCGTCGAAATCCGTCCAGGAGTTTTTCCGTAATACTGTTCACAAACAGACAGGGATGAAAACAGTAACCTCCATCCATCTTCGATGGCGGAGATTAAAAAGTCTCCAGGTGGTGTTTAGTATGACCGTCGGGAAACGCCGGGTACGTCTTAAACGCTCGTGTTAAATAAGAGCGTACTACATACAGTACTGCACAACAATTTTCTTATTACTTAACCAAATTTCACTTCTTTGTCTTCATTTGCGATCCCAATTAAAACTTGAGGGGGAGCACTCGGGAGAGTGCAAAACCTCCGCCGCCAATACTGCTGGGTCACTCAAGTGAACCTTATATCTTATTTATTAAATATGATGTCAACAGTGCTGAGTTATAGTTCTTTTCTCCATTTTTTTTTTTGGGGGGGGGGGGGGTTGGAAATCACTTAAAACATGTAGAAATGCAAAAAAAAAGAAATCGAAATTTTGTTGAAAAAGTTGCAAAAAAATTTTTCTCTAACAATTTTTTTTTGGGGGGGGGGTTGGAAATCACTTAAAACATTTAGAAATGCATAACAAAAAAAAAATTTCTCTAGCAATGTTTTTTTGGGGGTGGGGTAACAATTTTTTGGGGGGTTGGAAATCACTTAAAACATGTAGAAATTCAAAAAAAATTCTTGTTGGGGGGGGGTAACAATTTTTTGGGGGGTTGGAAATCACTTAAAACATGTAGAAATGCAAAAACATATATTTTTTGGGGGGGGTAACAATTTTTTTTGGGGGGGGTTGGAAATCACTTAAAACATGTAGAAATGCAAAAAAAAAAATTAATTTTTTTTGGGGGGGGTAACAATTTTTTTGGGGGGGGGGGTTGGAAATCACTTAAAACATGTAGAAATGCAGAAAAAAAAATTCTAATATTTTTTCAAAATGGCCACCATAGCGGCCATATTGGATTTTGGACCAAGTCCAAAATCTAATGGCATGATCCTTGGACCAGACCTAACCCCCCCCCCCCCACCAAGTTTCGTCGAAATCCGTCGAGGAGTTTTTCCGTAATACTGTTCACAAACAAACAAACAAACAAAAAAACAATGTATCTTGCCAAAAGGTGACCACGTGTGACTTCTTTAAGGTCACACTGAGGTGAATAGAGCTGCTATCCACCAGGAGTGACTCCTTGAGGAATATCTGCCTACGAGAGATTCCGATGAGAATCGTTCTACAGAGTAACCATGAAAAATATGCTTTTGCCTCATAACGTCACAATGTCTCAACTTGACATATCTAGAAAGCACTCATTGAGGTGTTCAATTTGAGGTACTACACGATATGGTTCCTAAAACTTGAAAATTTGACCTTGGGGTCAAATATGTTTGACCTTAGGTGCTAACCATGAAGGTCAAGGCCAATCGCCACCAAAAATTAATCAGCTGAGTGCCAGACCATGAACTATATTCCCATGAAGTTTGAAGACAATCCGATCAAAATTACTCAAAAAATAAGGGTTTCGTCGACTCCCCTGATTTGCAACAAAGTGACCTTGACCTTTGACCTTGACCTTCAAAATTTTGTGCACTGAAGGGGACCTCTATAGGCCTCTGATATGCGAAGTTACAAAAATTTCCGATGATAACTGTGCTCTGCAGAGTGATTTATACGTGATTACAGACAAACAAACAAACAACAAAAAAAAAAAAACATACAAGCTGACTTACTTCGTTTTGGCAAGATAACAAAGAGAAAGGGGTGAAAACAGTAACCTCCATCCATCTTCGATGGCCGAGGTTAACAACCGCAATTTTAACGAGTAAAAACAGATTTGACAAGTGAGTATTTTAATATATACGATTAAACAACATGGTCACTTCTGTCGGTGATCTTCAAACATTTTGGATTAAATCTTTAAATCCAGGAATTGCAAATAATTCATAAAGTTATGACTACAAAGAGGAAACAGTTAATGGGATTGTTAATGTGGAGCTGCGCAAATGGTCGAACTCATGATGGAACAGAATGCCCAAGTCAGTGTAAGTAACCTTGCCTCGGCGGACATCAAGCAGCATGAAAAATACGGCTCAAACAAACATTATCGAATATCAATAGAAGTTATATCAGACGAGACATACCGTTATGCAATGCAACCCAATGACAGACAGACACAACAGACCTAACTAACACCTAATGCACAGCTCGTCTACGGTGGCCGTTAACGTCCAATCGTTAAGCATGTACAGTGCATGTAATGTAACATAGTTCCTGCGGCTTGATCTGGATCCCGTGTGTGATCTCGCGAGACCCGGGATGCTGCTTCGCTTTTGGAATAGTCGGTTATCTTACAGGACTGTACTGTAAATCCATAAACTTACCAAGAAATTTCAGCGTGTCATAATAATTATCACACAGATAAAACTTCCTAACATTTCTAAACAATGAACAAACTTGCTTAGCTTATTGTACTGCGATAAGAAAGGCAGAAAGTAATCAGCTCGCATCAAGTGCACTGTTGTGGCTATTATATATGTGACATCACACAGACATTAAAAATCGCGTTTTGTGACGTATGCCGAAGTTGACTTATTGTTCGTTAAATTGAACACACTACCATTGTAGCGTCGATCGTAACTCGCCAAACTACAACTCCCCTGAGACTGTGCTCGAACTCAACATTAAGATAGATTAGTCCCATAAAATCCCGAAGACCCTGCAGACACAGTTAACCCTCAAGATCCTATATAGACCCCTTCAGACCCTGTTACACCCTTTATAACGATCTTTTACCTTTAAAAACCTCAGATCTCTTTATGTAAAAAGGCCTTTACACTCCTCACGTCCCTTGTCTCCCTTTAGACTCCTTCCACCTTAAAACCCTTTATACCATTGCCACAGCTCTCGACGACATTGGTTGCACATCGATTGTAGAAACTAAACCCCCCTTGGCACCTTTATAAAAAGTGAACACTGTATGTTGCTCTGACAATAGCAGAGGTATGTGATATATGAATACCGGCAGAGATGTTACAATAGCAGAGGTAGGTGACATATGAATACCGGCAGAGATGTTACAATAACAGAGGTAGGTGATACATGAATACCGGCAGAGATGTTACAATAGCAGAGGTAGGTAACATATGAATACCAGCAGAGATGTCACAATAACATAGGTAGGTGACACATGAATACCAGCAGAGATGTTACAATAGCAGAGGTATGTGATATATGAATACCGGCAGAGATGTTACAATAGCAGAGGTAGGTGACATATGAATACCGGCAGAGATGTTACAATAACAGAGGTAGGTGATACATGAATACCGGCAGAGATGTTACAATAGCAGAGGTAACATATGAATACCGACAGAGATGTTACAATAGCAGAGGTAGGTGACATATGAATACCGGCAGAGATGTTACAATAACAGAGGTAGGTGACATGAATACCGACAGAGATGTTACAATAACAGAGGTAACATATGAATACCGACAGAGATGTTACAATAGCAGAGGTAGGTGACACATGAATACCAGCAGAGATGTTACAATAGCAGAGGTAGGTGACACATGAATACCAGCAGAGATGTGACTATAACAGAGATGTGACTATAACAGAGATGTGACTATAACAGAGATGTGACTATAACAGAGATGTGACTATAACAGAGGTAGGTGACATATGAATATCCGAGAGGACACACATTCAGCTGCACAAACACAGGTCGAGACTGGATATCAGAAGCAAGTTTTTTTTTTTTTAAGTCAGAGGATTGTCACGGATTGGAACAATCTCCCTGACATTGTGCTTGAAGCAAAATCGATTCAATCCTCGAAGGCCAAACTTGACATTCATTGGTGGAATCAAAGGTTCCTGAGTGACAACTCATCCCTTACGCACGCACAAATGGTATGGAAAGTATGGGCAGACATCGTAGGGAAGTCTGGGATGATTACAGGAATATTCCTTTTCTCCTGATGATAATGATGATGATGATGATTAAACGTCCATTAAGCCGGCTGTCCTCACTGTAATTCATTGTCAATATGAGTATGTAATGGCGTATTCGTTTTTTGTTATACAAATGCCGCAATCTTTTTTTTGGCGAAGTAAAAGTAAATTATTTTTATTTTTTAATCATCTGAAAATATGTGCGGTGTATGAGTACTGTACATATAGAAACGCTAAAAAAAAAAATACTGAAGCTCTCGACGCGCCACCGTAGTCACGTGACATTCCAAACATTCTGCCGCTAATCGAGCTTGAGACGATTGTGTTTTTGACTTTTTTTTTTTTGTCATTTTAGAAATAAAACTCATTCCACCGAAGTTCTCAAGCCGAACTCGTTCTCGTCAAATCGAAAGGGGGTTTTGTCTTGCGGCGCCGGCTGTGGCCTAATCAGGCTGTTTCTTGGTGTATGTTAGGCATTGCGTTGAGTGTAGGCCCCGGAATGTGAAGGCTCTGAGGCGATGTTTTGGTCAGAATGCAAGGCCCGAGTAATGCTGCACTCTGAGGGGACTCGGTGTGCTCTCTTCGTGGTTGGGTAGCTTGTGTGAATATCGAGGGGTAATCCGCGCGCGCAGAAGGCTGGATCAGGTCCACCGACGGTCGAACCTTGTAAAACTGGACCAATCGGCTGGTGTTAGGAGGGTAAGTTAAAGGGTTGCCGAGGCTCGACGATGGAGATGATCTAGCCTGTGTATTGGAAAGGACTTTACGCCGATAGACGACCATTTAAATCGTAATTGGTCTTCCTGAGTTCTTCAGTGCGGGTTTACCACAGAATACCGAGTTTACCGCAGAAAACCGGGTTTACCGCAGAAAACCGGGTTTACCGCAGAAAACCGGGTTTACCACAGAAAATCCGGGTTTACCGCAGAAAATCCGGGTTTACCACAGAAAATCCGGGTTTACCACAGAAAATCCGGGTTTACCACAGAAAATCCGGCTTTACCACAGAAAATCCGGCTTTACCACAGAAAATCCGGCTTTACCACAGAAAATCCGGCTTTACCACAGAAAATCCGGCTTTACCACAGAAAATCCGGCTTTACCACAGAAAATCCGGCTTTACCACAGAAAATCCGGCTTTACCACAGAAAATCCGGCTTTACCACAGAAAATCCGGCTTTACCGCAGAAAATCCGGCTTTACCGCAGAAAATCCGGGTTTACCGCAGAAAACCGGGTTTACCGCAGAATACCGGGTTTACCGCAGAAAAACCGGGTTTACTGCAGAAAACCGAGTTTACCACAGAATACCGGGTTTACCATAGCGGGTACTAAAGAATACCGCTGGCTGCAAACATGATGTCTCTGCGGAGGAAACAGGTGAAGTCGTTTGTGGTGAGGGTGACGATGCTTGATGCTGAACGAGACTTCACCTGTGAGGTGGGTTGTTGGGCACGGGATTCAGTTGTCGGTGTTCGTGCCTCATCGCACCGAAAAGCAGACTCGTTGAACCATTCATTTATGGTATCCTGACATGGTCGGGATACTCGTGAGGATGGTAGTGGACAGGATGGTGCAGAGGTGGCGTACTTGCCTTTTCGCTCTCCCTTCTGGGTTCGATTCCACACCTGAGACTGTATGAACTGCCAGATTGGGGTCATTCCGTGCCAACTCACCCAAATCACATGAAAAAAGTGAATAATTATTTTTTTTAAAACGTGCATGTAAATAAAAATTTATTTTACTATGAAGCCATGGGCGTTAGATAAAATTATTCGGTCAGTAGACACATCTTATATGAGGCAATCTTTAGAAAAAAAATTAAGATCCTAAACCCCGAGTCACATGGTCAAACCAGGGGACAAAATTGGTCCATTTTAGAGCCCTCGGAGGCAAGGGCTTATGGTAAAACTTTTATAATTCATCACCTAACTGTATTATCCCAACAAAAATGTATCGATGGATAGATAATGACCCTATAATCACTGTGTTATGAGGAAAAAATTCTAAGTTGTTCCATATTTTCAGGAAGGCTACTTTCGTTTCACCTTATTTTAGCTCGTTTTGGCCCAAAAGCCATTTTTAGCTTCCTATAGAGTGAGAAATATGCATCCCAGAAGCTATCTGATGCCATAATTGAAAAATTTGGATGCCAATTAGTAAATATTTGCAATATTAACTTTATAGAGGAGTCCATTATAAAATTATAAGCCCCTGAATTTGAAAAAAATGCGTTTTTCACATTTGGCATTTTTACGGCCAAATTTCAAAGGTCTCTAGAGATAGATAATTTTTTAAACTATGAGGAATTGAAAGCTAATCTTTTGCATGGTGGGGAGAGCCATATAGATGTACATTTAAGAATTTTTCCAGCAAAATCTGAGGAGGTGACCTGGGGAGGTTTTTGAAATTTAGGTGAGTTGGCACGGAATAATAAGATCCCACGGCGAGGTGAGTTATCGCCGGCACCCTGAACAAATTACAAATTCTTACCCAAATCACATGCAGGGGAACGTCAGGCCTGGCCATCCGGTTTGTGAAAGACTTGTACCAAGAACGGGGTCCTCCTATGGGGATTGTTTAGGCCGTTGAAGTAATAAGCACGCTCAGATTGGAGATATTATCTTTACATGCTGTGTGCTTTCAGGAAAGGTGTGTTCTCTTGATTTCTGCAGCTCTGCTGGAAGGGACAGGAACTTTTCGACCATGTTTGCCGCACTCTGGGTGTACGTGAATGGTGGTACTTTGGTCTCTCCTACCAAGTAAAGGATACAGTGGCTTGGTTGAAAATGGATAAGAAGGTACGCCATAGTACAGTTGGGAAGACAAACAAACCGTGTGAAGTGCTAACTTAACTGCTAATCAAAACTGAATTTCACCCCACACTAAAAAAATCGTTATCCTGTCTGTCTGTCTGTCTGTCTGTCTGTCTGTCTGTCCGCCCGTCACGCTATCTCCTAAATGGTGGTGCAGAATTCACCAAACTCTGTAGTTAGGATCACCACTTGGCACGAAAGTGCAAGAGCAGTGGGGTCAAAAGATGAAATACCAAAAAATGCAATTATGGGCACATTTTAAAAGATTTTTTAAATGAAACTTTGGATTTGCAATCACCATTGGGGGCTGCATGAATTATGTAAAGATTTTTTGGATTTGACCCCCTGTTCATACCCCAGGGGGTCGGTGGGGACTTTGGGTCACAGCGGTCAAAACAAGACAGTATTTTGTTTATTTTAACTCAAAATTTGATATTGAGTAGTTCCTGATGGAACTTTTTGCCATTTTTCAGGTTTGCTTTAGATTAAAGGAATGGGAATTTGTGATGGTGCACCATTGACTTCGCTCGAGTTTTATTTCATTAAGTTATGATATCATAAATATTATGCATGAGCGTTTTATAATTAGACTGACAGGATGGCCTAGAGGTACGCACACTCGCCTCTAAGCTGTCTTGCCTCGGTTCAATTCCTGACCCAGCTATAAACTGTCAGTCTGGTGCTTCATCGATGGGGTGATCCAAGTTTCCCCTGGCTGACTGCGCAAGAAAGCTGGAATAATGGTTGCCGTTGAAGAAGAAAAAGAAGCGTTTAATAATTATTTTCCTGTGATGTGTTGTCATTTGAATACTGATCGCTAAGAACCTTCTTTTTTTAATGCAACATCTCAACTTCCCTGTTAATAGTTGCCAAATTTGCACACAAATGTAGACACCCGAACCTTGATTTGGATAGCAACAGAAGAGGCTGTTGTAATCTGTTTGTGTGCAAGTGAGTGAGCAGTGGCATCGTGCCAAATTTGGAGATACCGGAGTCGTGCAAAAATGTGTCTGCCGTGACGTCATCACCAAATCCCTCATCACATCAAGTTTTGACATGACACGAACCATCTGAGTCCCCTAAAATGAATGATAAATGAAATACCGTCAGACCCTGCTATTCGTAGATTCACTATTCGCGGACCCCTCATATTCACGGGTCATAAAGTGTGACCTGCTTCTACATTCGTGCTTCACATATTTGCAGTTTTTCTTTTTATTGTTATTTTACTTAAAAAAAAAAAACATTTCAGGATTGGTCTCCTATATCCACCTGGTAAATTGGAAATCAGCCAACATAGTCTCGATGCCAAACAGCCATTTCAGAGCAAAGCGTGCTTTAGCATCATTATGAAGTTTTTTTGGTTGATTCATCATATCTAAGCTATCCTGAATCAGAATCAGCCGGGTGCCAGACTCGCACCCTTGAGGAATTTTTTTTAGAGGCCAAAAACAAAATGGCTGCCACCGACTTTCGATAAATTCTGTTTTGGGCTATATCTTCACTTCTAATGCACTTACACACACAATTTTGGTGTCCACTACTATGTTTCATGCGACAGACAAGGTAAACGTTGATGATTCTCTCAAGATTGGATGACAACAGATGGTGGCATTTGAATCTAGATGGCCAACAAGCTTCAACAAGACACTAACCAAGAAAGTGACCCTGATTACTTTGACCAAAAAGAGCATCAAGCTGGATGGAAGGCCAGCATATGATACAGAATTGATCTACACCCGAGTCGTATGTCTCCAACAATACAGGGATATTGATATCAAGGATGTCCTCTCTTACGAACTGTCCCCTGTCGCAGCCTCCTTGTTTGATGAGAGCGGTGCGATGCGGGCTCAGTCGAAAGCAATCCTGAAGACGAAACTCCAAGTTGAGCAATCAAGTCGAATCCAAGGTGTTCCAGATGCTGTCATCATCGATGGATGCGCCATGTTAATGGACTGTACATTGGCCCACAAATGTTACAGTTGAGGATTATGTGATCAACTTTATGGGAACCATCAAATACCACCTGGAGTGTTGTGACGTATACCTGATTTTCGACAGGTACATCAAAATCAGCACGAAACAAATGACGAGATCCAGTCGCGCAGGTCATGAGTCAAGTCAAAAACATCAACTCAACTTACACACAACACTTCCAACGCAAAAGTGGTCCTAAATGTAGCCTACAACAAAGTACAACTGATCAATTTGATCTGTCAGTATCTGATGACTCACATTGTGGACAACCAGACCAAACTGGTGATCACCGGAAAAGATCCTACACCAGTACAAGTATGGAACAATTCCACTCTCCAGAGACAGGATCTGAAAACACACCATGAAGAAGCACATGTCATCATCATCCATCACTTAGTTAGAATTGTGTCAGGTGTCAGTGGTGACTCACACATCAAAGTGGTCTGCGACGATACAGATATCTTTGTCCTGTTGATTAATTTCTACCTCGAGGACAAGATGACTGTGGATGTCAGCATGGAGAGTCCGTGTGCTGGGAGGGCGAACGTAGACATTCGCAAAACAGCACTGAAACACAAAAGCATCGCCAAATATCTGCCTGCTGTACATGCTCTGACCGGATGTGATACTGTCGTATTTGTTTGGCATTGGAAAGGCCACAGCGCTGAAGGTACTAATGGGTGGACATCATCCCACCTTACTTTGTCAACTGAAAGCAGACGAGGAAAAGATGATATCTGAGGCAACTACCTTCATTGCTGTCCGTTATAGTTCCAAAGTCGAAGGTAATATGTCCACACACCAGTATCAGTTGTGGAAGTCTAAGATGGCCAACTCAAAGATTACCTCTGCTCCAAAATTGAAGTCGTTGCCCCCATCGCATGATGCCTTTGTTCAACATGTACATCGCGCTCATCATCAAGTCATTATATGGAAATCGGCCACTCAGTCAGACCCTCCGAACTTGGATCCCATCAAGTATGGATGGCAAGAAGGTGAGGATGGTGTGACGTGTCCAACCACACTTCCACCTGATGTGTCTGCTGCACCATTCTGCAGCTGATCAAGTGTGGATGCTCCACCTGTCGGCCATGTTCCACCGGGAGGTGTGGTTGTGTGGCAGCACAGATGTCATGTTTGATGTTTTGAAGTTGTAATGCTGGATCAGACTGTTGTAACGAACAGACAAGGGCAGTAGCTGCTAATCACGACGACGATGACGAAGATTGAACATAATGTAGAACATTGCATTCTTAACAAAGTTAATATTTGTTTGCTTAAAAATAAAAGGTAATTTCAAAATCATAGACATGTACATACTTACTTTAAGACATAACCCAAAGTCATAGTCAACTATCCACATGTATCCGGATATATTTGTGTAAAAATCGTATTCCAATATCATCAATTCATTGATCATTGCAAGTAAGTTACTTCAGCTGTCATTGACTATTATTGTACGTAGTATTAATATTTGAGGGTTCATCAAATTCAATTTCTTACTCGAAGTGATCAGTGAAACTGCAAAATAGCCATTTTTCATATTAAAATGGTAGCCATCTTGAAAATATGAGACAGGTCTTATATATTGTTACGGGTTTCCGCCGCGTTTGGTGTGCGGACGACCGTTCTAGCCAAATCGCGGTCACGCGCCCACCGAAGGCCGCAATCCAGTCGTGACTTTCCGGACCAACGCCGAAATCCAGTCACAGGTGCCTTAACGCATCATAAACTAGCCAATTATTCTGTCCACGCGCTACAGGGTTGATCGCCGAATTATCGATGTACCTAATTATTCGCACGGACAGAAATAACGGGAGTCTATACCTCGACGGGACCTCTGCGAAACCGAGCCGCTTAAGCGGCTCGTTCCATGTGTGATACCGAGTGGTTATATATCTCCAAATCCCGTCGGACCAAATGATCACTTTTATCAGCCTTGAAAGCCAGTTAATATCCTGAGTGCACCATGGCAGTCAATACAGGAAGGGACGCAACGAGCAGGTTGACATTCAACAATGGGGGATTTATTTTTACACGTAAGCAGTCAATGAATGGGGGGATATTGGGGACAAGACACGAGCAAAAGCCTACAGCCGAGTTCTATTCGGAATGTACAAGTACGTACTTACTCACAATTCTACTTACAAGGCGCCACAGACTTTCATACAAAAACCCAAGAAAGAAAAGACACTGGCTCGTAAGCCTTTAATATTCCTCAGAGCCGGATGACCGAAGGGGCTCCGAGAAGCCGGGCTGGTTACCTTGCCGCCCTGGTGGCGACTCAATGGGCTTTGGTTCGGTGACCCTTGGTATTTGTTTCTCGCTGGCTTGTTGCCAATGCAGCAGCGGCTGTAATGGCGGCTTGGTTGGTCCAGGGCCTGGTAGCGCGCCTGACTTTCCACGGCTGCCTTCCCGACGACTCCAACGAACTCAACTCCACCGACCAACAACTCCGACCAACTCTTCTCCCCAACTCAACTGCCGCTTTCAACTCAACTGCCTTCTCGGCGTCCCAACGCGGCTTTTATCGGGTCCAGGGCGTTCGCCCCTCCCTTCCCGGCGTGCGAGGGTAAATCCCAGGAGTGTTCGTGTTTGCATACTTTTAGGCCAAAGTCACATTTGCCACGGCGGCCGTGGGGTCTACAAAATCTACGGCCACTAGCAATTATAGGCGGCCAGTATTTCCACGGTCACACAATGTAGCAGTCACATATGTTTTTATTTTTCGGGGTGCCGCATGGCGTATTTATAAATTGTGGAGACCGAAAACGTGGGGGTGCCATACGTTCTTTGATTTTATGTCGCATGGTGACCTTAGGGCGTTCCTGCAGCGGCCATAGAATTTTCAAGGCAGACGCAAGGTGCCCGCAAGGCGACCGCAGGGGCACCCTAAGGCGAACGTGCGGCCAGACGGACGGCAATGAGTGGGTTTTTTTTTTACCAGTTCTTTTGTTTCGGCTTGTCGAATTGCTACGGCGAACGTAGAAATGAAAAAAGTTATAACTCCGCGCTATAATTCCACGGCGACCCCTACGGCCTGTAAAATATAGCCAAACGGCATAGGGCCACCCTGAGGCCACCGCAGAAACTCTGCGGCCGCCGCACGTTTCTGTCAATTCAGTGGGCGTACGGCTGCCGTATCCTCGCCTTAGAGCAAATGTGACTTAGGCCTTAGTAACCGCCATCCCTGTTTACGCCGTTCTGAGGGACCCGCCCCAACTATCAATCCTGTTTTCGTCCCAGAATATCGGGGCGGGAGTTGTCGAGTTGTTCTTTTTGTTTGTAGAGGAGGGTCGTTCTTCTGGTTATGTTTGTGGAGATGCCGTGGTTGTAGACTTTGTGGAGTTGTGGTGGAGGTGGTGTGGTTGTGGAGTTGTTGTTTGTTTGAAATAAAAGATGGAACAGAATAACGGCTCACTCAAAGATTCACAGCCCGGCACACGAATAATCCCCTTTATACATCGGTGGGGAAATCTAACCTGGAACACACACTTATTGAAATAACTGATATCTGGGGAACCTGAATGGTGGTTTGCGAATTTCCACAACCGTAACAATATATACACCTTCAATTTTATCATTATCGGATTCCTTGACCATGAAAACATCGTAGTAAACACCAAAATTGTGTTTGTAAGTGCATTAGAAGTGAAGATATACCCCAAAACAGAATTTATCGAAAGTCGGTGGTGGCCATTTTGTTTTTCGCCTCGAAAAAATTTCTCTCAAGGGTGCGAGTCTGGCACCCGGCTGATTCTGATTCAGGATAGCTCAGAGATGATGAATCAACCAAAAAACTTCATAATGACACCACAGCATGCTTTTTTACATTTCTGCTGGACGAACATCACAGCATTACATAAAAAAGGTACACAAATGGATCCTCTTAACGACAACCCAATTAGGTTACTGTACTTCCAATCATCAGCAAGGTCATGAAATCCATCATCGCAGTTGATATAAAATCATTTCTTTTTACTCCAACAGCCTCATCTCAGATCATCAATTCAGATTCAGACCTGGTCACTCAACCTTGGACATGCTGCTTTGACTCTCTCAACAATGGTGGATGCCCTAAATATCAGACATGAGATCATGGCAGTCTCTGGACATATCTCGAGCTTTTGATACATTCTGGCATCCCGCCTTTCTCTCCAAACTGTCCACCTGTGGCATCCAAGGCCAGCTCCACTCTTGCATTACTGACTTCCTCCCCTCTCACAGACAACGTGTGGCTCTCAATGGGAACCCTTTCATCTCCTCTGCCTGTCAAGGCTGGAGTACCCCAAGGCAGTGTTCGAGGCCCCATATTATTTCTAATCTTCATCAATGATCTCACTGACTCTAGAAAATCCTCTTTATCTCTTTGCTGATGATTCCACTCTGTCGTGACATCTCTCATCCTTCTGACAGACAGGCAGCAGCCTCTTCTCTCTCCTCAGACCTTTACAAAAATCGCAAACTGGTCAAACACAATTTTGCTAATGTATCCATATTGTCCACCCTTTGTATTCTCCCTTACCCCTCATCGTTACCTGTATCCCTTGTTTGTCCATCACCATGTACTTTCTCTCTCCGCCTTGCTGTTGGTGTTTCCCCTTTCTCCTGCTGTTGCGTTTGTTATGTTGTGTTCTGATTTGTTCTGTCATCGCTGTTACACGAGCCTAAACCATGTTAAAAAAAAACATTTATAAATAAATAAAACAATACCCCGACATTCGTGGCATTTTCCAGGAACCGATCCCCCGTGAATAACGGGGTCCAACAATACGCACACTTTTCCATGATAAACAAAACTTTAGCACTCACACCCACTTGTTCTCACAATGAAGAATCCCCTTCTAAGATAAAGTCAGATAAATTTCGTCTCCAATCACCATTTTCCGACAGAATTGTGTATTTTAAAAATTCAGGTTATTTAATTTTTTTTTAAATTCAGTACCATTTGATAAGTAAGGGCTGGCAGGATGGCCTTGAGCTACGCACACTAGTCTCTAGCCTGGACTTGAATCCTGATCCAGCTATAAACTTTCATCCCAGTGTTTCCCAGGCAGGATGATTCATCAATGCGTGTGCCATCCCTCAGATGGGCGTTAAACAGGGCCTTCAATCTGCTGGCATTAGTTTTTTAGTTTGTGTCTTTCATTTTGGTTGAATTGGTGTCTTTCACATCAGTTGATGTCTTTCTTGGAGATGATGAAAGAAGATAAAGTTTTTGCGCCGGATAAACATCCAGCAGTGTTGAAGGAGATGGCAGAGCAGATGAGTGTGACATTGGCAGAGCAGACGAGTGTGGCATTGGCAGAGCAGACGAGCGCGACGTTAACAAGTATAACATCATGCTTCTCTGTTCTCCCAACATAAGTCCATGGCATTGAGGTACTGCATGCCTACCTTTGCTCTTACAACGTGATGAGCCATTTTTCTCAAAAAAGCCACATCACTGATCCTGCCAGACATCAACTGGTGATGTGCACCCAAACTTTTCCACATCTGCATGTCTTCCAGGGTGTAAAACTTTCAGTAAATATAAGATAATTGACAAAATCTGGATATACAATGGTTGTAAAGTTTGTCTCGCTTCTGGACCTTGCTGTATTGAGCCATTAATATCGGTCTGTGTTACATACAACCTGTATTTTGTTATATCACTCCCTAGACAAAGCGTCCAACGTATCAACATCCATGCTTTGGGACAAGCTTTGCCCCTTATTATTTGGACATGAAAACAAACAAAGCACAATAAGTTAACTCATTGTGAATGGAGGTTCTTTTCTTTCTTTCTGTTCATCCTCCAATATGGTGGCAGCACACAAATTGGTGACATAACTAAACAACCTCCATTAGTGAATTGTTCACTTGCGAACCATCCATGGCATCAGTGAACATTTGATGTGAAACAGTAAATTGTTCACAAGCGAATTCGGCCTTATTGAGGATACCACGTCCCACATTTAAACCCGCCTAGAATTTGCATGGGGCTACTGAATAATAATTTTTTTTATAAAACGGAGAAAATTGCATGATAGCATCCAATATGTGGGTAAATAAATGATGTTGACCAAATTTAGGTTGAAAATTTATATTTGATTTTCATGTGGGTGTCTTTTTTATTACTTAAATTAACCACTGCGGAGCTCATCCCCCTCTTCAGATGGATTGTGGTGCCAGAGTGGTGCTCCAATGCGCTCCAGCAGCACTATACTCCAGTGAGTCAGTGAGGGAGTGTGCGAATCTGCATACAGATAGATCTACGTTATTATAGAGCGTTCATTCCCAGGTCTAAAAAGATTATATAGCCCTGAAATCAAAAGTGTAAGCCTAGTGTTGGCTTAGCAGCGAGGGTGGCTGGCTGAGGATCTTAGGTTCCTGAGTTTGAACCCCGTTGGTTGCTGAATTAACACCAGGTGGGGTTGACTCAGCCTGTCATCCTTCCGAGGTCAGTGAAATGAGTACTGGTGGAGGGGCACAGCATCAGCGGCACAGCGGCGCTTCCAAGAAATGATAGCTATCCGGCAGCTAAGCTGCCATACGCAAGAATAGAACAGATGAAAAGTATCTACACTGATTCTCAGATCCACTGTAATTTATATAACCTAGCAAGGTTATTTATTGATAAACACGATATTTTTTGAATTTTTCAAAATGTGCCGATGGTTCAAGGTTGATGTGGACTTTTTATTGGAGAACATGTACAAGTAACTCGATGCAGACATTTTTTGCAATGTTGTTGTCTACCCTTAGAAGTTACACAGGAAGTCACATCAATGATGTGATAGCATTCTGAGTAAAACCAAAGTGGTAGTCAACATAGTCACATGTGCAGCATAGTCACAGCTGTTGTCATTAATAACAATAATTTAAATAATAACTGGAGGCCCACACACTTTCCAGAACACTTGGGTGTATCACCATTAATCACGACATCTCAAAGCAAGAACCAATCCTGATCAAGTTGCCACTTTGACACAAGATACTTGACTGAAGGTTCCGAAATTTGGAATTTGTGCAGGATGCTGGTAATAACTCGTGAAAGACTTTAACGTCCACCAACTAATTCTGCTAGACGTAATTCCATTTTAACGTCCATCCTCGAGACGAGACGCCCATTGATGCCTCCGTCTGCATGTGAAACACCAGGATGACAGTTTATAGCTGAGTCGAGGGTCGAACCCAAGCAAGACAGCTCACATGGGAGTGCATATACATCTAGATTATTCTGCCAGCCCTTCTGTTGTCATTAATTTCCTTGTGAAGAAGACAATCATATCTGCTGAAATTCACAGCAGACGATTGATTCAATCTGTCGATGCTTGCCTTGCAAAGTTAGTTTGAATAACATAGCGTTATCAAAAATGTTCATGAATTGGTGAGCGATTTTTGAGCATTCTCAAATGCAATCAATTGCTGTCACTCGAGCAAACATTCAATGTGATGAACGGGTAATTTTGGAGATTTTCTGGATCACTGGATGTGAAATTGTAAAATAGTTGGATCTCTTTGTTGGAAATGTGTGTTTACCAGCCTAGGCCGGAGTTGTCCGGACTCGACCTCAAACTCCAACCACTGAACTTCCGCGATCATCAAAAAGTCATTTGAAGCACTGCTTGGATAGACTTCAAAATGTGCATATTGTTCAGAAATATTTGCTCTTTGATAACAGTGGTGGCTTGGAATGCAGATAATGGCTCAAGACATACCAAAGGATGATCCCTTGACCTTCCACTTCCTGGCAAAATTTTATCCAGAGTCTGTGGAAGAAGAGTTGGTGCAAGAAATTACCCAACACCTGTTTTTCCTGCAGGTAAGGCAGGCCTTTGAGCATTCTGTTAAATGTTTTGGTGAAAACAATGTCAAACCAACTATTATAGGTAACCAAAAGGTTTCTAAAATAGATGCATTTCTGTCTTCTATTTTTTTTTAATTCCCTTAGAAAAGACTATTTCATTGTTGCCATTCAAAATGCACTGTGAGGATATTTTAATTTGATCTCAATCTCAATGTTATTAACCAGTCACCTCGAGTCCTCGATGGTTGTATCATTAACCACTTTGGCCCAATCCTGGCACGTGGGAAGGTATTTTGAGTGGGGGGTGCTGAGGTGCTGTCTATTTTAGCGATGGTGTTCGAGTCGTCGTGAACCCCAACCCCGAAGCAAGATTTCCATGTCTGTGATCACTAAAAACTAACAAACGCATTTTTTAAACTTATATTTTCTTCCCCAAAGCAAAAATATTTATTATATCGTTTTAATATACATATATTTAATATAAAAAAATACTTATTTTTTTGCAGGCAGGAGGTGCTGTGCTCCTCCTGCCCGCAGCTAGAGGATGCTGCAGTGCCCTCAGCACCCCCCTTCCCACGCGCCTGGCCCAATCTGTTGTAAAATTCATGATTTGCAGACGTATTGTTGTCCACGTTAAATGTTTTGCAATTGTTATGTCCATTTGAGCAATCATTGTTGCTGTATGTCTCCAAATTGCATTCTCTTAATACAGGGACTTGCAAATCCTTGACCGACATCGAAGATCTGCAGTGATTACCTAACCAGATGGCTTGCAGGACAATTAAAAAAAAAAAGAATCACCCTTATACCCACATGTACAAAACGGGTGTGGTGAGATTGAACAGCCTCAGGAAGGTTCCACAAACCGGATTAAAGAGCAATAAAAGAGAAGACTTGTGTGCTATTGACAATTCTGACAATTTTATTTTATTTTTTTTTTACAGTTGATTGTTTTGGTATACCTTGTTTAAATGGCTCCAGTATTCTGATATCAAAACTGCTTTTTGAGAGGCCATCAATGTTTATAAAACAGATGAGCATGCAGTTCAGTGAAGAAGAAAAAGGACCTGGGTTGCTTTGTTAACACCCAATGCTAACACCTGGACAGTGCTCATGATTTGTGGACGTGAATTGGTGCCCGTTTGCACATGACTATGCCAAGGCAATTTCCACCTAATGGAGGCAAATGACTTTTGCAAACTATCCTTGTGCAAAAACGTTTTTTGAACACAAGTTTGGTGACCGTATGACAGGGATTAACATGACACCAGTTTTGCCTTTTCTCTGTGATATTCCATTAAGGAAAGGACATTTGTAAGGTGAAACAATGTTGGTGGCAATTGCTCTTTTCTCACAGGTGAAGAAACAAATTCTTGATGAGATGATCTTTTGTTCTCCAGAAGCGTCCGTTCTGCTTGCATCGTATGCTGTTCAAGCCAAGGTGGGTAATGAGATGGAGCTCTTGGTAAAATTAAAATAAAACCTGCTTTCCGATTATTTGAAGTGATTTTATTGAAATCATGAATCAGATCATGTCTGAAACGTTAAGCCATCATGCCTCGACAATTTTTGCCACCCGGAAGAACGACTTATTTGTTTTCTACAAGGTAACTTGGAGGAATAACTTTTTGACTCCCCTTTGTATGACGAGACTTGTAGTAGTGCTGAGTTTGACCCCTGTGATACTTCATGATCGTTATGTAGTCTGTTTAGTTGTCACTAAAGATATTAAACATTGTTTCGTGCAAACTTTCTCTTCTTCTCCCTGTTTATTAAAAATCTATTTGTTTGTTTATTTATTATTTATTTATTTATCACGTCTAAGGCTCATTGTGCAGCTTGCACATGTCACATGGAGGACAAGAAACATTAGATGTCATTGTATTCTTCGACATATGACCACTACGTTAGTAGGCAATGGATAAATCAACACTACATGGGATCTCAACCTGGGATCATGAGAAATCTGTGCAGGCTGGAACACCAAATGGGCCAACTTTTCTGTTTCCCACAAGTTTTGGGCCTTTCTACTTTTAAATCGTCAGCATTGGGTTTTTGAATGACCCTGAGAATGTGTTTCATTATATGTAATTGAATGAATAACGTTTTCATCCCCAAAATACTGTTTGGTTTTTGTGGGGGGTGGGGTCGGGGTTTGGGGGGTTCAGCGGTAGAAATTAGGCCTTTGGCCATTTCATATTCACATTAAGGACATAGCATTAAAACCTGTAATGAGTGCATGTTTAGTGTGAAGTCATCTTTTGTACCATTGTCATCCTTCTGAGGTCAGTGAAATGAGTACCATTGTACTGGTGGAGGGGACGGGGACACATGGATAAGAATCAGGCTCACGGGACGGCGTTGTCTCATGTAGTAGATAGATAGGTTAAGAGTGTCTCATCATGTGTTCCCCCTAATCTGAAATTGGGATTGGTAAAGTGAGCTATGGTGGCTTCTACAGAGGAATGTGGGCCTGTGTGGGAAGACTTTTATTTGTAAGAAGGCTGCTGTACGGTGGCCTGTGCTATATGTGCATTCATTCTTGTGCATGAACATAATTGGTTGAAGACAGTACCAAGCACATCAGGCCGCAATTGGTTGTGAGCACGCATATGAGATGACCGCTGGCGTTAGTCGCCAGCAGGCATGCCCACAATGGCCGTGATTTGCTGCCGACTGGCATGTGGAGCGGCAATGATTCGCCGACAGATAGGAAAAGCTGACCCAACCCCAAGGGGTGAGGTTTCAACGAGAACATGGGAGAGATAATTAAAAGCAGTGTGAGCCCGAGGCTCGGGTCGCTGTACAGTCCTCTTCTCCATCTCTGCCCTCTTCCAGGCCGCTTTCCCTACTCGCCCTGCACCAGCTGTATCTCCCCATTTGCTTACCTTTACTCCTTGCTTCAGTTTCTGTCCTCTCTGACCTGACATGAGCACCCAGCTGCTTGCCTTAAATCCTTTTTGGACCCTTTTTGGACTTCAGGCCACACTTCTCGCTCTGGTGTGCACTTGAAAGTAAATTGTTGTTGTAATGCTCATCCAGAAAGCGATCTGCTTCAATGTTTGTGGCTTGACGTCTGAATATCATTAAGTGGTTGTGGCGTTGGGCAAAAAACGTGACAATACAATGCATCTTTTTGTGCTTTTCACCATTTTTATTTGTTCCATCATCAGTCTCATTACAAACCTGGAATGCACCTTGGCCATGCCCAGATTAGTTTTCATTCCCACTGTATATTTACATTTGCTTAATTACCTCCGCCACCAACGGTGAAGGAGGTTATGTTTTTACCCCTTTCTGTCTGTTTGTCTGTTTGTGTACAGGATATCTGAAAAAGTTGTGGACGGATCCAGATGAAATTTTGTGGACAGGTTTGGTGTGTGACAGGGACGAACTGATTAGATTTTGGTGACGATCGGGATCCAGATGACTACTATGAGAATTTTTTAAGTGATTCTTCACCATTGAGAGATATGGCTAAAAACGATATATTGTTACGAATCTGGAACCCATCGCACACAACAGCCAGGGTCCCTATAGAACAGTTATATTGATAAGTCTGTGTTTCTAGTCAGGGTTCCTTCCCCTTTGTTTAATGGGTGAATAATTGTACGTGCGCTGTGAATTAATTTATAGTTCCACCTTTTGTTACATCAATTACTAAAACAACAATATCCTCCTTCGTTTCTCGTCCCACCATCATCCATCGGCACCATTAAACACGTGCGTGTCAGCACATACATGGGCGGAGTTTCCTCGGCCACCAGAGCTCTGACTCCGCCCCAGAGAGATGGAATGTTCCCCGCGACCAATGAGAGGCGAGACGTCTCAGACACTGACTTTCCCACGGACCCTGGACCAATGGGAGGTGAGACGTCTCAGACGGCGAACTTTCCCATGGCCTCTCGACCAATGAGAGGTGAGACGTCTCAGACACCGACTTTTCCACGAACGCCGGACCAATGGGAGCCGAGACGTCTCAGACGGCGATCCTTCCCATGACACCCCAGCCCGCAGAAGAAATGCAATACAAGTAATGCCAGGGCCTTGGAAACAGCGTCAGGGTTGGGCGATCGGGTTTGAGGTGCCGGAGATCGACTCTTCTGGTCTGGTCGGCTTGGCAGTGCTCGGGTCGCCTCTCATCTCGTCCACCTGGCGTCCAACGCTTTTCCTCCGTCCCTGGTGCTTGGAGTGGCATCGTGTTGCGAGTTCGAGTCCCGTCGAGCCGGATCGTCAAAGACCACACGAGGTGGACAGGTCCAAGCGCATGCTCTGGTCTCTAGCTCACCTGTCCTTGAGCTGAAGGCCTTCAATAAAGACCATTGGGGTCCGTGTGTGTGTGTGTGTGTGTGTGTGTGTGTGTGTGTGTGTGTGTGCCCGTCTGTAAGTAGAAATTGTTAAGTGCTTGCTCTTTGTACATTGCATGACTATGTTTGGGGTTAATTCTGCTCTGTGTCTCCCCTTTCCCTATTGTAAATATATCCCCCGTTAAATGTATCAGCTCGTTTCTGTGTTTTCTCCATTGGTTTGGCACGGTGCGTGTTGGGGAATTAAAGAAGGCCGTTGTTGCTGTAGTTGTGTGCATTTGGACCGACGGGACCTCGGTAACCATCCGCTCGGGTTACGCATGGGTTGAGCATGGAAACGACTCGTCCCGTTTGAGTTCCGTTGAGGGTGTGAATACTCAGTAGTTCGCCACGTGGGCCTCTAGGTATTTTGAAGTTTGGCAAATAACCCTGTACCACGTGGTTTATTTATTGACGCTTCACGGTCCTGTAAGGGACCCGTACCCTCGGATTCGTCCGAGGGTGACGATCTAGATTCCGGGTGTTCGGTAGAGTCGACCCTACTGCTCCACCAAGCGGTCGTGCTCGCTGCCGACGCCCGGCTCCACCACATTACTGTATAGCCTGATATTTCACAAATGTATTGGGACCGATATGTTCTCGTGGACCAGGCATTACATGGTGGAGGTGCCTTTCTAGTTTTACCTGTTACCCTCATCAAACTGCAATGAGATCACAGCAATATTAAAGAAAGGCGCTTCCTTTTTTTTTTTTTTCATACCCTCTTCCTCATACCACCTCCCCCCCCCCTTCCTCTTCTTCCTCCTTCAACTTTCTGCTCCTTGTAACAGACATAAGAATAGCTCTCCTGTTCCCTCACAAAACAAAGCATAGTTCTCTTCAACCCCATTCAATACTTTGTGCCAAATTTTTGACAAGATGCTTAGAGAAAGTTTAAAATGCAGACGAGTTACCCAGATGTGAACACATTATCCTTTTGCGACACTTGGGCTTCAGATGCTGTTCTATCCTGTTTTTTGTACTGATGTGATATCACACGTCTTGTGCAATGTATACTGCAAGGTATATGCCTTTTATTTTGACAAATAGTTGTTTATTTTTTTAATAAACCTTTTTGGTGTCATATTGACTTGCTCACATCACACGCATGTTGGTGACAGGTAACTGTTAATGCAATGTATGCTGATGAAATTGATATGTTTGCATGTATAGTCATCAATAACTCACTTCCTCCAAATGTTTTGTGGATCATTGTAGCATGAATATAATATTTTTTATTTCTATTCCTCAGTTTGGCGATTACGATCGCATTGTTCACAAGTTGGGATTTTTAACTCAAGAAGAACTTTTGCCAAAGAAGGTACCAGCAGCACCACTTCGTACTCTGAGAGAATGTTGGGATTAAAGCTTTGCAAATGGGATGGGATGGGAGGGATGGGTGTTAGGGTGGTTGGGTCAGAGGGAGGGGCAGGTGTTAGGGTGGTTGGCTCAGAGGGAGGGGTAGTGATTGGGGTGGGAGGGGGAGAGGGAGGTGGATGGGGCTTAACAATGAGCGAAAACTTTTACAACCTCCAAAAATATCTGTGTGTCGAATTTGTGTTTCAAGGCTTGTTATAATGATTTGCCAGGCAAAGTGCAATGTATTTCTTGATGATAATTTTATTTTTATTGTCATAAATTATAAATGTTTATTATGGGGCTGGCAGGATAGCTCAGTGTTCCAGGGCGAGCAGGCTTCCCTTCTAAGCTAGCCCTTCATTGGTTTGATTCTCAGTGCGATCGGATCCAATCAAAATTGCAGTCCTCATTTACATATATCTCGTGCCATTATCCCCACACTTTTTAAAAGAAACTGGGGGGAGGGGGGGTTGGGGGCAATTACAAGCACATTGTAAAACATTTTTAAATGAAACTTTGTGTACACAATCAACATTGGGGATGCATGGAATATCTAACAATTTTTGGGGGATTTGCCCCCTGGTTTCATGCCTCAGAGGGTGGGGACTTAAGATCAAAGGGGTCAAAATGGGGAAAACAATTAACTCAAAATTTGATATTCCTGGTGGAACTTTTTGCCATCTTTCAACTTTGCTTAAGGTGGGAAGCGTGGGGATTTGCGATGGTGCACCATCAACTTCGATCTAGTCATATTCTTCCATCGTCCTTTGGAGTGAATGGCTGGTTGTCCCTTTTGCAATGTGGATACTGAAGAGTTTTCATCATCTTTAGCTAAAGTAGCCCTTTTAAGCAAGCAAACTGAACAAAATCTTTCCAGCACCATTACAGTGTATGATTGGTAAATTATATTTAATTATTTCCCTTCCTGTTCTGTCACCCTGTTGTGAACCTCAGATTTTTTATTGTACACTTGACCCATTCTCTCTTTGCAATTCTCATGTCCGTGACTTTCATGTAACCTGTTCGCCCTCCTCTGTGGTGTGGTGTAGTGCATTGCCATTTTTTTTCCTCATCACTGTCACCAGGTGATCAACCAATACCAAATGACAGCACAGATGTGGGAAGAGCGCATCACATCCTGGTATTCCAATCATCGTGGTATGACCAGGTATCATTTCCCACCTCCTGCTGCTTCTGCTTCTTCTTTTTCTGCACTTTGTCCGGTGTTTAAAAAACATGTTATTCTCAAGCTCATGTAAGTGCTTGCACATTAATCATATGCAGAATAAGGGTGTTAGGAGACATCAGTGTACTTTTACATAAACTATCATGAATGACATAAGTAATGCTGGATGCATTAACATAGTATATAGGATTTGAATCTGCAATCCGAGCATCTTGAGCTCTGAGCTCAGATGGGAAGACCAAGCCGGTCAGTGAATGAGTTTTTTTTATTTTTTTTTTGAAAAAATTCACCTGCCACACTGCTTGTATATTTGATGAAAAAAATTTTGGAATATAAAGTTGAGGCTTGTGGAAGAGCTAGAACACTGAATAGATCAGGACGCAACAGAATAAAAGGACAGAACAGTACAAAGTGGGGGGAAACACCAACAACATGGTTGAAGAACAAAATAGAGGGAGACCTGGACAAATAAGGGATGTGGGGAGGAAAGAGGAGTAGGGGAGGACCCATGGGGTTGATAAGATGGATACAGAAGGAAATTCTCAGGAAGGAAAACTAAATTTTGAAGGTGATGGGATTAGGGTGGGGATTGGGAGGGGTTAATGGGTAGAAAAGATTATGGTTTTGGATGAGGATGATCTGAGAAGATGGTGAACAGCTGTCTTGAAGACCTGAAGGGAAGAATGAGATTGAAGAGAATGTGGAATTTGATTCTATAGGTGGAGAAAAAAAAGAGGAATGAATGAGTGGAAGTGAGCAGTGATCCTGGATTTTTAGTTTCACCAGAAGGAGGTTGCTGCTGGACTGTGTGCCCTGCAGAAACAGAGGGGAGGTGGAGGGACAAAGCATGGAAAGAGCAGAGGCTGCAAGGCCAGAAAGGAGGTGGTAGAAGACAGAGAGACCACCGACCTCTCTACAATGGAAAAATGATAAGCCTATGGACTCGGCTTCATTACGGGAGATTTCAATGATCTTGAAGGCCTTGTTTTCCATTGCGTAAAGCTGAGCAAGATGTGAGGCCGGGTCGCTAGCCCAGAGGGGAGAGCAGTACTCCATGAAACTGCAGATGAAGGCCTCGTCGGTAGATAGGAGTTCAGGTGTGCCAATGAGTTCTTTGTATGATGCAAGATGCCCAATGGGCAACTGGCTTTCGAAGCCAACTTTGAAATGTGGTTTGGCCCAAGAAAGATCATGCTTGAGAGTGAGACCCAGGAGTTTGAACTTCCTCAATGGATTTGTTAAAGTAGATGGATGGGTTTGCCATACCATACTTTCAGAGATAGAGATTGAGAGAGGATTGAAAGACATATTCCAACTACGAGAGTAGAGGAAGTCAAAAACTCAAGAGTAGAGTTGGCCTTGGATACCATCGGCAGAAAGTTTGGAGAGCAAGTGGGATGTCAGAACAGAATGTGTCAAATCCTCGAGATCTGTCTCGAGAGACAGCCTGAACTCATGTCTGATAGAGGGCTTCCATCCATTGTTGAGAGAATAAGAGCAACATGCCCAAGGTAGTATTACCTGGTCTGAAACCTATTTGATCTGAGATGAGGCTATTGGAGAAGAGGAAGGATTTCATATCAACTGTGATGATGGATTCCATGACCTTGCTGATGATTGGAAGCAAGCTGATAGGTCTGTAGTAAAGGGGATTGTTTGTTTGTTTTTTTTTCACCTTTTTGATGTAATGCAGTGATGTCGGCTGATTTCCAAGAACATTTAAGTTGATGTATGACAAATTATACGGAAAAAATAGCAGAGAGGATGGGCAAGAACAGCAGAGTAGGTTTTCAGGACAGCAGAGCAAGCAAGAACAGCAGAGCATGTGAGCTGATGCAGTCCAGTCAAGATGCATAATCAGTCAGTGTTGCCAGAAATCTCTTCACCTTCTCAAGTGTAAAATACACAGAGTCCAGGAGCAGTTGGGTACGATTGGGTAGGGTTGGTACAGAGAGTGAGGGGTTGGGGACACAATATTTGAAAGCAAACACCTAATTGAGACCATCAGCCTTCTCACAAGTGCAGTCGGTTGTGATGGCATTTGAAGTGAGGGAAGGAATGGAGGGGGAGAATATTCCAATGCTGCATGTAACAAGGCACAACCAAGTGTTAGAAGAGGGAGACAAGTTTGAGAAATTAAATCTTGAGGTTGGACAGATGTTTTCTTGCTCTCCTGAGAGTGGACATACACTTTTTGCAGGCTTTGTGGAATGATATGAGATTACCTCCATACATTGTTGGGAGAACAGCAGAGCAGGTTTTCAGGACATGTGAGCTTTCGGAGCAACTGTTGGGTTTGCTTTCCAGGAAGAGACAACATGGGATGAATCTGTGCATAAGGGAGAGCAGGTTTCTGTGGAAGAATTTCCTGGCTATGGTATATCAGGGGCAGTAGGTATTGGAGACCAGCCCTGAGACTGATAGCTGCTTGCAGTCTCTGCCAAGCTGCCTGAGTGAACTGCCAGATTCACCGACTCAGAGAGCTCTCTGAGAATAGCCAGGGAGATGTTGACTCTCACAAGCACATTATAATGTTTTCAGATAATTATCAGATGAACCAGTTGGTGAAGGGGAAACTTTTAAAGGGTGGGCGAGTGGGGATGCAGAAAGAGGGGAGATTACATTGAGGGATGCTGAAGAGGGGGATACATTGTAGGGGTGGGGTTGGAAGGACGCGGGCTTGTAGGATATGTGGTCGAGCACTGACACGGATAGGTTTGACACTGGAAAAAAATGTGAAGGGGATTTGATTCAAATCAAATCTCTGAGAGACATAAGCAGACAACCTCTGCAAACTGGACTTCTCAGGATTCCCCAATTAGACATATTGAGATAAAGATCATGGGAATGGTTGAAGGAATTTTTGTTGAAGGCACAGAGAAAGGTGGTCCTGTAGGTATGGTGGAAGGGTTGGACCAAGCGGTGGAAGGGTAGGTGAGAGAAAGGTTTGTTCAATATTCTTTGTGAAGAAGAAGATGAAGATGAATAGATAATGAAAAAGAAGGTGGGGTACTCATGACAGAGAAATAAGGAAAGTGAAGCATTTTAAACTGCATTTAAAAGCTTTTAAAGAAAGAAGCATTTCCTTCAATGAAGATTCAGTTTGGAGATATTGAGAAAAGGGAAAGATAATGGATGAAGTACAGGAATTACAGGGAAAAAGCAGAATGAAATTGTTTTGGACTGAAAAATGAAGTTTATTATTATTATTTTTTTGAAGTAAGGAGAGGGAATTGGATAACGTTCAGGTCAAGTCAGGTATGGGAGCATGTGCTGGAGCAGCGCCTCACTGCGTCCACTTTCCGCCGGTACTCCAGGGGTCTCTGGCTTCCCACAGGCAGATGCCTGGCCCATCCCTATCTCCTTGAGATTCTGATCAACCTGCTGCAACCACGAGGCACATGGTCGGTCCATTGGCCTCCTACACTCACGAGGCTGCCTCGCTGAGAGAATCTGGTGAGCAGGATCAGCGTCAGGTTAACGAGGCACATGTCCATACAGCCACAGCTGATGCTCACTGACTATGCAGGTAACAAATCTCATTTGAGTCTCCCTCAGCAACCGCTCGTTGGACACAAAGTCCTTCCAGCGATAGCCAAGGATTCTCCGAAGAGACCTGGTACCAAAGGAAATAAGTCTCCATCTCAGATCTCTGGTTAGAGTCCAAGTCTCACATCCATAGAGCAAGACTGGAAGCACCAAGGACCTGAAGACTCGGACTTTCGTCTTCCTGCACAGGTACTGACAGCGCCACACGCCATGATCCAATGAATGTATGACTCCCCAGGCCCGACCCAGACGTTTGTTGACCTCTGGCTCACAGCCAGCAGTGTTTCTGAACAGGCTGAGTGGGGATTTGGGGTGGAGTTGGCGTCAAGACTGAAGGGTACCTGATAACTTTTAAGAGGCAAAAAGGACAAAGATTTAGGAAGAAAAGAAGTGGAATGAAAAACAATCTCAAAAGCGAAACGTTTTGTTACGGTTGTGGGGGTAGATGGAGGAATTTCAGAGCAAAGTTAGGATTGTATGGAGTTGCTTGGTTTGTGGATGTGTGGGAGACATCTCGGTGTAAATAAAATTAAGTAAGGAGACTGTGAGCTTAAGTGTTACTTGTTCCCACACGGGGGTGGTGCTGTGTTAATTACATCGGGATTAAGGCCAATTTCCCCCAGTATGTAATTGCCCCCTGTGACCTTTTCCTGCGTTTGTGCATTTACAAGCCAGGAATGAAAGAATTATGTTTTTATAAGAACAACGATAACAACATGCCGCAAGTCCAAGCAGGTGAGAATCCCCGCCTTCCCAGATTCGTACCAGCAAGTCACGCCCCCAAAGCTGATAATTGATGAGTGTGACGTGTTGGGGGGTGGGCAGGGGGGGGCATGGAGGACAGACAGGAGTAGTGACAGGACACTGTTGGTGAGAAACGTGGCTGGGACAGAGGATCTCTCTTTGCTCTTCTCTTGGCACGACGAAATGGTCGTGTGATTCTCGTGTTGTGCTGTAAATTTGCCTGCGTGCTGGGCAAGATGCTAGTCATTGACTGTTCGGCTGAACCGTGAAGTGTGTACGTTTCTGAGGAGGGAAGCAGAGCATTCCTCATGCCCTCACGCGGCCTCAGAGATCGTCTCGGCGTGTGGTCAAGGAAGGTGGACGATCGTTGAGCGAACCTGTTGCAAGAGAGGAACATTTGGCATATTCGTTCCTGAGAAGAAGCTGTATGGCGGTTGGTGAGCCCTGATGTTGAATACCGCCTCACAAATGACCTCACGTATGTTTACCGCCCGGAGACCGGCTCTGTGCCATTTTCGGTGCATCTTCCCGCGCAGGATGACGCGACTCGATCGCAAAGTTCAAGAGAGACCACCTCTGGACAAATCTAAATGCCAGAATAAAGGGAGGATTTGGTTTTCTTTTGTTTTCCCCTAGTCTGTATTAAAGTCCGTGTGTATAGGTGCCTCGACTTTAGACTTTAATTAACCTCACATTTTATTATTACATTTTAAATTATTGCCCTTGTAAATATTTAATCTATTTTCATTACATCCCCTTGCTTATTTTAAGTTGCTGGTGTCCTTGTATCTGTCGTGGGTTCGAGTATAAACCCCTTGTGCTGTGCAACCATTTGCTCTGTCCGTGCCCTCCTGTGTGCTCCATAATATCTGAGGATCACATGTTTCCTCGAAGGAAAACCGCTCGGCGATCCAGCCTGGTCGGTGTTAACCGCCCGTCCACGACAATTGAGTCGGGGGGCGGGGGATTAACCTAACCGCCAGGGCCACGACAGTATTTTGCTTGCTGGCTATCCGAGGAGTCAACCTGAACTATATAAAACCAAATTTGACACAGTATAACAAGGTACGATTTAACACAGAAAATTGTACTAACATATAAATGGTAACGCAGAGACGAAAATATAACAGAAAAATATGACGGATCCGGTTTGGAAAACTTAGCTTTGATTGAAGTGGGCGAAGCAGTTACATATTCGATTACATTTGGAGCAACCTGGAACTGGTATTTATGGGAAGAGAAGAGAAGAGAACAAATGTATTGGTATGGTATAATACGGGATTATTAGGAAAACTTAGCAGTGAAAGGGCATACTCTTGATATACTGGGAGCAAAAAACCTGCAAACATTATTGCAATGAGGGAATCTAAACCTGCTTTTGTGCGATGAAATCTATATTATAAAGCAGGAGTTTCCATCCATCCATCCATTTGTCCGTCCACCCCGAACTGCTCCCTCAGTTTTGAGACTAGCCCCATCTAACCTGTGGAATGTTTTGGAGTCCCAGTGGATGTCCAAAGGTGAGTGAGAGGTTTCATGAATACCTCAATACAATTATGATTTTGACTTTCGATCTGTACGAAACTTCTCCCGATCCAGAAGTAAACACAATCATGCTCAGGTCAGATGTGGGAGCATGTGCCGGAGCAGTGTGTCACTGCGTCCACTTTCCGCCGGTACTCTAAGGGCCTCCATCTGGCCATCCCCCAGGCAGATGCCTGGTCCATCCCCATCTCCTTGAGATTCCAATCAACCTGCTGCAACCACGAGGCACATGGTTGGCCCGTTGGCTTCCTCCACTCATGAGGCTCCCTCGCTGAGAGAATCTGGTAAGCAGGATCAGCGTCAGGAAAACACATATACATGACCATACAGCCGCAGCTGATGCTCACAGATGATACCGGTATCAAATCTCATATCAGTCTCTCTCAGGAACTGCTCTTTGGACACAAGGTCTGTCCAGCGATAGCCAACAATTCTCTGAAGAGACCTGGTTCCGAAGGAGTGAAGTCTCAGATCCCTGGTCAGAGTCCAAGTCTCACATCTGTAAAGCAAGACTGGAAGCACTAAGGACTTTTAAGTCTTGGACTTTTGTCGTCCTGCACAGGTACTGACAGTGCCACACCCCATGATCCTGTGAATCCTTGACTCCCAGGCCTGACCCAGACGTCTGTTGACTTCTGGCTCACAACATGCGGAGACATGAATATCATTGCCAAGGAAAGTGAATCTCTCCGTGACCTCAATATCCTCACCACAAATGGGTGCAGACAAGATAGCAGCATCAAAAATGTCATTGAAAGCCGGGATCTTAGTTTTGATCCAGGAAACTCGTAATCCCAGTGGTTCTGACTCCTCATTCAGTGCCTCGAGGGTCTCCATAAGGATAAACAGCGTCATAAGGATGCGACTCGATCATCTGCGAAATCAAGCTCAGAGATCTTGACATTCCCAAACGATGCACTGCAACTTGATCTCTCCAACATCTTCCCCAGAATCCAGTCCATACAAATGTTGAAAAGTGTGGGGACCAATACACACATCCGACGAACTCCAGTAAGAAATGGAAATAAGAAAAAGAGCAATCAGAGATTGTAGACCCTTACCAGGACTTGCTTTGTGTGGTGTTGTGTGTTGTGTAGTGTTTGTGTAGTTTTGTGTGGTGTTTGTGTACTGGTGTGTTACATAATAAGGGACACAATTAGAATTGCTACTTTATAACTGCTGGCAGTGATGACTGGGTACCGAGACGTCCCGCTTTGGTGCAACCCCGCTTTGATCGGACGGACACCTGACCCGACCCATGACTTTTCTTTATTATTATTCAATTGAATTCAGCATGGGATTAAAATAAATTCAATTCAAATCAAATGGAAGACCAAATCAGAACAGTCCTGCATTGGAGTAATCAGAAGGAACCCGAACAAGCAAAAATAAACGATGAAGTCATCATGAGGAACCTGGATAGGATTCACATTTCAGCTGCTACTTTACCCTCAAACCCATCCAGGCACAGCCAAGTGAGCCTTATTCAAAAAATAAAAATTAGAAATAAAACACCCAGATGAAAAAATTAAATAATTTTGGCTGATAGACCATGTATCCAAGCATGTTGAAATTTAAAACATGTATTCCCCATCACTGCGAGGTGAAAGGTCCATCACTGCTATACAGAGGTCCATCACTGCTAATTTTCAGAGATCCAGAGGTCGATGACTGCTAATTGTGAAGTTTCTTGTTGATTTGAGAAAGCGGTTCCAGAGAAAACATTATTTCATATTTTTCTTAAACACAATATGGCTGCCAAACTGTGTGACATCAATTATTCCTTTAAAACCTTGTACATACATGACTTGGGGAACATTTGTGTGAAGTTCCCCTCAATCTGTCCAGGAGAAGAAGATTTTTAAAAATATGTTTGAGGGTAAATTCAATATGGCTGCCAAACCATGTGACCTATGACATCATATGTGTGAACCTTTTCTTCCTCATGGATAGGCGGTCATATGTGTAAAGTTTTTCGCCTCTATCTGTTCAGCCATTTCTGAGAAGATTTTTGAAGGTTTCAAAAAAACAAAAAAAAACAATATGGGTGCCGAATCATGTGACTGATGTCATCAAAAAAAAATTTGTGGACCATTTTATCCCAAGATAACCCTCAAAAATTTTCATACTGATCAGATGTAGCATTCTACATATGCAATTATGACGTCATAACGAAGGCACCTATGATCAAATCATAAAAAAATCACTCATTCCCCATGAGGAGTACTTGCTATGTGCCAAGTTTCAATTTTTTCCTTGGTGCAGTTTCAGAGATAGAGGTCCAAAGTTTTTCTGTTTTTCCAAAATGGCTGCCACACCACTTGACCTATGACGTCAAAATTATCATGACAACATTCTGCATTAGCAGTCGCACCAATGGTGAAAATTTCGTCTCAATCCGACAAGCTCTTGCGGAGAAAAACACGAAAGTTCTGTGCGGACAAACAGACAAACAACAAATGGACCTAAATGCAATACCCTCTCCTTCGGTGAGGGTAATTAGTCGTCATGGAGAATATAGTTTTAAATTTCAACTTGATTGGACGCAAGTCTAGCAGCCAGAATTATTTAATATTTTGATTCTTGGTTCATGGATTTAATTCAAACTTGGTGCATATACAGTGCCTATCGAAAGTCTGCACCCCTTTCAAAATGTTCACCTTTTGTTTCCTTGTAGCCTGGAATCAAATTGCATTAAATCGGACTTTTTCCACTTTTATTTCCACATTGTAACTCACAACTTTCAAGTGGAAGGCAAATTCTACAAATTTTGAAAAATTGATTAAAAATATAAAACTTGAATATCTTGGTTGGGCGAGTGTCCACCCCCCCCCCCCCCCCCCAAGTTCATCCTTGGAAGCACCTTTGACAGCAATTACAGCTGTGAGTCTGTTTGGATCTGTGGCGACCAACTTCACACAACCCTGGTTGGTCGATATTTTCTCATGATATGTAAAAAACTGTTCAAACTCAGTCAAATTGTGTGGGTAACGTTGATGGACAGAAATTTTCAAGTGATGCCACAGATTTTCGATTGGATTTAGGTCAGGGTTCTGACTGGGTCACTCAAGGACATTTATATTTTTGCTCCTTAGCCACTCAAGTGTAGCTTTGGCTGTGTGCCTCAGGTCGTTGTCATGCTGAAAGGTGAACTTCCATCCAAATTTCAGCTTTCTTGCAGAGGGCAGCAGGTTTTCCTCTCGGATTTTCCTGTATTTAGCTTCATCCATTTTCCATTCTATCCTGCTAAGTGCCCCACCACCATGCTTCACATTAGGGATGGTGTTCTTTGTGTGATGTGCTGTGTTGGGTTTGCACCAAATGTAACGTTTTACATTGAGGACAAAAACTTTCATCTTGATTTTGTAAGATCACAAAACTTTTTGCCACATGGCTTTAGAATCTCTGGAGTGGTTTTTTGCAAACCTCAAACGGGACTCAAGGTGAGCTTTTTTGAGTAATGGCTTCCTTGTTGCCACCCTACCGTACAGGCCAGACTTGTGGAGTGCTTGGGATATTGTTGTCACATGCACACAGTGACCAGTCTTTGCCATAAAGGCATGTAGCTCTTTAAAAATTGCTATTAGCCTCTTGGTGGCCTCTGATCAGTCTCCCCCTTGCTTGGTCATCTAGTTTGGAGGGGCAGCCTGATCTAGGCAGGGTATTGGTGGTACCATATGCCTTCCACTTTTTATCCCTCGCCGTGTGGCGGAAGGGGGATATTGTTGTCACCCAGGTCGTCTGGCTGTCCGTCCGGGCGTCAATATTAATAGCTGTGAGTGCGATAACTCATAAACTGTTCGCCATATCGATTTGAAATTTGAGTCACACATGTACCACCTGAAAAGGAAGAACCCTATTGATTTTGGGCGTGGCCGGATCCAAGATGGCCGACTGGGGTGGCCATCTTGAAACACAATGTTTTTTCGCCATATCGATTTGAAATTTGAGTCACACATGTACCACCTGAAAAGGAAGAACCCTATTGATTTTGGGTGTTGCCGGATCCAAGATGGCCGACTGGGGCGGCCATCTTGAAAAAAATGTTTTTTGTAATAAATGGAAAACTGCTTATCTGATTTCAATTATTTTTGGTTACTACGTTCCTCACCCCTGAGGAACTTTTTCGAGATGATGACCAAAAGGTGTCTTGTTTCCAATTCACCTCCCTCATTATCGGGAATATGTATGACCTTTTTCATTCAATGGCGGGGGATTCCCCATCTCTGATGGTATATTTAATGATTGTCTTGACTGTGCTCCAAGGGATATTCAAGGCCTTTTAAATATTTTATACCCATCCCCTGATCTGTGCCTTTCCACAACTCAATCCCGGAGATATTTTGAAAGCTCCTTGGTGCTCATGGTTGAGTCTGCTGTGAAATGCACTACCCAGCAGAGGAAACTTACAAGAACAGCTGATTTTATTCAGAAATAATTAGGATCACTACAATTTAACACAGGTGGAGGCCAATTAACTTGGTGTGTGATTTTGAAGGTGATTGGTTACACCAGAGATAATTTACAATTGCTATTATAAGGGGTGGACACTTATCCAATCAAGATATTCTAATTTTGGATTTTTAATTAATTTTCTGAAATTTGTGGAATTTGTTTTTCACTTCGAAGTTGTGGTTTACGATGTGTAAGTAAAGGTGGGAAAAGTCTGATTTTATGAAATTTAATTCCCAGCAATAAGGCAACAAAAGGTGAAAATTTTGAAAGGGGGTGTAAACTTTCTATCGGCACTGTATGGGTAATGATGTGCTAATGTTGGCAGAGGCATATCTGGTGACGTCGCGATGTCGAAGAGTGCTCTTATAGTTAATAACTGTAATGAGATCCCATGCCTTTTTCAACAGAGATGAAGCTGAAATGGAATATTTGAAAATTGCACAAGATCTCGACATGTATGGCGTAAACTACTTTCCCATAAAGGTAGGATAGAATGTCTAATACTCGCTTATTTCTCTTCATTTGCCTTTTCATGCTTAAGCTTGTGAGTTTGTAATGTAGTCTGCACGTGCCTGTCATTGATACTCTGATAACAGCATCAGGTCAGAGCGTGAACACTGATCTCTCCTTATGTCCTTATCCTGCTTTTGTAATACCTGGGCAAGCTCCTCTGTGAGCCTTGGATCACTAAAATATAAAATGAATCTTCACAGACTAACCTGTGTTTCATATGCTGCTAAACTGATGTAACTCGTGTTTAATAAATACATGGAAAGAAAGGAAGAGTGTAAGATCTTTCATCGTTTGTGTGGATTACTTCCTGTTTGTTATTTTTGCCACATGAAAATATGTTCATGCATCCCAGGAGTCCGAGTGGTCCTGTTAATAACAGCGGTTATCATCAGGTGTGTGTGACCCTTTTTTATATTGAAAACTAACATTTCTCCCAAACCCCACCCCCCCCACCTCAACACACCCTATTCCCACACAAGGATAAGAAATCTTTGGATGTTTTGCTTGGAGTTGATGCCCTGGGATTGAAGATTTATGATCCTAGTGACCGTCAGAATGCCAAGAAGTCCTTTCCTTGGAGTGGCATAAAGAATGTGCAGTACAGCGACAAAGAGGTGTGACACAGGTGACACTAAGAAGCTTGCTTTTGACTCTCACAGTGAATGCAATGCTGGCTTTACTATTTTTACATTCACTGATAATGTGCTACTTTCTGCAGTTTACAATCAAGCCACTGGATAAGAGTGCAGAAGTTTTTAAATTTTATTCATCCAAGCAGCGAGTGAATAAGTTGGTAAGTTGTTTTTTATTTTTTGTTGTTGTTGTTTACCCACCTGCACACTTTCTCTACTCTATGTGCATACCGTATTTTCCGGTGTATAAACCACACTTTTTTATCGGCAAAAAAGGTAAAAGTTGGGGGTGCGGTTAATACTCGGGTATAGAAAAAAATCACTTAAAAACGATCAATGCTGAATTTCAATTATGTTCCAAATGAACACTTTTGTAGCAGTCGGAACTGCTGTTAAGCTCAATTCCACCGTTTAAATTTTGAAAATTGGTTCAGGTTAAGACTGCACAGCGTTTTATTTACCGTGTGCGGAAATTAAATGTCACGCCCGAAGACACCCGGAATTTAGGTGTGTGGCGTATATAGAGGCTCACGGCTCTGAAAATGCCATTAAACACAAGATATGAAGAACACCTGGTCTCACATCAAAGGAATAATTATTCACAATAGCTAGAGTCCAATAACGGAGCACCAACCTCAAATAAGCTTGCGTGGCAAGCTTCCCTCGTATGTCGTGTTCAAGAGGAAAACACTGCCCAAAAACAAGTTTTTCATGCGCAGCAGAAGGGGTGGATAGAGGAGGGACTTGTAGTGGTGACTACCTTTTTACACGCCTCATTTTCTACATGAACATCCGATGCAGGCAGAATTAACCCACCAAACTTATTCCTTACATTATGACGCTATGCTAGACAGCAGAATGTCGTTTAAAACTAGGAACAGCCAATCAACTCCAAGTACTTTTCTATACGAGAGCAGGAAATGGACTTAAAAGGAAAAATAATAATCTCATGAGAGCGAGGAACCATGTGGGATGGTGAAGCTTTAAGAAGTACCAGTGCTGTTCGGTTCTTTTGGCTTCATTTGGTTCTCTTCATTCTTCCTGGTTCTCTTTGTTTTCCCTCGTTTCTATCAGTGGATCCTTACTTACTTCCCGCGGATTACTCGTGTTGACCAGACGAACTTTCTTACTTCGCAGGCCTTTGTATTCGACCCAGGTTCGAGGAACATGAGCTGCATCTCGGTGGAACCACCACAGACGAACTTTCCTATTTCCCAGACTTGGTATTTTTATCAGTTGACAATCAACATTTCATGACGTGTTTCCCGCTGGGATTTTCGACCCGGATTTCGAGGAGCATTGACCACATCCGTCTTGGTTGAACTTTCACCATTATTCCCGTCGCTACGTTGGCTGAGCATTATGTTGACTGGGAGACTGCCGGCACTCATTGGGAGGATGAGAAAGGTCGACCTTCCGATGATCTGCGGCTCGATTGTCAAGGTGTGGGAGGAGATACCGTCGGACATCATCAAGCGAGCATTTCTGAAATGCTGCATCTCCAACAACATGGACGGCACAGAGGACAACATCATTTGAGAGGTGGATGCTGCAAATGACGGTGACAGTGACATGGACAGTGACTTGCTCTATCCTTATTCGGACAAGCAGTTAGTGCCATCTTCGACGAGGTAAGCATTGATGAGGATTTCCTCTGGTTTAGCTGAAAAGCTTCATCAAACCCAAACAGCCCTTTTCAGGGCCACAAATCCACAAGAAATATGTATGATACCGGTTTCAATCCCTTTTCTTCCTTTTTCTCGGAACAAAAAAAAATCCTCTTTGTAATATTAAAAAAGAAGAAAGAAAAATAATAACTTCTTGGTATCCTCTCCTCTCTCTTCAACTTCTTGAAAATGAGGATAGGACTGTTAGATGAAATTAAGTGGACATCGCAGTAAGTTTGTTGATACCTTCTTCACTCTGTTCCATACAAAGTTAGTGTACAAATGTATTTAGATCTAGATCTGAAAATAAAATGATCAATGTATTCATTTCTTTTGAGGGTGAAAATCAGGGGTGCGGTTAATACACCAGAAAATTTTATTTCATTTTTTGAGGGTGAAAAACATGGATGCGGTTAATATACGGCCACGATTTATACACTGGAAAATATGGTATGTATTGTTGTAGTCGTTGGGTTCATCCCAGTTGCCTGGTCCAAATCTGATGAACCGCGTCAAAGCGGTCATGCCAGCCAACTGAATTGTGCTCTGAGCTGGATTGTGGGCCTGTTTGCTATGATACCTTGTTCCAGTGGAACAGCAGAGCCAATCAGGTGACACGCTAATCAGTGCCGTAAGACCGATTATACTAATTAGCGATCCGAGTGAAATTGCCAGATGCAGGCACGGTCTCGTACTGGGCATTAATCGCCTAAACCCAATCTGTCCTTTAATGGACGTGTATAACTCCTTTAACTCTCGATGAGGGGTGGGAATACTGTCTTTAAAAAAAAGAAAAAACTATTCCTTTTTGTAGAATACAGAATACAAAAAAGATGCTCACAGTCCTCCAGAAACCAAGTGATTTTATAAAGTGTATTTGCAAGAACAAAAGAGGTGGGAATACAAAACGGGAAGCAATGCAATTATTTATCCCCACTACCCATGTGCATCCCAAGTCACCAAACAAATGGAGATTCTTATCTAATTATGAACTTAATGGGCCCTCATTCACACCAGTAGATAGATAAGAGAGAATCGGACAAGCCTGAAATACCCTCGCTGCACCTGGCAGGACGCAGCTTAGTCCTAGGTAGAGATATTGTTACGGATTTGGAAACCTTGTTCACACAAGCAGCCAGAGTCCCCGTAGTTCAGTTATTTCGATAAGTATGTGTTAATAGTTAGAATCCTTCCTTCTGTCTAATGGGAATTACATGTGTGCGTTACGAGTTGTTTTTTTAGCTAGGTTTTTCCTCATCAACAACAACAACAACTACTACTACATCCATGACAACAACGCCACCGTCGCCGCACTCAACCGGTCGCCATTGCCCACGTGTTTTCGGTTGAAGGCATGGGCGGAGCCCCCACGCTTCAGATCGAGACTCCTTCCCAAGGAAGGGCATGGACCGTTTCCTCCAGCCAATGAGCGAAGGGCAAGCATGACACGCATGCCCCAGCCAATCGGGAGGTGACCACGAGTCATCCGACAACCCCTCGTCCAATCAGGAGGCGAGTGGGAGGAGAAGAGACCCCCCCCCCACCTCAGAAGAGTAGAGTGGTTGTCTGGACCAGTATTGGGCAGCCAAGGGTGCGTTCTGCAGGATCGTGGCGATTGCATTCTGCAAGATCGTAGCGATTGCGGTCTGCGGTGTTGGTGGCGAGTGCGGCTTGGTCTGGGTCGTGGGTTCGAGTCCCACCGTGGTGTTTTGCGTTGGAGCGCTCGAGCTGGGAACCCCGTTCTCGTCCACAGACTCCAAGCTCCACAAGTGCGGGTCCGGTGAAACCGCACAAGGTGAGGAGGTACCCGGCTCTCCCGAAAATAGGTACCCGGACCTCTCCGAGGTCCATTGTGTGTGTGTGTGTGTGTGTGTGTGTGTGTGTGTGTGTGTGTGTGTGTGTGTGTGTGTGTGTGTGTGTGTGTGTGTGTGGCGCCGTCCTGTAAGTAGAATTGTTAAATGCTTTTTCTTTGCTCATTGTACATTGCCTGCCTTTTAGTCGGTTTAACTCTGCTCTGTGTCTCCCCCTCCCCGATTATCGTTGTAAAATAACCCCCCCCCCCACCCGTGTTAAATGTACCAGCTCGTTTTCTGTACTTTCCTCCATTGGCCTCGCATGGTGCGTGTTGCGAATTGGTAGGGCCGTTCATGCCGTGGATTGTTCATATGGACCGGCGCGGCTCTGGTAACTCCGCTCGGTTACGCCGGATCCAAGTCGGGACCTGCGACTCGGTCCGGACAGAGTCGGCCGAGGGTATGGTTTTCCCCGGTAGTTGGACAACGTGGGTACTTAGGTATATTTAAATTAGGCAATTAACCCTACCCCACGCCGTCGAAGTATTGGCGACCACGGTCCGCTAAGGGACCCGTGACCTTCGGACTTATCGGAGAGTCACGACCTAAATTCCGGGTGTTCGGTGGGAGACTACTCCACTACTCCACTACTCCCCCTCGTGGACGTTTATCGCCACCGACTCCCCGGCCCACAACAATATGGCCTTGCTGTGTACCAGTCCGCGCCACAGACTGAGCCAGTAGAAAGGGCGAATGTTGACATGGCCTGCAGTGGGGGCATGTCGGAAAGCTGTGCTAGGCTGATTCGTGCAGTAGAGAAACCCAAGGACTCCACGTGCAGACTTCACAGCAAACTCCTTGTGCAACTGGTCCTCCGCTGTTTGCATCACACCCTCTTAGAGCCTCTGCCACCAACTGCACCTGTGATGCCACTAACTCCTCCCCGCTCGGCTGCTATTGGCCTGTAGCCCAGTCTGTGGGTGGGGAAACCGCCTGACATTTCCCCCAGATGGTGCTGGTGGGGGTGGGACCGATCTTGATGGTGGAAGTCAGCGATTCCCACCCAAACCGATGCCTGATGACCTATCAGACCCTTTAAAAGCGCATATAGGACAGATTACAGTGGGATAAAACATAAGGGTGTCAAGGGATGGCGGTTTTAGATGCACACATTGGGGAAGACGACAGCTTTCTGCACATATAACAATACATATCCTATATCACAATTAAATTACCTCACACTTCTAATACATGCACTGTGGGAAATAACTGTTACTATACTCTGCAAAGTTACCCCGAGAAGACATTCGCACAACATATACATACATACATACATACTGTTGCGGATTCGCGCCCGCCGGCGTGCGACCGGCCACGTAACTCGAATCGCGGCACGTCGCCCACCGGACGGACAATCCCGTCGTGACCCTCTCGGACTAACGCCGGGAACTAGTCACGGGTGGGCCTTTCGGCCTCACCACGATCGTGCCAATCGGCCCCCCACGTGGGATAGGGTTGCTCGCCAAATTCGACCTACCTAAGTACCCACACGGAGGGTAGACCGGGCGATCGCACCTCGCCGCAGGTCGACTTCGGACACGGGCCACTTTAAGCGACCCGTTCCGTACTATCGGGATAACCGAGCGGTGTTATAGTCAACCTCGACGGTTCGATTAATTATTGGGCGTCTTTAGCCCACGACCAACCCTTTACGTGAAGTAAGATGGAGATTCAATTAGAGAAAAGACGAAGCGAAACGGGAAAAACAGTTCAACATAAAGCACATTTATTCCGCAGCAAACGGAAAGCACACATATACAATTATACACCAAAAGCAAATGTAAAAGTGACACGACAATTCTGCACAAAAAGCAAATGTAAAAGAGAAACACAATGCAGATCTACTACCGACTACCGAGCACACGGCAACACTTATACAGTTTTACTTCACAGACGGCGCCGACAACACATATACTCAAAGCAAAAGAAAAAGGGACCACCCTCAACGATGAGGGGGGCAGACGGGCCTGGGGCCGAGACCGCGTCGAGCCTACCCGTCTGGTGATGAGCCGCAAAATGGCGGTGACGCCCCGACTCCGCGGGCCTCGCTGGCACTGCCTGGTATGGGGTGGGAACGGGGCCCCCTTCTCACACTATCTCAGCGCGGGGGGGGGGGGGGGAAACAGGAGGGGGTTGTTGATGCTCGGGGGAATGAGGATATCTCGCTGGCTCGGGTCCCGCGACGAGCGTCTCCACCGCGACCTCGGTCGCGTTACCGGCCTCCCCTCTCCGCAACTCCCCGACTCTGACACGAGCGCCCTCTCGACTGCCTTCGCCGCCGCCACCTCTCCAACTCTCCACTCTTCTCAGCTCCGTCCAACTGCTTTCTCTGACTCTTCTCTTCTCAACTCTCCTTGACTGACTCAACTACTCCTCTTCCCAACTCAACTACTCTTCTCAACTCTCCTTGACTGACTCCCTTTTCGGCGAGCGAACGTGGCCCTTTATAGCCCCCGGGGCTTTGCTCCTTCACCTTCGACCCTTCACCTCTGGCTGGCTCCCCATTGGACAGAGGAAAAGTGGGCGTGAATGATTTTTGATCCGCGAATCTGCATATTGCGATTATACTACGACGCACCTGGAGGCGGGGCCAAATCGCCCCACGCTCGCTGATAGGACGGAACAGAAGTGGGCGTGAATCGTTTTTGATCCGATTTCTCGGAAAGGCCGGCGCCTTTGCACCCGCTGCTCGGTGCGCGCCCTGCACGAGTCCAGGATCGGCGCCCACAAGCGGCGCGGGAATGGCTGCAAGAGCGAGATGTGACGGTAAAGGTCGTGGCTGTTGTTGTGAAGCGGCGTTGTGGTTGGTGGTTGTTGTGTGATGGCTGTTGAGACGTGGTTGGTGGAGGTTGTGGTGGTAGTAATGGCGGCTGGTCCAAAATAAAGATAGTAAAAGAAAAACGGCTATCCTGAAGGGTCGCAGCCCGAATGAATGACATTTATTCCCTCTAAACAACGGGTTTGGGCCTAACTACACATATACTTAGAGATATCTCACCTAAGGGACCTGAATGGTGGTTTGCGAATTTCGTCAACCACAACAATACATACATACATACTAGGGTCCCCGCGCCAGCGGGAAAACTGGAAATGACCCGGAAATTCAAAATGTGTTTTCCCAGCCGGCTATAATACAGATGAATTCTGGGAATTTGTTTTTTTGTACAGTGCAGTGCTATTTGTTTTACAGTACTATGTACAGAGTGCAGACTCATAGGCTGTGGGTTGGGATGTGGGCGGTGCGAACGCGACCCTCCCCCCACCCTCTCCTCATCTGCTTTCCTCGTTCTAAAACATTCCGTCCCAGGCCAAAATGTTGAGTTAAGAATCAATACCTGTGTCTTCCTTGTATCCTTAGTCTGCCAAATTTGAGATCCACTTTCACCAAAATAAGCACTATTTGAAGCTATCAACAGCATCACCTACTCTGGCTGGCCCATATACTCCTTCATCACAAAATCGTAAAAATCAATAGAAAAATGACAAGTGTGGCTTCGAGAAGGGGCACCATTTTCTACGTTGTGACAGTACTGTGAATGCAGCTACTGCAAAGCAAAACATTGTGGGTCCAACTCAATTAATGGGACAGTAATCATGAACTTGTAGTCTGAAAAGGCACTGAAATACCTTCGGGAAGTTAGTCCCGAGTTTAGCAAACCACTGAGTTAGCGAAACTGGTGTGAAAGAGACTAGGGAAAAGAACCAAGGGGTAAGAAATTTTTCTCCAGGGTATGTATACTCCTGGGTAGGTGATGTGTAGTGTGAAAGAGGTAATGGCATAATAGTTACTGTATTTCTTATTATCTCCACCACCGAAGGTGAAGGAGGTTATGTTTTCACTCCTCCCTGTCTGTCTATTTGTTTGTTTGCTTGTTTGTGTGCAGGATATCTCAAAAAGTTTGGGATGGATCCTGATGAAATTTGGTGGGCAGGTTGTGTGTGTGACAAGGACGAACTGATTATATTTTGGTGAAGATCTGGATCCAGATCCGACTACTAGAATTTTTAAAGTAATTCTTCACCATTGAGAAATAGGGCCAAAAATGATATAAAGCACGATATCTCAAAAAATTGTGGACGGATTCGGATGAAACTTGGTGGACAGGTTGGGTGTGTGACCACGGTGAATTGATTCAATTTTTGTGAAGATCCATATCCGGATCTCGATCCGAGAATTATTTGATTTGTAAAGTGATTCTTCACCATTTGAGAGATTGGGCCAATATAGCATGATGTTTCATAATCATATACCATCTATAGCATGATGTTTCAAAAATGTATTGGGCGCGATATGTTCTCGTGGATCAAGCATTGCATGGCAGAGGTATGCGCTCTACCGTGTGCTCTTCGAGTTTCATTTGTAAATGTTCAGCGTGACACTTTGCAATCTTTTTCTTTCACCAACGTACTGAAATCGGACAAACTTTTCTCAAACTGAGTATCTCAACTCAGCCTCCAGATTCACTTCCAGTATCTGTGATTGATACTTCGGCTTCATGAAAGTCACTGCAGAAAAAGTGGATTCACAGAACCATGTTGTCGAACTTCGAAAACAGCTTTACGATAC
>NC_140964.1:78984620-79002120 GCF_056783735.1 Eptatretus burgeri | reverse complement strand
TATCGTGTGATCCCACATCATGTGACCTCATCCGAAGTCTATGGTCATTCTTTGTCAACCTGGGTGTCCCAGTTAATCTTCAAACTGATGGTGGCCCACAGTTTGCATCGTGTGAACTCCGGAAACTCATGGACCATTGGGGAGTTAACCATGACTTGTGCACAACACACTTTCACGCTAAAATGGATATGCAGAAACAGCATTCAAAGCCATAAAGACACTGATCACTAAGATTACTCATGATGGCACACTTGATGACATTGCATTTTGCTCTGTTTTGCTTGAATGGAGTAACACCCCACGCACATCTGGACATTCACGGGCTCAGATTCTCTTTGGGCATCCAACACAACTGCTGTTCTTGGCCATCACCACACTTTCGTACTACAGTGGCAAAGGGCTGCTGACAATTGTGATGTTTCAGCTGCCAAGGTACAGGTGAAAAGTAGCGCGCATTATGATCAATCGTCCAAACTTCTTGTTCTGTTTTGTGTCGGCACCGAGGTGTTGGTACAAGATCCACAGACCAAGTGTTGGGAAAAACCAGTGTGGCCATCTGTGTTGGGCATTGGCAGGGCTATCATATTAAACTGCCATTGGCCAGCGTCTATTGGAGGAACTGGTGGGTTTTTCTTTTGTCCATATGTCTCTCGATGTTCTTATATGGACAGTGAGGGCCAAAAGTCATCCACCAGTGAAAGCAAGGACAAACCTGTCTCCTACCCACCAAAGTGAGTGAGATTTGAAATACCACTGTGTCGCAGCCCACATGAATGCCAGGCACCTACGTGATTCGATCTGTAGTTCCTGGAACTCTTGCTCCATATTTTTTGTTCTCATTACGAGACATATGGTTATGGACACTTGTTATAGCATTTGTACTCATCCTGATTGATTTGGGGGACTGTTACCTCATGTAAACGTCCTCCATGTGTTGGCAGTTTCAATGGAAGGGGAGATGTTCGAGACTGCAAAGCTCCTGCGTATTACACATGATGCATTCTGGCATAACGCATGACTTATTAAGTACCATTCCAGGTCCGATTGGTGTGTCGTCAGCCTCGGGCCCACATATTCAATTCTCGTATTGTTTGAATAAACTTGTACGTCTACTTCTGACTTCTTGAATCTTTTACATCCTGCTGGGACTTTAAGTGGTTTGAACTTTACACATATAATTGTAAATCAGCGATGCTGCTGCAGTGGGTGGTAACTGAGAAACGCAGTGCAGACAGTATTGTACTATACCTATCTTTGCGTCAATGCTGTGTCTTTATCAATTCCTTTGTTTTCGGTTATTATTGCCCTTTCAGTTATTATTGCGCTTTTTAAATACTAGTGCGGGCCCGTAGGTGCTGCCTATAGGTGCGTGCCCATAGGTGCGTGCCCGTAGGTGCGTGCCAGTATGTGCAGCTTCGTTCCTTCGCTCTCATAAACGACGACGGGATTGGGGCAGAGTAGTTACGGGGCAGAGTAGTTACGCGTAATTTTATTAGATCGGACCGATACGCGATCAATTAGATCGGACCAACTGTATCATAAATGGCCATAACTTGGGAAACACCTGGGAAACATACTCAGGTCCACAGCGTCAATTGTGACGGCAAAGCAAACGAAGAAGAAGAATTGACGCCCCTCTCTCTCGCCCCCCTCTCTCGCCCCCCTCTCTCGCCCCCTCTCTCGCCCCTCTCTGGCCCCCCTCTCTAGCCCCCTCTCTCTCTCCCTCTCTTGCCCCCCATCTCTCCCCCGTAGTCTCGCCCCTCCTCTCCCCCTCCTCTCTCACCCCTCTCTCTCGCCCCTCTCTCGCCCCCACTCTCACCCCTTCTCTCCCGTCCCCTTCTCTCGCCCCCTCTCCCTCCCCTCTCTCACTCCCCTCTCTCGCCCCTCTCTCGCCCCTCTCTCGCCCCTCTCTCGCCCCTCTCTCGCCCCCTCTCTCTCCCCCTCTCTCCCTCCTCCTCTCTCCCCCTCCTCTCTCCCCCCTCCTCTCTCGCCCCTCTCTCTGTAAATGTATTCACAAATGTCTGCCAAGCACAACAATTAATTCAAACCTTGGGAGAAAACAGCTTTCAAACCCTTGGGAAACAGCTCTTTCCCTTGGGAAAATTCAAACCTTGGGATTAATTAATAATTTGAACAATTAATTTTAACCTTGGGAAAAAAACAGCTTTCAAACCTTGGGAAACACTTGGGAAACAACTGAAACGGATGAAGAACGATATCAAACCTTGAAAAGGCACATACTCAGGTCCCCAGCTTCGATTGTGACGTCATACCAAACGAAGAATAAGAAGAATTGTGGCGTCAATCATGCAAAAAAAATTAATAAATAAATAAACATGAATTGTGACGTCATTCGTGATGTCGTAGCACCGTGCCTTGTCATTGGTTGACAGATAAATGGCCGTAACTTGGGAACCGCTTGTCCGATTAATATCAAACCTTGAAAAGGCACATACTCAGGTCCCCAGTGTCGATTGTGACGTCATACCAAACGAAGAAGAAGAATTGTGACGTCAATCGTGCAAAAACAACAACAAAAATAAATAAATAAACATTAATTGTGACGTCATTCGTGATGTCATAGCACCGTGTCCTGTCATTGGTTGACAGATAAATGGCCGTAACTTGGGAACCGCTCGTCCGATTGATATCAAACCTTGAAAAGGCACATCTGCGGGTCCCCGGCAATATCCCTGGCAAGTTTCAATCAGATCGGACGGTGGTCGTCAAGAAACGGCGGTCGCAGACAGACAGACACACAAAGATTGCTGGATTTATAGATAGACTAGTACGTGCCCGTAAAAAAAAAAAATATTAAATACATATTCAAACCGCGAGCAAGAAACAACAACCACACAGGCCGTTTCTTCGCTCCCGCGTGCCCGTATCTGCGTGGCCCGGAAGTTCGCATATTATTCGCAGTTACGATTATTCGCAATTTAGTTTTAATGCCCAAATATTCAATTAGCGCCATCGTATTTTGCCTTTTCGCAATGTCATCGCAAGGAAAAACAAAAAGAGAAGAGAAGAGAGAAAAAAAAATTACTTCCTGGTTCGGAGCACACCAGCTCACTCTGATGTTACCGAAATTTATGCACCGTCTAATATGAAAACGATCATAACTTGGGGTATTGTGTTTATCTATAAATGCGCATAAGAAATTGAGAAATTATTAGAATACACGAAGTCATCACTCTCCGGAAGCCCTACGTTGTAACCTGTAATGGGGAACGTGGCTGAGCTTCCCTTCCCCCATCGGCCACGCCCACGCAACAACGTGTCTTGTCATTGGTTTGGTAAATAAATGGCCATAACTTGGGAAGCACTTGTCCGATTAATATCAAACCTTGAAAAGGCACATCCTCAGGTCCCCAGCAATATACCTGGCAAGTTTCAATTAGATCGGAGCAGTGGTTGTCAAGAAACAGCGGTCACACACACACACACACACACACACACACACACACACACACACACACACACACACACACACACACACACACACACACACACACACACACACACACACACACTGCTGGAATTATAGATAGATGATGGCTCCCAAGAGGATAGCTGTTCCCAGTGGTGAATCAAGTGCAAAAACTCGAGGAAAGTGATGTTTTTGACACAAAAAGTGGAAGTTTTGGATTAGCTTGGTTGAGGTGAAAGTGCATGGTGTCACTGGGCACACTTCATTGCGTTAATGAGTAGTGATGGGCAGAATCGATTCCTAAGTGCTCGGTTTTGGATGCCAGCCATGGAATAGAAAGGAATTAAGTTGTGAACTGGAATCGACATCGTTTCGAAGTACTTTCTGCTTCCTAGAAAGAAGTGCTTTCGAGAGGAAATTATTTTTCTTACCTATCGATTGGCATATAAACTCATCGGTTCAGCAAACTGACGTACGAGGATGGCAACAAAGTGAATGATGAGCATGCAAGTCTTAGAAAATTTAGCCACCTTTTGTTCAAGAGATTCAGAAGCCAATTTGGAACTTTTTCAGGAAGGATAAAGAAGACAGTCCAAAAGTTAGATGCTTTCCTAATTCAATATAAATTAGTCATCACCACAATACATCTGAAATCCTGAAGCATTTGAAAAACAAGCACCAGACTGAGTAACAATTAGTGATGGTTGAGAATATGAAATCAAAGAAACTAGTCTGCGACGGCAACGACTTCGCTATCAATCATTCAAAGCATGTGCTGTAAAAGCTTCAATTGCTACAAGTACAGTGCTGATTTCCCAAGACAAAATCCCATTATTAACCAGGTGCTGATAAATATGATTGTGAAGGACATGCAACCTGTATCTGTTGTTGAATACTTTGGCTTCCAAGACTTTATTGGGGGCCTTGGACTGTAAATATGACCTCCCAAGTCGTCGCACAATCACGCGAAATAGGCTTCCTGAAGTGTATTGAGAAACCAAGTCAAAGGCGAGAATGATTCATGTGGCTACTTCCATTGCCCTCACAACATATACCCGGACATCTTGTCTAATCCAGGTATACATCACCCTCACGGCACATTTCCTTGCCAGCGATTGGAATTTACATGCTGTCATTCTTGGCATGTTGCAGATGAAATCTAATAGTCCTCCATCCCCCAAAGCCAAATAAAAAGAAAATGGGGGAGGGGAGGGGGAAGTACTTGGAATCATACTCTATCCCGAGAAGAAAAGTATTCAGAATGGAATTGATTCCGAGATTCCCAGAATCGCCCATCCCTATTAATGAGTCCAGTATCTGCCAAGTAAATAAATGTGTAGAAATAATAAGGGGTAGTGAATGCTCTGGTTTTGCACTGCGGGTGACAGTTATTCTGGTAAATCGATCTAGTTCATGATGTGTGAGTTTATTTAATAGGTGAGAGGAAATGTAACCCCTCCCTCCTACCCCCCCCCCCACATACAAAAGGGGTTTACAGTCATCTGAAAATCCACCTATGTGGAGAGCATAATTTGTTGCCTTCAAATTTTTATGTAAATGAGGATAATTATTAATTGCACTTTCCTCCATGTAAGCAATCCATGTGACAGAAGCTGATGATTAATGCTGCAAAAGGTAAAACTTGGAATGGTTCTGATATAACATGCTAAGCTATTATGTTTTATCTGTAGATTTACATGCATAACTGAAATATTCAATTGAATATGAAATAACAGAAAAAAGCAAGGTTTGGTTGTTATTCTTATGGTTTATTCTCGCTTCACTTGTTACATAAAACATTTGTATTAAAAGTCCTGGAAAATAACTTTTTTGTCCTGGAAAACTCTTGGAAATTTGGTCTTCTATGGCTGTGCGAACCATGTGTGAGCTGAGGATGACAGAGAGGAAGGATTTGGCCCTCTGGAGAAATCTGATGAAGCTGCTGGTCTTGGAGGTCACCTTAGCGATATGATATGCCCTGGCCAGCTTATTGCAAATATTGAGGCCCAGGAGCTCCAGAGACTGTGCTTTTTCCCAGCAACTGAGCACAGAAATATATTGGAGGTTTGGTCTGCTGCTTATTGAAGGGCAAAGTGAGAATATGGGTCTGTCTTGCACTAAAAGGCATTTTCCAGGTAAATGACCAGTTTCTTATGTTCTTCAGATCAGCAGTGAAGGATAGTCACAGCCTGTATTGCGGAAGGGTGTGGAATTAACCTGCATAGAGTGGAGTTGTCTGCAAAGTGATACAATATATTTTCCTCTGATGAAGAGATTGCATTGATGTATGTCAAGAACAGTATTGGTTCTGGAATTGAGCGATACCAGCCTCTCAAGTTAGATCATGGGATATAATTCTATTCCAAACAACCTGTTGCTTTCAAGTGCAGAGGAAATCTGATAACCAGTCTCAGAGGGAACCCTGAACTTCAATTAGTTGATTGTTTGGAAATCAGGGGCAAGGTATCAGACAGAAACAGAATCATGAAGAATATGAGGAATGAATGGTGGTTCCTTCTGTGAGATTTAGGGATTCCATCCCTTGCGGAAACCACAAAAGCAGCATGTCCAAAGTGGTGGAGGCTCAACTGATGGTCGGAGATAAGAGAGTTGGAGGAAAATATGTCTTGAAGTCTACTTCAATTGTCAATTCCATCACTTTACTTATCATGGTGTGGAAGAATTTAGTTCTTCTCTGCTGGAGTGTGAAACCATTTATTAACAACAAAGAACAACAAACATGTGCATGGAGAAAGAGGGGAAAACAAGACACAAGCAATATCACACATGACCCTCTTTATGCTCAAAATGCACACAGCAATACCCTTTATACTATTAAGACAGGGAAGGGTGGGACATTTGGCAAGACTTAATTATGGGGAGGGCTGACAGGTATAACGCAAGAGAACTAAGAACTGCAACACATGGCCACTTTTAGTTGGGAAGCTAAATCGGCCCCACGCGCACCCCCCTGAGTACTTATGCAAACATACTTATTTTTAGAATCCCTAAGGTGTCTAGTTAACATTTTTAGATGTTAACAAGAAAATTGGGTTGGTCTTGGAGTCTATTTGGCTGCCATTTTGGATTTTGACATGCCCAATTATCGAAAAACAGAAATTTTCATTACATTTGAACAAAATGGACTAGAAACACAAATGAAGCATTTATTCTGCACAATTATGGCACAGGAAATTAAACCAAATCATCATTTTTAACATTAGCTGACATCTCTAATGAGAAAATAGAAAAATGTCCTATTTCAGCATAGTATTGTTGCGGGCCGGGGGTCCGGTGGCGAGAACGACCACTAGGTGGGGAGGTTACGTCGTCTTCCTCCAACCTCCCGGAATTGTAGGCCGTCGCTCGGATAACTCCGCGAGCCGGCGGGTCGCTAATTCGACCGTGGAACGCCAATATCTCGACCGTGTGGCGTCGGGTTATTTTGTCTAGATCCAATGTACCTAAGTAACCACGCGGTTTCGGCTACCGGGGATCCACGCCCTCGTAACGCCTGGCCGAACCAGATTCACTTTTTCGGCAGCGGTAACATTACACCTACCGCCTACCACTCTGCCATCTACTTTTCCGGCTCGGATGCAGTCGAGCGGGCCTGCCCAGGACGTCCCGGCTACAATGGACCGATTACCAGGTATAAAACCCCGCCTAAACTCAGATCCGAACCATGCTGGATCAATGCAAGAAGGGACGGAAATGGACTGGGAACATTTCTAACATGATTTATTTACAGTAAACAAAAAGACACAGGAAAGACTTATCGCGAATATACAAGAAATATTTACAATGATCAAATAAAAACACTTGTACAGTTCTACTTAAAGACAGGCCCAACACACTCAGACACACACACACACACATATGCTTTATTGAAGACCCCCGCAGCCGGAGAAGGAGAGACGAGCTGGAGGTCGCAGTTCGGCGGGGTACCTGCACGCTGGAGGTAGTGGGTGCTCCGCGGTGCGGCACCTGTCAATAGCGATCCGGTTCCGGGGCTCATGCCCGTGGAGGAACCCGCGTGGAGCAGACGGAGTTCCCGGGCAGAGTTCAGGGTCGCGGACGGGACTCACTTCTCCCCTTGGAATTCCAGGGAGACGGCGCGCCACCGACTTGTATTCCTGGCGGTGGCGGTGATGTCGGACGGGTGACGAAGTCTCCTCTCACTCTCGTTGGATCCACACAGCTCTCGCACTTCTCCTCGTTCTTCAGATGCGCCCCTCTCTTAAATACCCATGAAAGGGAACAAAAGAGCCTTCGTACGGCGTGGAACTCCGTGAAGCACACGCCACTGTCCACCTTGATTGGACAGGGTTCCAGGGCATGCCCTTCCTGGGCAGCATTTTGATGAAGCACACATCACCGTCCGCCTCGATTGGACAGGGGTCCACGGCATGCCCTTCCTTGGCGGAGTTTTGGGTTGGGAAAGCGAAGCACTCACTCAGTAGCAGGCTGGATAGTCCGCTGGATGTGGCGTTGGAGGATATGTGGTTTGAAGATATAACCTACCTAAACCGTCGCAACGAACACCTTTTGATTCTCCCACTAGACAAAAGGAGGGGTTCTATCTCACATGTACTTAACGGCATAACTAACTTTTGGGACACCTGTATGTTGTATGCACATGGTTTCCAGATCCGTAACAATATATACAAAAATTAGTCATCAAGGTAATCTAACAGTTCGTCATAGTCATAGACACCAGCTTCCTCTTCATTCTCTTCCTGCTCCTCCTCAGGGGTGTCCAAGAGGTCCACTAGGGAAGGGGGTGGGGGAGAATTGGACCATGTGACCACACAGGTTCCAGGAATCCATCCATCTTCATCCAGCCATGATCATCCTCTGATTTGGGAAGTTCATACATGGGAACATGGACATGCTTCCACTGACCAACCTTGTAGTTGACCCTGTTAACATGAGGAATTAGGGAGTCTCTTCATAAAGGAAGATGAGAAAGTTCAACCTTTGACTTGAATGTGGGTGTTTCCTCTGCACCCACCATCTTCTGCAGCATCAGTGTGCGCACTTCATCCACACTAGAGATGCGAGGATAGCTATAAATCAGGCAGACAAACTTTTCCAGATGGTCAAACAGCTTGTCTTTCACCCTCCAATATACACCCAGCTGCTTGAATGCTGCCTGGAACCTTGGGTACTTCTGGAGTTTCTTCAGTGGACCAATCTTTCCTTTGCCTTTGAAGGCACTGGTACAATCTTCTTCAGTAAAACAATAGAGACCCATAAGTGCTGTACAGTGGTCACGTCCAAGTGTGCGAGCAACAGAAGTGACATCCACAATGCGTCTCTTTTTCCCAACACCTGTATGAAAAAAATAACAAAAATACATTTTAAAAATGTAGCTCGATAGATCCCTTACTTGAAAAATGTAATAATTGCCTATCCTCTCACCTATCTGAAGGTAAATCTTGAGCTTAATGTCCATGGCATAGTGCAGAAGTAGGAAAAAGATGTCTGTGTCAGGTGTGCGGCCAACAGCACTCGTATAACCAAGCTCTACAGCGTAGTTGAGATGGAGGATCACACGAGCATCTGTCTCCTGATTTGACATCAGGCTGTGTATCTCTGATGCTTCAACCTTGCCATTTTGAGATGTCAGCTCATAGGCCTTGCCCTGCACAATGAACACAGCAGGTGAACATCCCTCCAGTCTTGAAGCTACGTCTCTGCTGCTCCAGACCCTCAGAAGAAGATCACACAATTGTCTTTTGTTCTCATAATTCCCGAGAAATATGTTCATATCTGGGGGTTTTCTTGTGGCTGGGCCATCAATGTGCAGCTTCTGTGACATACCACGGTGTCTCCTTTCCTGTGCTTTGATGGAGTCTTTGAAATACTAATCAGTTGAGAATACAAAGCCATGTTTCTTTGAAACCATCTGATCAAGTACTTTCAGACAGATTGCACCAAAGCTAGATGGCAAGTCCTTTAGTTTAAATGATGATTTGGTTTAATTTCCTGTGCCATAATTGTGCAGAGTAAATGCTTCATTTGTGTTTCTAGTCCATTTGATTCAAATGTTATGAAAATTTCTGTTTTTCGATAACTGGGCATGTCAAAATCCAAGATGGCAGCCAATTAGACCCCAAGACCAACCTAATTTTCTTGTTAACATCTAAAAATGTTAAGTCGATGCCTTAAGGATTCTAAAAAAAAGTATGTTTGCAGAAGTACCTCGGAAGGTGGGGGGGGGGTGCACGTGGGGCGTATTTAGCTGCCCTACTATTTGGGTTGGAAAGGAAGATAGACACATTCGGGGCTGTTGCAGGGTCGGTATTAAGTCGGCCTTGAGGAAAGGGTGACAAGTTTATGAGGGAGGCAGAGAGAGAGGGTGGAGGGATACATGAGCCCAGTACTTTAAACATGCATTCCATTTCCAGCACAATAATGAGATTCTCAAAGCACCCAGCCTGCTTCCATGCAGCTAGCAAGGCCCCCCCCCCCCCCCCCCGTCACCAGAAGCCAACACCGAGTTATTTAATTTCCCTTAGACAGTGGGGTGCTGTTTATCACTATGGATGTCAAAAGACTGTCGGGGAGGGGGAGGATTTATTTTGACTCAAAAGACAAGTCATTTGACTCCAGTACAAAAATAAGACCTTATTCTATATGGTGTTCAATTAAAAAGTACCAGTACAAATGAATATAATTGAGAATAAATGAATATAATTTTTTTATTTCCACAATGAAATAAGGCTGGCTGTTTGTTTATGATCATTTTTGCCACTATTGTAATTGAGGTAATGTTTGTTGTCCATGATGTGGGGAGGCCTTGGAAAATTGTCGTGTCAGAGGTCCAGATAACACAGATGTTCTGAGCTGGTCTCATGCCTCCGTAAATGACCGAAACGATGCTGGACTTTACACTGCGCTTAATGGATTGTAACAATCTTTACTGTGTTCGATAAAATTGTGATAGCTCAATTGAGTCATTGAACTTTATTTTGCTGCGTCATTGAGCTATCCTAAAGGATAGCTATTTTGACAGGGAAAGGAAGACTTTAGCTATCCTGAAAGATAGCTCCTCAAGGATAGCTCGGTGACATTCAAAACTGACATTTTCTCCTCCGCTGAAAGGCACAAGGTGGGAAAACTTTTTTTTGTTTATAGTTGATCATGATTTAATAAGGACGGACAAGACACTATAAATATTAGATGGAAGAGAATTGGCAGTAAACAGACACAAAAAGGGAAGCACACAAATTCGTATACAAGAAAATGCAATTCCACTAAGGCACCAAATTACTGGACTCAACCGAGGAACAAAAGGACAAACAGGTGAGGACTTGAGCTGGCCTTTTCTGAAGGGCAGCCCATGGTCATGCAAGCTGGTGCTTCACAGTGCTGGCTTTGCATGAGAGGATAGCAAAAAAGCGATGGATGAAATGGCGGGGAGAATATATACAACACGGTCTCTCGAACTGTCCATCCAGACGAGCCATGAAACAGAAAGTGTGCACATGCAGAAGTTTTTATTTCTCTGTGACCGCCCACAGTTGGTCTCCATTGGCCACTCAACAGGATGTGGGGGAAGTACTCTGTCACATTTCTCCACCGCCATCCGGGTCCTCCCCATAGCTCACAGGGCCGTTTATCCTGCGGTCTTTTGCAAGCCCTCGGTAGAATTGACATACCTCTCATGGCACTTTCCAAGCATCCATTACATCCTATAAAGCGCATTCATAGCGCTGTTCAGATGCCTTTTTGTGGCCACAAGTCCTCATGGCCCCCTTTGTATTATTTGATGGAACTTTTATTTTATGGACATACTTGTACAAGGCCTTATTGAATTTTAGGATGGTGCTGACATGTGGGGTGGGGGGGGTGGTGAGAGAAAAGGGTGTTGCTTTGCTGGGTTTTGTAGTAGGCCTTGCTGGGTTCCCTGTCTGTGAGATATATTGGAGGAGAGCGGGTTGAAATGGGGTAGCTGGAGGGGGTAGGGTAGTGGCTAATGTGGTATCGCTGGGTTCATCGGCTGACTAATATAAATTTATTTTGAAGCACTGCAGATAACTCAGTACAATAATCGATGATCTTCTTAATGCTGATTCCACAGATCTTGCATTTGTGCATTGGCAACCATGATATGTTTATGCGTCGACGCAAGGTGGATACTATGGAGTTGCAGCAGATGAAGGCACAAGCCAAGGAAGGGCGAGCACGTAAGCAGGTAAGGAAGCTGGGCTGAGCAAGTTTAAATAAGAGCTTTGGCTGAGTGTGAAGCCAGTCGTCCTGTATCTGCTTTATTTTTATACATTCAAACCACTGTCTCTGCTTTCCTTTCATACAGTTCATTCACCCTTTCTCCCATATCATTAACAGTTTGTGCACGGTGCCCATAAGCCATAAGTAAAACTATGTTTTGCTGCACTTACATAGCTGGAGCGGCAGAGGTTGGCAAGGGAGCAGCAACTTCGGCAGGATGCTGAAAGAGCCAAGGAGGAACTTGAGCGACGCCTCTTTCAGCTGCAGGAGGAGGCTCGTCTCGCTAATGAGGCACTGGTAATGGAATGTCTCGTTGCACCACAGATCTTAAACGTGTTAAATAATAAATCTGTTATCCCTATTGCCATTTGATTGTTGACAAGCGTTCTCCATGTTGGAAAATTGGATCTCTTAGGTACGATCAGAGGAAACTGCAGAGCTGCTGGCCGAAAAGGCAGCCATTGCAGAAGAGGAGGCGAAGCTGCTCGCTCAGAAGGCAGCTGAGGCCGAGCAGGAGGTACAGCGGCAGCGTTTGACAGCAATAAAGGGGGAACAGGAACGTCGTGCCATGGAACAGCAAGTCCGCGAGACTGAACATATGGCGCTACAGCTGGCCAAGCAGTCAGAACAGCGGTATGTGATGCCTGGGTTGCTTGTGGTTTTGTTCACAAAACATTTAGCTTCTTTGACAGTGGTAATGTTGTGTGTTTGTTTTGTTCAAAATTATATCATGACAATATAAATATACCCAGGTCTTGATATCAGTTATACCTGGAATGGCAATTACAACAGCATCATTTAAAGAAATTACAAGAATTACATCATTTACAATCGTTGGTGGGCACAGTGGGAGTTGAAATGAGAACTCGTACCTTCAGCAGCAGGAAATTGCAGTGTTAGCATCTCGTGTGTTTATGTCTCCGCTGACGAAGTCGCCAGTGGCTTTATGTTTTCTGGTTGTCCGTACGTCTGTCCATGCTAATTTTCTATGTTTTCTCTGCAACCGTTTATCCGATTGACACTAAATTTTCACCATCGGTGCGACTACTCGTGTAGAATGTTTTATGTGATTAGGACGTCATAGGTCACGTGGTGTGGCAGAGCCTGGTGTTGGCGCAGTGGTTAGGGCAGCGGCTTGGGATCCAAAAGGTCCTGAGTTCAAGTCCCGTTGGGCCACTGAATTAATACACCAGGGGGTTGACTCAGCCTGTCATCCTTCCGAGGTCGGCGAAATGAGTACCAATATACTGGGCCGGTGTATACCCCGGTTAAAATAGGTGTACCATCCCTGTGTCGTAAGAGGCAACCAGGGTTGCGTCAGGAAGGGCATCCGGCGTAAAACATGTGCCAAATCAGTATGCGGATCATACGGATGATCTGCTGTGGCGACCCCTAATGGGAGCAGCCGAAAGAAGAAGAAGAAGAGGTCACGTGGTGTGGCAGCCATGTTGGAAAAAAGGAAAAACTTTGCACCTCTGTATCTCTAAAACCGCTCCATGTAAAAAATTGAAACTAGGCGCATGTGAAGTACTCTCCATGGGAAACGAGTGTGATTTTATTTTATTTTACTCTTGATGGTCATAGGTGGCTCCGTTATGATGTCTTGATTGCATACGTCGAACGCTTTATCCAATCAGTATGAAAAAATTTGAGGGTCATCCAGGACTATATTGTATTGGGGGGGGGGGGGGAATTGATGACACCATCTGTGACGTGGTTTGCTAGCCATATTGTTTTAAACATAAAATCCTTCAAAAATCTTCTCCGAAACGGCTGAACAGATCGAGGCGAAACTTTACAGGCATGATCGTCTATCCATGAGGAACAAAATGTTCTTCAACAATGATTTCATAGGTCACATGGTTTAGCAGCCATATTGATTTACCCTCAAACCTTTAAAAATCATCTTCCCCAGAATGCCTTGATAGATCAAGGGGAAACTTCACCCTCATGTTCCCCAAGCCTTGCAGATACCAGAGTGTTTCCAAATAATTAATTGGTCATATGGTCTGGCAACCATATTCGATTGAATGAAAATCTTTGAAAAACTATATCTCTTGAACCGCTTCATCTATCGACATGAAACTTTACAATTATGTTCGAGTAGTCATGGGGAATATGTGTTTTAAATTTCAACGTGATTGGGCGCATGTTCTGGCAACCAGAATTATTTAATATTTTGAATCTGGATTCACAGATTTAAATCGAACTTGGTACAAGTATATACAATGATCCAATAATGTGGGCAGAGGCATACCTGGCGGTGTCACGACGTCAAAGAGTGCCCTTCTAGTTTTATTTTATATTTTTTTTATTTTTCCGAAATATAAATGGTAATAAAACGAAACAAACGGACATTATGTGACAACAGTGGGAAATGATACATTGAGGGGTTATCTACGTGTGTTTGAGTGGGGTGGGGTGTGGTGGGGAGGGGGGGGTTGGGTGGAGAAGATTGGGGAGGATTACTTTTTTCTCTCAACAGGATCAAGGCTCATGAAAAATACAGGTAATTGACGCAATGAACTGGCATTGGGGCAGCGGGACAAGGCTTTGATCCAATAAGCAAGGGGATGAACAAATAGCAAAAGAGGAGTGAGGGAACCACTGCAACCTGCTGTAAAAGGGTTGGGTTAATGGAGGTAATACAGATTGTGTGTAAAGAAGGTGAATGAGATGAGATGGTGGTGCATTGTCTGCTTTTGAAGGCTTGGAGGGTTAGCCTGTGAAAGATGGTTCCACATATGGGAGAAATGAAGAAATATTTTGAAGTGTTGAGGTGTGCAGTCAGCCTGGATTTTGGGACCTCAACCAGGAGGGGGTTATTTGGAAGAACCCATGCATCCTGGAGCACCTGGGGATGGTCGCAGGACAGAGAGGGTAAAGAGAGCTAAACCAGAGGAGCGGCTTTAAAAACAGAGACACCTCTGACCTGCCTGGGATGTGAGATCAACAGACCTTGTGTTTTGGCCTTATCGCAGGAGATTCCACAGTATCTAGGAGACGTGTGATGCTGGGTGCTACGTCATATGGGTGAGCGGTTGTTCATTGGGCTGTGGACAAAGGCCTTGTAGACTGTGAGTTCTGATTTTAAATAAACTATGGAGGATGACCAGTCTGCGGCTGGTTTTGAGGCTAACTTTGCTACAGGGTCAGACTGATATTTTCCAGGTTGGAGGACATTTTCTATTTATTATACCAGCATCTATTCATCTCCAGATTAGTACAGTGACACAGCTGCTGTCTGCCTGTCAGTGGGGTGGGGTACTGTGTGACAGTGTGGAGTTGTCCACAAAAAAGAGAATCTCCATTTACAAAAAAGAATATCCTTCTGGTGAAACTCTCAAAATCCAGAATCACTGCTCACCTCCACTCATCTGTTCCTATTTTTTTCCCCCACTTTGTGGAACCCACTTCCACCTTATCTTCAATTTAATTTAATTTAATTTTTGGCTTCCCTGGAATATAGTTCAGGTGAGGTATTTGCATTGCGTGGTGACCTTCAGTCAGTCAGTCAGTCAGTGAGTCAGTATGTACACACTTGGATCTTCTTCTCCGGAACTATACATTCACGATTTCGATGAAACTTGATCACAACCTTCATCTCTCGTGATGTACTAAAGTTCACGGCATTAAAACAATCAGTCTGAGGAGGTTTAAGTGGGGTCAAAGTGGGTCCAGATTTGACACCCCCAAAAGAGGTATTTGCTTTCTTCTCTGAAACTACACTCATGATTTTGATGAAACTCTAGACCACATCCTTCATCACCCAAAACTAATAGTCTTATTTTCACCAAACTTTGGAGAACTTCTGAGGACCAAGGCCTCCTGATGGCTCACAAATCCCATCAAAAATTTCATATTAAGTAGGTCAATTTCAGGGTCTAATGTCATTATGATTCTGTGATTTGCTGTTTTTGACTTCACAAAACTTATTCACCAAATTTCATTGCAACTTGTTAGGAATAATCTTTGCATGGTGCTTTCCCAAGTTTGTTCAAACCATCGACTAATTTACTTATTTTGTGGGTCATCCACGTCTGTCAGTGGTTCCCTGGTTTTACCAGGTGAGCCAGGAGCATTGCCCCAATTTAAAAATATATATTTTGCAGGTACATCAATAACAAACAAACAAAACTAGAATGGCATTCAGTAGAGTGCATACCTCCACCAGGCTCAACAATTTACGTTTTGTAGCCTACTGATAGGCCGAATTTGCATCCAGACCTCAACCAAAATGTAATTAGCTTGTTTTCGTCATGTACCCAACTAGTCTGCCAAGTTTTTTTTCATTACCCATCCATAACTTTTGAGATATCGTGCTATATATAGTTTTTGGCCCCATATTTCAATGGTGAGGAATCACTTTAAAAATTATAGGATTCGAATCTTCACCAAGATCGAATCGATTCTTCCTTGTCACACACTTAACGTGTCCACCAAGTTTTTTTTTTGTCCGAATCCGTCCACAACTTTTTGAGATATCGTGCTATATACCATGTTTGTCCCCATGTCTCAATGGTGAAGAATCGCCTAAAAAATTTGAGTAGTCGGATCCGGACCCGGATCTTCACGGAAATCTCATCAGTTTGTCCTTGTCACACAGTCAACCTGCCCACAAAATTTCTTCCAGATCCATCCACAACTTTTTGAGGTGTCCTGCACACAGACAGACAAACAAACAGATAAAGAGGGGTGAAAACATAACCTCCTTCACCTTCGGTGGTGGAGGTAATATATACTACAAAATTACATGTGAGATGTAAAATAGAAAAGTTAAAATTGCACAAGTATACTGTTTTCAAAAAAGGAGAAAACTTGAAATTACGACTAAACATCAAATAAACCCATGGGCGAGTTATAGCAAGGGATCATTCACATCTGGCCACAACCAATGTGGTTTAAGGTTCTTGATAAAGGAGTTTAGATCAAAGATCAAACTATCTACCACATCAGCAGGCAGGGTATCCCACAAATGTGGAATTTGATTAAAAAAAAAAAAGATTGATGTAAGGCATTTTTTCTTGAGCATTTATGAATAAATCGAACATTATTGATATGTTTCGAATCAACATTAACAGTTTTCGATGGCAGTGTCGAATCTGTTGTATAGGCATTTTGCAACAAAAATGACAGACAAAAATTTAAACGTATTCAAAAAGCACAACAAACCCAGTTGAGTGCAACGGAGAGAATAATTGATACGAGCCGAAACCCAGTCACAGACGGATTCCGTTCATTCAACCACCCTCACCAGCTCACCCACACTCGAGGGACATGGACTTGACAGGGCGTGCTTGCCCCCGTCTACTCATCCCCCGCCCCTGCCCCATTCCCCCCCCCCGCCTTCAATTTGCTTACCCCCGCCCAAAAATTTAATTACCCCTGCCCCGCCCCGCCTCTTCACTCCCCGCCCCCGTCTCTTGATTCCCCGCCCAGCTTGTCCCCGGGCCACCACCCCCCTGTCCACCCCCTCACACTCAACCCCCCTAATTCACCCCAGCCCCGGCCAACTCATCCCCCACCCCATTTCCCCCGTCTCCCGCTTTCAATTTGCTTACCTCGCCCAAAAATTTGCTTACCTTGCCCCCCGTCTCTTCATCCCCCGCCCCCGCCTCTTCACTCCTCGCCCCGTGTCTCTTCACTCCCTGCCCCCGCCTCTTCACTCCTCGCCCCCATCTCAACGAAAAGTGTTTATTCTGCTTCAGAGTTAAAAGTTGACTATTGCCACTATGTGCGATGCACTCTTACAGGTACAAAGCTTCTTTCAGTCCAGGTCACAGTACCGAGAAAAACGTGACGCGACCACGAGGAGGAGCACAAAATTGGTCC
>NC_140964.1:78952120-78977120 GCF_056783735.1 Eptatretus burgeri | reverse complement strand
TCCTTTAGGGGATATCACTAATCAATCAATAACGATACCCCCGACACTGCACAGCATAGCAATACGCGCATACACACATATACTTACACGCAGCATATAATGTGCTGCACATACACGCATGAGGAGAGTTTGTTTATTGGTGTGGCCCATGTCTAATACATACCCCAGACAGTTTGATCAAAAGAAGAAGGAAGAGAGGGTGAGGGTGATAAATTTTTTTATCTTTCTTTTCGTGTGATGTATATTATTTGGAATTCAGCATCTGAAAAGGCTGTGATGAATATCCCAGAACACTCTCCCCGAGTGTATAGCTGAGCCAGTATCTATACACTGCCTAATTTAATTTTTCCATGAACAACAACCGTTTTTTTTTTAGTTTTTTTTTAGCAATTACGCAAAGATTGGTACTCCTGTCAGCGAAGTGATGGGTCTTGCATTCTAGTAACATGTGAACCACTGAAGGAATTTAAATCAAACTTGGCACCAGTATGGACTGTGATAGAAAGATAAACGAACAAAATATTGGGTTCAACAGGTCAAAGGTAAAATGTCATGTGCCCTTTAAAAATAATTTTTCAGACCATAACTTGAGGTAGAAGCCTCTGATGTTCACCTCTTCTACTTATATTGTCTCTTTTCTCTCTTGCACCCTTTCTCATGTGACCTTTGAAATCAAACGTAGCCATGTGTTGACATCTAATGTGAGTGGAGTCATTTCCATTGACAAATTATTGTCGAATTCTGTTTTGTAGATTGTTTTTGTTTTTATTTGTCATGTTGGTTCATCACGTTGGTTTTTTTTTCAGTTTGAGGTCGGATTCTCAAGAAGCAAATGGGAAGATATTCGGGCTGCACGGTTATAAACGAGGAATGATTTTTACACTGTATACTCTCGTTTAAACAAAGTCGTTGAGAATTTTGATAAAACAATTGCAAACAGTTCCAATCCTTATTTGCCTATTATTTTATTAAAATCTTTCTCACATTCCTCATATAAGTTGGTATCACATGCAAGGGAAATTTGTGGGGTTAATTGAGAAAATGAAATGTCCAAGGAAGAAGAATAGCGGAAGGAGATTAAGAGCGGGTAGGTGGTGGAAGGGAATTTATGAGGACATACGACTGAAGACGATGAAAAATTTTGCCATTTTGCAGATGTAATATGTGGATGGCTCTTATGATGTGCTGTTTGTTTTTGATTGAGAGAAAGGTTGTTTTGGAAACATTAGCGTATCGGACATGAAAAGTTTTCTGTTTGAGGTCCTTGTGCTGCCTCCTTCGTCTGAACCAATGCCACAGCTTCCAACAACCTAGTAGTGCAAAGCAGAGTTAAGCAATAGGTTCACCCTGTGTGCCTGACTATCCCATTAACACTCTCCCTCTCCTCAATAAACTATTTTCATTACTTATCAAGTTAGTCTATGACTGATTCTGACTGATTTCAATTGAATTTTGTATTTTGAACACTTTAAAACATGAATCGGAACATGAACCTGCAGTTTAGCACTACGTTGGCTCTGAATTTGGCAAATTGTACAGCATCTTGTCCCTTGTGTGCATGCACATTCACAGTGAAGCAATTACTTCAGTCTGTCTCTCAGTCTGGCAGTCAAACAAAATTGAAAATCATTCCAACAGGAAACTTACTGTTTTTAGAGATGTCATAAAGGACACAAACAACAGGCACGGATAACGAATTTAAAGTGTTAAATAAGGTGGTGTAAAAGATGGGGCATCAACAGTGGTTAACTTCCGATTCAATGGTTTATTAGGTAATCTCTACCGAGATGACCTAATAAAGCCGGACCAAGTGTCCGTACGTCCGTCCGTCCATCAACAATTTTTCTTTCCGATCTTGATGAAACTTAGTCTGTGGGTAGAGGTCGATGAGTGTTGCACAACGATCTAATTTTTGTCCGGGTTCAAGGTCAGGGTCAAGGTCACGAGGTCACGTAAGTTATAAAAATCGCCATTTTCAAAACCTATCTAGTCTGCCATTCTACAAGATATTCGGCAACTGTTTATTGATTATGATAGTAAAAAATATTATCTTTTATCTAACCGGACAGATTTTTGAATTTCCGTCCCGTTTGGCAGCCACGTAACCTGGAAGATGGTCAAAAACACCTCCCGGTACAAAGAAAACTTTTTACTTCCGATCTTGATGAAATTTGGTATGTGGGTAGAGGTCGATGAGTGATACCCAATGACATATTTTTTTTCCGGATTCGAGGTCAGGGTCAAGGTCACGAGGTCACGAAATTTGTGAAAGTCGCCATTTTCAAAACCTATCTCGTCTGTCATTTTAGGAGATATCTGGCAACGGTTCATTGATTATGATAGTAAAAAACATTATAGAGATGACCGTCACCCCCACACGGGGGTAATTTTTTATTTATTTATTTTTCTACAGCCTTGAAAACTTTTATTATATTTCAATGGAATTATATATATATATATATATATATATATATATATATATATATATATATATATATATATATATATATATATATATATCTGAATACTGTAGAATGCAAATCGCTTTGCTTGCACTTCCAAAAACCCTCAGTTTAGCAGTAATTAAGCAAAATTGTATGTCGTCTCGACTAATCAAATTTGCCGTGTGCTCTGGGGGCAGAGTAATCGCAAGGTTCAGACAAAATGGTGGCACTAACCGATGCATTGACAAAGCTAACTTCGTTCAAAAGATCTTTGTTTAGTGCCTCTTTTTCTCAAAGATCGTTCCAAAATCGACAGTTTCTCCGAGAGGAGTTGGCAGAAGGCTCGACTCTTGACTACTACATTTGATCCGTCGGCTTTATATGGTTGCCATCGCAAACTGTTTTTCAAAGTTCGCAAGGAAAGTTAATATAGATCATGCTTGTAAACGCAAAGCAAGAGTTGAAAAGACCCTTCCCACTATCCCATGTCCTTGTTCTCAAGATTGCATGGGGTAAGGTGTTCCATGAACTCTGGTTATGATTGTGGTTAATATTGACTTATTGAAGAACAATAATCATTCTGTATTTTCTTTCTGAATCGGCACTAGTTGTTCATTTGTTGTTTATGTTCTTGTAGATGGGAGTGATATTTTCTGACTGTTAAGAGTTTACATGATTAGACTAAATGTTATCAAGTAGAATGTTAAGCACAACTTCAGAAAATCATGCCCAATGCCATGCTGTCCTTGTGATTAATTTGGCTAAATGTTCATGTTAATAAACTATTTCATTACTTTGTCTTTTAATATTAACTGCTTTTTATGGCCTCTTCCAGCCAGGAAGCATTGTTGGAGGATTGCATGGTTCCATGGAAGCGTCGGGGACAATTTCTGGGCAATCAAGTCCAGGATCAGCACCAGGTGGAGGAGCACCCAGTGCAAACATTGGGTCAGATGGACGGCGCCTGAGTGGGGCAGAAGTGGCAGAGTCTCGTCGGCACTCACAGACGAGCGATTACCGTGATCCGGACATGAAACGTCTTTCTATGGAGATTGAACGTGAAAGGTTCGTTGGGGGTAGCTGTGAGAGGGGTGGGGATGGGGGGGGGTTGGGTACAGTGTCCCTGACATGGTGGGTTGCAATGATGTCATCCTGCTGTGGGTTACACTTCATGTCTGCCATTATAGTTGCAAAGCAAAGACAAAAGAGTAACAGCATAGCCCATAATGGTCATTCATACGATGGAATTTTCTCTGTTAATGACTTCCCACTCAATTAAAACTTAAATCAGGAGATCTGTTTATGCAATGGTATAGAACGTTAAGTTGCAGCCAAGCATAGAATCCCCTGACACTGCAAACTACAACAGTATATTGTTTTGACAATTGGTTTCATGATAAAGCTGGATTTTCCAGATAAAGGGATGATTCTATGGGTTATACTGTCGACACCATATACTCGTATAGAGTAAAAACTCCATTCACATGTTCTTGATTTATTTGCTGCAATCACACAAATTATAGCACAAATTAAGCTTTATTTTTAATGGGCCCAATTACTTCCACCTTATTGGGAGGTAGGCTAAGGAAAATTTATTCTGGCCAGGCCTGACGTTCAACAAAATGTAATTTGGGCATGAATTTGTAACCTGTTCAGAGTGCTGGTGGCAACTCTCCTACTCTTCATGAAATATATCATGGGATCTTTTAACGCCCACCAAAGGCCTCGGTGCAAGCAGAGACACCATGTTCACCTTGAATAAAATCAAATGAGTTCATGTTCATGATTTGGAAAAAAAGAGCATGATCCACAATGATGGCTTCCACTGTGTGCAAAAGATGTTAAAAATAGGAATGATGTTATGTGCAATCCAACAATAAGCTGGGAATTGCTGATCTGAGATGATTGTGTTCTTCTTAAAATTGAAAATTCCTTTGTTTGTATGATAGATTTGGAAAGAATATTGGAGAAAGACTGAAAAAGGCTACTGATATACATACATCATGGCATTAGAAACTTGTATGGGGGGGGGGGGGGGAAACTGGATGAAGTCAGGAGATGAGAATTACAAATAGACATGCAGAGGGCATAAAAAGGCATGTATCAGAGAGGGGGGAGAGCAGGATAGCACAAGAGTAACCGAAGACCGAGTTATTTTCTTTTTGGACTTTTGGAGTTATTAAAGCAGGTTCAGGGGGGTACAGATGAGGTTAGGAATTTATGGCAAACTTTAGGGCTACATCACCACCCCTTGTATCCCATGGTGTATTTGTCTTTGCATGTCAGGGCCTAAACTGTCCACAAGCTTATGGGTTTGTTCAGAGTGTGCACTTATCACACATTATGAGTGGTGCTGTGCAATAATGCTGACCTCAGTGAGATGGACGAAGACAAGATTACATTAACCTGTTTGTTATAGAAGAGGAGAGTAACTTCCAAAATCTGACCTCAAATGTCTGCTCTGGCATTTTCACTGTTACAATGATCAGTGTCTGCAGTCATCTTCACTCCATTGTTAGGGTTCATTTGCACAAACCATTTAACCGTTATTATATACCATTAACGTTTTGGGTGAAACTGTACAGGTGGTAACACATATGATTAGCCTTCAAGAGCAAGACAAGTTCTTCATTCAGCATCTATGATGGCACATGTGTTTTTGCTTTTGGCTTGGCGATCATCATCTCATCTAATTCCAACTCTTAATTTGTGGTTTTTTGGGGGTTGAAAGGATCAGCAGCAATGTAAAGAATGCTTCATCATGATTGAATGGAAGTCTTCTTAAGAAATACTCCCATTGGAGATAAAGCACAACAAATGTACTTTTACAGTTGGCCGGACCCAGGCCAGTTTTCTTGTCTGAATCCTGACAAACCACTGTTAAAGTAGTCACACCGGTCCACTGATCCGGCTCTGAGCATGGTCGAGGGCCTATTTGTCGCTCTGCTGTACTCTGGTGGAACGTCTGGGCCGGTTGAGCGATGTGCTGGATTTCTCTTCACCCCAGGCATCAAAATGGTGGGACAAGCGGTGGCAGGGATGAAAGGATAAAATGGCGAACATTTCATGCACGACGCTAATTGCCTCCGAACTCTTAATCGTCCTTTAATGGACGATTAAGAGCCGTTGTGGCTCGCGATCAGGGCAACTCAAATTACTCAATGGAAACCCAGTGAATTAATGTGTGTGTTTATTGAACCAAGGAAGGGAAGAGCATGGGACACGAGAGCATTTATTTTACCAATACTATTTACAAGTAATACGTGCCTGGGGTATTGTTCATATGGAAGAGCCTTAATTATCTAACCATAAGGCCTCAGACATACCATGCGAAAAACATGATCAAGGAGGCAGACAACACTGAAATTACCGTAGCTGTGCTCGGTTGAGCACAGCAAGTTCCAAAGAGAAACACGTGGCATGGTGGGGAACAAGACCGGTCTTGCACCAAGGCCCAATCGCATACCAGCGGGTACAGTGGAGGAGAGCTGCAAGCAGAACCTCAGGCTTCAGTCAGGCAAGCGCTCAGCAGCAGGATGTCCACTGTGCCGACTGTGGGTGTGGAGAAAACTGCGCAGCTCCCGCAGTGTGGAAGTGCACCAAAGGGGCATCTCCTCCCGGCCCCCCTTTGCACCCACCTTTATCCCTTTTGTACACGCCCTTCCCCGTCACTCAGATATGTCCCTACAGACCCTATTGGCCAAGCAAGCGCAGTCCATGGGCATGCCCCTTTGCCTTGATCCCTGACCCCGATGGAGAGAACATGTCTGGGACTCATCTTTGCACCAATACAACTGTTGTAGAATATTATTTCTCATAAAAAGAGCTTTAGAATGCAGTTTAGATTATTAAAAATGGATGAAAACTCACCAAGCTATGAATTTTTAAGTAAAACTTTCCACACGGCATTACAATTTTTAACTAACCCGAACCCTTGTGAAAAACTTTGGAAAGGCATTGGATCATGGCGTTAATGGTTTCCAATATCTGAGAGAGAAGTTTGGTGCAGAGGAAACTGATGCTAAACTCAGAGCGGACATTTTCGTTGGGTCCCAGATGTGTGAACTGATGTGTGATCCTGAGTTCAAAAATAAACTGAACCCACTTGAGTATGCAACATGGGAAGCATTTGTGTTGGTTGTACAGAACTTTCTTGGGAACCATAGAGCTGAACAGTATGCGGAATTAGTGGACAACATGCTAATGGCCTATCAGTGAATGGGCTGTAGGATGTCTCTTAAAATGCACTTCTTGCCTTCTCATCTTGATTTCTTCCCACCTAATCTGGGTGAGGTAAGTGATGCGCATGGCGCAAGGTTCCACCAAGACATTTCGGTCATGGAAACTAGGTATCAAGGCCAATTCAACCCAAATATGATGGGTGATTTACTGCTGGTTCCTACAACTGGAGACCAATTCCACACACAAGCACAAGAGCAAGCGTCTCACACACTTCTGAACACATAAGAACAATGCCCAAGCTGACTCTATTGAAAGGAAGAGTGTAAACTTGGAGTGTTGTTTCTGAATCACGCATAATGGGGCAGATTTCCCAATCAAGTTTACACCCTTCCTAACATTACCATGTTCGAATGTTTTAACTTTTTTTTTCTGCAACTTGTTTATGTTCTTGGTTTGTATACGACACATTAAACACGGAGATCAACCATTGTTATCGGAATATGATGTAAAAGTAATTAGTAAGCACTGATATTAGGTGTACAATGTGGTGATCTGCAATATTAAAGTATCTAACATAACATGTACATATTTTGAAAACTTGACGTGCTGGCTAAATTCTGACTACAGATTTGAAATCGGCGGCCCAGATTTAGTCAAGAACACCTGCATTTCGCTTCGTAGAAGACGCAAATTTTTTTTTTGTTGCCCAGTGAATTATGTGATGTTTTTTTGTGTACCTTGAAAACAAAAACACAAAAGATAATGTGCATGTGTGTGATTAATTTGTTTTAAAAATTGGTGCCCCTTTATATGAACTTTACTAGAGCATTACTTGGCTCCTCCTGAAAACACAAGGGTACAGCAAGCAGATGAGATTTTTTTTGAATACGCCTCATTTTCTATTATCTGGCATTTCCCACAAGCAATGGAATGTCCCTTCTTTCCTATTGTTTGCCACTTGGCACATACCATATGAAGGGGTCTTTTCTATGCCCCTCGCATTTTCCTCAAGAATATTACCTCACGCTCACATTAAACTTGCATTTCAGAGTTAATTATTGCTAAGCTACAGCATGCAATCTTAACCCCTAAAAGCCATTTTTGCAACAGTACTACTACTATTACTTCTAATACTCCGCATTCCCAGCTAAGGGGTGTAGCAAACCCCATGGGGTTAACCCTTTTGTACTTTGTTCCTTTGGGACAGGGGGAATGTGTGGTTAGGGCAGGAATTTTGGGGAAAAAAAATGCCCATGGTGTTGGCGATTGCTCACCTACTCTTCGCAAAGGACACCGTGGAATCTTTAACGTCCACCAACTAATTCCAGTAGATGGGACACCAGTTAAATGTCCATACGAGGGATGGCACACACATGATGATGAATCACACTGCCTGTGAAACACCGAGATGACTGTTTATAGCTGGGCCAAGATTCAAACCAGGGCTAGAAGGCATCACGATGAGTGTGCATACCTATATGCCATCCTGCAAGCCCACAACAAAAATAAGTGCGCCAAAATTAAACAAATAATATTGTAAGTATAATCATCATCTTCGAGGTAGAGGTACACTGTGGTGGTATGGGTGGAATGGGTCTTCTTTGTGTGTGTTTCCTCTCATGTGTTTTATTATGTGTTTTAAAATGAAGATTCGAGTACATGGAAAAGAGCAGAAACCTGCAGGAACAGCTGCGTGAGCTAAAGACAGAGATTGAAGCACTAAAGTTGGAAGAGAGCGAGGGATTTGAACGAGCAGAGCAACGCTATAGTACACTCACTCGGGTAAGTATGAACTGTTCGTCAAGCGTTGTTTGTGGAGCTCAGCCACCATCACCATTCATTCTTTGCTCTTTCCTTTCTTGTTTTTCAGGTGTGCTTCAGCTAATCTCTAAACTGAGTGGCATGTTTTTACTGTGTCCGCAGCTGGCTATGCGCAGTCCGTGTCCTCAGACCTATTATGAAAGCTACTGAGCATAGGACGAGGCTCTGGTTGCTCTTCACCGTCAGCCCTGGTTAACTGACCACACACCGGAATGCTGAAACGTGGTGCACATTACAATCATAATATTTTAAGGGCTGTAGATTCATTCTTGCACATTATTGCCTTGATTGAGAAATGCAATCGTATAATTTCCTGTCCGGAGTTGTCCGGCCAGCCGATGGGTCGTGTGCATCATTCGGCGAATTGTTCATGTGTGTTGCACATCTGCAGCTATTGGTCCTACCTTCGTGCACATTACGATGCTGCTTACTTATGAAACACACCTGACTTGCCACATAGTTCCAGGAGTCCAGTTTGTGCTTACCACCACATTGTGTGAAAACATTCACTTGTGGGAATCTTGAATGCCAGTTTGTTATTACCTTTGGATTTATGATGTTTTTTACAAGTTTAATTTTTTTCATTTGCCTTATTTGTGAGATTGTACAACTGAACAAGACAAACTGTAATCTTTTTACAAATGCTTGACCTTTCTGACCTTTAAAGGAAGGAAAAAAACAACAACCCCAGAAGCTGGATTTGCTCCCAAATGTTGAAGTTCACATCCATAATTCTGCAATAAACCTTCAACACTATTAATCAAACTCAGGGCTGGGTCAGTCACATCATCTTGAGGCCTCTGGAGTACATCGGCATCTGAGCCCTCCCAGATAGAATGACCAACCAAGATAGTAGCAAAGTATTTCCACATAAGCCACGAGCTTGTTTCTAGGCATTATTCATTCATATGTAGCACAAGGCTACGGGGAGCATTATTGGCTCAGGGCGCGGCTGTGTCGCTGATTGGTACAGCAGAAATTTGGAATTTGGTCATGATGCGGGTGATAGCTCACCTACTCTTCGCGAAGGTCATAATGGGATATTTAACATCTGCTTAACATCCATCTGAGGGAGAGCACACACATTGATTAATCACGCTGCCTGTGTAACCCTGGGGTGACAGTTGAAAGCTGGGTCGGGGTTCGAACCCAGGCGAGACAGCTCAAAGGCGAATGTGTGTACCTCCTCGGCTACCCTGTCAGTCCTTCTCGGCATTACGTCACATAGATTGCTCACATTTCTTCACGTCTCGACTATCATTTATAGATTGTGCTCTCGCTGGATGAGTGTCTTCGAGACTGCTTATATTGAGCAGAAAATGGTGATGCAAAGGGAGATGGCATTACCATTGTTTTTGTTTTTATTTTTTTTAATGATGTAGAACACTAACAACATTTTGAGGATACTTCCACTATTTCATGCCTTTATGACCATAAATACACTCCCCCTGACAAAATATGGCAAAATTTTGGAAAGTAATGATGACATTTCCTTCAGCCACCCTGGCCAAGAAGTTGACATTAATACTTTGGTTTGGTTGAGCGGTAAGTTCTAATATCCAAACAGGTAAAATGTGGGAACTCAATCCTGGAGGCATTTTTGACCTCTTTAGATGCTGATGGGTTGCATAAACGGGCCTTTGGTTGAGATGTGCATAGATACGTCTGGCACGGGTTAAGCAGTTCAGCTGTGGCAGTATTCCATATTGAGAAGTCGATGTTGCTATTAAACGTCTTGGCTTTAGGCCTACCTCCAAGTCTATATTATGAGATAAGTATTGTGAGTATCTATGCCTTTGCTTCATAGCATAAACATAGCATGGCATGCTTAAATAGCATGGCAGTACAGGTACAAATCGGTCCGTTATGATGTCGCGAACAGCTCGGTTATTTTGTATTTTTGTAATTGAACCCTTTTGTTTGATGCCTGATCTGGATGACTCATTCTGGTGTCTGTAAAGTGTAAATGAACTATGCATTTTATGTCAACATGCTATTTTTATTCGAGCAGCATTAAAGACTTTTTTTCTCTCTCTCACACTCACACACTCACACACACACACACACACACACACACACACACACACACACACACACACACACACACACACACACACACACACCTGAAGACCATGTCTGTGGTTCATGATTCATGATATTCCAGGGGCAGTGCGGAGAGTTGAAAGGAAAAGAAAACGTTTGCAGATGAATGCACTTGGCATTTTATTTATTAATATGGAAGAGCCATGGTGCTATGGTTTTGCTTGGTGTTTAGATGCCAAACTTGCCTTGTCAATTCCCCTTGACCCGTCGATCTGTCGAAGTCGACCTTTCACATCGATCCCTGCCAGTTGCAGCATGGCCAAAGCAGCTTTCCCTTCTCTGCACATGGAGCTTAATTGATTGGTATTGGAGTGCAATTAGGTTTCCAGCATAAGCTGCTCTATTATTGTCTGTAGCTAAAGCAATGTCAAGCATTCTCGTGTGTAAACAAATGAGTAATTCCAACGAGCATTTATTTGTGTTTCTGCTTTACATTACATTATTATCACTGCGCATATAACTGGAATCTACATCAAGCGTTTTCTGAGCCTTTGTTCGTTCTCGATGCAAAATGCCATATTTTCCTCATCCCATTGAGCATTTTTTCCCCAGCTTTTGATGCATTGTGGAGTTGAAGGCAACAGAGTACATGCCTTGTAGGTGTAGTGTATATGAGGTCATTTCAGGTTGTCATTAGAATTTAGGTCTTGGAATTGAGGTGGCCAGAGCAGATGTATATATGTATTAGACCAATCGTGTGGCAAGAGGTCACATGGAATGACATCACAATAATCTTGAGGTCGTGAACGTCAATTTTATTCGCTCTCTCTCAGGGTGAAGTCTTTGCTTTTCAGATGCCGGGAATTCCTGGTGCAATTCAGAGGTCAGAAGCTCTTCTGCTACTAAACCGTCAGTTGTATTTTGCTGTCTGTTTGTCTCACATGCCTGTCTGTCTCTAATACCATCAATTTGAAGATATTCTATGTTTTCACATGTAATGGGAAATATTATGAGAAGGTTTTCTTTTCTTGTTCATTTTTGTGCTGCAGTGATGCAAAGAGAAGACTGCTTGGACAGTGCTGTGTCAGTTTGGTCTACAGGCCATTTGCAGTTATAAACTTCATGCATGTTCAAATGGTCAAGAGGATGGGAATTGCATAATAATTAATGTTATATTTATTGATGACTCCTCACCTCCCACCCCTTTCCTTCCTCTTATACAAATATCCCCCCCCCCAATGGTCTCTAAAAAATTTAAAGTCTTGGTCTCAAATAATCCACACAATGAGTGTTTGGAGCCATAACACTCACTATAATACACCTCCAATTAACCATCACCAACAGTGCTCGTTCCTGTGCCCAAAAAACAAACAGGATCAGGAACTGGGATCTCATGTAGCATGATGGTCAGGGTCTTGTGCTAGTTCCCGACGCAAGGTACAAACCATTTTGACCGAAAACAAACACCACCTGTCAGGAAGGCCATTGTGCGTATGTTCCACGTGTCGATTTTTGGAGATGTAATTTTGTGTGGTTCAGAGCTGGTGGATTTTGCCGTGCTGGGTCAACCGTTTCAATCCAAGACTGCTCATTCAGGATGTTCTCAAGGAAACAACACAATTTGAATCCACAGGTTCCACGGCAATACAGGTAGGTTCTGCATGACGATTACTGAAGGCCGAGTCCTCTTTTCCCATCATGTCCAGTAGCCATTACACTTCTCCCAGGATTGGACCCCCATCGGTGACACTGCAATTGATTGGCACTCAAGAACCTCGCTGAGATAGCAGTGCACATGATCCACTCAAGGTCAGTCAAAGAGGCAAGACTCAAACGGGAATGAAATGGATATGAGATCTCCAAGCAGTCATGCGGAACCAAGAGCGGTGTAATGACGATATTGTACGAACAAGGGATGCAAAGTTACTAGAGGGTGACTAAACAGAATTCTGTGAATATACGATAAGCGCTCATATTCCAAGTAATCGGAAAAGTGATGGTTAAATGGATATCTTATCCATTGCCTCACACCATCACAAGTGGAAATAAAGACCTTAAATGTCTTTTCCCAATCTCATGGTATTGACCTTTGTACATTGTCTGGAAGGATTTGGAGTGTCAGCCAAAAATAAATAACCATTTGGCCATTTTTGGTGGTCCCATGTGAACACTTATTCCCCAGTTCAAATCTCATCCTGTGTTGATTTGTGCATTGTCTCCTAATGTCCTTGTATTCTATGTAAAGAGTCACTGATGTCTCTTTGTCCTGCATTTGGTCCAGGTCCAAGTCTTAGATCATTGTAAAAAAATAAAGGGAAAATATTTGTTACCTGAGCCATCACATATCTTGAGGTGACACGTGTAAAGTTTAGGTCTTGAGCAAAATGATCCTCCATTTAACCTGATGGCATTGAGAGGGTGTAAACTGGCATGAGCAGCAGATGGAGACCTGACAAGGAGGGTAGGCAGATTAAACTCCTCTCTGCAGGTCATTGAGCCAGCTGTGTTTTTACTGACAATCCATGAGTAATGACATGGTCATTCTTCATTTCTTTCAGCTGGATGTGAGCTTCTGAGTGAATTCACCACCCAATGGACATACCAGTAGATCCATCCATTGGGACCAGCATCAGTGGTGCCAAAGCAGTCTCCTGGGTTATTGGGTATGATCCTGGATGGGTCGCCACTCCGACGCAGGATACTCGAATGGCTCAATCATCCCACTCATTTTGCCGACCTCGGAAGGATGACAGGCCGAGTCCACCTCACTTGGTATTAATTCAACAGCAGAGCAGGATTTGAACTCAGGATCCAAGGATCCCAAGCCCACCACCCTAACCATTAAGCCAACACCAGGCAAACCAGTGGATCATCACCTGCTATTAGACCACCACCCAATGGACTTCATTTCACCACCACTATACCTATTTTAATCTTTAGTACTGAAAGGTAGGCAGATTGAACTCTCTGCCAAAGGCCAAGGGAAATTGATTCACATCATAGGCTATAATCATTACGTAAAGGGTTTATCTTATGCCTTACACAGACAACCTCATTCGTACGAGCTCAAAGTAATTCACAACCAGTTGGTTTGTTTGCGTTCACTAATTCACAACCAGTTGGTTTGTTTGCATTCACGACAGTTATTTATACCAGTTTAAGGATTAATTACCTTCGCCACCGAAGGTGAAGGAGGTTATGTTTTCACCTCTCTCTGTTTGTTACTTGCAAAATCGAAGATTTTTCAAGTATATTGGTCAGTCGATTTTGTTATTCTGTCTGTCTGTCTGTTTGTCTGACTATTTATCACCTACAGGTCAGAATTTCAAACCGATCTTCACGAAACTTCACCACATGGTCGTTTATCATAAGGAAGAAGCCAATTGTTTTTGAGGTCAAAAAGTCAACAACTTAGGTGAGATTTCTTAAAATCCTCAATTTTTATCCGATTCTCTTGAAATTTGAAGATGATTTGTATTTCAGGTCACTGAATTCAACCAGTCAATTAATTTTGAGGTCAACATCGACCAAAATGTCAACATAGGCCAAAGGTCAACAACTTAGATCTTCTTCTCTTCTTCTTCTTTCGGCTGCTCCCGTTAGGGGTCGCCACAGCGGATCATCCATTATGATCCGCATAGTGATTTGGCACATGTTTTACGCCGGATGCCCTTCCTGACACAACCCTGGTCGCCTCTTACGACACAGGGATATGGTACACCTATTTTAACCGGGGTATACACCGGCCCAGTATACTGGTACTCATTTCGCCGACCTCGGAAGGATGACAGGCTGAGTCAACCCCCTGGTGTATTAATTCAGTGGCTCAACGGGGCTTGAACTCAGGACCTCTTGGATCCCAAGCCGCTGCCCTAACCACTGCGCCAACACCAGGCTCGGTCAACAACTTAGATGAGATTTTTAAATCCTCAATTTTCATCCGATTAACTTGAAATTTGAAGATGATTTATATTTCAGGTCACTGAATTCAACTACCAATTATTTTTAACGTCAACATCGACCAAAATGTCAACAGAGGCCAAAGGTCAACAACTTAGATGAGATTTTTAAATCCTCAATTTTCATCCGATTAACTTGAAATTTGAAGATGATTTATATTTCAGGTCACTGAATTCAACTACCAATTATTTTTAACGTCAACATCGACCAAAATGTCAACAGAGGCCAAAGGTCAACAACTTAGATGAGATTTTTAAATCCTCAATTTTCATCCGATTAACTTGAAATTTGAAGATGATTTATATTTCAGGTCACTGAATTCAACTACCAATTATTTTTAAGGTCAACATCGACCAAAAGGTCAACAGAGGCCAAAGGTCAACAACTTTGGTGAGATTTCTAATATATTCAATATTCATCCGATTGACTTGAAATTTGAAGATGATTTATATTTCAGGTCACTGAATTCAACCAGCCAATTATTTTTAAGGTCAACAGAGGCCAAAGGTCAACAACTTTGATGAGATTTCTAATATATTCAATATTCATCCGATTGACTTGAAATTTGAAGATGATTTATATTTCAGTTCACTGAATTCAACTACCAATTATTTTCGAGGTCAACATAGGCCGAATTTTTAAAATTATCAATTTCCATCCAATTGACTTGGGATTTGAAGAGAAGTTGCATATTTTGTCATTTAATTCAACCAACAATTATTTTTGAGGTCAAATTAGTGATGGATTTTGCAAGTATCATGCTCTACCTGACCTCTTTCTTGTTTGTCGATTTGTCTGTGTGCAGGATATCTCAAAAATTTTTGGATGGATCCGGATGAAATTTTGGCGGCAGGTCAGGTGTGTGACAAGGATGAACTGATTAGATTTTGGTGAAGATCCGGATCTGGATCCGACGACCAGAATTTTAAGTGATTCTTCACCATTGAGAGACAGGGCTAAACTAATATATATCTCAGAAAGTTGTGGACGGATTCGGATGAAACTTGGTGGACAGGTTGGGTGTTTGACCATGGGGAACTCATTCGATTCCGGTGAAAATCCACATCCGGATATGGATAGGAGAGTTATTTAATTTTTAAAGTGGTTCTTTACCATTGAGAGAAAGAGCCAAAAACGATTATGTTGCATGATATTTCAAAAATGTATTGGGCCCGATATGTTCTCATGGATCAGGAATTGCGTGGCGGAGGTATGCGCTCTACTGAGTGCCCTTCTCGTTTATACTGGTTTAAGGATTTTTATCTACCAGTTTAAGGATTTATTCAAGTTCAAATATTTCTGCCGTGGTCTATGGATTTATTTATTACATCGTCCACCAAAGGTGGACGGAGGTTATGTTTTCATCACTGTCTGTCTGTCTGTGAGCAGGATATCTCAAAAAGTTATGGATGGATTCGGCTTTTACTTCGTGGACAGGCTGGGTGTTTGACAAAGACGAATTGATTCGATTTTGGTAAAATCCAGATCCGACAATTTTTCAAGTGATTCTTCACCATTGAAAAATGGGGCCAAAAACGATATATAGCATATTATTTCTAAAAAGTTATGGATAGATTCGGGTTAAACTTGGTGGACAAATTGGATAGGTGACAAGAACAAGCCGATTCGATTTTGCTTCAGATCCAGATCTGGACTCTCAGTGGGATACAAAACATAAACTGTTCAGTCTGGTGGAGGTATGCACCCTTCCAAGTGTCCCATTCTCGTTTGTTAAAGGGCTGAAAAGGGTTTAAAGACTTATTGGTTGAGGGGTCTCTTTTCTTTATACCAGTTTAATGGTTTGTATTGGTTTTTTTTACACCGGTTTATGGATTTATTTGTGCCAGTAGAAGTAAAAAAATAAAATAAAAAATAACACCACTGGGAGACTGTTTCGACCTTCTATCCCACTATTAATTTGCAATTGGTCACTGGCTTTAACACCAATATAAATTTTTATTTTGGGCCCTAGCCATCAAAAACTACATTTATGGAACAAAGTTTCAAATGGAGCACCTCACAGCCATTAGAGAATCTAAGTTGCATCAGGTGTGCCAATAATTGTGAATTGCTGCTCCCACCTTGCCGGCTCCATGAAAGAAGACACCATTTGCATTTTTGCCGCCTCAATTCCCACCCTTTATAGCTCACCTGTTCGAAGAACAGAGAGCTATAGCGATACCCCCGGCGTGGGCGTGAGCGTGAAAATGTTAAAGTTTTGGTGCAAGTTATTTCTTTTCTAATGTTTTTATCTACCACACTATTTTTTTACTGATTACAATATACAAATACATATATTGCTTTAAAATTATTTGGATCAGGCTTCACTGCAATGCTTTATAAAAAATATTATTAGACTAGTCTTTTAATAAAAAATATTATTAGACTAGTCTTTTAAAAACGATAAATGTACAAACAAGCGAGCATTGGGTGGCTTTGATACCAACTCTCTGGTTAGAATCATGGGAAACTTGCTAGTGAAATTTAATGCTGATATAAATGGACCATCTTATCCTCTATTCCCTTATCGGTGGAACCGACTCTCTGGTCTGCCTCAACCCACTCCCTGCAGTCCTTCGGATGCTGCCCATCGTCATTTCATGATTTCTCCCATATATTCCTTCTTTTCTATATTCTCGTTAATCCTCCCATACCTATCATGTTCTGTACTCTTGCTGATCCCTCCACCCTCACTCCTCTTTTCTTGCACTCATGTACAACGTCTTTGTCTCCCCCGTGATCCTCTACCACTTTGGGGACTTGCTGCCCTCTGCCATTTGATTCCCACGTGACTCTAGATTTCTGTATATACTTGCAACTGCATTCGTCATTGAAAGTAATTTAACAAATCGGGGATGTATTCCACCTTTTTTTGTCTACATTGTCAATGCTCGTGTGATAGCTAACACACAATGCACAGCAAGGGGGGCATGAGACAAGCGGGACGGGAGAGGGAAGGACAAAACAGTGGGGAACAGAGACATTAGGAGATCTGTGGAACGGAGAGGAATGGGGCGGGGAACACGGGGTATACAAGATGGACATTACATGGACTTTCAGAAAGGAAAGCAGGGAATTTGAAGGAGGTGGGTTTGGGGTGGATTAACGGGGGTAGAAAATATCAAGGTTTTGCATGGGGGAAGATAAGAGGTGGTGGTGAATAGCTGTTTTGAAGACTTGGAGGGAAGAATGGGATTGAAGAGAGTGTGGGAGTTTATTCCAAAGGTGGGGAAAAAAAAGAGCAATAAAAGAGTGAAGGTGAGCAGTGATTCGTGATTTTAGTAGTTTTACCAGAAGGGGGTTGCTGGCGGACCTTGAGCGCCCTGCGGAAATATGGGGGGGGGGACATATCGCACAGAGCAGGGGGGGGAGAGAGGAGACATATACAGGAGAGGAGACGGTAGAAGACAAAGACCACCGACCTGCCTGCAGTGAGAGAGTGAGAGGCCCAAAAACTCAGCCTCACCACGGGACATACCAATGATCCTAAATGCCTTGGTTTCCACAGCGTGAAGCCGAGAAAGGTGAGAGGCAGGAGCACCAGCCCAGAGGGGAGAGCAGTACTCCATCAGGCTGCAGATGAAAGCTTTGTAGGTGGTCAGGAGCTCAGGTGGGCCGAGGAAGGACTTTGCACGACGGAGGATTCCCAGCCGGTGACTGGCTTTGGAGGCCAGGTTGGAAATGTGGCTTTCCCAGGAAAGATCATGGCAGAGAGTGAGACCCAGAAGCTTGACAGAAAGGACTTCTTCCAGCGGATTGTTGAGAAAGTAGGTAGAGGGAGGGGTGGGGGGGTTATCCAAACGGTCCTTTCGGAGAGACATAGTGAGAGTGTGAGGAAGAACCGAAGGAAGAACACCTTGATTGCCTTTACAACTCGAGAGTTCAGAGAACACAATATCCAACACAATGTTCAAGTCTTCATTTCAATTAAAAATAATAATAATTGTTTAAATGATCGTTTGAAAAAAAATATGGTGGTTTCACGCAGTGAAGTAGTCATTTGTACACCACCCTGTAGAACATGTCCAAGTACTACAAAACTGGATGTTCTTGGAAGTATTATGAAGACAATTTGTGTTCTACAGTGTTCAAGTATATAATTCAATTTAAACAAGTAAAAGAGCAATCAGAGATTGCAGACCCTCACCAAGAATTGTTTTATGTGGTGTGTTGTGTAGTTTTGTGTGGTGTTTATGTTATTTTGTTTGGTGTATTTTCTGTGGTGTTTGTGTACTTAGTGTTACGTAATTAATAAGAGATATAATTAGAACTGCCACTTTATAATTGCTGGCAGTGATGACCGGGTACCAAGATGTCCCGCTTTGATGAAACCCCGCTATTATTGAGACGCCTTACCCTGACCAATGACGTTTATTTATTATTATTCATTATGCAATTGAATTTAGAATGAGATGAAAATAAATTCAATTCAAATCAAATGGAATACCAAATCGGTTCAGTCCTGCATTCGAATCATCAGAAGGAATCCAAATAAGGAAAAAGCAAAGATGAAGTCATCAAGAGGAACCTGGATAGGATTCACATTTCAGCTGCTGCTCCTCTACCCTCAAACCTATCTCGGCACAGCCAAGTGAGCCTTTTTCGAAAATTCAAGAAAAAAAGAACCCATATAAAAAATTAAATAATTCTGGCTGCCAGACCATGTGTCCGATGAAGTTGAAATTTAAAACATCTATTCCCTGTCACTACTGGATCATAAATGTGAAGTTTGACATCGATTTATTAAGCGGTTCCAGAGAAAACATTATTTAATTTATTTTTTAAATCCAATATGGCTGTCAAGCAATGTGACCCATCAATTATTCCTAAACAAACTTGTACACCCATGGCTTGGGGAACATTTGTGTGATGTTTACCCTCGACCTGTCCAGACATTCTGGAGAAGAAGATTTTTTATAGGTTTTATGGTAACTCCAATGTTGCTGCCAAACCATGTGACATCATATTTGTGAACTTTTTGTTTCTCATGGAAAGGCGGTCATACTTGTAAATTTTGCCAAGATCTGTTCAGCCACTTCAGAGAATAAGATTTTTGAAGGTTTCTTTTTGTTTAACAATATAGCTGCGGAATCATGTGACCGATGACGTCATCAAAAAAACATTTCTGTGGACCATTTTATCCTGAGATGATGCTCAAATTTTTTTATACTGATCAGATGTCGCGTTCGACATATGCAATTATGACGTCATAACGTAGGCACCTATGATACAATTTTTAAAAATGACATATTCCCCATGAGGAGTACTTACTGTGCCTCAAGTTTCAATTTTTTTGCTTGGTGCGGTTTCAGAGATAGAAGTTCGTTTTTCCAACATGGCTGATAAACGTTTGTGGAGAAAAACACTCAAGTTCTGCGTGGACAAACAGACAAACGGACCCAAATGCAATACCCTCTCCTTTGCCGAGGGTAATGAAGGTTTAAAGGCAAACAAATAAATTCTGGGTTCTACCGAGTGTCGATTACACCACTTTATTTAACACTCACATTCGTTCTTCGTGCCTGTTGTTTGTGTCCATTATGACGTCATTAAAAATGGCTGCCAGAGAGGCAGAGTAAAAAAAAATCACACCTGCGTCTGAAGGAAGCGGTTCAGTTTGGCATTTTTAATATGAAATAGGCAAAGCCTCGAAACGAATAATCTCACTCCTCTCGACACACGTGCCATCGGGACGAAATCAGAGCCCACGGTACTGTTCAATGGCAGGTTTGCTTTCCGATTTATATTCTGTTTCGTGTTCAAAATATGTCATTCAATCTAAATAAGTTGTTCGTCCATCATCAACTGACGATCATAAATAAAGTTGACGGACATTAACCAATTGCTGAATTCCGCTTTTCGCTTCGTGTGTGTGTGAGAGAGGGGGGTATTATGACGTCACCGCACACGAAAGTCTGAGACATATCCCGAGATTAACCTTGAACATTTTCCGCCTTCGATTCGACAACAAGACCGTTGATCTTGGAAAACAACGGCTCCAGTACCAAAGCACTATAAATGTCAGTGAGACGGCCTTCCGAGTCCGAATCCGAGTTCTCAGGCTACGAGTCCGAGTCCCAATTAAGGCTGCGAGTCTAAGTGCTGCGCTCGAGTATTCAGCATGTGGTGTTTGTCGTCGCCACAACCCCATATTCCCACTACAACCCCACATTCCCACCACAACCCCACATTCCCACTACATTCCCACCACAACCCCACATTCCCACCACAACTGAGCAACGAATCGACGAACGGGAATTCATGTAATTTTACAAGATCATTGACGGAATTGAAAATAAAACTTTCTAATTAAAAATAAATAAATAAATAACTCAATCAATACCGGACGTCAAGTGGAATTGATTGAGTTAACAGGGCAATGTCTATTTCACACACACACACACACACACACACACACACACACACACACACACACACACACACACACACACACACACACACACACACACACACACACACACACACACACACACACACACACACACAATGTTGCCTTCATCAGATGAACTTTAATTAACTTGAATTATCACGGTTTTATCATCATGAGGATTGAAAGCGGTAATAGTAGTAATAATAATAATAATAATAATAATAATAATAATAATAATAATAATAATCACACACGTTTGCCAGGACCTTGTAATACCCGTTCGAGCTTTTCCGTCGACTTTCCTAATCGTTACAGGTCGGTCGGTACCTGATGACATATTCAGTGGAGACACCTGCGTCCCCACGACAGCACATAAAATGCGCGCAGGAGGCGTCGCTGCTTCTCAGGAAGCACCGCAAGTCATGGGTGAACAACCGAGGTCTCCGTTTCGGTACTACGGCGCGACGGGTCGCACGCCCACCCACTGGGAGCAACGTGCCGCGACCGCCCTGCTCGAGTACCAGCAGGCGAGCGCGTACCTGGCCAGTTACAATCGCGCTCACTTCAAGGCCTTCCTGTCCCAGGTGAACCCCGAGCTGATCCCACGAATCCTCAAGGCGAATTGCCGAGACGCTGCGGTTCAGGTGAATCCCTGGCGGGAGACGGCCGTGCAGTGCTCGCTGGGATCTCGGACTCTGACTGCTCGACCCGTAATACAACACGGCCTGGGTGGTGGTAGTGGTCGTGGTGGTGGTGGTGTTGCGATGACCGTTACGACCGGTTCTGCAACGGCTCTTCCTGCCTTGGAAACCCAGAGTAAGATTTCGTCTCGGTCTTGTGTGGGTCCTGTTGCTCCCGGTGGTTCGACGCGCCCTGCTGGTGGAAACGTCCGTCGACGCCGACCTCGCCGCTCACCTGTCTCGGCCAATCCACGAGCTTCACCTGGACAACCTGCCGCGGCCAATCCACGAGCTTCACCTGGACAACCTGCCGCGGCCAATCCACGAGCTTCACCTGGACAACCTGCCGCGGCCAATCCACGAGCTTCACCTGGACAACCTGCCGCGGCCAATCCACGAGCTTCACCTGGACAACCTGCCGCGGCCAATCCACGAGCTTCACCTGGACAACCTGCCGCGGCCAATCCACGAGCTTCACCTGGACAACCTGCCGCGGTTTATTGCTTCCCACGGGCGGGCCTTTCTGGTTCGTTCAAGATTGCAGGTCGCCCATCCGTAACTGTGGCCGGAGTGCTGCCGGAGCAGCGATGCAACGGAGTTGGAGCTGTTGCGAAGACCGATGGTGTTCAAGGTGTTGCGAGTGGCGCAGCAACGGTGTCGAAAGAAGTGAAAAATCCGAATTGTGATCTCTCAACCGAGGAGGTTGGAAGTCTGGGGTATGGCCGAGTCTCGGGCCGAATCGGTCACCCTTCGAGTGTCCCTGGTCCATATTTTGGATCCGAGCAGCGGAAGGGGGTAGTCACGGGGGAAACTGCACCCAATGTGCCGCTGGGGAAGGCCCAACGACCGATGAGACTACGTAATCGAGTCCCCAGGTCCAGGTGTGATGCTCCAGATGTGCAGCAGAGTTTGGACCCTGGCTCTGAAACTCGGGTCCCCTCGATGCAGAAGGAAGCGTCTGACAAAGATTTCGACCTCATTGTTTTGGATGTGATGTGCGAAAATTCCTCCTCGGTAAGTTGTCCAGGTGGTTTACCAAAACTACTCAAGGACCCTGTTTTGGGGGCTTTGGGGAATGCAAGTTGTGCTGAGGCGAACCTGACGGTGATGTCGACGGGCGTTGACGATGGATCTGGAGCTGGAGCTGTGCATGGAGATGAGGCATGGGGTGTTAACGTTCAAGTGGAGATGAAATCTTCTTGCAATGGAGTGCGAAATGCAATCGATACATTGACTACAGACGTCACAGGTGTTCGTGAGGAAGAGTGTTTTATAAAGGACAGAGATGTAGATGGCAAGGCTGGTGGTGGTGGTGATTGTTTTGTCACTGAGGTTGATACAATTATATTTTGTGGTGGAGATGAAGATTATGGAGGCCTGACGAGAAAAAATGAGGGCGACGGTGCTCCAGGGGCGGCCGAAGGCGACGGTGCTCCAGGGGAGGGCGACGGTGCTCCAGGGGAGGGCGACGGTGCTCCAGGGGAGGGCGACGGTGCTCCAGGGGAGGGCGACGGTGCTCCAGGGGAGGGCGACGGTGCTCCAGGGGAGGGCGACGGTGCTCCAGGGGAGGGCGACGGTGCTCCAGGGGAGGGCGACGGTGCTCCAGGGGAGGGCGAGGGCGACGGTGCTCCAGGGGAGGGCGAGGGCGACGGTGCTCCAGGGGAGGGCGACGGTGCTCCAGGGGAGGGCGACGGCGACGGTGCTCCAGGGGAGGGCGAGGGCGACGGTGCTCCAGGGGAGGGCGAGGGCGACGGTGCTCCAGGGGAGGGCGAGGGCGACGGTGCTCCAGGGGAGGGCGAGGGCGACGGTGCTCCAGGGGAGGGCGAGGGCGACGGTGCTCCAGGGGAGGGCGAGGGCGACGGTGCTCCAGGGGAGGGCGAGGGCGACGGTGCTCCAGGGGAGGGCGAGGGCGACGGTGCTCCAGGGGAGGGCGAGGGCGACGGTGCTCCAGGGGAGGGCGAGGGCGACGGTGCTCCAGGGGAGGGCGAGGGCGACGGTGCTCCAGGGGAGGGCGAGGGCGACGGTGCTCCAGGGGCGGGCGAGGGCGACGGTGCTCCAGGGGCGGGCGAGGGCGACGGTGCTCCAGGGGCGGGCGAGGGCGACGGTGCTCCAGGGGCGGGCGAGGGCGACGGTGCTCCAGGGGCGGGCGAGGGCGACGTTGCTCCAGGGGCGGCCGAGGGCGACGTTGCTCCAGGGGCGGCCGAGGGCGACGTTGCTCCAGGGGCGGCCGAGGGCGACGTTGCTCCAGGGGCGGCCGAGGGCGACGTTGCTCCAGGGGCGGCCGAGGGCGACGTTGCTCCAGGGGCGGCCGAGGGCGACGTTGCTCCAGGGGCGGCCGAGGGCGACGGTGCTCCAGGGGCGGCCGAGGGCGACGGTGCTCCAGGGGCGGCCGAGGGCGACGGTGCTCCAGGGGCGGCCGAGGGCGACGGTGCTCCAGGGGCGGCCGAGGGCGACGGTGCTCCAGGGGCGGCCGAGGGCGACGGTGCTCTGCACCCTCAAACAAATTGTGCAGTCAGAGTTTCAGGATCTCATGGTCTCTGATCATCAACCAGCTAATGAATCTGCAGTGGAGATGTCCAAATCTGAACCTTCTGAATGAATGTTTGTTTTCTTTTCCTAATTGTGCTGCTCCAGTTTCAAGTTTGCCAATTTGGTGATTTTTGAATGTTCTTGCCTTGGTGTCTGTGCAGTCTTGAAAGCTGAATATTGATTTGTTTCCTTAAAAAAAAAAAAAAAAAAAAACCTTTGCCTGACAGTCATTTTCCTTTGTGATTACCAACAGTCTCCATTGCTGGAGGAACCACGAACATTTGGTTTTGTACTTCATGTGCTGTGCCTAAAGGATGAACATCTAATTGGTTTATGCTGTGGCTCTGTTTTCAATTAATAAACTTTGAACCTTGTGTTGATGAACAAACTTGTTGGTTTTTCCCCCCCCCCCCTTTCCAGTGCTTTCTACTCAGGTTTGGCCCACCTAGTTTTGCACTGGTAACCATGGTTCCAATTTAGTTGGCCAAACACAAAACCCCAACTACTCCTGGATTTTTGATCTGATCATTGATTATTTTTCAAAACAAACCGAAGCAGGGAATAAAACTATAATGAATTTCTATGGAGGTAACCATGGCTTCTCCATAAGTGGTCTGCACGTGACCAGCAGTGTTGGTCCACAATTGGTTGTGTAACACACCTGATGTATTTGTTACAACTTGTCAGAGTAGATATGGCTGCCTTTGCAGGACTTTGTTTCCTTACATGGAGGCCAATTGGCCCATCAAGCCTCTGCAATAGTTGGCCACCTATGGTTGTGCTCTTTTTTTTATTATTATTATTAACATGTGGGTCTACAAGAGCTCTGCTTTTCTGTTTTTGGGGTTCTTGTTGGGGATCGTTTGTTGAAATGTGCAACCATTGTTCAGACAGCTGCTGGACCACACCCATAATCTGTCACTTGCCTAAAACTATGGTACCCAAATGAA
>NC_140964.1:78707120-78947120 GCF_056783735.1 Eptatretus burgeri | reverse complement strand
CTCTCTTTCCTCTTTCTTCCTCTTTTTCCTCTTTTTTCCTCTCTTTCCTCTTTCTTTCCTCTTTCTTCCTCTTTTTCCCCTCTCTTCCTCTTTTTCCCCTCTCTTCCTCTTTTTCCCCTCTCTTCCTCTTTTTCCCCTCTCTTCCTCTTTTTCCCCTCTCTTCCTCTTTTTCCCCTCTCTTCCTCTTTTTCCCCTCTCTTCCTCTTTTTCCCCTCTCTTCCTCTTTTCCCCTCTCTTCCTCTTTTTCCCCTCTCTTCCTCTTTTCCCCTCTCTTCCTCTTTTTCCCTTCTCTTCCTCTTTTTCCCCTCTCTTCCTCTTTTTCCCCTCTCTTCCTCTTTTTCCCCTCTCTTCCTCTTTTTCCCCTCTCTTCCTCTTTTTCCCCTCTCTTCCTCTTTTTCCCCTCTCTTCCTCTTTTTCCCCTCTCTTCCTCTTTTTCCCCTCTCTTCCTCTTTTTCCCCTCTCTTCCTCTTTTTCCCCTCTCTTCCTCTTTTTCCCCTCTCTTCCTCTTTTTCCCCTCTCTTCCTCTTTTTCCCCTCTCTTCCTCTTTTTCTCCTCTCTTCCTCTTTTTCTCCTCTCTTCCTCTTTTTCTCCTCTCTTCCTCTTTTTCTCCTCTCTTCCTCTTTTTCTCCTCTCTTCCTCTTTTTCTCCTCTCTTCCTCTTTTTCTCCTCTCTTCCTCTTTTTCTCCTTTCTTCCTCTTTTTCTCCTCTCCTCCTCTTTTTCTCCTCTCTTCCTCTTTTTCTCCTCTCTTCCTCTTTTTCTCCTCTCTTCCTCTTTTTCTCCTCTCTTCCTCTTTTTCTCCTCTCTTCCTCTTTTTCTCCTCTCTTCCTCTTTTTCTCCTCTCTTCCTCTTTTTCTCCTCTCTTCCTCTTTTTCTCCTCTCTTCCTCTTTTTCTCCTCTCTTCCTCTTTTTCTCCTCTCTTCCTCTTTTTCTCCTCTCTTCCTCTTTTTCTCCTCTCTTCCTCTTTTTCTCCTCTCTTCCTCTTTTTCTCCTCTCTTCCTCTTTTTCTCCTCTCTTCCTCTTTTACTCCTCTCTTCCTCTTTTTCTCCTCTCTTCCTCTTTTTCTCCTCTCTTCCTCTATTTCTCCTCTCTTCCTCTTTTTCTCCTCTCTTCCTCTTTTTCTCCTCTCTTCCTCTTTTTCTCCTCTCTTCCTCTTTTTCTCCTCTCTTCCTCTTTTTCTCCTCTCTTCCTCTTTTTCTCCTCTCTTCCTCTTTTTCTCCTCCTTTCCCCTCCTTTCCTCCTTTCCCCTCCTTTCCTCTTTCCCCTCTCCCAATCCTGGTGGTGTCTAATCTGTTTCTGGTGTATGTTTCCACTCCATCCCCCCCCCTTACCTCAAATGGCCGCACTGCTGATACCGCACGTGAACAGGCTGAATGCCTAAACTCGGTGGTTGCATCAAAATCTTGTGTCCGAAACCCATCGCTTTCTGTACCCACCTTACCCAGTCGCACCTAACTGTCGCTGGATTCTGTGTCCTCTTCTTCTGACAAAGTGGACAGCTTGCTGTCAAACCTCGACTCAGATTGTGTAACCAAACCACACAGCATCAGCCCACGTGTCCTCAAAGCCTGCTCTTCTGCTCTTGCTCACCCTCTCTCTGTTCTATTCAACCCACCCCCCCCAAAAAAAGATCACTGCAACTACAGACCAATCGGCCTTCTCCCAATCATCAGCAAGGTTATGGAATCCATCATCACTTCAGACATTATATCCTTCCTCTTTTCCAATGGCCTGATGCCCAATAATCAATTTGGTTTCAGACCAAGTCACTCCACTCTGGATATGCTGCTTCTGGTCTCCCAACAATGGATGGAGATCCTCAATGCCGGACATGAAATCAGAGCCATCTCCCTCGACATATCGCGTGCTTTTGACATGGTCTGGCACCCTGTCCTACTCACCAAACTCTCTTCCTTTGGTATCCAAGGCCATATACACTCATGGCTGACAGACTTCCTCTCCAGTCGCAGTCAATGTGTGGCCCTAAATGGAGTTCTTTCATCCCCTCTTCCTGTCCAGGCTGGAGTTCCTCAAGGCAGCGTTCTGGTTTTCATCAATGATCTCTCCGACTGGAAAATCCACTCTATCTCTTTACTGATGACTCCACCCGCTGCCATACCATCTGTCATCCCTCAGACCGGCAAGCAGCAGCTTCTTCGCTCACTGCAGCTTTGGGTAAAATCGCAAACTGGTCCAACACATGGAACATGTCTTTTAATCCGGAGAAATCTCACACTCTCACTTTGTCTCTCTGAAAGGACCATCTGGACCCCCCCCCCCCAATCTACTTTTTCAACAATCCTCTGGAAAAAGTCCTTTCTTTCAGGCTTCTGGATCTCACTATCTGCCATGATCTTTCCTGGGAAAGCCACATTTCAAACCTGGCCTCCAAAGCCAGTCTCCGACTGGGAATCCTCCGTTGTGCAAAGTCCTTCCTCGGTCCACCTGAGCTCCTGACCACTTACAAAGCTTTCGTCCGCAACCTGATAGAGTACTGCTCTCCCCTCTGGGCTTTACGCTGTGGAAACCAAGGCATTTCGGATCATTGGCATCTCCTGCGATGAGGCTGAGTCTTTGGGCCTCTTGCTCTCTCACCACAGGCAGGTCGGTGGTCTTTCTGTCTTCTACCGTCTCCTCTCCGGTCTTGCCCCCCTGCTCTGTCTGTGATTTGTCCCCACCATATTTCTGCAGGGCACTCAAAGTCCGCCAACAACCACCCCTGGTAAAACTACCAAAATCATGAATCGCTACTCACCTTCACTCTTTCATTCCTCTCTTTTACCTCCTTTTGAATAAACTCCCTCTCTCTGTTCAATTCCACTCTTCCCTCCAGGCCTTCAAAATGGCTGTTCACCACCACCTCTTGTCGTCCCCCATCCAAATCCTCGATCTTTTCTACCCCCTTTAATCCACCCCAAACCCACCTCCTTCAAATTCCCTGCTTTCCTTCCTGAAATTTCCTGTAATGTCCATCTTGTATACCGTGTGTTCCCCGCCCCATCCCTCTCCCTTCCACAGATCTCCTGATGTCTCTGTTCCCCACTGTTTTGTCCTTCCCAATCCCACCCTTCTTGCCTCGTGCCCCCCCCCCCTTGCTGTGTGTTGTGTGTTGGCTCTCAAACGAGCCTCGACAAGGTATACAAAAAAATAAAAGTCTGAAATATTTGACATTTTGGTTGTCTTGGAGTTTGTTTAACATGACAGTTCAGTGATTGTTCATCATGTGCCAAGTGACCCGTTACCTATCAACTGTTCCGTTGGAGTATTTAAGCCACTTAGTGCTAATATGGTCGAGCACTTGCTGTCATTGAATCCTATATCGATCGACGTGAACAAAGTTGAGGGACCACTCACTGCATTGGCCACTTGTTCTGTGGTGCAACAAGTTGTGTGATTGGCTTGCTGAAAATGTGAAATTATATTTTCCAGGACGTTTACCTTTTTAGTACAATCTTCCATGATACGACATGTCACTTTGGTGTAGACAAATACAAATAAAAATTAAATGCTTAGTTTTTTAACAGTTTTGTGGATTGCTTGGTGAAGTCACTTGGTGTGCTTTCTCCATGCTTCAACAGTCATACTATGGTTCAATACTGGAGGTCGGAAGGAAAAATATAATTTATGATCACAATGAGTTAAAAGTGTTTTCAGTTGCTATGAAGTAATAAATTGCCACATCATGGCAGGGAAGATGAGGTACACATGTTTGCTCTAAGCTGTCTTGCCTGGGTTTGAATCCTGACCCAGTTATAAGCTGTCATCCCAGTGTTTCATAGGCAGGGTGATTCATCAATGTGCATCCTGTCCCTTGGATGGATGTTAAACTGGTTGTCACATCTGCTGGAATCCCTCTCCCTCTCTCGATCCCGTCTCGTCTCGTATCATCTCCATGTATTTTCAATTATATTCACTTGTTGAATTGTTGCTGGTACTTTATAAATTTATATTTTTGCACTGTAGTTGAATTGGCTGTCAGTAATGTTTCCATTTTCTTAAGAGTCTTTTGACCTACATCTTGATAAAAGAAATATCTTGCTATAAAAAAAGGTCTTGCTCGCTGCATAGAAACAGGGTGACCTGGTTGACAACACTGCAACTTTTGCCATGATTGTGTCATTCTCTCCCCCTCACTCAAATTGGCCACGTATTGCAGTTCTGAGTTCTTTCGCCTCGTGCTTATCAGCTCATCCCGTAGTTGAATTGCCAAATGTCTCACCCTCCCATTTTTTTGGATGTCAAATTGTGCACAACAGGGATTATATCGGGCTTCTGTTTCGGTGAATCATTGAATGCTTTACCTCTGAAAATATCAAATTAAAGATTCTCCTTTTGTATGCTGATCCAACTTGTGGAAATTGAGTTCTTTTCCACCACATCTCTTCCCTTCTCTCCCTTCTCTCCCCTCTTAATATCCCTGTCTGCGAAGCGACAGATTGTATTTGCGAGTGTATAATTATAATCTGTCCTTTGTGAAGAATGTCTGATCCATTGCACAAAACTAATAATTTATCTGTTATAGATTTCATGATCAACATATTACATATTTGTGGGAAACATGGATATGATCCTTTGCTTCTTGGTCCTCAGTTGCATTGAGTATGTGGTTTACTTTCCAACGGTGCCAATTTGTTCGTACTTTTACAACATGAACTGTGTTCCATTTACATGCCCAACATATAGGCATTCCATTTACATATAGGCATGATGTTATTTTATGTTTTAATTTATTTTAAATAATCTAGTTTCTAACCAATTATTTTTGCCCCACACTACCATCAGGCTATTACATCTATTCCCCTCGATGGACAGGTATGGAGGAAGGGTGACAATGCTTTCCCACCTGTCAGCTCACATTTTGCACCTTCGTAGAAATAGCTAATGGACTTGAGGTTCACTGGACTTAAACTGAATTCACAGCCAAATCTTCAGTGATGCGTTTCCTCTCGACTCATGGAGCTTCGTACCATATGCTGCGTCATGGCCCCAAGGAGTGAAAAAGGGTTTTCACTCCTTTCAATTACGGGACTACTATCGCACCCCTTTTGGTAGGCACCGGTTATGACACCAGAGTCACTTAGTGGATCATTGTGGTTTGAGTGGCCCTAAATGGAATTCTTTCATCTGAGTAAATCACTGTCCCTAAACCTTGTGGTTTGAGTCTACATGTATTAGGATTCTTGTGAAAAAATCTGTTGGTTTGCTTGGTACAAGAAAAAAAAAATACAGACTATTTGATGACAGTCGTGCTTTTCTGCATAATAGTGATTTGGAACAAAAAACGGTATCGGAACAAGTTAATGTGTTAAAGGCAAATAAGGCGACTTTCACATGAATAACATTCTGAGTATAAAATGTGTTTTGCTTGAAACAAGCTAAAATACACTTTTTCATGAAAATACATGTTTCTGCGTTAGAAGAAGAGCGATTATGGAACAAAAAAGCGGGGTCGGAACGTGCCATTTGTGTTAAACATGCTTGTATGGGAGCAAACACTGTTTTTGCGTGAATAAGGTTCCTTTTGTAAAATGTATTGTTTTGCTAAGGACAGCATAAAATGCAGACTTATTTGATGAAAAGCGTGTGTTTCTGCAGTGTAGCAGTGATTTGGGAACCAAACGAAACATGGGGTCAGACCAAACTATTGTTTGAAAAAAGAAAAGAAGCTTCTGTTCAGCAAATGACTGTTTTTTTTTGTTTTTAACATTAATAAGGTACTGAGCGTAAAATGGGTTGTTTTGTTAAGTACAAGCTTTAATTACACAGCATTTGATGAAGAACATGGTTATGCATTATAATATTGATTTGGAACCATAAACGGGGTCACAACAAACTATTGTTGAAACCACTTCTATTCGGCAAACAGAATGTTTTTGCATGCACCAGTGTAAAAAATGTTGTTTTGCTTAGATCAAGCTAAAGTGCACAGTTTCATAAAAAATACATGTTTCTGCATCATAATATGAACAGTGATTTCGAAAAAAATTACCCCCGGTTGGGGGTGACGGTCATCTCTGAAGCTCTGTAGATGTGGATCTCTGATCGGCTTAGAAAGGCTTTGATGTCGTCTTGTCTTGGTTCAATGTACAGACGAAAGCCCGGGAGTAAAGATCTTGAATTTCAAGGTAGTGTTTTCTTCGGTACTGCACAGATCGGCCACATGACAATTTGCCAACTATGAAGTCATGCGACTCGAAAAACGAGGACAAATTCGAAAAATACGACATGACCAGATTCAGATATTGTACCCTACTATCATAATCCATTGGAAATTCCGCCGAAATCGGATAGTAAATGGTGGAGATAATGTTAAAATTAGCTGATTTACTTTGGAATGTCCTTTAATCGTGTCAAAAGTCATACCGCCATGCATCACTCATCGACCCCTACCTCCATACCAAGTTTCAAGATCGGGCAAATTTTTTTCTGACTATCACAACGACGATTTTTCAAACTTTGAAGACACGTGACTCGATAACCAGGAAGAACTAAAAAAAAACTGGCCTGACCAAATTTAGATATTCTTCCATGTTATCAGAATCCAAAGAAATTTCGAAGATCGGATCATAAACGGCGGAGGAGATAGATTTTGAAAATGGACGATTTCGCAACTTTGGAGTGACCTTGACCTTGACCTTCAATCGTGTCTAAAGTCATACCGTCGTGCATCACTCATCGACCCCTACCTACATACCAAGTTTCATCAAGACCGGGCGAAATTGTTTTTGACCGTATCACATCGACGATTTTTCCAACTTTGAAGACACGTGACTCGATAACCAGGATGAATTTTTAAAAACCGGCCCGAACAAATTTAGATATTGTTCCATATTATCAGAATCCGAAGGAATTTCGAAGATTGGATCATAAACGGCGGAGATAGCTTTTGAAAATGGACGATTTCGCAACTTTGGAGTGACCTTGACCTTGACCTTCAATCGTGTCTAAAGTCATACCGTCGTGCATCACTCATCGACCCCTACCTACATACCAAGTTTCATCAAGATCGGGCGAAATTGTTTTTGACCGTATTACATCGACGATTTTTCCAACTTTGAAGACATGTGACTTGATAACCAGGATGAATTTTAAAAAACCGGCCCAAACAAATTTAGATATTGTTCCATATTATCAGAATCCGAAGGAATTTCGAAGATTGGATCATAAACAGCGGAGATAGCTTTTGAAAATGGACGATTTCGCAACTTTGGAGTGGCCTTGACCTTGCCCTTGACCTTCAATCGGGTCAAAGGTCACACCATCGTGCATCCCTCATCGACATCTACCCACATACCAAATATCAAGAAAATCGGAAGGAAAAAAATGGGGATGTACGTACGTACGTACGGACATCGAGACTGGTTTTATTAGGTCATCTCTGACGAGATGACCCAAAAACTGGGTCAGGTCATGCCATTGTGTTAAAAACGTTTGTATGGTGGCAAAGACCGTTTCTGCATTAGAATGGTGATTTGGAACAAAAAACAGGGTCAGAACAAGCGAATGTGTTGAAAACCCTTGTGTTCAGCAAATAAGACCGCTTTCGCATGAATAAGGTTTCTTTGTAAAGCGTTTTGAAAACAATAAACCATTCTACATGAGTAGTCGCTCCTATGTTAAAAAAAATTTCGTTTCAATCCGACAAGCGGTTGCGGAGAAAAATATTAAAGTTCTGTGTGGACAGACGGCCAGATAAACAAGCGGACTCAAATGCAATACTCTCTCCTTTGGTGAGGGTAACAAACAGGTGGAAGTAGCAAAGGAAATGGGTAGTAGTAGTCCTCATAAACTTTTGTCGGCCGGTAGGGAGTACCAGGAGGACCCCAACAAGCAGCAGGAATTGCATTTGTGTCATTCGTTGATTCCGTGATGGAAACTGGTGGATCTGCTTCTGGATAGGGTAGTGAAGTTGATGCGTCACCAACTGATTGGCTTGTCTGTTCCTTATTTTCCAACTCCCTAACAATACGTTTTCGTACAGTCATAGCTGGTTCTGATGCATTCTCCTTCTCATGAAACCAGCACTACTCTGCTCTGCTCCATTACATGAAACAGAGCATGTGTGTGAGACGATAACCTCAAGTAGCCGTTGGTCACCTATACGGTGGTTTCGTGCAAACACCAGATTGCCAGTTGACAATGTACGCTGAAATGTGTGCCTGTCACGCTGCAGTTTCTGTTTCATCTATCGCAGTGTTTCATGAGCAGTGAGGTCAAGGCAAAGTCTATCTTGTGGCCTTTTAAGTTGATGCTCGTTGAGTATCTTTTCAGGAGTCTCATTAGTTGTTTGATACTTGAACAACGCACGAGACAGTTTTATAGCGAGAATTGGACCCGACTGGTGATCTTAATCAGACCCAACTTGACAATGTTCACTGCCTTTTCTGCCAAACAATTAGTCAAGATGCTGGAGAACAACTTTGACATGCTTGATACCATTTCATGCTAGGAAGTCTTCAATCTCAGCACTGGTGAAATTTGAAGCATTGTCAGAAACTACGATGTTGGGTAAGACATGGTTGCATTGAAGGCAGACATCAGTTTCTCAATGGTTGATGTAGATGTGATGGTGATAGAAATATGTACATCAATTAACTTGGAATATGCATCTATGATGACCAGCAACATTTTGCTGCCATGCAACGGACCAGCATAGGCGATGTGAATCGTACTCCACGGCTGACATGGGTCCTCCCAGGGATGGACAGGTGCTAGCGCAGTTGCTGGACGAGCAACTTGACATGCCTCACATGTCCACATCATGATCTCGATGTCATGATCCATGCGTGCCCAAGTGAGGTAGTTACAAGCAAACATCTTAATCTTGACTATGCCTGGATGGGCATCATGAATCATGTCAGGAGTGGTGATGGACTTTGAAGCTATGGGTATCATCACCAAGTTGCCCCTAAAGTATGCATCCTTGCTGTAGGATTAACTCAATCCATTGTTTGAATAATGGACGAAATTCTTCCTGAACAATATTAGGCCACCTCGCCAACCGAAACATCAGCACCTTACTTAGCACTGTGTCTGTTTTGGTATGGGATGCAACTGTTCTTGAATCCACACGTGTATTGGATAGCAATTCCATAAGATGCACCATCTGTGCTAGAATGGAGATACAGGAGGCCTGGGGTCTCATGAAGTGGAATGTGGCTCAGTGCGGCGGTCCTATTGCAGTCCTGGCTTGAACTTAAAGTGGTAATTTTATGCCAACAACAACTAGATCCAATGCTGTAGCCTTCCAGATACCATATCTGGCCTTTGCTTCGCTAAAGAAAGTTTGAAGAGGCTTGTGGTCATTGTTTATCTGAATTCAAATCCTTAGAGTTATGCGTGAAACCTTTTCACATTCAAGGCCACTGACCTTTCTCTAACTGCGAATAATTTCTTTATGCTGGTGGTAATGTTCTTGAAGCACATGTGACAGGTCGATCAGTGCCATCTATGACGTGTGACAGAACTGCTCTGAGACCAAAAGGCGAGGCGTCGCAGGAAAGCAGCAATGGCTTAGTGCTATAAAAATGCAACAATACAGCAGATGACTGCAACAGTTCTTTTGAATTCTCAAAAAGCCTTCTGTTGAGCAGATCCCTCGAGGATGTAGGTCATCGGAGTCAATTTTCTGTCCAAGATACTTCACCTTTGGAGTAATGAACACTCACTTATAGTTGTCGAGCCGCAGGCTTGCTTCGAACTATCTCTTAAGCACCAAATGCAGATTGTGTAAATGATCTTGGTCATCCACCCCTGGTATCAAGATGTCATCTTGGTAAGTGTACACATTAGGATTTCCTTGGAGTAAGTTATCCATTGCCTTTTGGAAGATGGATGATGTCGAAGATATCCCGAATGGTAGACGGGTGTATCTGAAGAGTCCCTGTGGAGTATTTACCATAGTGAACTGATGACTGTCCTCATCCAACACCATCTGTAAGAACGCATTGGAAAAGTCGAGCTTTGTGAAGGTCTTACCCCCCAGTGCGAGTGGAATAAAGATCTTCAATATGAGGTAGTTGACACTGGTCAGGTTCCAGGATATTTCACTTTGGAGTCGGGAAAGTTCAGCATCAACTTTATCTCGCAATGAATAAGGGACTGGTCACGGTTTGAAACCCCCCTCCCCAACCCCTAAATGAAATGTTATATTTTCTGCATTGTAACTCACCCAGACCCTCTTCTCATGGGAAGGGGTAATTCTTCAGAACAGGAGCAGCCAGGTGAGTTCAACTTTCTCCAACCAAGTTTTGCTGAGTAAATTTGAGCCATTTTGCCCTCAACAATAATAATAATAACAATCAAAGTAAGACCTCCGTTTGTCCCTGGCATTGAGTGAACTGAGGACCGTATTATAATTTGAATGTCGAGTATGAGTGCGCAGAAATGCATGTTCCCCACCAAGCTCTTCAACTGGAAATCCCTTGTGGAAAGTAGTCTCAGACAGGACGCTAACTCAGGTGCCAACATCGACCTCAAAAACAAGGGCAGGTCCGTCCACTCTCATCAGGTCCTCACACGACAGTCGTGATGGTTGTGATGAGTGGGCAGGTCCGTCCACTCTCATCAGGACCTCACACGACGGTCGTCATGGTTGTGATGAGTGGGCAGGTCCGTCCACTCTCATCAGGACCTCACACGACGGTCGTCATGGTCCCACACTAACCATATCATAAATAGTGTGGTCAATGTTGAGGGAAGACCTTGGCTCACCGACGATGCCGACTGGCTGTGGTTGGTCCTGGGCATCCTTATCACCGCTTGATTTGCAAACCTTCGACGTGTGGCCTGTCTTTCCAAACGGATAGCGGACATTTTTGCGCGGACAGGCACGACAGTAACTGTGGACCCTTTATGCCGTTGGTGCTTTCCTGCCATGCTTCACCTTTTGTTCGCGGGGCAGTTCTCTCAAACGTCATTAGATGACACTGAGCGACCCATCCGTCACTTGGGCTTCCAGGACATCATCGCCAGCATCAGGAGGATGCACTCTTAATGCGGGAGAAGCACGAAATGTGAAGGGGCAGAGATCGGCATCAATAAATAAATAAGATACCCACACTAGTGTCTCGGGGGAGCTTGATGTCGCGATTCCTCGGAAGTAACCTCTTCGCCTGGTGTTGTCTGAACAGTGAAGGCGGATAGGGTCTTGAGTTCGAGCCCCCTGTTAAACCGTTGAAATAACTCCAGGTGGGTTGACTCAGCCTGCCATGCTTCTGAGATTTTGACCTTCGGTGCCCTCCAAAGACAGCAATCCTGTATATTGCCATCCCTTCACGTGACCATCCATCATTCGATCATCGGCACAGCCTACCAATGATATCATGGATTGTTCATAAGAAGCTTCACAAACGTCTTCGTCCTTTCGAATGGAGACCGTGATGGTTATCCTGGGTGGTGCTCCATCCTTTTTAGATCCTCGTGGAGGATCTCTCAGTCTTACTCACGTTGTTGTTCGTGTGGACTTTTTTGTTTCACAGCCTCCAGTTTTCATCGAAACTTTCTGAAACTTGGCGTATATATGTAAAAATACCCTGCGCAGACAGTAACCATCTCGGATTTTGAAAATTCTTCCGAGAAAAAAAGTTGACGTCATAATAGCGCCGCTAATGCAAATCGCCTATACCATTACCTCCGAAACTAGGCAAGCTGTTTGAATTTTGTTTGCGGGAATCAAGCCGGGCATGAGCACAGATAATTTATCGCAAACCTGATACATCACAATGACGTCATATTCGTTTTTATGACGTCATCATTAAGAGGACGAGGATCTTAGCTCATTTGAGCTTGTTAAAAATGTTGAGTATCAAACAAGGAAGCAGCTCGATGTACCGTTAAAAAAAAATCTTTGGTATGACTCGGCCAACATTTGTACCCTCGACCCCCCAGACTCAGAGCTGATGCTGCAACCATTCACCACCGAGTCGGTTAGTGGAGACCTTACGATGACCTTTATTCCAATGACTCCCTCGTTCAAGACCCCCCACTCCCCACACTCAATTTCCTTGCAAACCATCCCTGCCATGTATATTGAGATTCATCGAGTCCCTCATATCCGCAGTATAACTCGGTCTTCGATGCCGAATGAATACAAATTTTTCTTCCCCGCCTTTCCATCAATTCCTGATTCAATGCGGTTCCTTGGACAGCATCCACGTGAAAGGCTCGTTGAGGCTTTGCTCAATGATAACCTCGAAACGACTGCTCATCACATTAATGTTGTGCATGCGATGCTTTGATGTTCAGCATGCTGGTGGAATTGCCTGTTATTACAAGAGCTGTCATATTATGCATGTCATACTCAAAAAGTCCTGTCCAGGATGTTGGTAAAAGGACCTTTGATGGTTTTTATTTTATTTTATAGATCTATGATGAGAACATTACCTTCATGGATCCTTTGTGTAAGCCTGCTGTTGGATAAACGGTTAAGGTGGCTGTCTTGAGATCTTAGAGTCTTGAGTTCGAGCCCCTGTCTTCCTGATGGAATTAACACCAGGTGGGTTGACTCACCCTGTTATCCTTCCGAGGTCAGCAAGATGAGTGCCAGCTTACCTGGTAACAGGGGAATTGCATCATTGGCCGAGGGTACAGCTGTGCCGCTGATGCCCTCTGCCGGTTCGGGCAGGAACTTGGAATTTGGCCAGGGTGCCGGCGATAGCTCGCCTACTTTTTGCGAGGGGCACCGATCGTGCGATCTTTGGAGTCCACCGACGAATGCTGGCAGACGGGGCGACAGTTTAAACGTCCATCCGACTAACGACACACACTGATGAATTACCGAGCATGTGTGGGTCGGGGATGGCGGTGTACCGTTATGTTGGGATTCAAACCCAGGCTGGGCAGCTTTGAGGGGAATGTGCGGACCTGTCGGCCAGGATCAACATCTGGTCTATCAGTGGATAGAAAAGGTAAACTATTCTACCTGGCGGAGGTATGTGATCTACTGAGTGTCGTTCTTTTTAAGATGCTTTGTGTCATTGTCAGGGGCCTGGTGTTGGCTCAGTGGTTAGGGTGGTGGCTTGGGATCCTAGCTTAGTGGATAGGGTGGTGGCTTGGGATCCTAGGGTCCTGAGTTCAAGCCCCGTCGGCCGCTGAATTAATACACCAGGGGGTTGACTCAGCCTGTCAACCTTCCGAGGTCGGCGAAATGAGTACCAGTTCCATTGTGTGTACCGGTAGAGGGGCACTGCATCAGCGACATAGTCGCGCTTCAAGAAATGATAGCTGCCATACGACCACCACCATCGTCTGAACTCGGGTATTTTGGCAGAGGGAGGGTAGGTATTCTTTGGTTGTCATGTATTTTGGGGGGGGGGGTGGGGGGCATGCTAAGCGTCAAGGGGGGGGTGTTAAAAAAATGTCACGTACTTTGTGTACAACCCCAAACAGGACAGACACATTGATTTGTCCTACAATACACACGTTTTCTGATGTTCACATCTTCACATCCAGGGGCGGATTACCGAACGACACTGTCGGGGGTCCGTGTCCAACGCCCCGAGCTCAATGAGGACTCTGGGGAAAAATACATTTACTGTTAAAATGTTCTCCATCAGATCCAACAATATAATATGATGTTTCCAATTACCAGTTATCCTTCCTGCTGTTTCAGTGCTGGGTTCGGATTTATACCGTTCACGGGGTTCTCTGCGCTCGAGCGCTGCCTGACCATCGAGTTTCGTTGGAAGTACAAAAACCACACGATACTTGATAATACAATGATTAATTATACAATAAAAACGACCGCAATGTGGTCACAGCCTGCGACAAAATCTGTCGTCGGGGTCGATTGGGAAACACACATTTAATGGGTTATTGAAAGATTGACTGAACACCTCTCATCCATGTCACCCTCCGCCACGGTGACATCAGAACGAGCTCATTCGTCACACCCCAACAATGGGGCCGTTCAAAAATTACAGAACGAAAATTTTTTTTTTCAGTAATTTACATAAATTAAGACGAAACAATCGCAAGTCTGAAGGCAATTAAAACAAAAACAAAAACCTCATGTTCCAATATGCAAATGACTTTCAACGTCATCGGTCAGATGACAGTTTAGAATTGAACAGGAAGTTTGAAAAACATGGATGGGGTGCTGATGGTGCTGGTTGTGGTGTGATTGTGGTTGTGGTTGTGGTTGTGGTTGTGTTGTGCTGGTGGTGCTGCTGGTGGTGCTCGGGGTGCAGGGGGTGCGTGTTATTGGAGCTCAAAGAGAAAGGTAAGCTCAAAGAAGGCCAAAGGAGTTGCTTTGTTAATGTAAATTGATAAATTAGTGTGGTGTTGATAAATTAGTGTGGTGTTGATAAATTGGTGTGGTGTTGATAAATTAGTGTGGTGTTGATAAATTAGTGTGGGATTACTAAAATAGTGTGGTGTTGATAAATTAGTGTGGTGTTGATAAATTAATGTGTTAATAAATTGGTGTGGAGTTGATAAATTAGTGTGGTGTTTATAAATTAGTGTGGGGTTGATAAATTGTGGTATTGATAAATTGGTGTGGTATTGATAAATTCGTGTGGTGTTGATAAATTGGTGTGGTGTTGATAAATTGGTGTGGTGTTGATAAATTAGTGTGGTGTTGATAAATTAGTGTGGTGTTGACAAATTGGCGTGGTGTTAATAAATTAGTGAGGTGTTGATAAATTGGTGTGGTGTTGATAAATTGGTGTGGTGTTGATAAATTGGTGTGGTGTTGATAAATTAGTTTGGTGTTGATAAATTGCTGTGATGTTGATAAATTGGTGTGGTGTTGAAAAATGAATGTTTCATAAATTGGTGTGGTTTTGATAAATTAGTGTGGTGTTTATAAATTAGTATGGTGTTGATAAATTAGTGTGGTGTTGATAAATTAGTGTGGTGTTGAGAAATTAGTGTGGAGTTGATAAATTAGTGTGGTGTTGATAAATTAATGTGTTAATAAATTGGTGTGGAGTTGATAAATTAGTGTGGTGTTTATAAATTAGTGTGGTGTTGATAAATTGGTGTGGTATTGATAAATTAGTGTGTTGTTGATAAATTGGTGTAGTGTTGATAAATTAGTGTGGTGTTGATAAATTAGTGTGGTGTTGATAAATTAGTGTGGCGTTCATAAATTGGCGTGGTGTTGATAAATTGGCGTGGTGTTGATAAATTGGCATGGTGTTGATAAATTAGTGAAGTGCAGATAAATTGGTGTGGTGTTGAGAAATTAGTGTGGTGTTGAGAAATTAGTGTGGTGTTGATAAATTGGCGTGGTGTTGATAAATTGGCGTGGTGTTAATAAATTAGTGTGGTGTTGATAAATTAGTGTGATGTTGATAAATTAGTGTGGTGTTGATAAATTAGTGTGGTGTTGATAAATTAATGTGTTAATAAATTGGTGTGGAGTTGATAAATTAGTGTGGTGTTTATAAATTAGTGTGGTGTTGATAAATTGGTGTGGTATTGATAAATTAGTGTGTTGTTGATAAATTGGTGTAGTGTTGATAAATTAGTGTGGTGTTGATAAATTAGTGTGGTGTTGATAAATTAGTGTGGCGTTCATAAATTGGCGTGGTGTTGATAAATTGGCGTGGTGTTGATAAATTGGCATGGTGTTGATAAATTAGTGAAGTGTAGATAAATTGGTGTGGTGTTGAGAAATTAGTGTGGTGTTGAGAAATTAGTGTGGTGTTGATAAATTGGCGTGGTGTTGATAAATTGGCGTGGTGTTAATAAATTAGTGAGGTGTTGATAAATCGGTGTGGTGTTGATAAATTGGTGTGGTGTTGATTAATTAGTGTTGTATTCATAAACTAGTGTGGTGTTAAATTGGTGTGGGGTTAAGAAATTAGTTTGCTGTTGATAAATGAGTGTGGTGTTGATAAATTAGTGTGGCATTCATAAATTGGCATGGTGTTGATAAATTGGCGTGGTGTTGATAAATTGGCGTGGTGTTGATAAATTAGTGAGGTGTTGATAAATTGGTGTGGTGTTGATAAATTGGTGTGGTGTTGAGAAATTATTGTGGTGTTGATAAATTGGTGTGGTGTTGATAAATTAGTGTGGTGTTGATAAATTGGTGTGGTGTTGATAAATTGGTGTGGCATTGATAAATTGGTGTGGTGGTGATAAATTGGGGTGGTTGTGACAAATAAATGTGGTGTTCATAAATTAGGATGGTGTTGACAAATGAGTGTGATGTTAATAAATTGGGGTGGAGGTGATAAATTAGTGTGGTGTTGATAAATTAGTGTGGTGTTGATAAATTAGTGTGGTGTTGATAAATTAGTGTGGTGTTGATAAATTAGTGTGGTGTTAATAAATTTGTGTGATATTGATAAATAAGTGTGATGTTAATCAATTGGTGTGGTGTTGATAAATTCGTGTGGTGTTAATAAATTAGTGTGGTGTTGATAATTTGGTCTGGTGTTGAGAAATTGGTATGTTGTTGATAAATTGGTGTGGTGTTGATCAATTAGTGTGGTGTTGAGTAATTAGTGTGGTGTTGAGAAATTAGTGTGGTGTTGAGAAATTAGTGTGGGGTTGAGAAATTATCGTGCTGTTGATAAATTAGCGAGGTGTTGATAAATTGACATGGTGATGATAAATTGGTGTGGTGTTGATAAATTAGTGTGATGTTAATCAATTGGTGTGGTGTTAATAAATTAGTGTGGTGTTGATAATTTGGTGTGGTGTTGATAAATTAGTGTGATGTTGATCAATTGGTGTGGTGTTGATAAATTGCTGTGGTGTTGATAAATTAGTGTCATGTTCATAAATTAGTGTGGTGTTAATAAATTGGTGTGGTGTTAATAAATTAGTGTGGTGTTGAGAAATTAGTGTGGGGCTGAGAAATTAGCAAGGTGTTGATAAATTGGGGTCGTGTTGATAAATCAGTGTCATGTTCATAAATTAGTGTGGTGTTCATAAATTGGTGTGGTGTTAATCAATTAGTGTGGTGTTGATAAATTAGTGTGGTGTTGATAAATTAGTGTGCTGTTAATAAATTGGTGTGATGTTGATTAATTGGTGTGAAGGTGATAAATTGGTGTGGTGTTGATAAATTAGTGTGGTGTTGATAAATTAGTGTGGTGTTCATAAATTGGCATGGTGTTGATAAATTTGTGAGGTGTTGATAAATTAGTGTGGTGTTAATAAATTAGTGTGGTGTTGATAAATTGGTGTTGTGTTGATAAATTGGTGTTGTGTTGATAAATTGGTGTGGTGTGAATAAATTGGTGTGGTGTTGATAAATTGGAGTGGTGTGAATAAATTGATGTGGTGTTGATAAATTGGTGTGGTGTTGATAAACGAATGTGTTAATAAATTAGTGAGATGGTGATAAATTAGTGTGGTATTCATCAATTAATCTGTTCATAAATTGGTGTGGTTTTGATAAATTAGTGTGGTGTTTATAAATTAGGGAGGTGTTGATAAATTTGTGTGGCGTTGATAAATTGGTGTGGTGTTGCTAAATTCGTGTGGTGTTGATAAATTGGTGTGGTGGTGATAAATTGTTGTGGTGTTGATAAATTGGTGTGGTGTTGATAAATTGGTGTGGTGTTGAGAAATTAGTGTGGTGTTGATAAATTAGTGTGGTGTTGATAAATTAGTGTGGTATTGATAAATTAGTGTGGTGTTGATAAATTGCTGTGGTGTTGATAAATTAGTGTGGTGTTGATAAATTAGTGTGGTATTGAGAAATTCGTGTGATGTGAATAAATTGGTGTGGTGTTGATAAATTGGTGTGGTGTTGATAAATTGGTGTGGTGTTGATAAATTAGTGTGGTGTTGATAAATTAGTGTGATGTTAATAAATTGGGGTGGAGGTGATAAATTGGTCAGGTGTTGATAAATTGCTGTGGTGTTGATAAATTAGTGTGATGTTAAAAAATTGGTGTGGTGGTGATAAATTCATGTGGTGTTGATAAATTGGTGTGGTGTTGATAAATTAGTGCGGTGTTGATAAATTACTGTGCTGTTGATAAATTGCTGTGGTGTTGATAAATTAGTGTGGTGTTGATAAATTAGTGTGGTGTTGAGAAATTCGTGTGATGTGAATAAATTGGTGTGGAGCTGATAAATTGGTGTGCTGTTAATAAAATGGTGTGGTGTTGATTAATTGGTGTGAAGGTGATAAATTGGTGTGGTGCTGATAAATTAGTGTGGTGTTGATAATTTAGTGTGGGGTTGATAAATTAGTGTCCTGTTAATAGATTGGTGTGGTGTTGATTAATTGGTGTGAAGGTGATAAATTGGTGTGGTGTTGATAAATTAGTGTGGTGTTGATAAATTAGTGTGGTGTTCATAAATTGGCGTGGTGTTGATAAATTCGTGAGGTGTTGATAAATTAGTGTGGTGTTAATAAATTAGTGTGGTTTTGATAAATTGGTGTTGTGTTGATAAATTGGTGTGGTGTGAATAAATTGGTGTGGTGTTGATAAATTGGTGTGGTGTGAATAAATTGGTGTGGTGTTGATAAATTGGTGTGGTGTTGATAAATTGGTGTGGTGTTGATAAACGAATGTGTTAATAAATTAGTGTGGTGTTGATAAATTAGTGTGGTATTCATCAATTAATGTGTTCATAAATTGGTGTGGTTTTGATAAATTAGTGTGGTGTTTATAAATGAGGGAGGTGTTGATAAATTTGTGTGGTGTTGATAAATTGGTGTGGTGTTGCTAAATTCGTGTGGTGTTGATAAATTGGTGTGGTGGTGATAAATTGGTGTGGTGTTGAGAAATTAGTTTGGTGTTGATAAATTGCTGTGGTCTTGATAAATTAGTGTGGTGTTGATAAATTAGTGTGGTATTGAGAAATTCGTGTGGTGTTGATAAATTGGTGTGGTGTTGATAAATTGGTGAGGTGTTGATAAATTGGTGAGGTGTTGATAAATTGGGGTGGTGTTAATAAATTGGTATCGTGTTAATAAATTAGTGTGGTGTTGATAAATTAGTGTGGTGTTGATAAATTCGTGTGGTGTTGATAAATGATTGTGGTGTTGATAAATTGGTGTGGTGTTGATAAATTGGTGTGGTGTTGATAAATTGGTGTGGTGGTGATAAATTAGTGTGGTGTCCAGAACTTAGTGTGGTGTTGACAAATTAGAGTGATGTTACTAAATTTGTGTGGTGTTGATAAATTGGTGTGGTGGTGACAAATTGGTATGGTGTTGATAAATTGGTGTGGTTTTGATAAACTCGTGTCGTGTTGATAAATTAGTGTGGTGGTGATAAATCTGTGTGGTATTGATAAATTACTGTGGTGTTGATAAATTAGTGTGGTGTTGATAAATTGGCGTGGTTTTGATAAATTAGTGAGGTGTTGATAAATTGGTGTGGTGTTGAAAAATTAGTGTGGTGTTGATAAATTAGTGTGCTGTTAATAGATTGGTGTGGTGTTGATTAATTGGTGTGAAGGTGATAAATTGGTGTGGTGTTGATAAATTAGTGTGGTGTTGATAAATTAGTGTGGTGTTCATAAATTGGCGTGGTGTTGATAAATTCGTGAGGTGTTGATAAATTAGTGTGGTGTTAATAAATTAGTGTGGTGTTGATAAATTGGTGTTGTGTTGATAAATTGGTGTGGTGTGAATAAATTGGTGTGGTGTTGATAAATTGGTGTGGTGTGAATAAATTGGTGTGGTGTTGATAAATTGGTGTGGTGTTGATAAATTGGTGTGGTGTTGATAAATTGATGTGGTGATGATAAACGAATGTGTTAATAAATTAGTGTGGTGTTGATAAATTTGTGTGGTATTCATCAATTAATGTGTTCATAAATTGGTGTGGTTTTGATAAATTAGTGTGGTGTTTATAAATGAGGGAGGTGTTGATAAATTGGTGTGGTGTTGATAAATTGGTGTGGTGTTGCTAAATTCGTGTGGTGTTGATAAATTGGTGTGGTGGTGATAAATTGGTGTGGTGGTGATATATTGGTGTGGCGTTGATAAATTGGTGTGGTGTTGAGAAATTAGTTTGGTGTTGATAAATTGCTGTGGTGTTGATAAATTAGTGTGGTGTTGATAAATTGCTGTGGTGTTGATAAATTAGTGTGGTGTTGATAAATTAGTGTGGTATTGAGAAATTCGTGTGGTGTTGATAAATTGGTGTGCAGATAAATTCGTGTGGTGTTGATAAATTGGTGAGGTGTTGATAAATTGGGGTGGTGTTAATAAATTGGTGAGGTGTTAATAAATTGGTATCGTGTTGAGAAATTAGTGTGGTGTTGATAAATTAGTGTGGTGTTGATAAATTGGTGTGGTGTTGATAAATGATTGTGTTGTTGACAAATTGGTGTGGTGTTGATAAATTGGTGTGGTGTTGATAAATTTGTGTGGTGGTGATAAATTAGTGTGGTGTTCAGAAATTAGTGTGGTGTTGACAAATTAGAGTGATGTTACTAAATTGGTGTGGTGTTGATAAATTGGTGTGGTGGTGACAAATTGGTATGGTGTTGATAAATTGGTGTGGTTTTGATAAATTCGTGTGGTGTTGAGAAATTAGTGTGGTGTTGATAAATTTGTGTGGTATTGATAAATTACTGTGGTGTTGATAAATTAGTGTGGTGTTGATAAATTGGCGTGGTTTTGATAAATTAGTGAGGTGTTGATAAATTGGTGTGGTGTTGAAAAATTTGTGTGGTGTTGATAAATTAGTGTGGTGTTGATAAATTGGTGTGGTCTTGATAAATTGTTGTGGTCTTGATAAATTGGTGTGGTGTTGATAAATTAGTGTGGTGTTGATAAATTAGTGTGGAATTCATAAATTGGCATGGTGTTGATAAATTGGAGTGGTGTTGATAAATTGGCGTGGTGTTGATAAATTAGTGAGGTGTTGATAAATTGGTGTGGTGTTGATAATTTGGTGTGGTGCTGATAAATTGGTGTCGTGTTGATAGATTTGTGTGGTGTTGATAAATTGGTGTGGTGTTCATAAATTAGTGTGGTGTTGATAAATTGGTGTGGTGTTGAGAAATGATTGTGGTGTTGATAAATTGGTGTGTTGTTGATAAATTAGTGTGGTGTTGATAAATTGGTGTGGTGTTGATAAATTGGTGTGGCATTGATAAATTGGTGTGGTGGTGATAAATTGGGGTGGTTGTGATAAATAAATGTGGTGTTCATAAATTAGTATGGTGTTGACAAATTCGTGTGATGTTAATAAATTGGTGTGGTGTTGATAAATTGGTGTGGTTTTGATCAATTAGTGTGGTGTTGATAAATTGGTGTGGTGTTGATAAATTGGTGTGGTGTTGATAAATTCGTGTGATGTTAATAAATTGGTGTGGTGCTGATAAATTGGGGTGGAGGTGATAAATTGGTGTGGTGTTGATAAATTAGTGTGGTGTTGATAAACTAGTGTGGTGTTGATAAATTAGTGTGGTGCTGATAAATTAGTGTGGTGTTGATAAATTAGTGTGGTGTTAATAAATTGGTGTGGTGCTGATAGATGGGGGTGGAGGTGATAAATTAGTGTGGTGTTGGTAAATTAGTGTGGTGTTGATAATTTAGTGTGGTGTTGATAAATTAGTGTGGTGTTGATAGATTAGTGTGGTGTTAATAAATTTGTGTGATATTGATAAATAAGTGTGATGTTAATCAATTGGTGTGGTGTTGATAAATTCATGTGGTGTTAATAAATTAGTGTGGTGTTGATAATTTGGTCTGGTGTTGAGAAATTGGTATGTTGTTGATAAATTGGTGTGGTGTTGATCAATTAGTGTGGTGTTGATCAATTAGTGTGGTGTTGAGTAATTAGTGTGGTGTTGAGAAATTAGTGTGGTGTTGAGAAATTAGTGTGGGGTTGAGAAATTAGAGTGGTGTTGATAAATTAGCGAGGTGTTGATAAATTGACATGGTGATGATAAATTGGTGTGGTGTTGATAAATTAGTGTGATGTTAATCAATTGGTGTGGTGTTGCTAAATTCGTGTGATGTTGATAAATTGGTGTGGTGGTGATAAATTGGTGTGGTGTTGATAAATTGGTGTGGTGTTGAGAAAATAGTGTGGTGTTGATAAATTGGTGTGGTGTTGATAAATTGGTGTGGTGTTTATACATTGGTGTGGCATTGATAAATTGGTGTGGTGGTGATAAAAATGGTGTGGTTGTGAAAAATAAATGTGGTGTTCATCAATTAGTATGGTGTTGACAAATTAGTGTGATGTTAATAAATTGGTGTGGCGTTGATAAATTGGTGTGCTGTTGATAAATTGGTGTGGTGTTGATAAATTGGTGTGCTGTTGATAAATTGGTGCGGTGTTGATAAATTGGTGTGGTGTTGATAAATTGGTGTGGTGTTGATTAATTAGTGTTTTGTTCATAAATTAGTGTGGTGTTCAATTGGTGTGGGGTTAATAAATTAGTGTGGTGTTGATAAATTCGTGTGATGTTAATAAATTGGTGTGAAGGTGATAAATTGGTGTGGGGTTAATAAATTAGTGTGGTGTTGATAAATTCCTGTGGTGTTAATAAATTAGTGTGGTGTTGATAATTTGGTGTGGTGTTGATAAATTGCTGTGGTTTTGATAAATTGGGGAAGTATTGATAAATTAGTGTCATGTTCATAAATTAGTGTGGTGTTAATAAATTGGTGTGGTGTTTATAAAGTATTGTGGTGTTGATAAATTAGTGTGCTGTTAAGAAATTGGTGTGGTGTTGATTAATTAGTGTGAAGGTGATAAATTGGTGTGGTGTTGATAAATTAGTGTGGTGTTGATAAATTAGTGTGCTGTTAATAGATTGGTGTGGTGTTGATTAATTGGTGTGAAGGGGATAAATTGGTGTGGTGTTGATAAATTGGTGTGGTGTTGATAAATTGGTGTGGTGTTGAGAAATCAGTGTGGTGTTGATAAATTGGTGTGGTGTTGATAAATTAGTGTGGTATTGATAAATTAGTGTGGTGTTGATAAATTGCTGTGGTGTTGATAAATTAGTGTGGTGTTGATAAATTAGTGTGGTATTGAGAAATTCGTGTGGTATTGAGAAATTCGTGTGATGTGAATAAATTGGTGTGGTGTTGATAAATTGGTGTGCAGATAAATTGGTGTGGTGTTGATAAATTGGTGTGTTGTTGATAAATTGGTGTGGTGTTGATAAATTGGTGTGGTGTTGATAAATTAGTGTTGTGTTCATAAATTAGTGTGGTGTTAAATTGGTGTGGTGTTAATAAATTAGTGTGGTGTGAATAAATTGGTGTGATGTTGATAAATTGGTGTGGAGGTGATAAATTGGTGTGGTGTTGATAAATTAGTGTGGTGTTGATAAATTAGTGTGCTGTTAATAGATTGGTGTGGTGTTGATTAATTGGTGTGAAGGTGATAAATTGGTGTGGTGTTGATAAATTAGTGTGGTGTTGATAAATTAGTGTGGTGTTCATAAATTGGCGTGGTGTTGATAAAGTCGTGAGGTGTTGTTAAATTAGTGTGGTGTTGATAAATTGGTGTTGTGTTGATAAATTGATGTGGTGTGAATAAATTGGTGTGGTGTTGATAAATTTGTGTGGTGTTGATAAATTGGTGTGGTGTTGATAAATTGGTGTAGTGTTGATAAATTAGTGTGGTGTTGATAAATTGCTGTGGTGTTGAAAAATTGGTGTGGTGTTGATAAACAAATGTGTAAATAAATTAGTGTGGGGTTGATAAATTAGTGTGGTGTTCATCAATTAATGTGTTCATAAATTGGTGTAGTTTTGATAAATTAGTGTGTTGTTTATAAATTAGTGTGTTATTGATAAATTAGTGTGGTGTTGAAAAATTAGTGAGGTGTTGATAAATTGACATGGTGATGATAAATTGGTGTGGTGTTGATAAATTAGTGTGATGTTAATCAATTGGTGTGGTGTTGATAAATTCGTGCGGTGTTAATAAATTAGTGTGGTGTTGATAATTTGGTGTGGTGTTGATAAATTAGTGTGATGTTGATCAATTGGTGTGGTGTTGATAAATTGCTGTGGTGTTGATAAATTTGTGTCATGTTCATAAATTAGTGTGGTGTTAATAAATTGGTGTGGTGTTGAGAAATTAGTGTGGGGATGAGAAATTAGCAAGGTGTTGATAAATTGGGATCGTGTTGATAAATTAGTGTCATGTTCATAAATTAGTGTGGTGTTCATAAATTGGTGTGGTGTTAATCAATTAGTGTGGTGTTGATAAATTAGTGTGCTGTTGATAAATTAGTATGCTGTTAATAAATTGGTGTGGTGTTGATTAATTGGAGTGAAGGTGATAAATTGGTGTGGTGTTGATAAATTAGTGTGGTGTTGATAAATTAGTGTGGTGTTGATAAATTAGTGTGCTGTTAATATATTGGTGTGGTGTTGATTAATTGGTGTGAAGGTGATAAATTGGTGTGGTGTTGATAAATTCCTGTGGTGTTGATAAATTAGTGTGGTGTTGATAAATTAGTGTGGTTTTGATAAATTAGTGTGGTGTTCATAAATTGGCGTGGTGTTGATAAATTCGTGAGGTGTTGATAAATTAGTGTAGTGTTAATAAATTAGTGTGGTGTTGATAAATTGGTGTGGTGTGAATAAATTGATGTGTTGTTGATAAATTTGTATGGTGTTGATAAAATGGTGTGGTGTTGATAAATTGCTGTGGTGTTGATAAATTGGTGTGGTGTTGATAAACGAATGTGTTAATAAATTAGTGTGGTGTTGATAAATTAGTGTGGTATTCATCAATTAATGTGTTCATAAATTGGTGTGGTTTTGATAAATTAGTGTGGTGTTTATAAATTAGGGAGGTGTTGCTAAATTCGTTTGGTGTTGATAAATTGGTGTGGTGGTGATAAATTGGTGTGGTGTTGATAAATTGGTGTGGTGTTGATAAATTGGTGTGGTGTTGAGAAATTTGTGTGGTGTTGATAAATTGGTGTGGTGTTGATAAATTGGTGTGGTGTTGATAAATTGGTGTGGTGTTGATACATTGGTGTGGCATTGATAAATTGGTGTGGTGGTGATAAATTGGTGTGGTTGTGAAAAATAAATGTGGTGGTCATCAATTAGTATGGTGTTGATAAATTGGTGTGGTGTTGATAAATTGGTGTGCTGTTGATAAATTGGTGCGGTGTTGATAAATTGGTGTGGTGTTGATAAATTGGTGTGGTGTTGATTAATTAGTGTTGTGTTCATAAATTATTGTGGTGTTAAATTGGTGTGGGGTTAATAAATTAGTTTGGTGTTGATAAATTCGTGTGATGTTAATAAATTGGTGTGAAGGTGATAAATTGGTGTGGTGTTGATAAATTGGTGTGGTGTTGATAAATTGGTGTGGTGTTGAAAAATTAGTGTGGTGTTGATAAATTGGTGTGGTGTTGATAAATTAGTGTGGTATTGATAAATTAGTGTGGTGTTGATAAATTGCTGAGGTGTTGATAAATTAGTGTGGTGTTGTTAAATTAGTGTGGTATTGAGAAATTCGTGTGGTATTGAGAAATTCGTGTGATGTGAATAAATTGGTGTGGTGTTGATAAATTGGTGTGCAGATAAATTGGTGTGGTGTTGATAAATTGGTGTGTTGTTGATAAATTGGTGTGGTGTTGATAAATTGGTGTGGTGTTGATAAATTAGTGTTGTGTTCATAAATTAGTGTGGTGTTAAATTGGTGTGGTGTTAATAAATTAGTGTGGTGTGAATAAATTGGTGTGATGTAGATAAATTGGTGTGGAGGTGATAAATTGGTGTGGTGTTGATAAATTAGTGTGGTGTTGATAAATTAGTGTGCTGTTAATAGATTGGTGTGGTGTTGATTAATTGGTGTGAAGGTGATAAATTGGTGCGGTGTTGATAAATTAGTGTGGTGTTGATAAATTAGTGTGGTGTTAATAAATTAGTGTCGTTTTGATAAATTAGTGTGGTGTTGATAAATTAGTGTGGTGTTCATAAATTGGCGTGGTGTTGATAAATTCGTGAGGTGTTGTTAAATTAGTGTGGTGTTGATAAATTGGTGTTGTGTTGATAAATTGATGTGGTGTGAATAAATTGGTGTGGTGTTGATAAATTTGTGTGGTGTTGATAAATTGGTGTGGTGTTGATAAATTGGTGTAGTGTTGATAAATTAGTGTGGTGTTGATAAATTGCTGTGGTGTTGAAAAATTGGTGTGGTGTTGATAAACAAATGTGTTAATAAATTAGTGTGGGGTTGATAAATTAGTGTGGTGTTCATCAATTAATGTGTTCATAAATTGGTGTAGTTTTGATAAATTAGTGTGTTGTTTATAAATTAGTGTGTTATTGATAAATTAGTGTGGTGTTGAAAAATTAGTGAGGTGTTGATAAATTGACATGGTGATGATAAATTGGTGTGGTGTTGATAAATTAGTGTGATGTTAATCAATTGGTGTGGTGTTGATAAATTCGTGCGGTGTTAATAAATTAGTGTGGTGTTGATAATTTGGTGTGGTGTTGATAAATTAGTGTGATGTTGATCAATTGGTGTGGTGTTGATAAATTGCTGTGGTGTTGATAAACTTGTGTCATGTTCATAAATTAGTGTGGTGTTAATAAATTGGTGTGGTGTTGAGAAATTAGTGTGGGGATGAGAAATTAGCAAGGTGTTGATAAATTGGGATCGTGTTGATAAATTAGTGTCATGTTCATAAATTAGTGTGGTGTTCATAAATTGGTGTGGTGTTAATCAATTAGTGTGGTGTTGATAAATTAGTGTGGTGTTGATAAATTAGTATGCTGTTAATAAATTGGTGTGGTGTTGATTAATTGGTGTGAAGGTGATAAATTGGTGTGGTGTTGATAAATTAGTGTGGTGTTGATAAATTAGTGTGGTGTTGATAAATTAGTGTGCTGTTAATATATTGGTGTGGTGTTGATTAATTGGTGTGAAGGTGATAAATTGGTGTGGTGTTGATAACTTCCTGTGGTGTTGATAAATTAGTGTGGTGTTGATAAATTAGTGTGGTTTTGATAAATTAGTGTGGTGTTCATAAATTGGCGTGGTGTTGATAAATTCGTGAGGTGTTGATAAATTAGTGTAGTGTTAATAAATTAGTGTGGTGTTGATAAATTGGTGTGGTGTGAATAAATTGGTGTGGTGTTGATAAATTTGTGTGGTGTTGATAAATTGGTGTGGTGTTGATAAATTGGTGTGGTGTTGATAAATTGGTGTGGTGTTGATAAACGAATGTGTTAATAAATTAGTGTGGTGTTGATAAATTAGTGTGGTATTCATCAATTAATGTGTTCATAAATTGGTGTGGTTTTGATAAATTAGTGTGGTGATTATAAATTAGGGAGGTGTGGGTAAATTCGTTTGGTGTTGATAAATTGGTGTGGTGGTGATAAATTGGTGTGGTGTTGATAAATTGGTGTGGTGTTGATAAATTGGTGTGGTGTTGATAAATTGGTGTGGTGTTGAGAAATTTGTGTGGTGTTGATAAATTGGTGTGGTGTTGATAAATTGGTGTGGTGTTGATAAATTGGTGTGGTGTTGATACATTGGTGTGGCATTGATAAATTGGTGTGGTGGTGATAAATTGGTGTGGTTGTGAAAAATAAATGTGGTGTTCATCAATTAGTATGGTGTTGATAAATTGGTGTGGTGTTGATAAATTGGTGTGCTGTTGATAAATTGGTGCGGTGTTGATAAATTGGTGTGGTGTTGATAAATTGGTGTGGTGTTGATTAATTAGTGTTGTGTTCATAAATTATTGTGGTGTTAAATTGGTGTGGGGTTAATAAATTAGTTTGGTGTTGATAAATTCGTGTGATGTTAATAAATTGGTGTGGAGGTGATAAATTGGTGTGGTGTTGATAAATTAGTGTGGTGTTGAGAAATTAGTGTGGAGTTGAGAAATTAGCGTGGTGTTGATAAATGAGCGAGGTTTTAATAAATTGACATGCTGTTGATAAATTGGTATGGTGTTGATAAATTAGTGTGATGTTAATAAATTGGTGTGGTGTTGATAAATTCGTGTGGTGTTGATAATTTGGTGTGGTGTTGATAAATTAGTGTGATGTTGATCAATTGGTGTGGTGTTGATAAATTGCTGTGGTTTTGATAAATTGGGGAAGTATTGATAAATTAGTGTCATGTTCAAAAATTAGTGTGGTGTTAATAAATTGGTGTGGTGTTTATAAATTAGTGTGGTGTTGATAAATTAGTGTGATGTTGATCAATTGGTGTGGTGTTGATAAATTGCTGTGGTGTTGATAAATTTGTGTCATGTTCATAAATTAGTGTGGTGTTAATAAATTGGTGTGGTGTTGAGAAATTAGTGTGGGGATGAGAAATTAGCAAGGTGTTGATAAATTGGGATCGCGTTGATAAATTAGTGTCATGTTCATAAATTAGTGTGGTGTTCATAAATTGGTGTGGTGTTAATCAATTAGTGTGGTGTTGATAAATTAGTGTGGTGTTGATAAATTAGTATGCTGTTAATAAATTGGTGTGGTGTTGATTAATTGGTGTGAAGGTGATAAATTGGTGTGGTGTTGATAAATTAGTGTGCTGTTGATAAATAAGTGTGTTGTTGATAAATTAGTGTGCTGTTAATATATTGGTGTGGTGTTGATTAATTGTTGTGAAGGTGATAAATTGGTGTGGTGTTGATAAATTCCTGTGGTGTTGATAAATTAGTGTGGTGTTGATAAATTAGTGTGGTTTTGATAAATTAGTGTGGTGTTAATAAATTGGTGTGGTGTTGAAAAATTGGTGTGGTGTTGATAAATTGGAGTGGTGTTGATAAATTAGTGTGGTGTTGATAAATTGGTGTGGTGTTGATTAATTGGTGTGGTGTACATTAATTGGCGTGGTGTTGATAAATTGGCGGGGTGTTGATAAATCGCAGTGGTGTTGATAAATTGGCGTGGTGTTGATAAATTAGTGTGGTGTTGATAAATTAGTTTGGTGTTGATAAATTGGTGTGGTGTTGACAAATTAGTGTGTTGTTGATAACTTGGTGTGGTGGTGATAAATTGGTGTGAAGGTGATAAATTGGTGTGGTGTTGATAAATTAGTGTGAAGGTGATAAATTGGTGTGGTGTTGATAAATTAGTGTGGTGTTGAGAAATTAGTGTGGTGTTGACAAATTGGCGTGGTGTTAATAAATTAGTGAGGTGTTGATAAATTGGTGTGGTGTTGATAAATTGGTGTGGTGTTGATAAATTGGTGTGGTGTTGATAAATTAGTTTGGTGTTGATAAATTGCTGTGATGTTGATAAATTGGTGTGGTGTTGATTAATTAGTGTTGTGTTCATAAATTATTGTGGTGTTAAATTGGTGTGGGGTTAATAAATTAGTTTGGTGTTGATAAATTCGTGTGATGTTAATAAATTGGTGTGGAGGTGATAAATTGGTGTGGTGTTGATAAATTAGTGTGGTGTTGAGAAATTAGTGTGGAGTTGAGAAATTAGCGTGGTGTTGATAAATGAGCGAGGTTTTAATAAATTGACATGCTGTTGATAAATTGGTATGGTGTTGATAAATTAGTGTGATGTTAATAAATTGGTGTGGTGTTGATAAATTCGTGTGGTGTTGATAATTTGGTGTGGTGTTGATAAATTAGTGTGATGTTGATCAATTGGTGTGGTGTTGATAAATTGCTGTGGTTTTGATAAATTGGGGAAGTATTGATAAATTAGTGTCATGTTCATAAATTAGTGTGGTGTTAATAAATTGGTGTGGTGTTTATAAATTAGTGTGGTGTTGATAAATTAGTGTGATGTTGATCAATTGGTGTGGTGTTGATAAATTGCTGTGGTGTTGATAAATTTGTGTCATGTTCATAAATTAGTGTGGTGTTAATAAATTGGTGTGGTGTTGAGAAATTAGTGTGGGGATGAGAAATTAGCAAGGTGTTGATAAATTGGGATCGCGTTGATAAATTAGTGTCATGTTCATAAATTAGTGTGGTGTTCATAAATTGGTGTGGTGTTAATCAATTAGTGTGGTGTTGATAAATTAGTGTGGTGTTGATAAATTAGTATGCTGTTAATAAATTGGTGTGGTGTTGATTAATTGGTGTGAAGGTGATAAATTGGTGTGGTGTTGATAAATTAGTGTGCTGTTGATAAATTAGTGTGGTGTTGATAAATTAGTGTGCTGTTAATATATTGGTGTGGTGTTGATTAATTGTTGTGAAGGTGATAAATTGGTGTGGTGTTGATAAATTCCTGTGGTGTTGATAAATTAGTGTGGTGTTGATAAATTAGTGTGGTTTTGATAAATTAGTGTGGTGTTAATAAATTGGTGTGGCGTTGAAAAATTGGTGTGGTGTTGATTAATTGGAGTGGTGTTGATAAATTAGTGTGGTGTTGATAAATTGGTGTGGTGTTGATTAATTGGTGTGGTGTTCATTAATTGGCGTGGTGTTGATAAATTGGCGGGGTGTTGATAAATCGGCGTGGTGTTGATAAATTGGCGTGGTGTTGATAAATTAGTGTGGTGTTGATAAATTAGTTTGGTGTTGATAAATTGGTGTGGTGTTGACAAATTAGTGTGTTGTTGATAACTTGGTGTGGTGGTGATAAATTGGTGTGAAGGTGATAAATTGGTGTGGTGTTGATAAATTAGTGTGAAGGTGATAAATTGGTGTGGTGTTGATAAATTAGTGTGGTGTTGAGAAATTAGTGTGGTGTTGACAAATTGGCGTGGTGTTAATAAATTAGTGAGGTGTTGATAAATTGGTGTGGTGTTGATAAATTGGTGTGGTGTTGATAAATTGGTGTGGTGTTGATAAATTAGTTTGGTGTTGATAAATTGCTGTGATGTTGATAAATTGGTGTGGTGTTGAAAAATGAATGTTTCATAAATTGGTGTGGTTTTGATAAATTAGTGTGTTGTTTATAAATTAGTATGTTGTTGATAAATTAGTTTGGTGTTGATAAATTAGTGTGATGTTGAGAAATTAGTGTGGTGTTGATAAATTAGTGTGGTGTTGATAAATTAATGTGTTAATAAATTGGTGTGGAGTTGATAAATTAGTGTGGTGTTTATAAATTAGTGTGGTGTTGATAAATTGGTGTGGTATTGATAAATTAGTGTGTTGTTGATAAATTGGTGTAGTGTTGATAAATTAGTGTGGTGTTGATAAATTAGTGTGGTGTTGATAAATTAGTGAGGCGTTCATAAATTGGCGTGGTGTTGATAAATTGGCGTGGTGTTGATAAATTGGCATGGTGTTGATAAATTAGTGAAGTGTAGATAAATTGGTGTGGTGTTGAGAAATTAGTGTGGTGTTGAGAAATTAGTGTGGTGTTGATAAATTGGCGTGGTGTTGATAAATTGGCGTGGTGTTAATAAATTAGTGTGGTGTTGATAAATTAGTGTGATGTTGATAAATTAGTGTGGTGTTGATAAATTAGTGTGGTGTTGATAAATTAATGTGTTAATAAATTGGTGTGGAGTTGATAAATTAGTGTGGTGTTTATAAATTAGTGTGGTGTTGATAAATTGGTGTGGTATTGATAAATTAGTGTGTTGTTGATAAATTGGTGTAGTGTTGATAAATTAGTGTGGTGTTGATAAATTAGTGTGGTGTTGATAAATTAGTGTGGCGTCCATAAATTGGCGAGGTGTTGATAAATTGGCGTGGTGTTCATAAATTGCCATTGTGTTGTTAAATTAGTGATGTGTAGATAAATTGGTGTGATCTTGAGAAATTAGTGTGGTGTTGAGAAATTATTGTGGTGTTGATAAATTGGCTTGGTGTTGCTAAATTGGCGTGGTGTTAATAAATTAGTGAGGTGTTGATAAATCGGTGTGGTGTTGATAAATTGGTGTGGTGTTGATTAATTAGTGTTGTATTCATAAACTAGTGTGGTGTTAAATTGGTGTGGGGTTAAGAAATTAGTTTGCTGTTGATAAATGAGTGTGGTGTTGATAAATTAGTGTGGCATTCATAAATTGGCATGGTGTTGATAAATTGGCGTGGTGTTGATAAATTGGCGTGGTGTTGATAAATTAGTGAGGTGTTGAGAAATTATTGTGGTGTTGATAAATTGGTGTGGTGTTGATAAATTAGTGTGGTGTTGATAAATTGGTGTGGTGTTGATAAATTGGTGTGGCATTGATAACTTGGTGTGGTGGTGATAAATTGGGGTGGTTGTGACAAATAAATGTGGTGTACATAAATTAGGAAGGTGTCGACAAATGAGTGTGATGTTAATAAATTGGGGGGGAGGTGATAAATTAGTGTGGTGTTGATAAATTAGTGTGGTGTTGATAAATTAGTGTGGTGTTGATAAATTAGTGTGGTGTTGATAAATTAGTGTGGTGTTAATAAATTTGTGTGATATTGATAAATAAGTGTGATGTTAATCAATTGGTGTGGTGTTGATAAATTCGTGTGGTGTTAATAAATTAGTGTGGTGTTGATAATTTGGTCTGGTGTTGAGAAATTGGTATGTTGTTGATAAATTGGTGTGGTGTTGATCAATTAGTGTGGTGTTGAGTAATTAGTGTGGTGTTGAGAAATTAGTGTCGTGTTGTGAAATTAGTGTGGGGTTGAGAAATTATCGTGCTGTTGATAAATTAGCGAGGTGTTGTTAAATTGACATGGTGATGATAAATTGGTGTGGTGGTGATAAATTAGTGTGATGTTAATCAATTGGTGTGGTTGTAATAATTTAGTGTGGTGCTGATAATTTGGTGTAGAGTTGATAAATTAGTGTGATGTTGACCAATTGGTGTGCTGTTGATAACTTGCTGTGGTGTTGATAAATTAGTGTCATGTTCATAAATTAGTGTTGTGTTAATAAATTGGTGTGGTGTTAATAAATTAGTGTGGTGTTGAGAAATTAGTGTGGGGCTGAGAAATTAGCAAGGTGTTGATAAATTGGGGTCGTGTTGATAAATCAGTGTCATGTTCATAAATTAGTGTGGTGTTCATAAATTGGTGTGGTGTTAATCAATTAGTGTGGTGTTGATAAATTAGTGTGGTGTTGATAAATTAGTGTGCTGTTAATAAATTGGTATGGTGTTGATTAATTGGTGTGAAGGTGATAAATTGGTGTGGTGTTGATAAATTAGTGTGGTGTTGATAAATTAGTGTGGTGTTCATAAATTGGCATGGTGTTGATAAATTCGTGAGGTGTTGATAAATTAGTGTGGTGTTAATAAATTAGTGTGGTGTTGATAAATTGGTGTTGTGTTGATAAATTGGTGATGTGTTGATAAATTGGTGTGGTGTGAATAAATTGGTGTGGTGTTGATAAATTGGAGTGGTGTGAATAAATTGGTGTGGTGTTGATAAATTGGTGTGGTGTTGATAAACGAATGTGTTAATAAATTAGTGTGGTGTTGATAAATTAGTGTGGTATTCATCAGTTAATCTGTTCATAAATTGGTGTGGTTTTGATAAATTAGTGTGGTGTTTATAAATTAGGGAGGTGTTGATAAATTTGTGTGGCGTTGATAAAATGGTGTGGTGTTGCTAAATTCGTGTGGTGTTGATAAATTGGTGTGGTGGTGATAAATTGTTGTGGGGTGGATAAATTGGTGTGGTGGTGATAAATTGGTGTGGTGTTGAGAAATAAGTGTGGTGATGATAAATTAGTGTGGTGTTGATAAATTAGTGTGGTATTGATAAATTAGTGTGGTGTTGATAAATTGCTGTGGTGTTGATAAATTAGTGTGGTGTTGATAAATTAGTGTGGTATTGAGAAATTCGTGTGATGTGAATAAATTGGTGTGGTGTTGATAAATTGGTGTGGTGTTGATAAATTGGTGTGGTGTTGATAAATTAGTGTGGTGTTGATAAATTAGTGTGATGTTAATAAATTGGGGTGGAGGTGATAAATTGGTGTGGTGTTGATAAATTGGTGTGGTGTTGATAAATTAGTGTGATGTTAAAAAATTGGTGTGGTGGTGATAAATTGGTGTGGTGTTGATAAATTGGTGTGGTGTTGATAAATTAGTGTGGTGTTGATAAATTAGTGTGGTGTTGATAAATTGCTGTGGTGTTGATAAATTAGTGTGGTGTTGATAAATTAGTGTGGTGTTGAGAAATTCGTGTGATGTGAATAAATTGGTGTGGTGTTGATAAATTGGTGTGCTGTTAATAAATTGGTGTGGTGTTGATTAATTGGTGTGAAGGTGATAAATTGGTGTGGTGTTGATAAATTAGTGTGGTGTTGATAAATTAGTGTGGTGTTGATAAATTAGTGTCCTGTTAATAGATTGGTGTGGTGTTGATTAATTGGTGTGAAGGTGATAAATTGGTGTGGTGTGAATAAATTGGTGTGGTGTTGATAAATTGGTGTGGTGTGAATAAATTGGTGTGGTGTTGATAAATTGGTGTGGTGTTGATAAATTGGTGTGGTGTTGATAAACGAATGTGTTAATAAATTAGTGTGGTGTTGATAAATTAGTGTGGTATTCATCAATTAATGTGTTCATAAATTGGTGTGGTTTTGATAAATTAGTGTGGTGTTTATAAATGAGGGAGGTGTTGATAAATTGGTGTGGTGTTGCTAAATTCGTGTGGTGTTGATAAATTGGTGTGGTGGTGATAAATTGGTGTGGTGTTGAGAAATTAGTTTGGTGTTGATAAATTGCTGTGGTGTTGATAAATTAGTGTGGTGTTGATAAATTAGTGTGGTATTGAGAAATTCGTGTGGTGTTGATAAATTGGTGTGGTGTTGATAAATTGGTGAGGTGTTGATAAATTGGTGAGGTGTTGATAAATTGGGGTGGTGTTAATAAATTGGTATCGTGTTAATAAATTAGTGTGGTGTTGATAAATTAGTGTGGCGTTGATAAATTCGTGTGGTGTTGATAAATGATTGTGGTGTTGATAAATTGGTGTGGTGTTGATAAATTGGTGTGGTGTTGATAAATTGGTGTGGTGGTGATAAATTAGTGTGGTGTTCAGAAATTAGTGTGGTGTTGACAAATTAGAGTGATGTTACTAAATTGGTGTGGTGTTGATAAATTGGTGTGGTGGTGACAAATTGGTATGGTGTTGATAAATTGGTGTGGTTTTGATAAATTCGTGTGGTGTTGATAAATTGGTGTGGTGTTGATAAATTTGTGTGGTATTGATAAATTACTGTGGTGTTGATAAATTAGTGTGGTGTTGATAAATTGGCGTGGTTTTGATAAATTAGTGAGGTGTTGATAAATTGGTGTGGTGTTGAAAAATTAGTGTGGTGTTGATAAATTAGTGTGCTGTTAATAGATTGGTGTGGTGTTGATTAATTGGTGTGAAGGTGATAAATTGGTGTGGTGTTGATAAATTAGTGTGGTGTTGATAAATTAGTGTGGTGTTCATAAATTGGCGTGGTGTTGATAAATTCGTGAGGTGTTGATAAATTAGTGTGGTGTTAATAAATTAGTGTGGTGTTGATAAATTGGTGTTGTGTTGATAAATTGGTGTGGTGTGAATAAATTGGTGTGGTGTTGATAAATTGGTGTGGTGTGAATAAATTGGTGTGGTGTTGATAAATTGGTGTGGTGTTGATAAATTGGTGTGGTGTTGATAAATTGGTGTGGTGTTGATAAACGAATGTGTTAATAAATTAGTGTGGTGTTGATAAATTTGTGTGGTATTCATCAATTAATGTGTTCATAAATTGGTGTGGTTTTGATAAATTAGTGTGGTGTTTATAAATGAGGGAGGTGTTGATAAATTGGTGTGGTGTTGATAAATTGGTGTGGTGTTGCTAAATTCGTGTGGTGTTGATAAATTGGTGTGGTGGTGATAAATTGGTGTGGTGGTCATAAATTGGTGTGGTGTTGATAAATTGGTGTGGTGTTGAGAAATTAGTTTGGTGTTGATAAATTGCTGTGGTGTTGATAAATTAGTGTGGTGTTGATAAATTGCTGTGGTGTTGATAAATTAGTGTGGTGTTGATAAATTAGTGTGGTATTGAGAAATTCGTGTGGTGTTGATAAATTGGTGTGCAGATAAATTCGTGTGGTGTTGATAAATTGGTGAGGTGTTGATAAATTGGGGTGGTGTTAATAAATTGGTGAGGTGTTAATAAATTGGTATCGTGTTGAGAAATTAGTGTGGTGTTGATAAATTAGTGTGGTGTTGATAAATTGGTGTGGTGTTGATAAATGATTGTGGTGTTGATAAATTGGTGTGGTGTTGATAAATTGGTGTGGTGTTGATAAATTGGTGTGGTGGTGATAAATTGGTGTGGTGGTGATAAATTAGTGTGGTGTTCAGAAATTAGTGTGGTGTTGACAAATTAGAGTGATGTTACTAAATTGGTGTGGTGTTGATAAATTGGTGTGGTGTTGATAAATTAGTGTGATGTTGATCAATTGGTGTGGTGTTGATAAATTGCTGTGGTGTTGATAAATTAGTGTCATGTTCATAAATTAGTGTGGTGTTAATAAATTGGTGTGGTGTTAATAAATTAGTGTGGTGTTGAGAAATTAGTGTGGGGCTGAGAAATTAGCAAGGTGTTGATAAATTGGGGTCGTGTTGATAAATCAGTGTCATGTTCATAAATTAGTGTGGTGTTCATAAATTGGTGTGGTGTTAATCAATTAGTGTGGTGTTGATAAATTAGTGTGGTGTTGATAAATTAGTGTGCTGTTAATAAATTGGTGTGGTGTTGATTAATTGGTGTGAAGGTGATAAATTGGTGTGGTGTTGATAAATTAGTGTGGTGTTGATAAATTAGTGTGGTGTTCATAAATTGGCATGGTGTTGATAAATTCGTGAGGTGTTGATAAATTAGTGTGGTGTTAATAAATTAGTGTGCTGTTGATAAATTGGCGTTGTGTTGATAAATTGGTGTTGTGTTGATAAATTGGTGTGGTGTGAATAAATTGGTGTGGTGCTGATAAATCCGAGTGGTGCGAGTAACTTGGTGTGGTGTTGATATATTGGTGTGGTGTTGATAAACGAATGTGTTAATAAATTAGTGTGGTGTTGATAAATTAGTGTGGTGTTCATCAATTAATCTGTTCATAGATTGGTGTGGTTTTGATAGTTTAGTGTGGTGTATATAAATTAGGGAGGTGTTGATAAATTAGTGTGGCGTTGATAAATTGGTGTGGTGTTGCTAAATTCGTGTGGTGTTGATAAATTGGTGTGGTGGTGATAAATTGTTGTGGTGTTGATAAATTGGTGTGGTGTTGATAAATTGGTGTGGTGTTGAGAAATTAGTGTGGTGTTGATAAATTAGTGTGGTGTTGATAAATTAATGTGGTATTGATAAATTAGTGTGGTGTTGATAAATTGCTGTGGTGTTGATAAATTAGTGTGGTGTTGATAAATTAGTGTGCTATTGAGAAATTCGTGTGATGTGAATAAATTGGGGTGGTGTTGATAAATTGGTGTGGTGTTGTTAAATTGGTGTGGTGTTGATAAATTAGTGTGGTGTTGATAAATTAGTGTGATGTTAATAAATTGGGGTGGAGGTGATAAATTGGTGTGGTGTTGATAAATTGGTGTGGTGTTGATAAATTAGTGTGACGTTAAAAAATTGGTGTAGTGGTGATAAATTGGTGTGGTGTTGATAAATTGGTGTGGTGTTGATAAATTAGTGTGGTGTTGATAAATTAGTGTGGTGTTGATAAATTGCTGTGGTGTTGATAAATTAGTGTGGTGTTGATAAATTAGTGTGGTGTTGAGAAATTCGTGTGATGTGAATAAATTGGTGTGGTGTTGATAAATTAGTGTGCTGTTAATAAATTGGTGTGGTGTTGATTAATTGGTGTGAAGGTGATAAATTGGTGTGGTGTTGATAAATTAGTGTGGTGTTGATAAATTAGTGTGGTGTTGATAAATTAGTGTCCTGTTAATAGATTGGTGTGGTGTTGATTAATTGGTGTGAAGGTGATAAATTGGTGTGGTGTTGATAAATTAGTGTGGTGTTGATAAATTAGTGTGGTGTTCATAAATTGGCACGGTGTTGATAAATTCGTGAGGTGTTGATAAATTAGTGTGGTGTTAATAAATTAGTGTGGTGTTGATAAATTGGCGTTGTGTTGATAAATTGGTGTGGTGTGAATAAATTGGTGTGGTGTTGATAAATTGGTGTGGTGTGAATAAATTGGTGTGGTGTTGATAAATTGGTGTGGTGTTGATAAATTGGTGTGGTGTTGATAAACGAATGTGTTAATAAATTAGTGTGGTGTTGATAAATTAGTGTGGTATTCATCAATTAATGTGTTCATAAATTGCTGTGCTTTTGATAAATTAGTGTGGTGTTTATAAATGAGGGAGGTGTTGTTAAATTTGTGTGGTGTTGATAAATTGGTGTGGTGTTGCTAAATTCGTGTGGTGTTGATAAATTGGTGTGGTGGTGATAAATTGGTGTGGTGTTGAGAAATTAGTTTGGTGTTGATAAATTGCTGTGGTGTTGATAAATTAGTGTGGTGTTGATAAATTAGTGTGGTATTGAGAAATTCGTGTGGTGTTGATAAATTGGTGTGGTGTTGATAAATTGGTGAGGTGCTGATAAATTGGTGAGGCGTTGAGAAATTGGGGTGGTGTTAATAAATTGGTATCGTGTTAATAAATTAGTGCGGTGTTGATAAACTAGTGTGGTGTTGCTAAATCCGTGTGGCGTTGATAAATGATTGTGGTGTTGATAAATTGGTGTGGTGTTGATAAATTGGTGTGGTGTTGATAAATTGGTGTGGTGGTGATAAATTAGTGTGGTGTTCAGAAATTAGTGTGGTGTTGACAAATTAGAGTGATGTTACTAAATTGGTGTGGTGTTGATAAATTGGTGTGGTGGTGACAAATTGGTATGGTGTTGATAAATTGGTGTGGTTTTGATAAATTCGTGTGGTGTTGATAAATTAGTGTGGTGTTGATAAATTTGTGTGGTATTGATAAATTACTGTGGTGTTGATAAATTAGTGTGGTGTTGATAAATTGGCGTGGTTTTGATAAATTAGTGAGGTGTTGATAAATTGGTGTGGTGTTGAAAAATTAGTGTGGTGTTGATAAATTAGTGTGCTGTTAATAGATTGGTGTGGTGTTGATTAATTGGTGTGAAGGTGATAAATTGGTGTGGTGTTGATAAATTAGTGTGGTGTTGATAAATTAGTGTGGTGTTCATAAATTGGCGTGGTGTTGATAAATTCGTGAGGTGTTGATAAATTAGTGTGGTGTTAATAAATTAGTGTGGTGTTGATAAATTGGTGTTGTGTTGATAAATTGCCGTCGTGTGAATAAATTGTTGTGGTGTTGTTAAATTCGTGTGGTGTGAATAAATTGGTGTGGTGTTGATAAATTGGTGTGGTGTTGATAAATTGGTGTGGTGTTGATAAATTGGTGTGGTGTTGATCAACCTATGTGTTAATAAATTAGAGCGGTGTTGATAAATTTGCGTGTTATTGATCAATTATTGTGTTCATAAATTGGTGTGGTTTTGATAAATTAGTGTGGTGTTTATAAATGAGGGAGGTGTTGATAAATTGGTGTGGTGTTGATAAATTGGTGTGGTGTTGCTAAATTCGTGTGGTGTTGATAAATTGGTGTGGTGGTGATAAATTGGTGTGGTGGTGATAAATTGGTGTGGTGTTGATAAATTGGTGTGGTGTTGAGAAATTAGTTTGGTGTTGATAAATTGCTGTGGTGTTGATAAATTAGTGTGGTGTTGATAAATTGCTGTGGTGTTGATAAATTAGTGTGGTGTTGATAAATTAGTGTGGTATTGAGAAATTCGTGTGGTGTTGATAAATTGGTGTGCAGATAAATTCGTGTGGTGTTGATAAATTGGTGAGGTGTTGATAAATTGGGGTGGTGTTAGTAAATTGGTGAGGTGTTAATAAATTGGTACCGTGTTGAGAAATTAGTGTGGTGTTGATAAATTAGTGTGGTGTTGATAAATTGGTGTGGTGTTGATAAATGATTGTGGTGTTGATAAATTGGTGTGGTGTTGATAAATTGGTGTGGTGTTGATAAATTGGTGTGGTGGTGATAAATTAGTGTGGTGTTCAGAAATTAGTGTGGTGTTGACAAATTAGAGTGATGTTACTAAATTGGTGTGGTGTTGATAAATTGGTGTGGTGGTGACAAATTGGTATGCTGTTGATAAATTGGTGTGGTTTTGATAAATTCGTGTGGTGTTGAGAAATTAGTGTGGTGTTGATAAATTTGTGTGGTATTGATAAATTACTGTGGTGTTGATAAATTAGTGTGGTGTTGATAAATTGGCGTGGTTTTGATAAATTAGTGAGGTGTTGATAAATTGGTGTGGTGTTGAAAAATTTGTGTGGTGTTGATAAATTAGTGTGGTGTTGATAAATTGGTGTGGTCTTGATAAATTGGTGTGGTCTTGATAAATTGGTGTGGTGTTGATAAATTAGTGTGGTGTTGATAAATTAGTGTGGAATTCATAAATTGGCATGGTGTTGATAAATTGGAGTGGTGTTGATAAATTGGCGTGGTGTTGATAAATTAGTGAGGTGTTGATAAATTGGTGTGGTGTTGATAATTTGGTGTGGTGTTGATAAATTGGTGTCGTGTTGATAGATTTGTGTGGTGTTGATAAATTGGTGTGGTGTTCATAAATTAGTGTGGTGTTGATAAATTGGTGTGGTGTTGAGAAATGATTGTGGTGTTGATAAATTGGTGTGTTGTTGATAAATTAGTGTGGTGTTGATAAATTGGTGTGGTGTTGATAAATTCGTGTGGCATTGATAAATTGGTGTGGTGGTGATAAATTGGGGTGGTTGTGATAAATAAATGTGGTGTTCATAAATTAGTATGGTGTTGACAAATTAGTGTGATGTTAATAAATTGGTGTGGTGTTGATAAATTGGTGTGGTTTTGATCAATTAGTGTGGTGTTGATAAATTGGTGTGGTGTTGATAAATTGGTGTGGTGTTGATAAATTCGTGTGATGTTAATAAATTGGTGTGGTGCTGATAAATTGGGGTGGAGGTGATAAATTGGTGTGGTGTTGATAAATTAGTGTGGTGTTGATAAATTAGTGTGGTGTTGATAAATTAGTGTGGTGTTGATAAATTAGTGTGGTGTTGATAAATTAGTGTGGTGTTAATAAATTGGTGTGGTGCTGATAAATTGGGGTGGAGGTGATAAATTGGTGTGGTGTTGATAAATTAGTGTGGTGTCGATAATTTAGTGTGGTGTTGATAAATTAGTGTGGTGTTGATAAATTAGTGTGGTGTTAATAAATTTGTGTGATATTGATAAATAAGTGTGATGTTAATCAATTGGTGTGGTGTTGATAAATTCATGTGGTGTTAATAAATTAGTGCGGTGTTGATAATTTGGTCTGGTGTTGAGAAATTGGTATGTTGTTGATAAATTGGTGTGGTGTTGATCAACTAGTGTGGTGTTGATCAATTAGTGTGGTGTTGAGAAATTAGTGTGGTGTTGAGAAATTAGTGTGGGGTTGAGAAATTAGAGTGGTGTTGATAAATTAGCGAGGTGTTGATAAATTGACATGGTGATGATAAATTGGTGTGGTGTTGATAAATTAGTGTGATGTTAATCAATTGGTGTGGTGTTGCTAAATTCGTGTGATGTTGATAAATTGGTGTGGTGGTGATAAATTGGTGTGGTGTTGATAAATTGGTGTGGTGTTGAGAAAATAGTGTGGTGTTGATAAATTGGTGTGGTGTTGATAAATTGGTGTGGTGTTTATACATTGGTGTGGCATTGATAAATTGGTGTGGTGGTGATAAAAATGGTGTGGTTGTGAAAAATAAATGTGGTGTTCATCAATTAGTATGGTGTTGACAAATTAGTGTGATGTTAATAAATTGGTGTGGTGTTGATAAATTGGTGTGCTGTTGATAAATTGGTGTGGTGTTGATAAATTGGTGTGCTGTTGATAAATTGGTGCGGTGTTGATAAATTGGTGTGGTGTTGATAAATTGGTGTGGTGTTGATTAATTAGTGTTTTGTTCATAAATTAGTGTGGTGTTCAATTGGTGTGGGGTTAATAAATTAGTGTGGTGTTGATAAATTCGTGTGATGTTAATAAATTGGTGTGGAGGTGATAAATTGGTGTGGGGTTAATAAATTAGTGTGGTGTTGATAAATTCCTGTGGTGTTAATAAATTAGTGTGGTGTTGATAATTTGGTGTGGTGTTGATAAATTAGTGTGATGTTGATCAATTGGTGTGGTGTTGATAAATTGCTGTGGTTTTGATAAATTGGGGAAGTATTGATAAATTAGTGTCATGTTCATAAATTAGTGTGGTGTTAATAAATTGGTGTGGTGTTTATAAATTAGTGTGGTGTTGATAAATTAGTGTGCTGTTAAGAAATTGGTGTGGTGTTGATTAATTAGTGTGAAGGTGATAAATTGGTGTGGTGTTGATAAATTAGTGTGGTGTTGATAAATTAGTGTGCTGTTAATAGATTGGTGTGGTGTTGATTAATTGGTGTGAAGGTGATAAATTGGTGTGGTGTTGATAAATTGGTGTGGTGTTGATAAATTGGTGTGGTGTTGAGAAATTAGTGTGGTGTTGATAAATTGGTGTGGTGATGATAAATTAGTGTGGTATTGATAAATTAGTGTGGTGTTGATAAATTGCTGTGGTGTTGATAAATTAGTGTGGTGTTGATAAATTAGTGTGGTATTGAGAAATTCGTGTGGTATTGAGAAATTCGTGTGATGTGAATAAATTGGTGTGGTGTTGATAAATTGGTGTGCAGATAAATTGGTGTGGTGTTGATAAATTGGTGTGTTGTTGATAAATTGGTGTGGTGTTGATAAATTGGTGTGGTGTTGATAAATTAGTGTTGTGTTCATAAATTAGTGTGGTGTTAAATTGGTGTGGTGTTAATAAATTAGTGTGGTGTGAATAAATTGGTGTGATGTTGATAAATTGGTGTGGAGGTGATAAATTGGTGTGGTGTTGATAAATTAGTGTGGTGTTGATAAATTAGTGTGCTGTTAATAGATTGGTGTGGTGTTGATTAATTGGTGTGAAGGTGATAAATTGGTGTGGTGTTGATAAATTAGTGTGGTGTTGATAAATTAGTGTGGTGTTAATAAATTAGTGTCGTTTTGATAAATTAGTGTGGTGTTGATAAATTAGTGTGGTGTTCATAAATTGGCGTGGTGTTGATAAATTCGTGAGGTGTTGTTAAATTAGTGTGGTGTTGATAAATTGGTGTTGTGTTGATAAATTGATGTGGTGTGAATAAATTGGTGTGGTGTTGATAAATTTGTGTGGTGTTGATAAATTGGTGTAGTGTTGATAAATTAGTGTGGTGTTGATAAATTGCTGTGGTGTTGAAAAATTGGTGTGGTGTTGATAAACAAATGTGTAAATAAATTAGTGTGGGGTTGATAAATTAGTGTGGTGTTCATCAATTAATGTGTTCATAAATTGGTGTAGTTTTGATAAATTAGTGTGTTGTTTATAAATTAGTGTGTTATTGATAAATTAGTTTGGTGTTGAAAAATTAGTGAGGTGTTGATAAATTGACATGGTGATGATAAATTGGTGTGGTGTTGATAAATTAGTGTGATGTTAATCAATTGGTGTGGTGTTGATAAATTCGTGCGGTGTTAATAAATTAGTGTGGTGTTGATAATTTGGTGTGGTGTTGATAAATTAGTGTGATGTTGATCAATTGGTGTGGTGTTGATAAATTGCTGTGGTGTTGATAAATTTGTGTCATGTTCATAAATTAGTGTGGTGTTAATAAATTGGTGTGGTGTTGAGAAATTAGTGTGGGGATGAGAAATTAGCAAGGTGTTGATAAATTGGGATCGTGTTGATAAATTAGTGTCATGTTCATAAATTAGTGTGGTGTTCATAAATTGGTGTGGTGTTAATCAATTAGTGTGGTGTTGATAAATTAGTGTGCTGTTGATAAATTAGTATGCTGTTAATAAATTGGTGTGGTGTTGATTAATTGGTGTGAAGGTGATAAATTGGTGTGGTGTTGATAAATTCGTGATGTGTTGTTAAATTAGTGTGTTGTTGATAAATTGGTGTTGTGTTGATAAATTGATGTGGTGTGAATAAATTGGTGTGGTGTTGATAAACAAATGTGTAAATAAATTAGTGTGGGGTTGATAAATTAGTGTGGTGTTCATCAATTAATGTGTTCATAAATTGGTGTAGTTTTGATAAATTAGTGTGTTGTTTATAAATTAGTGTGTTATTGATAAATTAGTGTGGTGTTGAAAAATTAGTGAGGTGTTGATAAATTGACATGGTGATGATAAATTGGTGTGGTGTTGATAAATTAGTGTGATGTTAATCAATTGGTGTGGTGTTGATAAATTCGTGCGGTGTTAATAAATTAGTGTGGTGTTGATAATTTGGTGTGGTGTTGATAAATTAGTGTGATGTTGATCAATTGGTGTGGTGTTGATAAATTGCTGTGGTGTTGATAAATTTGTGTCATGTTCATAAATTAGTGTGGTGTTAATAAATTGGTGTGGTGTTGAGAAATTAGTGTGGGGATGAGAAATTAGCAAGGTGTTGATAAATTGGGATCGTGTTGATAAATTAGTGTCATGTTCATAAATTAGTGTGGTGTTCATAAATTGGTGTGGTGTTAATCAATTAGTGTGGTGTTGATAAATTAGTGTGCTGTTGATAAATTAGTATGCTGTTAATAAATTGGTGTGGTGTTGATTAATTGGTGTGAAGGTGATAAATTGGTGTGGTGTTGATAAATTAGTGTGGTGTTGATAAATTAGTGTGGTGTTGATAAATTAGTGTGCTGTTAATATATTGGTGTGGTGTTGATTAATTGGTGTGAAGGTGATAAATTGGTGTGGTGTTGATAAATTCCTGTGGTGTTGATAAATTAGTGTGGTGTTGATAAATTAGTGTGGTTTTGATAAATTAGTGTGGTGTTCATATATTGGCGTGGCGGTGATAAATTCGTGAGGTGTTGATAAATTAGTGTAGTGTTAATAAATTAGTGTGGTGTTGCTAAATTGGTGTGGTGTGAATAACTTGGTGTGGTGTTGATAAATTTGTGTGGTGTTGATAAATTGGTGTGGTGTTGATAAATTGGTGTGGTGTTGATAAATTGGTGTGGTGTTGATAAACGAATGTGTTAATAAATTAGTGTGGTGTTGATAAATTAGTGTGGTATTCATCAATTAATGTGTTCATAAATTGGTGTGGTTTTGATAAATTAGTGTGGTGTTTATAAATTAGGGAGGTGTTGCTAAATTCGTTTGGTGTTGATAAATTGGTGTGGTGGTGATAAATTGGTGTGGTGTTGATAAATTGGTGTGGTGTTGATAAATTGGTGTGGTGTTGAGAAATTTGTGTGGTGTTGATAAATTGGTGTGGTGTTGATAAATTGGTGTGGTGTTGATAAATTGGTGTGGTGTTGATACATTGGTGTGGCATTGATAAATTGGTGTGGTGGTGATAAATTGGTGTGGTTGTGAAAAATAAATGTGGTGTTCATCAATTAGTATGGTGTTGATAAATTGGTGTGGTGTTGATAAATTGGTGTGCTGTTGATAAATTGGTGCGGTGTTGATAAATTGGTGTGGTGTTGATAAATTGGTGTGGTGTTGATTAATTAGTGTTGTGTTCATAAATTATTGTGGTGTTAAATTGGTGTGGGGTTAATAAATTAGTTTGGTGTTGATAAATTCGTGTGATGTTAATAAATTGGTGTGAAGGTGATAAATTGGTGTGGTGTTGATAAATTGGTGTGGTGTTGATAAATTGGTGTGGTGTTGAGAAATTAGTGTGGTGTTGATAAATTGGTGTGGTGTTGATAAATTAGTGTGGTATTGATAAATTAGTGTGGTGTTGATAAATTGCTGTGGTGTTGATAAATTAGTGTGGTGTTGATAAATTAGTGTGGTATTGAGAAATTCGTGTCGTATTGAGAAATTCGTGTCATGTCAATAAATTGGTGTGGTGTTGATAAATTCGTGTGCAGATAAATTGGTGTGGTGTTGATAAATTGGTGTGTTGTTGATAAATTGGTGTGGTGTTGATAAATTGGTGTGGTGTTGATAAATTAGTGTTGTGTTCATAAATTAGTGTGGTGTTAAATTGGTGTGGTGTTAATAAATTAGTGTGGTGTGAATAAATTGGTGTGATGTAGATAAATTGGTGTGCAGATGATAAATTGGTGTGGTGTTGATAAATTAGTGTGCTGTTGATAAATTAGTGTGCTGTTAATAGATTGGTGTGGTGTTGATTAATTGGTGTGAAGGTGATAAATTGATGTGGTGTTGATAAATTAGTGTGGTGTTGATAAATTAGTGTGGTGTTAATAAATTAGTGTCGTTTTGATAAATTAGTGTGGTGTTGATAAATTAGTGTGGTGTTCATAAATTGGCGTGGTGTTGATAAATTCGTGAGGTGTTGTTAAATTAGTGTGGTGTTGATAATTGGTGTTGTGTTGATAAATTGATGTGGTGTGAATAAATTGGTGTGGTGTTGATAAATTTGGGTGGTGTTGATAAATTGGTGTGGTGTTGATAAATTGGTGTAGTGTTGATAAATTAGTGTGCTGTTGATAAATTGCTGTGGTGTTGAAAAATTGGTGTGGTGTTGATAAACAAATGTGTTAATAAATTAGTGTGGGGTTGATAAATTAGTGTGGTGTTCATCAATTAATGTGTTCATAAATTGGTGTAGTTTTGATAAATTAGTGTGTTGTTTATAAATTAGTGTGTTATTGATAAATTAGTGTGGTGTTGAAAAATTAGTGAGGTGTTGATAAATTGCTGTGGTGTTGATAAATTGGTGTGGTGTTGATAAATTAGTGTGATGTTAATCAATTGGTGTGGTGTTGATAAATTCGTGCGGTGTTAATAAATTAGTGTGGTGTTGATAATTTGGTGTGGTGTTGATAAATTAGTGTGATGTTGATCAATTGGTGTGGTGTTGATAAATTGCTGTGGTGTTGATAAATTTGTGTCATGTTCATAAATTAGTGTGGTGTTAATAAATTGGTGTGGTGTTGAGAAATTAGTGTGGGGATGAGAAATTAGCAAGGTGTTGATAAATTGGGATCGTGTTGATAAATTAGTGTGATGTGGATAAATTAGTGTGGTGGTCATAAGTTGGGGTGGTGTTCATCAATTAGTGTGGTGTTGATAAATGGGTGTGGTGTTGATAAATTAGTATGCTGTTAATAAATTGGTGTGGTGTTGATTAATTGGTGTGAAGGTGATAAATTGGTGTGGTGTTGATAAATTAGTGTGGTGTTGGTAAATTAGTGTGGTGTTGATAAATTAGTATGCTGTTAATAAATTGGTGTGGTGTTGATTCATTGGTGTGAAGGTGATAAATTGGTGTGGTGTTGATAAATTAGTGTGCTGTTAATATATTGTTGTAGTGTTGATTAATTGGTGTGAAGGTGATAAATTGGTGTGGTGTTGATAAATTCCTGTCGTGTTGATAAATTAGTGTGGTGTTGATAAATTAGTGTGGTTTTGATAAATTAGTGTGGTGTTCATAAATTGGCGTGGTGTTGATAAATTCGTGAGGTGTTGATAAATTATTCTAGTGTTAATAAATTAGTGTGGTGTTGATAAATTGGTGTGGTGTGAATAAATTGGTGTGGTGTTGATAAATTTGTGTGGTGTTGATAAATTGGTGTGGTGTTGATAAATTGATGTGGTGTTGATAAATTGGTGTGGTGTTGATAAACGAATGTGTTAATAAATTAGTGTGGTGTTGATAAATTAGTGTGGTATTCATCAATTAATGTGTTCATAAATTGGTGTGGTTTTGATAAATTAGTGTGGTGTTTATAAATTAGGGAGGTGTTGCTAAATTCGTTTGGTGTTGATCAATTGGTGTGGTGGTGATAAATTGGTGTGGTGTTGATAAATTGGTGTGGTGTTGATAAATTGGTGTGGTGTTGAGAAATTTGTGTGGTGTTGATAACTTGGTGTGGTGTTGATAAATTGGTGTGGTGTTGATAAATTGGTGTGGTGTTGATACATTGGTGTGGCATTGATAAATTGGTGTGGTGGTGATAAATTGGTGTGGTTGTGAAAAATAAATGTGGTGTTCATCAATTAGTATGGTGTTGATAAATTGGTGTGGTGTTGATAAATTGGTGTGCTGTTGATAAATTGGTGCGGTGTTCATAAATTGGTGTGGTGTTGATAAATTGGTGTGGTGTTGATTAATTAGTGTTGTGTTCATAAATTATTGTGGTGTTAAATTGGTGTGGGGTTAATAAATTAGTTTGGTGTTGATAAATTCGTGTGATGTTAATAAATTGGTGTGGAGGTGATAAATTGGTGTGGTGTTGATAAATTAGTGTGGTGTTGAGAAATTAGTGTGGAGTTGAGAAATTAGCGTGGTGTTGATAAATGAGCGAGGTTTTAATAAATTGACATGCTGTTGATAAATTGGTATGGTGTTGATAAATTAGTGTGATGTTAATAAATTGGTGTGGTGTTGATAAATTCGTGTGGTGTTGATAATTTGGTGTGGTGTTGATAAATTAGTGTGATGTTGATCAATTGGTGTGGTGTTGATAAATTGCTGTGGTTTTGATAAATTGGGGAAGTATTGATAAATTAGTGTCATGTTCATAAATTAGTGTGGTGTTAATAAATTGGTGTGGTGTTTATAAATTAGTGTGGTGTTGATAAATTAGTGTGATGTTGATCAATTGGTGTGGTGTTGATAAATTGCTGTGGTGTTGATAAATTTGTGTCATGTTCATAAATTAGTGTGGTGTTAATAAATTGGTGTGGTGTTGAGAAATTAGTGTGGGGATGAGAAATTAACAAGGTGTTGATAAATTGGGATCGTGTTGATAAATTAGTGTCATGTTCATAAATTAGTGTGGTGTTCATAAATTGGTGTGGTGTTAATCAATTAGTGTGGTGTTGATAAATTAGTGTGGTGTTGATAAATTAGTATGCTGTTAATAAATTGGTGTGGTGTTGATTAATTGGTGTGAAGGTGATAAATTGGTGTGGTGTTGATAAATTAGTGTGCTGTTGATAAATTAGTGTGGTGTTGATAAATTAGTGTGCTGTTAATATATTGGTGTGGTGTTGATTAATTGGTGTGAAGGTGATAAATTGGTGTGGTGTTGATAAATTCCTGTGGTGTTGATAAATTAGTGTGGTGTTGATAAATTAGTGTGGTTTTGATAAATTAGTGTGGTGTTAATAAATTGGTGTGGTGTTGAAAAATTGGTGTGGTGTTGATAAATTGGAGTGGTGTTGACAAATTAGTGTGGTGTTGATAAATTGGTGTGGTGTTGATTAATTGGTGTGGTGTTCATTAATTGGCGTGGTGTTGATAAATTGGCGGGGTGTTGATAAATCGGCATGGTGTTGATAAATTGGCGTGGTGTTGATAAATTAGTGTGGTGTTGATAAATTAGTTTGGTGTTGATAAATTGGTGTGGTGTTGACAAATTAGTGTGTTGTTGATAACTTGGTGTGGTGGTGATAAATTGGTGTGAAGGTGATAAATTGGTGTGGTGTTGATAAATTAGTGTGAAGGTGATAAATTGGTGTGGTGTTGATAAATTAGTGTGGTGTTGAGAAATTAGTGTGGTGTTAATAAATTAGTGTGGTGTTAATAAATTAGTGTGGTTTTGATAAATTAGTGTGGTGTTGATAAATTAGTGTGGTGTTGATAAATTAGTGTGGTGTTCATAAATTGGCGTGGTGTTGATAAATTTGTGAGGTGTTGATAAATTAGTGTGGTGTTAATAAATTAGTGTGGTGTTGATAAATTGGTGTTGTGTCGATAAATTGATGTGGTGTGAATAAATTGATGTGGTGTTGATAAATTTGTGTGGTGTTGATAAATTTTTGTGGCGTTCATAAATTGGCGTGGTGTTGATAAATTTGTGAGGTGTTGATAAATTAGTGTGGTGTTAATAAATTAGTGTGGTGTTGATAAATTGGTGTTGTGTCGATAAATTGATGTGGTGTGAATAAATTGATGTGGTGTTGATAAATTTGTGTGGTGTTGATAAATTTTTGTGGTGTTGATAAATTAGTGTGTTATTGATAAATTAGTGTGGTATTGATAAATTAGTAAGGTGTTGATAAATTCGTGTGGTGTTGATAAATTGGTGTGGTGTTGATAAATTCGTGTGGTGTTGATAAATTGGTGTGGTGGTGATAAATTGGTGTGGTGTTGATAAATTGGTGTGGTGTTGATAAATTGGTGTGGTGTTGATAAACGAATGTGTTAATGAATTGGTGTGGTTTTGATAAATTAGTGTGGTGTTGATAAATTGGTGTGGTGTTGATAAATGAGTGTGGTGTTGATAAATTGGTGTGGTGTTGATAAATTGGTGTGGTGTTGATAAATTGGTGTGGTGTTGATAAATTTGTGTGGTGTTGATAAATTTTTGTGGTGTTGATAAATTAGTGTGTTATTGATAAATTAGTGTGGTATTGATAAATTCGTGTGGTGTTGATAAATTGGTGTGGTGTTAATAAATTGGTGTGGTGTTGATAAATTGGTGTGGTGTTGATAAATTGATGTGGTGTTGATAAATTGGTGTGGTGTTGATAAATTGGTGTGGTGTTGATAAATTAGTGTGGTGTTGATAAATTAGTGTGGTGTTGGTAAAATGATGTGGTGTTGATAAATTAGTGTGGTGTTGATAAATTAGTGTGGTGTTGATAAATTGGTGTTGTGTTGATAAATTGGTGTGGTGTGAATAAATTGGTGTGGTGTTGATAAATTTGTGTGGTGTTGATAAATTAGTGTGGGGTTGATAAATTGGTTTGGTGTTAACAAATTGGTGTGGTGTTGATAAATTGCTGTGGTGTTGATAAATTGGTGTGGTGTTGATAAATTGGTGTGGTGTTGATTAATTGGCGTGGTGTTGATAAATTAGTGAGGTGTTGATAAATTTGTGTGGTGTTGATAAATTAGTGTGGTGTTCATCAATTAATGTGTTCATAAATTGGTCTGGTTTTGATAAATTAGTGTGGTGTTTATAAATTAGTGTGGTGTTGATAAATTGGTGTGGTGTTGATAAATTGGTGTGGTGTTGATAAATTAGTGTGGTGTTGATAAATTGCTGTGGTGTTGAAAAATTGGTGTGGTGTTGATAAACGAATGTGTTAATAAATTAGTGTGGTATTGATAAATTAGTGTGGTGTTCATCAATTAATGTGTTCATAAATTGGTGTAGTTTTGATAAATTAGTGTGTTGTTTATAAATTAGTGTGTTATTGATAAATTAGTGTGGTGTTGATAAATTAGTGAGGTGTTGATAAATTGACATGGTGATGATAAATTGGTGTGGTGTTGATAAATTAGTGTGATGTTAATCAATTGGTGTGGTGTTGATAAATTCGTGCGGTGTTAATAAATTAGTGTGGTGTTGATAATTTGGTGTGGTGTTGATAAATTAGTGTGATGTTGATCAATTGGTGTGGTGTTGATAAATTGCTGTGGTGTTGATAAATTAGTGTCATGTTCATAAATTAGTGTGGTGTTAATAAATTGGTGTGGTGTTGAGAAATTAGTGTGGGGATGAGAAATTAGCAAGGTGTTGATAAATTGGGATCGTGTTGATAAATTACTGTCAGGTTCATAAATTAGTGAGGTGTTCGTAAATTGGTATGGTGTTAATCACCTTGTGTGGTGTTGATATATTAGTGTGGTGTTGATAAATTAGTATGCTGTTCATCAATTGGTGTGGTGTTGATTAATTGGTGTGAAGGTGATAAATTGGTGTGGTGTTGATAAATTAGTGTGGTGTTGATAAATTAGTGTGGTGTTGATAAATTAGTGTGCTGTTAATATATTGGTGTGGTGTTGATTAATTGGTGTGAAGCTGATAAATTGGTGTGGTGTTGATAAATTCCTGTGGTGTTGATAAATTCGTGAGGTGTTGATAAATTAGTGTGGTTTTGATAAATTAGTGTGGTGTTCATAAATTGGCGTGGTGTTGATAAATTCGTGAGGTGTTGATAAATTAGTGTGGTGTTAATAAATTAGTGTGGTGTTGATAAATTGGTGTGGTATGAATAAATTGGTGTGGTGTTGATAAATTTGTGTGGTGTTGATAAATTGGTGTGGTGTTGATAAATTGGTGTGGTGTTGATAAACGAATGTGTTAATAAATTAGTGTGGTGTTGATAAATTAGTGTGGTTTTCATCAATTAATGTGTTCATAAATTGGTGTGGTTTTGATAAATTAGTGTGGTGTTTATAAATTCGGGAGGTGTTGCTAAATTCGTGTGGTGTTGATAAATTGGTGTGGTGGTGATAAATTGGTGTGGTGTTGATAAATTGGTGTGGTGTTGATAAATTGGTGTGGTGTTGAGAAATTTGTGTGGTGTTGATAAATTGGTGTGGTGTTGATAAATTAGTGTGGTGTTGATAAATTGGTGTGGTGTTGATACATTGGTGTGGCATTGATAAATTGGAGTGGTGGTGATAAATTGGTGTGGTTGTGAAAAATAAATGTGGTGTTCATCAATTAGTATGGTGTTGATAAATTGGTGTGGTGTTGATAAATTGGTGTGCTGTTGATAAATTGGTGCGGTGTTGATAAATTGGTGTGGTGTTGATAAATTGGTGTGGTGTTGATAAATTGGTGTTGTGTTCATAAATTATTTTGGTTTTAAATTGGTGTGGGGTTAATAAATTAGTCTGGTGTTGCTAAATTCGTGTGATGTTAATAAATTGGTGTGGAGGTGATAAATTGGTGTGGTGTTGATAAATTAGTGTGGTGTTGAGAAATTAGTGTGGTGTTGAGAAATTAGTGTGGAGTTGAGAAATTCGCGTGGTGTTGATAAATGAGCGAGCATTTAATAAATTGACATGGTGTTGATAAATTGGTATGGTGTTGATAAATTAGTGTGATGTTAATAAATTGGTGTGGTGTTGATAAATTCGTGTGGTGTTAATAAATTAGTGTGCTGTTAAGAAATTGGTGTGGTGTTGATTAATGAGTGTGAAGGTAATAAATTGGTGTAGTGTTGATAAATTAGTGTGGTGTTGATAAATTAGTGTGCTGCTAATAGATTGGTGTGGTGTTGATTAATTGGTGTGAAGGTGATAAATTGGTGTGGTGTTGATAAATTAGTGTGGTGTTAATAAATTAGTGTGGTTTTGATAAATTAGTGTGGTGTTGATAAATTAGTGTGGTGTTCATAAATTGGCATGGTGTTGATAAATTCGTGAGGTGTTGATAAATTATTGTGGTGTTGATAAATTGGTGTTGTGTTGATAAATTGATGTGGTTTGAATAAATTGGTGTGGTGTTGATAAATTTGTGTGGTGTTGATAAATTGGTGTGGTGTTGATAAATTTGTGTGGTGTTGATAAATTGGTGTGGTGTTGATAAATTGGTGTGGTGTTGATAAATTGGTGTGGTTTTGATAAATTGGTGTGGTGGTGATAAATTGGTGGGTGTTGATAAATTGGTGTGGTGTTGATAAACGAATGTGTTAATGAATTGGTGTGGTTTTTCTAAATTAGTGTGGTGTTTATAAATTAGTGTGGTGTTGATAAATTAGTGTGGTGTTGATAAATTGGTGTGGTGTTGATTTAATGAGTGTGGTGTTGATTAATTGGCGTGGTGTTGATAAATTAGTGAGGTGTTGATAAATTAGTGTGGTGTTGATAAATTAGTGTGGTGTCCATCAATTAATGTGTTCATAAATTGGTGTGGTTTTAAAAAATTAGTGTGGTATTGATAAATTAGTGTGGTGTTGAGAAATTGGTGTGGTGTTGATAAATTAGTGTGGTGTTGATAAATTAGTGTGATGTGAATAAATTGGTGTGGGGTGGATAAATTGCTGTGGAGGTGATAAATTGGTGAAGTGTTGATAAATTGGTGTGGTGTTGATAAATTGGTGTGGTGTTGATAAATTAGTGTGGTATTCATAAATTGGCATGGTGTTGATAAATTGGCGTGGTGTTGATAAATTGGCGTCGTGTTAATAAATTGGCGTGGTGTTGAGAAATTAGTGTGGTGTTGATAAATTAGTGTGGTATTGATAAATTAGTGTGGTGTTGATAAATTGGTGTGGTGTTGATAAATTAGTGTGGTGTTAATAAATTAATGTCGTTTTGATAAATTAGTGTGGTGTTGATAAATTAGTGTGGTGTTCATAAATTGGCGTGGTGTTGATAAATTCGTGAGGTGTTGTTAAATTAGTGTGGTGTTGATAAATTGGTGTTGTGTTGATAAATTGATGTGGTGTGAATAAATTGGTGTGGTGTTGATAAATTTGTGTGGTGTTGATAAATTGGTGTGGTGTTGATAAATTGGTGTGGTGTTGATAAATTAGTGTGGTGTTGATAAATTGCTGTGGTGTTGAAAAATTGGTGTGGTGTTGATAAACGAATGTGGTAATAAATTAGTGTGGTGTTGATAAATTAGTGTGGTGTTCATCAATTAATGTGTTCATAAATTGGTGTAGTTTTGATAAATTAGTGTGTTGTTTATAAATTAGTGTGTTATTGATAAATTAGTGTGGTGTTGAAAAATTAGTGAGGTGTTGATAAATTGACATGGTGATGATAAATTGGTGTGGTGTTGATAAATTAGTGTGATGTTAATCAATTGGTGTGGTGTTGATAAATTCGTGCGGTGTTAATAAATTAGTGTGGTGTTGATAATTTGGTGTGGTGTTGTTAAATGAGTGTGATGTTGAACAATTGGTGTGGTGCAGATAAATTGCTGTGGTGTTGATAAATTTGTGTCATGTTCATAAATTAGTGTGGTGTTAATAAATTGGTGTGGTGTTGAGAAATTAGTGTGGGGATGAGAAATTAGCAAGGTGTTGATAAATTGGGATCGTGTTGATAAATTAGTGTCATGTTCATAAATTAGTGTGGTGTTCATAAATTGGTGTGTTGTTAATCAATTAGTGTGGTGTTGATAAATTAGTGTGGTGTTGATAAATTAGTATGCTGTTAATAAATTGGTGTGGTGTTGATTAATTGGTGTGAAGGTGATAAATTGGTGTGGTGTTGATAAATTAGTGTGGTGTTGATAAATTAGTGTGGTGTTGATAAATTAGTGTGCTGTTAATATATTGGTGTGGTGTTGATTAATTGGGGTGAAGGTGATAAATTAGTGTGATGTTAATAAATTCCTGTGGTGTTGATAAATTCGTGTGGTGTTAATAAATTAGTGTGCTGTTAAGAAATTGGTCTGGTGTTGATTAATGAGTGTGAAGGTAATAAATTGGTGTAGTGTTGATAAAATAGTGTGGTGTTGATAAATTAGTGTGCTGTTAATAGATTGGTGTGGTGTTGATTAATTGGTGTGAAGGTGATAAATTGGTGTGGTGTTGATAAATTAGTGTGGTGTTAATAAATTAGTGTGGTTTTGATAAATTAGTGTGGTGTTGATAAATTAGTGTGGTGTTCATAAATTGGCATGGTGTTGATAAATTCGTGAGGTGTTGATAAATTATTGTGGTGTTGATAAATTGGTGTTGTGTTGATAAATTGATGTGGTTTGAATAAATTGGTGTGGTGTTGATAAATTTGTGTGGTGTTGATAAATTGGTGTGGTGTTGATAAATTTGTGTGGTGTTGATAAATTGGTGTGTTGTTGATAAATTGGTGTGGTGTTGATAAATTGGTGTGGTTTTGATAAATTGGTGTGGTGGTGATAAATTGGTGGGTGTTGATAAATTGGTGTGGTGTTGCTAAACGAATGTGTTAATGAATTGGTTTGGTTTTTCTATATTAGTGTGGTGTTTATAAATTAGTGTGGTGCTGATAAATTAGTGTGGTGTTGATAAATTGGTGTGGTGTTGATTTAATGAGTGTGGTGTTGATTAATTGGCGTGGTGTTGATAAATTAGTGAGGTGTTGATAAATTAGTGTGGTGTTGATAAATTAGTGTGGTGTCCATCAATTAATGTGTTCATAAATTGGTGTGGTTTAATAAATTAGTGTGGTATTGATAAATTAGTGTGGTGTTGAGAAATTGGTGTGGTGTTGATAAATTAGTGTGGTGTTGATAAATTAGTGTGATGTGAATAAATTGGTGTGGGGTGGATAAATTGCTGTGGAGGTGATAAATTGGTGAAGTGTTGATAAATTGGTGTGGTGTTGATAAATTGGTGTGGTGTTGATAAATTAGTGTGGTATTCATAAATTGGCATGGTGTTGATAAATTGGCGTGGTGTTGATAAATTGGCGTCGTGTTAATAAATTGGCGTGGTGATGAGAAATTAGTGTGGTGTTGATAAATTAGTGTGGTGTTGATAAATTAGTGTGGTGTTGATAAATTGGTGTGGTGTTGATAAATTAGTGTGGTGTTAATAAATTAATGTCGTTTTGATAAATTAGTGTGGTGTTGATAAATTAGTGTGGTGTTCATAAATTGGCGTGGTGTTGATAAATTCGTGAGGTGTTGTTAAATTAGTGTGGTGTTGATAAATTGGTGTTGTGTTGATAAATTGATGTGGTGTGAATAAATTGGTGTGGTGTTGATAAATTTGTGTGGTGTTGATAAATTGGTGTGGTGTTGATAAATTGGTGTGGTGTTGATAAATTAGTGTGGTGTTGATAAATTGCTGTGGTGTTGAAAAATTGGTGTGGTGTTGATAAACGAATGTGGTAATAAATTAGTGTGGTGTTGATAAATTAGTGTGGTGTTCATCAATTAATGTGTTCATAAATTGGTGTAGTTTTGATAAATTAGTGTGTTGTTTATAAATTAGTGTGTTATTGATAAATTAGTGTGGTGTTGAAAAATTAGTGAGGTGTTGATAAATTGACATGGTGATGATAAATTGGTGTGGTGTTGATAAATTAGTGTGATGTTAATCAATTGGTGTGGTGTTGATAAATTCGTGCGGTGTTAATAAATTAGTGTGGTGTTGATAATTTGGTGTGGTGTTGATAAATGAGTGTGATGTTGATCAATTGGTGTGGTGTTGATAAATTGCTGTGGTGTTGATAAATTTGTGTCATGTTCATAAATTAGTGTGGTGTTAATAAATTGGTGTGGTGTTGAGAAATTAGTGTGGGGATGAGAAATTAGCAAGGTGTTGATAAATTGGGATCGTGTTGATAAATTAGTGTCATGTTCATAAATTAGTGTGGTGTACATAAATTGGTGTGTTGTTAATCAATTAGTGTGGTGTTGATAAATTAGTGTGGTGTTGATAAATTAGTATGCTGTTAATAAATTGGTGTGGTGTTGATTAATTGGTGTGAAGGTGATAAATTGGTGTGGTGTTGATAAATTAGTGTGGTGTTGATAAATTAGTGTGGTGTTGATAAATTAGTGTGCTGTTAATATATTGGTGTGGTGTTGATTAATTGGGGTGAAGGTGATAAATTGGTGTGGTGTTGATAATTTCCTGTGGTGTTCATAAAGTCGTGTGGTGTTGAGACATTAGTGTGGTTCTGATAAATTAGTGTGGTGTTCATAAATTGGCGTGGTGTTGATAAATTCGTGAGGTGTTGATAAATTAGTGTGGTGTTGATAAATTAGTGTGGTGTTGATAAATTGGCGTCGTGTTAATAAATTGGCGTGGTGTTGAGAAATTAGTGTGGTGTTGATAAATTAGTGTGGTGTTGATAAATTAGTGTGGTGTTGATAAATTGGTGTGGTGTTGATAAATTAGTGTGGTGTTAATAAATTAGTGTCGTTTTGATAAATTAGTGTGGTGTTGATAAATTGGTGTGGTGTTGATAAATTAGTGTGGTATGAATAAATTGGTGTGGTGTTGATAAATTTGTGTGGTGTTGATAAATTAGTGTGGTGTTGATAAATTAGTGTGGTGTTGATAAATTGGTGTGGTGTTGATAAATTAGTGTGGTGTTAATAAATTAGTGTCGTTTTGATAAATTAGTGTGGTGTTGATAAATTGGTGTGGTGTTGATAAATTGGTGTGGTATGAATAAATTGGTGTGGTGTTGATAAATTTGTGTGGTGTTGATAAATTGGTGTAGTGTTGATAAATTGGTGTGGTGTTAATAAACGAATGTGTTAATAAATTAGTGTGGTGTTGATAAATTAGTGTGGTATTCATCAATTAATGTGTTCATAAATTGGTGTGGTTTTGATAAATTAGTGTGGTGTTTATAAATTAGGGAGGTGTTGCTAAATTCGTGTGGTGATGATAAATTGGCGTGGTGGTGATAAATTGATGTGGTGTTGATAAATTAGTATGCTGTTGTTACATTGGTGTGATGTTGACAAATTTGTGTGGTGTTGATAAATTGGTGTGGTGTTGATAAATTAGTGTGGTGTTGATAAATTGGTGTGGTGTTGATACATTGGTGTGGCATTGATAAATTGGAGTGGTGGTGATAAATTGGTGTGGTTGTGAAAAATAAATGTGGTGTTCATCAATTAGTATGGTGTTGATAAATTGGTGTGGTGTTGATAAATTGGTGTGCTGTTGATAAATTGGTGCGGTGTTGATAAATTGGTGTGGTGTTGATAAATTGGTGTGGTGTTGATAAATTGGTGTTGTGTTCATAAATTATTGTGGTGTTAAATTGGTGTGGGGTTAATAAATTAGTGTGGTGTTGATAAATTCGTGTGATGTTAATAAATTGGTGTGGAGGTGATAAATTGGTGTGGTGTTGATAAATTAGTGTGGTGTTGAGAAATTAGTGTGGTGTTGAGAAATTAGTGTGGAGTTGAGAAATTAGCGTGGTGTTGATAAATGAGCGAGGTTTTAATAAATTGACATGGTGTTGATAAATTGGTATGGTGTTGATAAATTAGTGTGATGTTAATAAATTGGTGTGGTGTTGATAAATTCGTGTGGTGTTAATAAATTAGTGTGATGTCAATAAATTGGTGTGGTGTTGATAAATTAGTGTCATGTTCATAAATTAGTGCGGTGTTAATAAATTGGTGTGGTGTTAATAAATTAGTGTGGTGTTGAGAAATTAGTGTGGGGTTGAGAAATTAGCGTGGTGTTGATAAATTGGTGTGATGTTAATAAATTGGTGTGGTGTTGATAAATTAGTGTGGTGTTGATAATTTGGTGTGGTGTTGATAAATTAGTGTGATGTTGATCAATTGGTGTGGTGTTGATAAATTGCTGTGGTTTTGATAAATTGGGGAAGTATTGATAAATTAGTGTCATGTTCATAAATTAGTGTGGTGTTAATAAATTGGTGTGGTGTTTATAAATTAGTGTGGTGCTGATAAATTAGTGTGCTGTTAAGAAATTGGTGTGGTGTTGATTAATTGGTGTGAAGGTAATAAATTGGTGTGGTGTTGATAAATTAGTGTGGTGTTGATAAATTAGTGTGCTGTTAATAGATTGGTATGGTGTTGATTAATTGGTGTGAAGGTGATAAATTGGTGTGGTGTTGATAAATTAGTGTGGTGTTAATAAATTAGTGTGGTTTTGATAAATTAGTGTGGTGTTGATAAATTAGTGTGGTGTTCATAAATTGGCGTGGTGTTGATAAATTCGTGAGGTGTTGATAAATTATTGTGGTGTTGATAAATTGGTGTTGTGTTGATAAATTGATGTGGTGTGAATAAATTGGTGTGGTGTTGATAAATTTGTGTGGTGTTGATAAATTGGTGTGGTGTTGAGAAATTGGTGTGGTGTTGATTAATTGGTGTGAAGGTAATAAATTGGTGTGGTGTTGATAAATTAGTGTGGTGTTGAGAAATTAGTGTGGTGTTGATAAATTAGTGTGGTGTTGATAAATTAGTGTGGTGTTGATAAATTAGTGTGGTGTTGATAAATTAGTGTGGTGTTGATAAATTGGCGCCATGTTAATAAATTGGCGTGGTGTTGAGAAATTAGTGTGGTGTTGAGAAATTAGTGTGGTGTTGATAAATTAGTGTGGTGTTGATAAATTAGTGTGGTGTTGAGAAATTGGTGTGGTGTTGATAAATTAGTGTGGTGTTAATAAATTAGTGTCGTTTTGATAAATTAGTGTGGTGTTCATAAATTGTCGTGGTGTTGATAAATTCGTGAGGTGTTGTTAAATTAGTGTGGTGTTGATAAATTGGTGTTGTGTTGATAAATTTGTGTGGTGTTGATAAATTGGTGTGGTGTTGATAAATTGGTGTGGTGTTGATAAATTAGTGTGGTGTTGATAAATTGCTGTGGTGTTGAAAAATTGGTGTGGTGTTGATAAACGAATGTGTTAATAAATTAGTGTGGTGTTGATAAATTAGTGTGGTGTTCATCAATTAATGTGTTCATAAATTGGTGTAGTTTTGATAAATTAGTGTGTTGTTTATAAATTAGTGTGTTATTGATAAATTAGTGTGGTGTTGAAAATTAGTGAGGTGTTGATAAATTGACATGGTGATGATAAATTGGTGTGGTGTTGATAAATTAGTGTGATGTTAATCAATTGGTGTGGTGTTGATAAATTCGTGCGGTGTTAATAAATTAGTGTGGTGTTGATAATTTGGTGTAGTGTTGATAAATTAGTGTGATGTTGATCAATTGGTGTGGTGTTGATAAATTGCTGTGGTGTTGATAAATTTGTGTCATGTTCATAAATTAGTGTGGTGTTAATAAATTGGTGTGGTGTTGAGAAATTAGTGTGGGGATGAGAAATTAGCAAGGTGTTGATAAATTGGGATCGTGTTGATAAATTAGTGTCATGTTCATAAATTAGTGTGGTGTTCATAAATTGGTGTGGTGCTAATCAATTAGTGTGGTGTTGATAAATTAGTGTGGTGTTGATAAATTAGTATGCTGTTAATAAATTGGTGTGGTGTTGATAAATTGGTGTGGTGGTGATAAATTAGTGTGGTGTTCATAAATTAGTGTGGTGTTGACAAATTAGTGTGATATTAATAAATTGGTGTGGTGTTGTTAAATTGGTGTGGTGGTAACAAATTGGTGTGGTGTTGATAAATTGGTGTGGCTTTGATAAATTAGTGTGGTGTTGATAAATTGGTGTGCTTCTTGAAAAAATTGGTGTGGTGTTGATAAATTGGTGTGTTGTTGATAAATTGGTGTGGTGTTGATAAATTAGTGTTGTGTTCATAAATTAGTGTGGTGTTAAATTAGTGTGGTGTTAATAAATTAGTGTGGTGTGAATAAATTGGTGTGATGTTGATAAATTGGTGTGAAGGTGATAAATTGGTGTGGTGTTGATAAATTAGTGTGGTGTTGATAAATTTGTGTGGTGTTGATAAATTAGTATGGTGTTGATAAATTTGTGTGGTGTTGAGAAATTTGTGTGGTGTTGCTAAATTGGTGTGGTGTTGATAAATTAGTGAGGTGTTAATAAATTAGTGTGGTGTTGATAAATTGGCGTGGTGTTTATAAATTAGTGAGGTGTTGATAAATTGGTGTGGTGTTGATAAATTGGTGTGGTGTTGAGAAATTGGTGGTGTTGAGAAATTGCTGTGGTGTTGAGAAATTGGCGTGGTATTGATAAATTTGTGAGGTGTTGATAAATTAGTGTGGTGTTAATAAATTAGTGTGGTGTTAATAAATTGGTGTGGTGTTGAAAAATTGGTGTGGTGTTGATAAATTGGAGTGGTGTTGATAAATTAGTGTGGTGTTGATAAATTGGTGTGGTGTTGATTAAATTGGTGTGGTGTTCATTAATTGGCGTGGTGTTGATAAATTGGCGGGTGTTGATAAATCGGCGTGGTGTTGATAAATTGGCGTGGTGTTGATAAATTAGTGTGGTGTTGATAAATTAGTTTGGTGTTGATAAATTGGTGTGGTGTTGACAAATTAGTGTGTTGTTGATAACTTGGTGTGGTGGTGATAAATTGGTGTGTGAAGGTGATAAATTGGTGTGGTGTTGATAAATTAGTGTGAAGGTGATAAATTGGTGTGGTGTTGATAAATTAGTGTGGTGTTGATAAATTGGTGTGGTGTTGATAAATTGGTGTGGTGTTGATAAATTGGTGTGGTGTTGATAAACGAATGTGTTAATAAATTAGTGTGGTGTTGATAAATTAGTGTGGTATTCATCAATTAATGTGTTCATAAATTGGTGTGGTTTTGATAAATTAGTGTGGTGTTTATAAATTAGAGGTGTTGCTAAATTCGTTTGGTGTTGATAAATTGGTGTGGTGGTGATAAATTGGTGTGGTGTTGATAAATTGGTGTGGTGTTGATAAATTGGTGTGGTGTTGATAAATTAGTGTGGTGTTGATAAATTGGTGTGGTGTTGATACATTGGTGTGGCATTGATAAATTGGTGTGGTGGTGATAAATTGGTGTGGTTGTGAAAAATAAATGTGGTGTTCATCAATTAGTATTGTGTTGATAAATTGGTGTGGTGTTGATAAATTGGTGTGCTGTTGATAAATTGGTGCGGTGTTGATAAATTGGTGTGGTGTTGATAAATTGGTGTGGTGTTGATTAATTAGTGTTGTGTTCATAAATTATTGTGGTGTTAAATTGCTGTGCGGTTAATAATTTAGTCTGGTGTTGTTATATTCTTGTCATGTTAATATATTGGTGTGGATGTGATAAATTGGTGTGGGGTTGTTTAATTAGTGTGGTGTCGAGGAATTAGTGTCCTGTTGAGAATTTAGTGAGCAGTTGAGAAATTAGCGTGGTGTTGATAAATGAGCGAGGTTTTAATAAATTGACATGCTGTTGATAAATTGGTATGGTGTTGATAAATTAGTGTGATGTTAATAAATTGGTGTGGTGTTGATAAATTCGTGTGGTGTTAATAAATTAGTGTGATGTTAATAAATTGGTGTGGTGTTGATAAATTAGTGTCATGTTCATAAATTAGTGCGGTGTTAATAAATTGGTGTGGTGTTAATAAATTAGTGTGGTGTTGAGAAATTAGTGTGGGGTTGAGAAATTAGCGTGGTGTTGATAAATTGGTGATGTTAATAAATTGGTGTGGTGTTGATAAATTAGTGTGGTGTTGATAATTTGGTGTGGTGTTGATAAATTAGTGTGATGTTAAGAAATTGGTGTGGTGTTGATTAATTAGTGTGAAGGTAATAAATTGGTGTGGTGTTGATAAATTAGTGTGGTGTTGATAAATTAGTGTGCTGTTAATAGATTGGTATGGTGTTGATTAATTGGTGTGAAGGTGATAAATTGGTGTGGTGTTGATAAATTAGTGTGGTGTTAATAAATTAGTGTGGTTTTTGATAAATTAGTGTGGTGTTGATAAATTAGTGTGGTGTTCATAAATTGGCGTGGTGTTGATAAATTCGTGAGGTGTTGATAAATTATTGTGGTGTTGATAAATTGGTGTTGTGTTGATAAATTGATGTGGTGTGAATAAATTGGTGTGGTGTTGATAAATTTGTGTGGTGTTGATAAATTGGTGTGGTGTTGATAAATTTGTGTGGTGTTGATAAATTGGTGTGGTGTTGATAAATTGGTGTGGTGTTGATAAATTGGTGTGGTTTTTGATAAATTGGTGTGGTGGTGATAAATTGGTGGGTGTTGATAAATTGGTGTGGTGTTGATAAACGAATGTCTTAATGAATTGGTGTGGTTTTTCTAAATTAGTGTGGTGTTTATAAATTAGTGTGGTGTTGATAAATTAGTGTGGTGTTGATAAATTGGTGTGGTGTTGATTTAATGAGTGTGGTGTTGATTAATTGGCGTGGTGTTGATAAATTAGTGAGGTGTTGATAAATTAGTGTGGTGTTGATAAATTAGTGTGGTGTTCATCAATTAATGTGTTCATAAATTGGTGTGGTTTTAATAAATTAGTGTGGTATTGATAAATTAGTGTGGTGTTGAGAAATTGGTGTGGTGTTGATAAATTAGTGTGGTGTTGATAAATTAGTGTGATGTGAATAAATTGGTGTGGGGTGGATAAATTGCTGTGGAGGTGATAAAATTGGTGAAGTGTTGATAAATTGGTGTGGTGTTGATAAATTGGTGTGGTGTTGATAAATTAGTGTGGTATTCATAAATTGGCATGGTGTTGATAAATTGGCGTGGTGTTGATAAATTGGCGTCATGTTAATAAATTGGCGTGGTGTTGAGAAATTAGTGTGGTGTTGAGAAATTAGTGTGGTGTTGATAAATTAGTGTGGTGTTGATAAATTAGTGTGGTGTTGATAAATTGGTGTGGTGTTGATAAATTAGTGTGGTGTTAATAAATTAGTGTCGTTTTTTGATAAATTAGTGTGGTGTTCATAAATTGTCGTGGTGTTGATAAATTCGTGAGGTGCTGTTAAATTAGTGTGGTGCTGATAAATTGGTGTTGTGTTGATAAATTGATGTGGTGTGAATAAATTGGTGTGCTGTTGATAAATTTGTGTGGTGCTGATAAATTGGTGTGGTGTTGCTAAATTGGTGTGGTGTTGATAAATTAGTGTGGTGTTGATAAATTGCTGTGGTGTTGAAAAATTGGTGTGGTGTTGATAAACGAATGTGTTAATAAATTAGTGTGGTGCTGATAAATTAGTGCGGTGTCCCGCACTTAATGTGTTCATAAATTGGTGTAGTTTTGATAAATTAGTGTGTTGTTTATAAATTAGTGTGTTATTGATAAATTAGTGTGGTGCTGAAAAACTAGTGAGGTGTTGATAAATTGACATGGTGATGATAAATTGGTGGTGTTGATAAATTAGTGTGATGTTAATCAATTGGTGTGGTGTTGATAAATTCGTGTGTGTTAATAAATTAGTGTGGTGTTGATAATTTGGTGTAGTGTTGATAAATTAGTGTGATGTTGATCAATTGGTGTGGTGTTGATAAATTGCTGTGGTGTTGATAAATTTGTGTCATGTTCATAAATTAGTGTGGTGTTAATAAATTGGTGTGGTGTTGAGAAATTAGTGTGGGGATGAGAAATTAGCAAGGTGTTGATAAATTGGGATCGTGTTGATAAATTAGTGTCATGTTCATAAATTAGTGTGGTGTTCATAAATTGGTGTGGTGCTAATCAATTAGTGTGGTGTTGATAAATTAGTGTGGTGTTGATAAATTAGTATGCTGTTAATAAATTGGTGTGGTGTTGATAAATTGGTGTGGTGGTGATAAATTAGTGTGGTGTTCATAAATTAGTGTGGTGTTGACAAATTAGTGTGATATTAATAAATTGGTGTGGTGTTGTTAAATTGGTGTGGTGGTAACAAAATTGGTGTGGTGTTGATAAATTGGTGTGGCTTTGATAAATTAGTGTGGTGTTGATAAATTGGTGTGCTCTTGAAAAATTGGTGTGGTGTTGATAAATTGGTGTGTTGTTGATAAATTGGTGTGGTGTTGATAAATTAGTGTTGTGTTCATAAATTAGTGTGGTGTTGATAATTTGGTGTAGTGTTGATAAATTAGTGTGATGTTGATCAATTGGTGTGGTGTTGATAAATTGCTGTGGTGTTGATAAATTTGTGTCATGTTCATAAATTAGTGTGGTGTTAATAAATTGGTGTGGTGTTGAGAAATTAGTGTGGGGATGAGAAATTAGCAAGGTGTTGATAAATTGGGATCGTGTTGATAAATTAGTGTCATGTTCATAAATTAGTGTGGTGTTCATAAATTGGTGTGGTGCTAATCAATTAGTGTGGTGTTGATAAATTAGTGTGGTGTTGATAAATTAGTATGCTGTTAATAAATTGGTGTGGTGTTGATAAATTGGTGTGGTGGTGATAAATTAGTGTGGTGTTCATAAATTAGTGTGGTGTTGACAAATTAGTGTGATATTAATAAATTGGTGTGGTGTTGTTAAATTGGTGTGGTGGTAACAAATTGGTGTGGTGTTGATAAATTGGTGTGGCTTTGATAAATTAGTGTGGTGTTGATAAATTGGTGTGCTTCTTGAAAAATTGGTGTGGTGTTGATAAATTGGTGTGTTGTTGATAAATTGGTGTGCTGTTGATAAATTAGTGTTGTGTTCATAAATTAGTGTGGTGTTAAATTAGTGCGGTGTTAATAAAATAGTGTGTTGTGAATAAATTGGTGTGATGTTGATAAATTGGTGTGAAGGTGATAAACTGGTGTGGTGTTGATATATTAGTGTGGTGTTGATAAATTTGTGTGGTGTTGATAAATTAGTATGGTGTTGATAAATTTGTGTGGTGTTGGAGAAATTTGTGTGGTGTTGCTAAATTGGTGTGGTGTTGATAAATTAGTGAGGTGTTAATAAATTAGTGTGGTGTTGATAAATTGGCGTGGTGTTTATAAATTAGTGAGGTGTTGATAAATTGGTGTGGTGTTGATAAATTGGTGTGGTGTTGAGAAATTGGTGTGGTGTTGAGAAATTGCTGTGGTGTTGAGAAATTGGCGTGGTATTGATAAATTTGTGAGGTGTTGATAAATTAGTGTGGTGTTAATAAATTAGTGTGGTGTTAATAAATTGGTGTGGTGTTGAAAAATTGGTGTGGTGTTGATAAATTGGAGTGGTGTTGATAAATTAGTGTGGTGTTGATAAATTGGTGTGGTGTTGATTAATTGGTGTGGTGTTCATTAATTGGCGTGGTGTTGATAAATTGGCGGGTGTTGATAAATCGGCGTGGTGTTGATAAATTGGCGTGGTGTTGATAAATTAGTGTGGTGTTGATAAATTAGTTTGGTGTTGATAAATTGGTGTGGTGTTGACAAATTAGTGTGTTGTTGATAACTTGGTGTGGTGGTGATAAATTGGTGTGAAGGTGATAAATTGGTGTGGTGTTGATAAATTAGTGTGAAGGTGATAAATTGGTGTGGTGTTGATAAATTAGTGTGGTGTTGATAAATTGGTGTGGTGTTGATAAATTGGTGTGGTGTTGATAAATTGGTGTGGTGTTGATAAACGAATGTGTTAATAAATTAGTGTGGTGTTGATAAATTAGTGTGGTATTCATCAATTAATGTGTTCATAAATTGGTGTGGTTTTTGATAAATTAGTGTGGTGTTTATAAATTAGGGAGGTGTTACAAATTCGTTTGGTGTTGATAAATTGGTGGTGGTGATAAATTGGTGTGGTGTTGATAAAATTGGTGTGGTGTTGATAAATTGGTGTGGTGTTGATAAATTAGTGTGGTGTTGATAAATTGGTGTGGTGTTGATACATTGGTGTGGCATTGATAAATTGGTGTGGTGGTGATAAATTGGTGTGGTTGTGAAAATAAATGTGGTGTTCATCAATTAGTATTGTGTTGATAAATTGGTGTGGTGTTGATAAATTGGTGTGCTGTTGATAAATTGGTGCGTGTGTTGATAAATTGGTGTGGTGTTGATAAATTGGTGTGGTGTTGATTAATTAGTGTTGTGTTCATAAATTATTGTGGTGTTAAATTGGTGTGGGTTAATAAATTAGTTTGGTGTTGATAAATTCGTGTGATGTTAATAAATTGGTGTGGAGGTGATAAATTGGTGTGGTGTTGATAAATTAGTGTGGTGTTGAGAAATTAGTGTGGTGTTGAGAAATTAGTGTGGAGTTGAGAAATTAGCGTGGTGTTGATAAATGAGCGAGGTTTTAATAAATTGACATGCTGTTGATAAATTGGTATGGTGTTGATAAATTAGTGTGATGTTAATAAATTGGTGTGGTGTTGATAAATTCGTGTGGTGTTAATAAATTAGTGTGATGTTAATAAATTGGTGTGGTGTTGATAAATTAGTGTCATGTTCATAAATTAGTGCGGTGTTAATAAATTGGTGTGGTGTTAATAAATTAGTGTGGTGTTGAGAAATTAGTGTGGGGTTGAGAAATTAGCGTGGTGTTGATAAATTGGTGTGATGTTAATAAATTGGTGTGGTGTTGATAAATTAGTGTGGTGTTGATAATTTGGTGTGGTGTTGATAAATTAGTGTGATGTTAAGAAATTGGTGTGGTGTTGATTAATTAGTGTGAAGGTAATAAATTGGTGTGGTGTTGATAAATTAGTGTGGTGTTGATAAATTAGTGTGCTGTTAATAGATTGGTATGGTGTTGATTAATTGGTGTGAAGGTGATAAATTGGTGTGGTGTTGATAAATTAGTGTGGTGTTAATAAATTAGTGTGGTTTTGATAAATTAGTGTGGTGTTGATAAATTAGTGTGGTGTTCATAAATTGGCGTGGTGTTGATAAATTCGTGAGGTGTTGATAAATTATTGTGGTGTTGATAAATTGGTGTTGTGTTGATAAATTGATGTGGTGTGAATAAATTGGTGTGGTGTTGATAAATTTGTGTGGTGTTGATAAATTGGTGTGGTGTTGATAAATTTGTGTGGTGTTGATAAATTGGTGTGGTGTTGATAAATTGGTGTGGTGTTGATAAATTGGTGTGGTTTTGATAAATTGGTGTGGTGGTGATAAATTGGTGGGTGTTGATAAATTGGTGTGGTGTTGATAAACGAATGTCTTAATGAATTGGTGTGGTTTTTCTAAATTAGTGTGGTGTTTATAAATTAGTGTGGTGTTGATAAATTAGTGTGGTGTTGATAAATTGGTGTGGTGTTGATTTAATGAGTGTGGTGTTGATTAATTGGCGTGGTGTAGATAAATTAGTGAGGTGTTGATAAATTAGTGTGGTGTTGATAAATTAGTGTGGTGTTCATCAATTAATGTGTTCATAAATTGGTGTGGTTTTAATAAATTAGTGTGGTATTGATAAATTAGTGTGGTGTTGAGAAATTGGTGTGGTGTTGATAAATTAGTGTGGTGTTGATAAATTAGTGTGATGTGAATAAATTGGTGTGGGGTGGATAAATTGCTGTGGAGGTGATAAATTGGTGAAGTGTTGATAAATTGGTGTGGTGTTGATAAATTGGTGTGGTGTTGATAAATTAGTGTGGTATTCATAAATTGGCATGGTGTTGATAAATTGGCGTGGTGTTGATAAATTGGCGTCATGTTAATAAATTGGCGTGGTGTTGAGAAATTAGTGTGGTGTTGAGAAATTAGTGTGGTGTTGATAAATTAGTGTGGTGTTGATAAATTAGTGTGGTGTTGATAAATTGGTGTGGTGTTGATAAATTAGTGTGGTGTTAATAAATTAGTGTCGTTTTGATAAATTAGTGTGGTGTTCATAAATTGTCGTGGTGTTGATAAATTCGTGAGGTGTTGTTAAATTAGTGTGGTGTTGATAAATTGGTGTTGTGTTGATAAATTGATGTGGTGTGAATAAATTGGTGTGGTGTTGATAAATTTGTGTGGTGTTGATAAATTGGTGTGGTGTTGATAAATTGGTGTGGTGTTGATAAATTAGTGTGGTGTTGATAAATTGCTGTGGTGTTGAAAAATTGGTGTGGTGTTGATAAACGAATGTGTTAATAAATTAGTGTGGTGTTGATAAATTAGTGTGGTGTTCATCAATTAATGTGTTCATAAATTGGTGTAGTTTTGATAAATTAGTGTGTTGTTTATAAATTAGTGTGTTATTGATAAATTAGTGTGGTGTTGAAAAATTAGTGAGGTGTTGATAAATTGACATGGTGATGATAAATTGGTGTGGTGTTGATAAATTAGTGTGATGTTAATCAATTGGTGTGGTGTTGATAAATTCGTGCGGTGTTAATAAATTAGTGTGGTGTTGATAATTTGGTGTAGTGTTGATAAATTAGTGTGATGTTGATCAATTGGTGTGGTGTTGATAAATTGCTGTGGTGTTGATAAATTTGTGTCATGTTCATAAATTAGTGTGGTGTTAATAAATTGGTGTGGTGTTGAGAAATTAGTGTGGGGATGAGAAATTAGCAAGGTGTTGATAAATTGGGATCGTGTTGATAAATTAGTGTCATGTTCATAAATTAGTGTGGTGTTCATAAATTGGTGTGGTGCTAATCAATTAGTGTGGTGTTGATAAATTAGTGTGGTGTTGATAAATTAGTATGCTGTTAATAAATTGGTGTGGTGTTGATAAATTGGTGTGGTGGTGATAAATTAGTGTGGTGTTCATAAATTAGTGTGGTGTTGACAAATTAGTGTGATATTAATAAATTGGTGTGGTGTTGTTAAATTGGTGTGGTGGTAACAAATTGGTGTGGTGTTGATAAATTGGTGTGGCTTTGATAAATTAGTGTGCTGTTGATAAATTGGTGTGCTCTTGAAAAATTGGTGTGGTCTTGATAAATTGTTGTGTTGTTGATAAATTGGTGTGGTGTTGATAAATTATTGTTGTGTTCATAAATTAGTGTGGTGTTAAATTAGTGTGGTGTTAATAAATTAGTGTGGTGTGAATAAATTGGTGTGATGTTGATAAATTGGTGTGAAGGTGATAAATTGGTGTGGTGTTGATATATTGGTGTGGTGTTGATAAATTTGTGTGTTGTTGATAAATTAGTATGGTGTTGATAAATTTGTCTGGTGTTGAGAAACTTGTGTGGTGTTGCTAAATTGGTGAGGTGTTGATAAATTAGTGAGGTGTTAATAAATTACTGTCGTGTTGATAAATTGGCCTGGAGTTTATAAATAAGTGAGGTGTTGATAAATTGGTGTGGTGTTGATAAATTGGTGTGGTGTTGAGAAATTGCTGTGGTGTTGAGAAATTGCTGTGGTGTTGAGAAATTGGCGTGGTATTGATAAATTTGTGAGGTGTTGATAAATTAGTGTGATGTTAATAAATTAGTGTGGTGTTAATAAATTGTTGTGGTGTTGAAAAATTGGTGTGCTGTTGATAAATTGAAGTGATGTTGATAAATTAGTGTGGTGTTGATAAATTGGGGTGGTGTTGATTAATTGGTGTGGTGTTCATTAATTGGCGTGGTGTTGATAAATTGGCGGGGTGTTGATAAATCGGCGTGGTGTTGATAAATTGGCGTGGTGTTGATAAATTAGTGTGGTGTTGATAAATTAGTTTGGTGTTGATAAATTGGTGGTGTGTTGACAAATTAGTGTGTTGTTGATAACTTGGTGTGGTGGTGATAAATTGGTGTGAAGGTGATAAATTGGTGTGGTGTTGATAAATTAGTGTGAAGGTGATAAATTGGTGTGGTGTTGATAAATTAGTGTGGTGTTGATAAATTGGTGTGGTGTTGATAAATTGGTGTGGTGTTGATAAATTGGTGTGGTGTTGATAAACGAATGTGTTAATAAATTAGTGTGGTGTTGATAAATTAGTGTGGTATTCATCAATTAATGTGTTCATAAGTTGGTGTGGTTTTGATAAATTAGTGTGGTGTTTATAAATTAGGGAGGTGTTGCTAAATTCGTTTGGTGTTGATAAATTGGTGTGGTGGTGATAAATTGGTGTGGTGTTGATAAATTGGTGTGGTGTTGATAAATTGGTGCGGTGTTGATAAATTAGTGTGGTGTTGATAAATTGGTGTGGTGTTGATACATTGGTGTGGCATTGATAAATTGGTGTGGTGGTGATAAATTGGTGTGGTTGTGAAAAATAAATGTGGTGTTCATCAATTAGTATTGTGTTGATAAATTGGTGTGGTGTTGATAAATTGGTGTGCTGTTGATAAATTGGTGCGGTGTTGATAAATTGGTGTGGTGTTGATAAATTGGTGTGGTGTTGATTAATTAGTGTTGTGTTCATAAATTATTGTGGTGTTAAATTGGTGTGGGGTTAATAAATTAGTTTGGTGTTGATAAATTCGTGTGATGTTAATAAATTGGTGTGGAGGTGATAAATTGGTGTGGTGTTGATAAATTAGTGTGGTGTTGAGAAATTAGTGTGGTGTTGAGAAATTAGTGTGGAGTTGAGAAATTAGCGTGGTGTTGATAAATGAGCGAGGTTTTAATAAATTGACATGCTGTTGATAAATTGGTATGGTGTTGATAAATTAGTGTGATGTTAATAAATTGGTGTGGTGTTGATAAATTCGTGTGGTGTTAATAAATTAGTGTGATGTTAATAAATTGGTGTGGTGTTGATAAATTAGTGTCATGTTCATAAATTAGTGCGGTGTTAATAAATTGATGTGGTGTTAATAAATTAGTGTGGTGTTGAGAAATTAGTGTGGGGTTGAGAAATTAGCGTGGTGTTGATAAATTGGTGTGATGGTAATAAATTGGTGTGGTGTTGATAAATTAGTGTGGTGTTGATAATTTGGTGTGGTGTTGATAAATTAGTGTGATGTTGATCAATGGGTGTGGTATTGATAAATTGCTGTGGGTTTTGATAAATTGGGGAAGTATTGATAAATTAGTGTCATGTTCATAAATTAGTGTGGTGTTAATAAATTGGTGTGGTGTTTATAAATTAGTGTGGTGTTGATAAATTAGTGTGCTGTTAAGAAATTGGTGTGGTGTTGATTAATTAGTGTGAAGGTAATAAATTGGTGTGGTGTTGATAAATTAGTGTGGTGTTGATAAATTAGTGTGCTGTTAATAGATTGGTGTGGTGTTGATTAATTGGTGTGAAGGTGATAAATTGGTGTGGTGTTGATAAATTAGTGTGGTGTTGATAAATTAGTGTGGTGTTAATAAATTAGTGTGGTTTTGATAAATTAGTGTGGTGTTGATAAATTAGTGTGGTGTTCATAAATTGGCGTGGTGTTGATAAATTCGTGAGGTGTTGATAAATTATTGTGGTGTTGATAAATTGGTGTTGTGTTGATAAATTGATGTGGTGTGAATAAATTGGTGTGGTGTTGATAAATTTGTGTGGTGTTGATAAATTGGTGTGGTGTTGATAAATTTGTGTGGTGTTGATAAATTGGTGTGGTGTTGATAAATTGGTGTGGTGTTGATAAATTGGTGTGGTTTTTGATAAATTGGTGTGGTGGTGATAAATTGGTGGGTGTTGATAAATTGGTGTGGTGTTGATAAACGAATGTGTTAATGAATTGGTGTGGTTTTTCTAAATTAGTGTGGTGTTTATAAATTAGTGTGGTGTTGATAAATTAGTGTGGTGTTGATAAATTGGTGTGGTGTTGATAAATGAGTGTGGTGGTGATGAATTGGTGGGTGTTGATAAATTGGTGTGGCGTTGATAAACAAATGTGTTAATGAATTGGGGTGGTCTTTCTCACTTAGTGTGGTGCTTATAAATTAGTGTGGTGTTGATGAATTAGTGAGGTGTTGATAAATTAGTGTCGTGTTTATAAATTAGTGTGGTCTTCATCAAGTAATGTGTTGATAGATTGGTGTGGTTTTAATAAGTTAGTGTATTTGTAAATTTGTGTGGTGTTGAGAAATTGGTGTGGTGTTGATAAATTCGTGTGGTGTTGGTAAATTAGTGTGGTGTTGATAAATTAGTGTGCTGTTAATATATTGGTGTGGTGTTGATTAATTGGTGTGAAGGTGATAAATTGGTGTGGTGTTGATAAATTCCTGTGGTGTTGATAAATTCGTGTGGTGTTGATAAATTAGTGTGGTTTTGATAAATTAGTGTGGTGTTCATAAATTGGCGTGGTGTTGATAAATTCATGAGGTGTTGATAAATTAGTGTGGTGTTAATAAATTAGTGTGGTGTTGATAAATTGGTGTGGTATGAATAAATTGGTGTGGTGTTGATAAATTTGTGTGGTGTTGATAAATTGGTGTGGTGTTGATAAATTGGTGTGGTGTTGATAAACGAATGTGTTAATAAATTAGTGTGGTGTTGATAAATTAGTGTGGTATTCATCAATTAATGTGTTCATAAATTGGTGTGGTTTTGATAAATTAGTGTGGTGTTTATAAATTAGGGAGGTGTTGCTAAATTCGTGTGGTGTTGATAAATTGGTGTGGTGGTGATAAATTGGTGTGGTGTTGATAAATTGGTGTGGTGTTGATAAATTGGTGTGGTGTTGAGAAATTTGTGTGGTGTTGATAAATTGGTGTGGTGTTGATAAATTAGTGTGGTGTTGATAAATTGGTGTGGTGTTGATACATTGGTGTGGCATTGATAAATTGGAGTGGTGGTGATAAATTGGTGTGGTTGTGAAAAATAAATGTGGTGTTCATCAATTAGTATGGTGTTGATAAATTGGTGTGGTGTTGATAAATTGGTGTGCTGTTGATAAATTGGTGCGGTGTTGATAAATTGGTGTGGTGTTGATAAATTGGTGTGGTGTTGATAAATTGGTGTTGTGTTCATAAATTATTGTGGTGTTAAATTGGTGTGGGGTTAATAAATTAGTGTGGTGTTGATAAATTCGTGTGATGTTAATAAATTGGTGTGGAGGTGATAAATTGGTGTGGTGTTGATAAATTAGTGTGGTGTTGAGAAATTAGTGTGGTGTTGAGAAATTAGTGTGGAGTTGAGAAATTAGCGTGGTGTTGATAAATGAGCGAGGTTTTAATAAATTGACATGGTGTTGATAAATTGGTATGGTGTTGATAAATTAGTGTGATGTTAATAAATTGGTGTGGTGTTGATAAATTCGTGTGGTGTTAATAAATTAGTGTGATGTCAATAAATTGGTGTGGTGTTGATAAATTAGTGTCATGTTCATAAATTAGTGCGGTGTTAATAAATTGGTGTGCTGTTAATAAATTAGTGTGGTGTTGAGAAATTAGTGTGGGGTTGAGAAATTAGCGTGGTGTTGATAAATTGGTGTGATGTTAATAAATTGGTGTGGTGTTGATAAATTAGTGTGGTGTTGATAATTTGGTGTGGTGTTGATAAATTAGTGTGATGTTGATCAATTGGTGTGGTGTTGATAAATTGCTGTGGTTTTGATAAATTGGGGAAGTATTGATAAATTAGTGTCATGTTCAAAAATTAGTGTGGTGTTAATAAATTGGTGTGGTGTTTATAAATTAGTGTGGTGTTGATAAATTAGTGTGCTGTTAAGAAATTGGTGTGGTGTTGATTAATTAGTGTGAAGGTAATAAATTGGTGTGGTGTTGATAAATTAGTGTGGTGTTGATAAATTAGTGTGCTGTTAATAGATTGGTATGGTGTTGATTAATTGGTGTGAAGGTGATAAATTGGTGTGGTGTTGATAAATTAGTGTGGTGTTAATAAATTAGTGTGGTTTTGATAAATTAGTGTGGTGTTGATAAATTAGTGTGGTGTTCATAAATTGGCGTGGTGTTGATAAATTCGTGAGGTGTTGATAAATTATTGTGGTGTTGATAAATTGGTGTTGTGTTGATAAATTGATGTGGTGTGAATAAATTGGTGTGGTGTTGATAAATTTGTGTGGTGTTGATAAATTGGTGTGGTGTTGATAAATTTGTGTGGTGTTGATAAATTGGTGTGGTGTTGATAAATTGGTGTGGTGTTGATAAATTGGTGTGGTTTTGATAAATTGGTGTGGTGGTGATAAATTGGTGGGTGTTGATAAATTGGTGTGGTGTTGATAAACGAATGTCTTAATGAATTGGTGTGTTTTTTCTAAATTAGTGTGGTGTTTATAAATTAGTGTGGTGTTGATAAATTAGTGTGGTGTTGATAAATTGGTGTGGTGTTGATTTAATGAGTGTGGTGTTGATTAATTGGCGTGGTGTTGATAAATTAGTGAGGTGTTGATAAATTAGTGTGGTGTTGATAAATTAGTGTGGTGTTCATCAATTAATGTGTTCATAAATTGGTGTGGTTTTAATAAATTAGTGTGGTATTGATAAATTAGTGTGGTGTTGAGAAATTGGTGTGGTGTTGATAAATTAGTGTGGTGTTGATAAATTAGTGTGGTGTTGATAAATTAGTGTGATGTGAATAAATTGGTGTGGGGTGGATAAATTGCTGTGGAGGTGATAAATTGCTGAAGTGTTGTTAAATTGATGTGGTGTTGATAAATTGGTGTGGTGTTGATAAATTAGTGTGGTATTCATAAATTGGCATGGTGTTGATAAATTGGCGTGGTGTTGATAAATTGGCGTCATGTTAATAAATTGGCGTGGTGTTGAGAAATTAGTGTGGTGTTGAGAAATTGGTGTGGTTGTGAAAAATAAATGTGGTGTTCATCAATTAGTATGGTGTTGATAAATTGGTGTGGTGTTGATAAATTGGTGTGCTGTTGATAAATTGGTGCGGTGTTGATAAATTGGTGTGGTGTTGATAAATTGGTGTGGTGTTGATAAATTGGTGTTGTGTTCATAAATTATTGTGGTGTTAAATTGGTGTGGGGTTAATAAATTAGTGTGGTGTTGATAAATTCGTGTGATGTTAATAAATTGGTGTGGAGGTGATAAATTGGTGTGGTGTTGATAAATTAGTGTGGTGTTGAGAAATTAGTGTGGTGTTGAGAAATTAGTGTGGAGTTGAGAAATTAGCGTGGTGTTGATAAATGAGCGAGGTTTTAATAAATTGACATGGTGTTGATAAATTGGTATGGTGTTGATAAATTAGTGTGATGTTAATAAATTGGTGTGGTGTTGATAAATTCGTGTGGTGTTAATAAATTAGTGTGCTGTTAAGAAATTGGTGTGGTGTTGATTAATGAGTGTGAAGGTAATAAATTGGTGTAGTGTTGATAAATTAGTGTGGTGTTGATAAATTAGTGTGCTGTTAATAGATTGGTGTGGTGTTGATTAATTGGTGTGAAGGTGATAAATTGGTGTGGTGTTGATAAATTAGTGTGGTGTTAATAAATTAGTGTGGTTTTGATAAATTAGTGTGGTGTTGATAAATTAGTGTGGTGTTCATAAATTGGCGTGGTGTTGATAAATTCGTGAGGTGTTGATAAATTATTGTGGTGTTGATAAATTGGTGTTGTGTTGATAAATTGATGTGGTGTGAATAAATTGGTGTGGTGTTGATAAATTTGTGTGGTGTTGATAAATTGGTGTGGTGTTGATAAATTTGTGTGGTGTTGATAAATTGGTGTGGTGTTGATAAATTGGTGTGGTGTTGATAAACTGGTGTGGTTTTGATACCTTGGTGTGGTGGTGATAAATTGGTGGGTGTTGATAAATTGGTGTGGTGTTGATAAACGAATGTGTTAATGAATTGGTGTGGTTTTTCTAAATTAGTGTGGTGTTTATAAATTAGTGTGGTGTTGATAAATTAGTGTGGTGTTGATAAATTGGTGTGGTGTTGATTTTATGAGTGTGGTGTTGATTAATTGGCGTGGTGTTGATAAATTAGTGAGGTGTTGATAAATTAGTGTGGTGTTGATAAATTAGTGTGGTGACCATCAATTAATGTGTTCATAAATTGGTGTGGTTTTAAAAATTAGTGTGGTATTGATAAATTAGTGTGGTGTTGAGAAATTGGTGTGGTGTTGATAAATTAGTGTGGTGTTGATAAATTAGTGTGATGTGAATAAATTGGTGTGGGGTGGATAAATTGCTGTGGAGGTGATAAATTGGTGAAGTGTTGATAAATTGGTGTGGTGTTGATAACTTGGTGTGGTGTTGATAAATTAGTGTGGTATTCATAAATTGGCATGGTGTTGATAAATGGGCGTGGTGTTGATAAATTGGCGTCGTGTTAATAAATTGGCGTGGTGTTGAGAAATTAGTGTGGTGTTGATAAATTAGTGTGGTGTTGATAAATTGGTGTGGTGTTGATAAATTAGTGTGGTGTTAATAAATTAATGTCGTTTTGATAAATTAGTGTGGTGTTGATAAATTAGTGTGGTGTTCATAAATTGGCGTGGTGTTGATAAATTAGTGTGGTGTTGATAAATTGGTGTGGTGTTGATAAATTGGTGTTGTGTTGATAAATTGATGTGGTGTGAATAAATTGCTGTGGTGTTGATAAATTTGTGTGGTCTTGATAAATTGGTGTGGCGTTGATAAATTGGTGTGGTGTTGATAAATTAGTGTGGTGTTGATAAATTGCTGTGGTGTTGAAAAATTGGTGTGGTGTTGATAAACGAATGTGGTAATAAATTAGTGTGGTGTTGATAAATTAGTGTGGTGTTCATCAATTAATGTGTTCATAAATTGGTGTAGTTTTGATAAATTAGTGTGTTGTTTATAAATTAGTGTGTTATTGATAAATTAGTGTGGTGTTGAAAAATTAGTGAGGTGTTGATAAATTGACATGGTGATGATAAATTGGTGTGGTGTTGATAAATTAGTGTGATGTTAATCAATTGGTGTGGTGTTGATAAATTCGTGCGGTGTTAATAAATTAGTGTGGTGTTGATAATTTGGTGTGGTGTTGATAAATTAGTGTGATGTTGATCAATTGGTGTGGTGTTGATAAATTGCTGTGGTGTTGATAAATTTGTGTCATGTTCATAAATTAGTGTGGTGTTAATAAATTGGTGTGGTGTTGAGAAATTAGTGTGGGGATGAGAAATTAGCAAGGTGTTGATAAATTGGGATCGTGTTGATAAATTAGTGTCATGTTCATAAATTAGTGTGGTGTTCATAAATTGGTGTGTTGTTAATCAATTAGTGTGGTGTTGATAAATTAGTGTGGTGTTGATAAATTAGTATGCTGTTAATAAATTGGTGTGGTGTTGATTAATTGGTGTGAAGGTGATAAATTGGTGTGGTGTTGATAAATTAGTGTGGTGTTGATAAATTAGTGTGGTGTTGATAAATTAGTGTGCTGTTAATATATTGGTGTGGTGTTGATTAATTGGGGTGAAGGTGATAAATTGGTGTGGTGTTGATAAATTCCTGTGGTGTTGATAAATTCGTGTGGTGTTGATAAATTAGTGTGGTTTTGATAAATTAGTGTGGTGTTCATAAATTGGCGTGGTGTTGATAAATTCGTGAGGTGTTGATAAATTAGTGTGGTGTTGATAAATTAGTGTGGTGTTGATAAATTGGTGTGGTATGAATAAATTGGTGTGGTGTTGATAAATTTGTGTGGTGTTGATAAATTGCTGTGGTGTTGATAAATTGGTGTGGTGTTGATAAACGAATGTGTTAATAAATTAGTGTGGTGTTGATAAATTAGTGTGGTATTCATCAATTAATGTGTTCATAAATTGGTGTGGTTTTGATAAATTAGTGTGGTGTTTATAAATTAGGGAGGTGTTGCTAAATTCGTGTGGTGTTGATAAATTGGTGTGGTGGTGATTATTTGGTGTGGTGTTGATAAATTGGTGTGGTGTTGATAAATTGGTGTGGTGTTGAGAAATTTGTGTGGTGTTGATAAATTGGTGTAGTGTTGATAAATTAGTGTGGTGTTGATAAATTGGTGTGGTGTTGATACATTGGTGTGGCATTGATAAATTGGAGTGGTGGTGATAAATTGGTGTGGTTGTGAAAAATAAATGTGGTGTTCATCAATTAGTATGGTGTTGATAAATTGGTGTGGTGTTGATAAATTGGTGTGCTGTTGATAAATTGGTGCGGTGTTGATAAATTGGTGTGGTGTTGATAAATTGGTGTGGTGTTGATAAATTGATGTTGTGTTCATAAATTATTGTGGTGTTAAATTGGTGTGGGGTTAATAAATTAGTGTGGTGTTGGTAAATTCGTGTGATGTTAATAAATTGGTGTGGAGGTGATAAATTGGTGTGGTGTTGATAAATTAGTGTGGTGTTGAGAAATTAGTGTGGTGTTGAGAAATTAGTGTGGAGTTGAGAAATTAGCGTGGTGTTGATAAATGAGCGAGGTTTTAATAAATTGACATGGTGTTGATAAATTGGTATGGTGTTGATAAATTAGTGTGATGTTAATAAATTGGTGTGGTGTTGATAAATTCGTGTGGTGTTAATAAATTAGTGTGATGTCAATAAATTGGTGTGGTGTTGATAAATTAGTGTCATGTTCATAAATTAGTGCGGTGTTAATAAATTGGTGTGGTGTTAATAAATTAGTGTGGTGTTGAGAAATTAGTGTGGGGTTGAGAAATTAGCGTGGTGTTGTTAAATTGGTTTGATGTTAATAAATTGGTGTGGTGTTGATAAATTAGTGTGGTGTTGATAATTTGGTGTGGTGTTGATAAATTAGTGTGATGTTGATCAATTGGTGTGGTGTTGATAAATTGCTGTGGTTTTGATAAATTGGGGAAGTATTGATAAATTAGTGTCATGTTCATAAATTAGTGTGGTGTTAATAAATTGGTGTGGTGTTTATAAATTAGTGTGGTGTTAATAAATTAGTGTGCTGTTAAGAAATTGGTGTGGTGTTGATTAATGAGTGTGAAGGTAATAAATTGGTGTGGTGTTGATAAATTAGTGTGGTGTTGATAAATTAGTGTGCTGTTAATAGATTGGTGTGGTGTTGATTAATTGGTGTGAAGGTGATAAATTGGTGTGGTGTTGATAAATTAGTGTGGTGTTAATAAATTAGTGTGGTTTTGATAAATTAGTGTGGTGTTGATAAATTAGTGTGGTGTTCATAAATTGGCGTGGTGTTGATAAATTCGTGAGGTGTTGATAAATTATTGTGGTGTTGATAAATTGGTGTTGTGTTGATAAATTGATGTGGTGTGAATAAATTGGTGTGGTGTTGATAAATTTGTGTGGTGTTGATAAATTGGTGTGGTGTTGATAAATTTGTGTGGTGTTGATAAATTGGTGTGGTGTTGATAAATTGGTGTGGTGTTGATAAATTGGTGTGGTTTTGATAAATTGGTGTGGTGGTGATAAATTGGTGGGTGTTGATAAATTGGTGTGGTGTTGATAAAAGAATGCGTTAATGAATTGGTGTGGTTTTTCTAAATTAGTGAGGTGATTATAAATTAGTGTGGTGTTGATAAATTAGTGTGGTGTTGATAAATTGGTGTGGTGTTGATTTAATGAGTGTGGTGTTGATTAATTGGCGTGGTGTTGATAAATTAGTGAGGTGTTGATAAATTAGTGTGGTGTTGATAAATTAGTGTGGTGTCCATCAATTAATGTGTTCATAAATTGGTGTGATTTTAATAAATTAGTGTGGTATTGATAAATTAGTGTGGTGTTGAGAAATTGGTGTGGTGTTGATAAATTAGTGTGGAGTTGATAAATTAGTGTGATGTGAATAAGTTGGTGTGGGGTGGATAAATTGCTGTGGAGGTGATAAATTGGTGAAGTGTTGATAAATTGGTGTGGTGTTGATAAATTGGTGTGGTGTTGATAAATTAGTGTGGTATTCATAAATTGGCATGGTGTTGATAAATTGGCGTGGTGTTGATAAATTGGCGTCGTGTTAATAAATTGGCGTGGTGTTGAGAAATTAGTGTGGTGTTGATAAATTAGTGTGGTGTTGATAAATTAGTGTGGTGTTGATAAATTGGTGTGGTGTTGATAAATTAGTGTGGTGTTAATAAATTAGTGTCGTTTTGATAAATTAGTGTGGTGTTGATAAATTAGTGTGGTGTTCATAAATTGGCGTGGTGTTGATAAATTCGTGAGGTGTTGTTAAATTAGTGTGGTGTTGATAAATTGGTGTTGTGTTGATAAATTGATGTGGTGTGAATAAATTGGTGTGGTGTTGATAAATTTGTGTGGTGTTGATAAATTGGTGTTGTGTTGATAAATTGGTGTGGTGTTGATAAATTAGTGTGGTGTTGATAAATTGCTGTGGTGTTGAAAAATTGGTGTGGTGTTGATAAACGAATGTGGTAATAAATTAGTGTGGTGTTGATAAATTAGTGTGGTGTTCATCAATTAATGTGTTCATAAATTGGTGTAGTTTTGATAAATTAGTGTGTTGTTTATAAATTAGTGTGTTATTGATAAATTAGTGTGGTGTTGAAAAATTAGTGAGGTGTTGATAAATTGACATGGTGATGATAAATTGGTGTGGTGTTGATAAATTAGTGTGATGTTAATCAATTGGTGTGGTGTTGATAAATTCGTGCGGTGTTAATAAATTAGTGTGGTGTTGATAATTTGGTGTGGTGTTGATAAATTAGTGTGATGTTGATCAATTGGTGTGGTGTTGATAAATTGCTGTGGTGTTGATAAATTTGTGTCATGTTCATAAATTAGTGTGGTGTTAATAAATTGGTGTGGTGTTGAGAAATTAGTGTGGGGATGAGAAATTCGCAAGGTGTTGATAAATTGGGATCGTGTTGATAAATTAGTGTCATGTTCATAAATTAGTGTGGTGTTCATAAATTGGTGTGTTGTTAATCAATTAGTGTGGTGTTGATAAATTAGTGTGGTGTTGATAAATTAGTATGCTGTTAATAAATTGGTGTGGTGTTGATTAATTGGTGTGAAGGTGATAAATTGGTGTGGTGTTGATAAATTAGTGTGGTGTTGATAAATTAGTGTGGTGTTGATAAATTAGTGTGCTGTTAATATATTGGTGTGGTGTTGATTAATTGGTGTGAAGGTGATAAATTGGTGTGGTGTTGATAAATTCCTGTGGTGTTGATAAATTCGTGTGGTGTTGATAAATTAGTGTGGTTTTGATAAATTAGTGTGGTGTTCATAAATTGGCGTGGTGTTGATAAATTCGTGAGGTGTTGATAAATTAGTGTGGTGTTAATAAATTAGTGTGGTGTTGATAAATTGGTGTGGTATGAATAAATTGGTGTGGTGTTGATAAATTTGTGTGGTGTTGATAAATTGGTGTGGTGTTGATAAATTGGTGTGGTGTTGATAAACGAATGTGTTAATAAATTAGTGTGGTGTTGATAAATTAGTGTGGTATTCATCAATTAATGTGTTCATAAATTGGTGTGGTTTTGATAAATTAGTGTGGTGTTTATAAATTAGGGAGGTGTTGCTAAATTCGTGTGGTGTTGATAAATTGGTGTGGTGGTGATAAATTGGTGTGGTGTTGATAAATTGGTGTGGTGTTGATAAATTGGTGTGGTGTTGAGAAATTTGTGTGGTGTTGATAAATTGGTGTGGTGATGATAAATTAGTGTGGTGTTGATAAATTGGTGTGGTCTTGATACATTGGTGTGGCATTGATAAATTGGAGTGGTGGTGATAAATTGGTGTGGTTGTGAAAAATAAATGTGGTGTTCATCAATTAGTATGGTGTTGATAAATTGGTGTGGTGTTGATAAATTGGTGTGCTGTTGATAAATTGGTGCGGTGTTGATAAATTGGTGTGGTGTTGATAAATTGGTGTGGTGTTGATAAATTGGTGTTGTGTTCATAAATTATTGTGGTGTTAAATTGGTGTGGGGTTAATAAATTAGTGTGGTGTTGATAAATTCGTGTGATGTTAATAAATTGGTGTGGAGGTGATAAATTGGTGTGGTGTTGATAAATTAGTGTGGTGTTGAGAAATTAGTGTGGTGTTGAGAAATTAGTGTGGAGTTGAGAAATTAGCGTGGTGTTGATAAATGAGCGAGGTTTTAATAAATTGACATGGTGTTGATAAATTGGTATGGTGTTGATAAATTAGTGTGATGTTAATAAATTGGTGTGGTGTTGATAAATTCGTGTGGTGTTAATAAATTAGTGTGATGTCAATAAATTGGTGTGGTGTTGATAAATTAGTGTCATGTTCATAAATTAGTGCGGTGTTAATAAATTGGTGTGGTGTTAATAAATTAGTGTGGTGTTGAGAAATTAGTGTGGGGTTGAGAAATTAGCGTGGTGTTGATAAATTGGTGTGATGTTAATAAATTGGTGTGGTGTTGATAAATTAGTGTGGTGTTGATAATTTGGTGTGGTGTTGATAAATTAGTGTGATGTTGATCAATTGGTGTGGTGTTGATAAATTGCTGTGGTTTTGATAAATTGGGGAAGTATTGATAAATTAGTGTCATGTTCATAAATTAGTGTGGTGTTAATAAATTGGTGTGGTGTTTATAAATTAGTGTGGTGTTGATAAATTAGTGTGCTGTTAAGAAATTGGTGTGGTGTTGATTAATTAGTGTGAAGGTAATAAATTGGTGTGGTGTTGATAAATTAGTGTGGTGTTGATAAATTAGTGTGCTGTTAATAGATTGGTATGGTGTTGATTAATTGGTGTGAAGGTGATAAATTGGTGTGGTGTTGATAAATTAGTGTGGTGTTAATAAATTAGTGTGGTTTTGATAAATTAGTGTGGTGTTGATAAATTAGTGTGGTGTTCATAAATTGGCGTGGTGTTGATAAATTCTTGAGCTGTTGATAAATTATTGTGGTGTTGATAAATTGGTGTTGTGTTGATAAATTGATGTGGTGTGAATAAATTGGTGTGGTGTTGATAAATTTGTGTGCTGTTGATAAATTGGTGTGCTGTTGATAAATTTGTGTGGTGTTGATAAATTGGTGTGGTGTTGATAAATTGGTGTGGTGTTTATAAATTGGTGTGGTTTTGATAAATTGGTGTGGTGGTGATAAATTGGTGGGTGTTGATAAATTGGTGTGGTGTTGATAAACGAATGTCTTAATGAATTGGTGTGGTTTTTCTAAATTAGTGTGGTGCTTATAAATTAGTGTGGTGTTGATAAATTAGTGTGGTGGTGATAAATTGGCGTGGTGTTGATTTAATGAGTGTGGTGTTGATTAATTGGCGTGGTGTTGATAAATTAGTGAGGTGTTGATAAATTAGTGTGGTGTTGATAAATTAGTGTGGTGTTCATCAATTAATGTGTTCATAAATTGGTGTGGTTTTAATAAATTAGTGTGGTATTGATAAATTAGTGTGGTGTTGAGAAATTGGTGTGGTGTTGATAAATTAGTGTGGTGTTGATAAATTAGTGTGATGTGAATAAATTGGTGTGGGGTGGATAAATTGCTGTGGAGGTGATAAATTGGTGAAGTGTTGATAAATTGGTGTGGTGTTGATAAATTGGTGTGGTGTTGATAAATTAGTGTGGTATTCATAAATTGGCATGGTGTTGATAAATTGGCGTGGTGTTGATAAATTGGCGTCATGTTAATAAATTGGCGTGGTGTTGAGAAATTAGTGTGGTGTTGAGAAATTAGTGTGGTGTTGATAAATTAGTGTGGTGTTGATAAATTAGTGTGGTGTTGATAAATTGGTGTGGTGTTGATAAATTAGTGTGGTGTTAATAAATTAGTGTCGTTTTGATAAATTAGTGTGGTGTTCATAAATTGTCCTGGTGTTGATAAATTCGTGAGGTGTTGTTAAATTAGTGTGGTGTTGATAAATTGGTGTTGTGTTGATAAATTGATGTGGTGTGAATAAATTGGTGTGGTGTTGATAAATTTGTGTGGTGTTGATAAATTGGTGTGGTGTTGATAAATTGGTGTGGTGTTGATAAATTAGTGTGGTGTTGATAAATTGCTGTGGTGTTGAAAAATTGGTGTGGTGTTGATAAACGAATGTGTTAATAAATTAGTGTGGTGTTGATAAATTAGTGTGGTGTTCATCAATTAATGTGTTCATAAATTGGTGTAGTTTTGATAAATTAGTGTGTTGTTTATAAATTAGTGTGTTATTGATAAATTAGTGTGGTGTTGAAAAATTAGTGAGGTGTTGATAAATTGACATGGTGATGATAAATTGGTGTGGTGTTGATAAATTAGTGTGATGTTAATCAATTGGTGTGGTGTTGATAAATTCGTGCGGTGTTAATAAATTAGTGTGGTGTTGATAATTTGGTGTAGTGTTGATAAATTAGTGTGATGTTGATCAATTGGTGTGGTGTTGATAAATTGCTGTGGTGTTGATAAATTTGGGTCATGTTCATAAATTAGTGTGGTGTTAATAAATTGGTGTGGTGTTGAGAAATTAGTGTGGGGATGAGAAATTAGCAAGGTGTTGATAAATTGGGATCGTGTTGATAAATTAGTGTCATGTTCATAAATTAGTGTGGTGTTCATAAATTGGTGTGGTGCTAATCAATTAGTGTGGTGTTGATAAATTAGTGTGGTGTTGATAAATTAGTATGCTGTTAATAAATTGGTGTGGTGTTGATAAATTGGTGTGGTGGTGATAAATTAGTGTGGTGTTCATAAATTAGTGTGGTGTTGACAAATTAGTGTGATATTAATAAATTGGTGTGGTGTTGTTAAATTGGTGTGGTGGTAACAAATTGGTGTGGTGTTGATAAATTGGTGTGGCTTTGATAAATTAGTGTGGTGTTGATAAATTGGTGTGCTCTTGAAAAATTGGTGTGGTGTTGATAAATTGGTGTGTTGTTGATAAATTGGTGTGGTGTTGATAAATTAGTGTTGTGTTCATAAATTAGTGTGGTGTTAAATTAGTGTGGTGTTAATAAATTAGTGTGGTGTGAATAAATTGGTGTGATGTTGATAAATTGGTGTGAAGGTGATAAATTGGTGTGGTGTTGATAAATTAGTGTGGTGTTGATAAATTTGTGTGGTGTTGATAAATTAGTATGGTGTTGATAAATTTGTGTGGTGTTGAGAAATTTGTGTGGTGTTGCTAAATTGGTGTGGTGTTGATAAATTAGTGAGGTGTTAATAAATTAGTGTGGTGTTGATAAATTGGCGTGGTGTTTATAAATTAGTGAGGTGTTGATAAATTGGTGTGGTGTTGATAAATTGGTGTGGTGTTGAGAAATTGGTGTGGTGTTGAGAAATTGCTGTGGTGTTGAGAAATTGCCGTGGTATTGATAAATTTGTGAGGTGTTGATAAATTAGTGTGGTGTTAATAAATTAGTGTGGTGTTAATAAATTGGTGTGGTGTTGAAAAATTGGTGTGGTGTTGATAAATTAGTGTGGTGTTGATAAATTAGTGTGCTGTTAATATATTGGTGTGGTGTTGATTAATTGGTGTGAAGGTGATAAATTGGTGTGGTGTTGATAAATTCCTGTGGTGTTGATAAATTCGTGTGGTGTTGATAAATTAGTGTGGTTTTGATAAATTAGTGTGGTGTTCATAAATTGGCGTGGTGTTGATAAATTCGTGAGGTGTTGATAAATTAGTGTGGTGTTGATAAATTAGTGTGGTGTTGATAAATTGGTGTGGTATGAATAAATTGGTGTGGTGTTGATAAATTTGTGTGGTGTTGATAAATTGGTGTGGTGTTGATAAATTGGTGTGGTGTTGATAAACGAATGTGTTAATAAATTAGTGTGGTGTTGATAAATTAGTGTGGTATTCATCAATTAATGTGTTCATAAATTGGTGTGCTTTTGATAAATTAGTGTGGTGTTTATAAATTAGGGAGGTGTTGCTAAATTCGTGTGGTGTTGATAAATTGGTGTGGTGGTGATAAATTGGTGTGGTGTTGATAAATTGGTGTGGTGTTGATAAATTGGTGTGGTGTTGAGAAATTTGTGTGGTGTTGATAAATTGGTGTGGTGTTGATAAATTAGTGTGGTGTTGATAAATTGGTGTGGTGTTGATACATTGGTGTGGCATTGATAAATTGGAGTGGTGGTGATAAATTGGTGTGGTTGTGAAAAATAAATGTGGTGTTCATCAATTAGTATGGTGTTGATAAATTGGTGTGGTGTTGATAAATTGGTGTGCTGTTGATAAATTGGTGCGGTGTTGATAAATTGGTGTGGTGTTGATAAATTGGTGTGGTGTTGATAAATTGGTGTTGTGTTCATAAATTATTGTGGTGTTAAATTGGTGTGGGGTTAATAAATTAGTGTGGTGTTGATAAATTCGTGTGATGTTAATAAATTGGTGTGGAGGTGATAAATTGGTGTGGTGTTGATAAATTAGTGTGGTGTTGAGAAATTAGTGTGGTGTTGAGAAATTAGTGTGGAGTTGAGAACTTAGCGTGGTGTTGATAAATGAGCGAGGTTTTAATAAATTGACATGGTGTTGATAAATTGGTATGGTGTTGATAAATTAGTGTGATGTTAATAAATTGGTGTGGTGTTGATAAATTCGTGTGGTGTTAATAAATTAGTGGGATGTCAATAAATTGGTGTGGTGTTGATAAATTAGTGTCATGTTCATAAATTAGTGCGGAGTTAATACATTGGTGTGGTGTTAATAAATTAGTGTGGTGTTGAGAAATTAGTGTGGGGTTGAGAAATTAGCGTGGTGTTGATAAATTGGTGTGATGTTAATAAATTGGTGTGGTGTTGATAAATTAGTGTGGTGTTGATAATTTGGTGTGGTGTTGATAAATTAGTGTGATGTTGATCAATTGGTGTGGTGTTGATAAATTGCTGTGGTTTTGATAAATTGGGGAAGTATTGATAAATTAGTGTCATGTTCATAAATTAGTGTGGTGTTAATAAATTGGTGTGGTGTTTATAAATTAGTGTGGTGTTAATAAATTAGTGTGCTGTTAAGAAATTGGTGTGGTGTTGATTAATGAGTGTGAAGGTAATAAATTGGTGTGGTGTTGATAAATTAGTGTGGTGTTGATAAATTAGTGTGCTGTTAATAGATTGGTGTGGTGTTGATTAATTGGTGTGAAGGTGATAAATTGGTGTGGTGTTGATAAATTAGTGTGGTGTTAATAAATTAGTGTGGTTTTGATAAATTAGTGTGGTGTTGATAAATTAGTGTGGTGTTCATAAATTGGCGTGGTGTTGATAAATTCGTGAGGTGTTGATAAATTATTGTGGTGTTGATAAATTGGTGTTGTGTTGATAAATTGATGTGGTGTGAATAAATTGGTGTGGTGTTGATAAATTTGTGTGGTGTTGATAAATTGGTGTGGTGTTGATAAATTTGTGTGATGTTGATAAATTGGTGTGGTGTTGATAAAATGGTGTGGTGTTGATAAATTGGTGTGGTTTTGCTAAATTGGTGTGGTGGTGATAAATTGGTGGGTGTTGATAAATTGGTGTGGTGTTGATAAACGAATGTGTTAATGAATTGGTGTGGTTTTTCTAAATTAGTGTGGTGTTTATAAATTAGTGTGGTGTTGATAAATTAGTGTGGTGTTGATAAATTGGTGTGGTGTTGATTTAATGAGTGTGGTGTTGATTAATTGGCGTGGTGTTGATAAATTAGTGAGGTGTTGATAAATTAGTGTGGTGTTGATAAATTAGTGTGGTGTCCATCAATTAATGTGTTCATAAATTGGTGTGGTTTTAATAAATTAGTGTGGTATTGATAAATTAGTGTGGTGTTGAGAAATTGGTGTGGTGTTGATAAATTAGTGTGGTGTTGATAAATTAGTGTGATGTGAATAAATTGGTGTGGGGTGGATAAATTGCTGTGGAGGTGATAAATTGGTGAAGTGTTGATAAATTGGTGTGGTGTTGATAAATTGGTGTGGTGTTGATAAATTAGTGTGGTATTCAAAAATTGGCATGGTGTTGATAAATTGGCGTGGTGTTGATAAATTGGCGTCGTGTTAATAAATTGGCGTGGTGTTGAGAAATTAGTGTGGTGTTGATAAATTAGTGTGGTGTTGATAAATTAGTGTGGTGTTGATAAATTGGTGTGGTGTTGATAAATTAGTGTGGTGTTAATAAATTAGTGTCGTTTTGATAAATTAGTGTGGTGTTGATAAATTAGTGTGGTGTTCATAAATTGGCGTGGTGTTGATAAATTCGTGAGGTGTTGTTAAATTAGTGTGGTGTTGATAAATTGGTGTTGTGTTGATAAATTGATGTGGTGTGAATAAATTGGTGTGGTGTTGATAAATTTGTGTGGTGTTGATAAATTGGTGTTGTGTTGATAAATTGGTGTGGTGTTGATAAATTAGTGTGGTGTTGATAAATTGCTGTGGTGTTGAAAAATTGGTGTGGTGTTGATAAACGAATGTGGTAATAAATTAGTGTGGTGTTGATAAATTAGTGTGGTGTTCATCAATTAATGTGTTCATAAATTGGTGTAGTTTTGATAAATTAGTGTGTTGTTTATAAATTAGTGTGTTATTGATAAATTAGTGTGGTGTTGAAAAATTAGTGAGGTGTTGATAAATTGACATGGTGATGATAAATTGGTGTGGTGTTGATAAATTAGTGTGATGTTAATCAATTGGTGTGGTGTTGATAAATTCGTGCGGTGTTAATAAATTAGTGTGGTGTTGATAATTTGGTGTGGTGTTGATAAATTAGTGTGATGTTGATCAATTGGTGTGGTGTTGATAAATTGCTGTGGTGTTGATAAATTTGTGTCATGTTCATAAATTAGTGTGGTGTTAATAAATTGGTGTGGTGTTGAGAAATTAGTGTGGGGATGAGAAATTCGCAAGGTGTTGATAAATTGGGATCGTGTTGATAAATTAGTGTCATGTTCATAAATTAGTGTGGTGTTCATAAATTGGTGTGTTGTTAATCAATTAGTGTGGTGTTGATAAATTAGTGTGGTGTTGATAAATTAGTATGCTGTTAATAAATTGGTGTGGTGTTGATTAATTGGTGTGAAGGTGATAAATTGGTGTGGTGTTGATAAATTAGTGTGGTGTTGATAAATTAGTGTGGTGTTGATAAATTAGTGTGCTGTTAATATATTGGTGTGGTGTTGATTAATTGGTGTGAAGGTGATAAATTGGTGTGGTGTTGATAAATTCCTGTGGTGTTGATAAATTCCTGTGGTGTTGATAAATTCGTGTGGTGTTGATAAATTAGTGTGGTGTTCATAAATTGGCGTGGTGTTGATAAATTCGTGAGGTGTTGATAAATTAGTGTGGTGTTAATAAATTAGTGTGGTGTTGATAAATTGGCGTCGTGTTAATAAATTGGCGTGGTGTTGAGAAATTAGAGTGGTGTTGATAAATTAGTGTGGTGTTGATAAATTAGTGTGGTGTTGATAAATTGGTGTGGTGTTGATAAATTAGTGTGGTGTTAATAAATTAGTGTCGTTTTGATAAATTAGTGTGGTGTTGATAAATTGGTGTGGTGTTGATAAATTAGTGTGGTATGAATAAATTGGTGTGGTGTTGATAAATTTGTGTGGTGTTGATAAATTAGTGTGGTGTTGATAAATTAGTGTGGTGTTGATAAATTGGTGTGGTGTTGATAAATTAGTGTGGTGTTAATAAATTAGTGTCGTTTTGATAAATTAGTGTGGTGTTGATAAATTGGTGTGGTGTTGATAAATTAGTGTGGTATGAATAAATTGGTGTGGTGTTGATAAATTTGTGTGGTGTTGATAAATTGGTGTGGTGTTGATAAATTGGTGTGGTGTTGATAAACGAATGTGTTAATAAATTAGTGTGGTGTTGATAAATTAGTGTGGTATTCATCAATTAATGTGTTCATAAATTGGTGTGGTTTTGATAAATTAGTGTGGTGTTTATAAATTAGGGAGGTGTTGCTAAATTCGTGTGGTGTTGATAAATTGGTGTGGTGGTGATAAATTGGTGTGGTGTTGATAAATTGGTGTGGTGTTGATAAATTGGTGTGGTGTTGAGAAATTTGTGTGGTGTTGATAAATTGGTGTGGTGTTAAATTAGTGTGCTGTTGATAAATTGGTGTGGTGTTGATACATTGGTGTGGCATTGATAAATTGGAGTGGTGGTGATAAATTGGTGTGGTTGTGAAAAATAAATGTGGTGTTCATCAATTAGTATGGTGTTGATAAATTGGTGTGGTGTTGATAAATTGGTGTGCTGTTGATAAATTGGTGCGGTGTTGATAAATTGGTGTGGTGTTGATAAATTGGTGTGGTGTTGATAAATTGGTGTTGTGTTCATAAATTATTGTGGTGTTAAATTGGTGTGGGGTTAATAAATTAGTGTGGTGTTGATAAATTCGTGTGATGTTAATAAATTGGTGTGGAGGTGATAAATTGGTGTGGTGTTGATAAATTAGTGTGGTGTTGAGAAATTAGTGTGGTGTTGAGAAATTAGTGTGGAGTTGAGAAATTAGCGTGGTGTTGATAAATGAGCGAGGTTTTAATAAATTGACATGGTGTTGATAAATTGGTATGGTGTTGATAAATTAGTGTGATGTTAATAAATTGGTGTGGTGTTGATAAATTCGTGTGGTGTTAATAAATTAGTGTGATGTCAATAAATTGGTGTGGTGTTGATAAATTAGTGTCATGTTCATAAATTAGTGCGGTGTTAATAAATTGGTGTGGTGTTAATAAATTAGTGTGGTGTTGAGAAATTAGTGTGGGGTTGAGAAATTAGCGTGGTGTTGATAAATTGGTGTGATGTTAATAAATTGGTGTGGTGTTGATAAATTAGTGTGGTGTTGATAATTTGGTGTGGTGTTGATAAATTAGTGTGATGTTGATCAATTGGTGTGGTGTTGATAAATTGCTGTGGTTTTGATAAATTGGGGAAGTATTGATAAATTAGTGTCATGTTCATAAATTAGTGTGGTGTTAATAAATTGGTGTGGTGTTTATAAATTAGTGTGGTGTTGATAAATTAGTGTGCTGTTAAGAAATTGGTGTGGTGTTGATTAATTGGTGTGAAGGGAGTAAATTGGTGTGGTGCTGATACGTCAGTGTGGGGTTGCTAAATTAGTGTGCTGTTAATAGATTGGTATGGTGTTGATTAATTGGTGTGAAGGTGATAAATTGGTGTGGTGTTGATAAATTAGTGTGGTGTTAATAAATTAGTGTGGTTTTGATAAATTAGTGTGGTGTTGATAAATTAGTGTGGTGTTCATAAATTACGTGGTGTTGATAAATTCGTGAGGTGTTGATAAATTATTGTGGTGTTGATAAATTGGTGTTGTGTTGATAAATTGATGTGGTGTGAATAAATTGGTGTGGTGTTGATAAATTTGTGTGGTGTTGATAAATTGGTGTGGTGTTGATAAATTTGCGTGGTGTTGATAAATTGATGCGGTGTTGATAAATCGGTGTGGTGTTGAGAAATTAGTGTGGTGTTGAGAAATTAGTGTGGTGTTGATAAATTAGTGTGGTGTTGATAAATTAGTGTGGTGTTGATAAATTAGTGTGGTGTTGATAAATTAGTGTGGTGTTGATAAATTGGCGTCATGTTAATAAATTGGCGTGGTGTTGAGAAATTAGTGTGGTGTTGAGAAATTAGTGTGGTGTTGATAAATTAGTGTGGTGTTGATAAATTAGTGTGGTGTTGATAAATTGGTGTGGTGTTGATAAATTAGTGTGGTGTTAATAAATTAGTGTCGTTTTTGATAAATTAGTGTGATGTTCATAAATTGTCGTGGTGTTGATAAATTCGTGAGGTGTTGTTAAATTAGTGTGGTGTTGATAAATTGGTGTTGTGTTGATAAATTGATGTGGAGTGAATAAATTGGTGTGGTGTTGATAAATTTGTGTGGTGTTGATAAATTGGTGTGGTGTTGATAAATTGGTGTGGTGTTGATAAATTAGTGTGGTGTTGATAAATTGCTGTGGTGTTGAAAAATTGGTGTGGTGTTGATAAACGAATGTGTTAATAAATTAGTGTGGTGTTGATAAATTAGTGTGGTGTTCATCAATTAATGTGTTCATAAATTGGTGTAGTTTTTGATAAATTAGTGTGTTGTTTATAAATTAGTGTGTTATTGATAAATTAGTGTGGTGTTGAAAATTAGTGAGGTGTTGATAAATTGGACATGGTGATGATAAATTGGTGTGGTGTTGATAAATTAGTGTGATGTTAATCAATTGGTGTGGTGTTGATAAATTCGCGCGGTGTTAATAAATTAGTGTGGTGTTGATAATTTGGTGTAGTGTTGATAAATTAGTGTGATGTTGATCAATTGGTGTGGTGTTGATAAATTGCTGTGGTGTTGATAAATTTGTGTCATGTTCATAAATTAGTGTGGTGTTAATAAATTGGTGTGGTGTTGAGAAATTAGTGTGGGGATGAGAAATTAGCAAGGTGTTGATAAATTGGGATCGTGTTGATAAATTAGTGTCATGTTCATATAAATTAGTGTGGTGTTCATAAATTGGTGTGGTGCTAATCAATTAGTGTGGTGTTGATAAATTAGTGTGGTGTTGATAAATTAGTATGCTGTTAATAAATTGGTGTGGTGTTGATAAATTGGTGTGGTGGTGATAAATTAGTGTGGTGTTCATAAATTAGTGTGGTGTTGACAAATTAGTGTGATATTAATAAATTGGTGTGGTGTTGTTAAATTGGTGTGGTGGTAACAAATTGGTGTGGTGTTGATAAATTGGTGTGGCTTTTGATAAATTAGTGTGGTGTTGATAAATTGGTGTGCTCTTGAAAAAATTGGTGTGGTGTTGATAAATTGGTGTGTTGTTGATAAATTGGTGTGGTGTTGATAAATTAGTGTTGTGTTCATAAATTAGTGTGGTGTTAAATTAGTGTGGTGTTAATAAATTAGTGTGGTGTGAATAAATTGGTGTGCTGTTGATAAATTGGTGTGAAGGTGATAAATTGGTGTGGTGTTGATAAATTAGTGTGGTGTTGATAAATTTGTGTGGTGTTGATAAATTGGTGTGGTGTTGATAAATTTGTGTGGTATTGATAAATTACTGTGGTGTTGATAAATTGCTGTGGTGTTGATAAATTAGTGTGGTGTTGATAAATTAGTGTGGTGTTGAGAAATTCGTGTGATGTGAATAAATTGGTGTGGTGTTGATAAATTGGTGTGCTGTTAATAAATTGGTGTGGTGTTGATTAATTGGTGTGAAGGTGATAAATTGGTGTGTGTTGATAAATTAGTGTGGTGTTGATAAATTAGTGTGGTGGTGATAATTTAGTGCCCTGTTAATAGATTGGTGTGGTGTTGACTAATTGGTGTGAAGGTGATAATTTGGTGTGGTGTGAATAAATTGGTGTGGTGTTGATAAATTGGTGTGGTGTGAATAAATTGGTGTGGTGTTGATAAATTGGTGTGGTGTTGATAAATTGGTGTGGTGTTGATAAACGAATGTGTTAATAAATTAGTGTGGTGTTGATAAATTAGTGTGGTATTCATCAATTAATGTGTCCATAAATTGGTGTGGTTTTTGATAAATTAGTGTGGTGTTTATAAATGAGGGAGGTGTTGATAAATTGGTGTGGTGTTGCTAAATTCGTGTGGTGTTGATAAATTGGTGTGGTGGTGATAAATTGGTGTGGTGTTGAGAAATTAGTTTGATGTTGATAAATTGCTGTGGTGTTGATAAATTAGTGTGGTGTTGATAAATTAGTGTGGTATTGAGAAATTCGTGTGGTGTTGATAAATTGGTGTGGTGTTCATAAATTGGCGTGGTGTTGATAAATTCGTGAGGTGTTGTTAAATTAGTGTGGTGTTGATAAATTGGTGTTGTGTTGATAAATTGATGTGCTGTGAATAAATTGGTGTGGTGTTGATAAATTTGTGTGGTGTTGATAAATTGGTGTTGTGTTGATAAATTGGTGTGGTGTTGATAAATTAGTGTGGTGTTGATAAATTGCTGTGGTGTTGAAAAATTGGTGTGGTGTTGATAAACGAATGTGGTAATAAATTAGTGTGGTGTTGATAAATTAGTGTGGTGTTCATCAATTAATGTGTTCATAAATTGGTGTAGTTTTTGATAAATTTGTGTGTTGTTTATAAATTAGTGTGTTATTGATAAATTAGTGTGGTGTTGAAAAATTAGTGAGGTGTTGATAAATTGACATGGTGATGATAAATTGGTGTGGTGTTGATAAATTAGTGTGATGTTAATCAATTGGTGTGGTGTTGATAAATTCGTGCGGTGTTAATAAATTAGTGTGGTGTTGATAATTTGGTGTGGTGTTGATAAATTAGTGTGATGTTGATCAATTGGTGTGGTGTTGATAAATTGCTGTGGTGTTGATAAATTTGTGTCATGTTCATAAATTAGTGTGGTGTTAATAAATTGGTGTGGTGTTGAGAAATTAGTGTGGGGATGAGAAATTCGCAAGGTGTTGATAAATTGGGATCGTGTTGATAAATTAGTGTCATGTTCATAAATTAGTGTGGTGTTCATAAATTGGTGTGTTGTTAATCAATTAGTGTGGTGTTGATAAATTAGTGTGGTGTTGATAAATTAGTATGCTGTTAATAAATTGGTGTGGTGTTGATTAATTGGTGTGAAGGTGATAAATTGGTGCGGTGTTGATAAATTAGTGTGGTGTTGATAAATTAGTGTGGTGTTGATAAATTCGTGTGCTGCTAATATATTGGTGTGGTGTTGATTAATTGGTGTGAAGGTGATAAATTGGTGTGGTGATGATAAAATCCTGTGGTGTTGATACATACGTGTGGTGTTGATAAATTAGTGTGGTTTTGATAAATTAGTGTGGTGTTCATAAATTGGCGTGGTGTTGATAAATTCGTGAGGTGTTGATAAATTAGTGTGGTGTTAATAAATTAGTGTGGTGTTGATAAATTGGCGTCGTGTTAATAAATTGGCGTGGTGTTGAGAAATTAGTGTGGTGTTGATAAATTAGTGTGGTGTTGATAAATTAGTGTGGTGTTGATAAATTGGTGTGGTGTTGATAAATTAGTGTGGTGTTAATAAATTAGTGTCGTTTTGATAAATTAGTGTGGTGTTGATAAATTGGTGTGGTGTTGATAAATTAGTGTGGTATGAATAAATTGGTGTGGTGTTGATAAATTTGTGTGGTGTTGATAAATTAGTGTGGTGTTGATAAATTAGTGTGGTGTTGATAAATTGGTGTGGTGTTGATAAATTAGTGTGGTGTTAATAAATTAGTGTCGTTTTGATAAATTAGTGTGGTGTTGATAAATTGGTGTGGTGTTGATAAATTAGTGTGGTATGAATAAATTGGTGTGGTGTTGATAAATTTGTGTGGTGTTGATAAATTGGTGTGGTGTTGATAAATTGGTGTGGTGTTGATAAACGAATGTGTTAATAAATTAGTGTGGTGTTGATAAATTAGTGTGGTATTCATCAATTAATGTGTTCATAAATTGGTGTGGTTTTGATAAATTAGTGTGGTGTTTATAAATTAGGGAGGTGTTGCTAAATTCGTGTGGTGTTGATAAATTGGTGTGGTGGTGATAAATTGGTGTGGTGTTGATAAATTGGTGTGGTGTTGATAAATTGGTGTGGTGTTGAGAAATTTGTGTGGTGTTGATAAATTGGTGTGGTGTTAAATTAGTGTGGTGTTGATAAATTGGTGTGGTGTTGATACATTGGTGTGGCATTGATAAATTGGAGTGGTGGTGATAAATTGGTGTGGTTGTGAAAAATAAATGTGGTGTTCATCAATTAGTATGGTGTTGATAAATTGGTGTGGTGTTGATAAATTGGTGTGCTGTTGATAAATTGGTGCGGTGTTGATAAATTGGTGTGGTGTTGATAAATTGGTGTGGTGTTGATAAATTGGTGTTGTGTTCATAAATTATTGTGGTGTTAAATTGGTGTGGGGTTAATAAATTAGTGTGGTGTTGATAAATTCGTGTGATGTTAATAAATTGGTGTGGAGGTGATAAATTGGTGTGGTGTTGATAAATTAGTGTGGTGTTGAGAAATTAGTGTGGTGTTGAGAAATTAGTGTGGAGTTGAGAAATTAGCGTGGTGTTGATAAATGAGCGAGGTTTTAATAAATTGACATGGTGTTGATAAATTGGTATGGTGTTGATAAATTAGTGTGATGTTAATAAATTGGTGTGGTGTTGATAAATTCGTGTGGTGTTAATAAATTAGTGTGATGTCAATAAATTGGTGTGGTGTTGATAAATTAGTGTCATGTTCATAAATTAGTGCGGTGTTAATAAATTGGTGTGGTGTGAATAAGTTAGTGTGGTGTTGATAAAGTAGTGTGGGGATGAGAAATTAGCGTGATATTTATAAATTGTTGTGATTTTAATAACTTGGTGTGGTGTTGATAAATTAGTGTGGTGTTGATAATTTGGTGTGGTGTTGATAAATTAGTGTGATGTTGATCAATTGGTGTGGTGTTGATAAATTGCTGTGGTTTTGATAAATTGGGGAAGTATTGATAAATTAGTGTCATGTTCATAAATTAGTGTGGTGTTAATAAATTGGTGTGGTGTTTATAAATTAGTGTGGTGTTGATAAATTAGTGTGCTGTTAAGAAATTGGTGTGGTGTTGATTAATTGGTGTGAAGGTAATAAATTGGTGTGGTGTTGATAAATTAGTGTGGTGTTGATAAATTAGTGTGCTGTTAATAGATTGGTATGGTGTTGATTAATTGGTGTGAAGGTGATAAATTGGTGTGGTGTTGATAAATTAGTGTGGTGTTAATAAATTAGTGTGGTTTTGATAAATTAGTGTGGTGTTGATAAATTAGTGTGGTGTTCATAAATTGGCGTGGTGTTGATAAATTCGTGAGGTGTTGATAAATTATTGTGGTGTTGATAAATTGGTGTTGTGTTGATAAATTGATGTGGTGTGAATAAATTGGTGTGGTGTTGATAAATTTGTGTGGTGTTGATAAATTGGTGTGGTGTTGATAAATTTGTGTGGTGTTGATAAATTGGTGTGGTGTTGATAAATTGGTGTGGTGTTGAGAAATTAGTGTGGTGTTGAGAAATTAGTGTGGTGTTGATAAATTAGTGTGGTGTTGATAAATTAGTGTGGTGTTGATAAATTAGTGTGGTGTTGATAAATTAGTGTGGTGTTGATAAATTGGCGTCATGTTAATAAATTGGCGTGGTGTTGAGAAATTAGTGTGGTGTTGAGAAATTAGTGTGGTGTTGATAAATTAGTGTGGTGTTGATAAATTAGTGTGGTGTTGATAAATTGGTGTGGTGTTGATAAATTAGTGTGGTGTTAATAAATTAGTGTCGTTTTGATAAATTAGTGTGGTGTTCATAAATTGTCGTGGTGTTGATAAATTCGTGAGGTGTTGTTAAATTAGTGTGGTGTTGATAAATTGGTGTTGTGTTGATAAATTGATGTGGTGTGAATAAATTGGTGTGGTGTTGATAAATTTGTGTGGTGTTGATAAATTAGTGTGGTGTTGATAAATTGGTGTTGTGTTGATAAATTGGTGTGGTGTTGATAAATTAGTGTGGTGTTGATAAATTGGTGTGGTGTTGATAAACGAATGTGTTAATAAATTAGTGTGGTGTTGATAAATTAGTGTGGTGTTCATCAATTAATGTGTTCATAAATTGGTGTAGTTTTGATAAATTAGTGTGTTGTTTATAAATTAGTGTGTTATTGATAAATTAGTGTGGTGTTGAAAAATTAGTGAGGTGTTGATAAATTGACATGGTGATGATAAATTGGTGTGGTGTTGATAAATTAGTGTGATGTTAATCAATTGGTGTGGTGTTGATAAATTCGTGCGGTGTTAATAAATTAGTGTGGTGTTGATAATTTGGTGTAGTGTTGATAAATTAGTGTGATGTTGATCAATTGGTGTGGTGTTGATAAATTGCTGTGGTGTTGATAAATTTGTGTCATGTTCATAAATTAGTGTGGTGTTAATAAATTGGTGTGGTGTTGAGAAATTAGTGTGGGGATGAGAAATTAGCAAGGTGTTGATAAATTGGGATCGTGTTGATAAATTAGTGTCATGTTCATAAATTAGTGTGGTGTTCATAAATTGGTGTGGTGCTAATCAATTAGTGTGGTGTTGATAAATTAGTGTGGTGTTGATAAATTAGTATGCTGTTAATAAATTGGTGTGGTGTTGATAAATTGGTGTGGTGGTGATAAATTAGTGTGGTGTTCATAAATTAGTGTGGTGTTGACAAATTAGTGTGATATTAATAAATTGGTGTGGTGTTGTTAAATTGGTGTGGTGGTAACAAATTGGTGTGGTGTTGATAAATTGGTGTGGCTTTGATAAATTAGTGTGGTGTTGATAAATTGGTGTGCTCTTGAAAAATTGGTGTGGTGTTGATAAATTGGTGTGTTGTTGATAAATTGGTGTGGTGTTGATAAATTAGTGTCGTGTTCATAAATTAGTGTGGTGTTAAATTAGTGTGGTGTTAATAAATTAGTGTGGTGTGAATAAATTGGTGTGATGTTGATAAATTGGTGTGAAGGTGATAAATTGGTGTGGTGTTGATAAATTAGTGTGGTGTTGATAAATTTGTGTGGTGTTGATAAATTAGTATGGTGTTGATAAATTTGTGTGGTGTTGAGAAATTTGTGTGGTGTTGCTAAATTGGCGTGGTGTTGATAAATTAGTGAGGTATTAATAAATTAGTGTGCTGTTGATAAATTGGCGTGGTGTTTATAAATTAGTGAGGTGTTGATAAATTGGTGTGGTGTTGATAAATTGGTGTGGTGTTGAGAAATTGCTGTGGTGTTGAGAAATTGCTGTGGTGTTGAGAAATTGGCGTGGTATTGATAAATTTGTGAGGTGTTGATAAATTAGTGTGGTGTTAATAAATTAGTGTGGTGTTAATAAATTGGTGTGGTGTTGAAAAATTGGTGTGGTGTTGATAAATTGGAGTGGTGTTGATAAATTAGTGTGGTGTTGATAAATTGGTGTGGTGTTGATTAATTGGTGTGGTGTTCATTAATTGGCGTGGTGTTGATAAATTGGCGGGTGTTGATAAATCGGCCTGGTGTTGATAAATTGGCGTCGTGTTGATAAATTAGTGTGGTGTTGATAAATTAGTTTGGTGTTGATAAATTGGTGTGGTGTTGACAAATTAGTGTGTTGTTGATAACTTGGTGTGGTGGTGATAAATTGGTGTGAAGGTGATAAATTGGTGTGGTGTTGATAAATTAGTGTGAAGGTGATAAATTGGTGTGGTATTGATAAATTAGTGTGGTGTTTATAAATTGGTGTGGTGTTGATAAATTGGTGTGGTGTTGATAAATTGGTGTGGTGTTGATAAACGAATGTGTTAATAAATTAGTGTGGTGTTGATAAATTAGTGTGGTATTCATCAATTAATGTGTTCATAAATTGGTGTGGTTTTGATAAATTAGTGTGGTGTTTATAAATTAGGGAGGTGTTGCTAAATTCGTTTGGTGTTGATAAATTGGTGTGGTGGTGATAAATTGGTGTGGTGTTGATAAATTGGTGTGGTGTTGATAAATTGGTGTGGTGTTGATAAATTAGTGTGGTGTTGATAAATTGGTGTGGTGTTGATACATTGGTGTGGCATTGATAAATTGGTGTGGTGGTGATAAATTGGTGTGGTTGTGAAAAATAAATGTGGTGTTCATCAATTAGTATTGTGTTGATAAATTGGTGTGGTGTTGATAAATTGGTGTGCTGTTGATAAATTGGTGCGGTGTTGATAAATTGGTGTGGTGTTGATAAATTGGTGTGGTGTTGATTAATTAGTGTTGTGTTCATAAATTATTGTGGTGTTAAATTGGTGTGGGGTTAATAAATTAGTTTGGTGTTGATAAATTCGTGTGATGTTAATAAATTGGTGTGGAGGTGATAAATTGGTGTGGTGTTGATAAATTAGTGTGGTGTTGAGGAATTAGTGTGGTGTTGAGAAATTAGTGTGGAGTTGAGAAATTAGCGTGGTGTTGATAAATGGGCGAGGTTTTAACAAATTGACACGCTGTTGATAAACTGGTATGGTGTTGATAAATTAGTGTGATGTTAATAAATTGGTGTGGTGTTGATAAATTCGTGTGGTGTTAATAAATTAGTGTGATGTTAATAAATTGGTGTGGTGTTGATAAATTAGTGTCATGTTCATAAATTAGTGCGGTGTTAATAAATTGGTGTGGTGTTAATAAATTAGTGTGGTGTTGAGAAATTAGTGTGGGGTTGAGAAATTAGCGTGGTGTTGATAAATTGGTGTGATGTTAATAAATTGGTGTGGTGTTGATAAATTAGTGTGGTGTTGATAATTTGGTGTGGTGTTGATAAATTAGTGTGATGTTAAGAAATTGGTGTGGTGTTGATTAATTAGTGTGAAGGTAATAAATTGGTGTGGTGTTGATAAATTAGTGTGGTGTTGATAAATTAGTGTGCTGTTAATAGATTGGTATGGTGTTGATTAATTGGTGTGAAGGTGATAAATTGGTGTGGTGTTGATAAATTAGTGTGGTGTTAATAAATTAGTGTGGTTTTGATAAATTAGTGTGGTGTTGATAAATTAGTGTGGTGTTCATAAATTGGCGTGGTGTTGATAAATTCGTGAGGTGTTGATAAATTATTGTGGTGTTGATAAATTGGTGTTGTGTTGATAAATTGATGTGGTGTGAATAAATTGGTGTGGTGTTGATAAATTTGTGTGGTGTTGATAAATTGGTGTGGTGTTGATAAATTTGTGTGGTGTTGATAAATTGGTGTGGTGTTGATAAATTGGTGTGGTGTTGATAAATTGGTGTGGTTTTGATAAATTGGTGTGGTGGTGATAAATTGGTGGGTGTTGATAAATTGGTGTGGTGTTGATAAACGAATGTCTTAATGAATTGGTGTGGTTTTTCTAAATTAGTGTGGTGTTTATAAATTAGTGTGGTGTTGATAAATTAGTGTGGTGTTGATAAATTGGTGTGGTGTTGATTTAATGAGTGTGGTGTTGATTAATTGGCGTGGTGTTGATAAATTAGTGAGGTGTTGATAAATTAGTGTGGTGTTGATAAATTAGTGTGGTGTTCATCAATTAATGTGTTCATAAATTGGTGTGGTTTTAATAAATTAGTGTGGTATTGATAAATTAGTGTGGTGTTGAGAAATTGGTGTGGTGTTGATAAATTAGTGTGGTGTTGATAAATTAGTGTGATGTGAATAAATTGGTGTGGGGTGGATAAATTGCTGTGGAGGTGATAAATTGGTGAAGTGTTGATAAATTGGTGTGGTGTTGATAAATTGGTGTGGTGTTGATAAATTAGTGTGGTATTCATAAATTGGCATGGTGTTGATAAATTGGCTTGGTGTTGATAAATTGGCGTCATGTTAATAAATTGGCGTGGTGTTGAGAAATTAGTGTGGTGTTGAGAAATTAGTGTGGTGTTGATAAATTAGTGTGGTGTTGATAAATTAGTGTGGTGTTGATAAATTGGTGTGGTGTTGATAAATTAGTGTGGTGTTAATAAATTAGTGTCGTCTTGATAAATTACTGTGGTGTTCATAAATTGTCGTGGTGTTGATAAATTCGTGAGGTGTTGTTAAATTAGTGTGGTGTTGATAAATTGGTGTTGTGTTGATAAATTGATGTGGTGTGAATAAATTGGTGTGGTGTTGATAAATTTGTGTGGTGTTGATAAATTGGTGTGGTGTTGATAAATTGGTGTGGTGTTGATAAATTAGTGTGGTGTTGATAAATTGCTGTGGTGTTGAAAAATTGGTGTGGTGTTGATAAACGAATGTGTTAATAAATTAGTGTGGTGTTGATAAATTAGTGTGGTGTTCATCAATTAATGTGTTCATAAATTGGTGTAGTTTTGATAAATTAGTGTGTTGTTTATAAATTAGTGTGTTATTGATAAATTAGTGTGGTGTTGAAAAATTAGTGAGGTGTTGATAAATTGACATGGTGATGATAAATTGGTGTGGTGTTGATAAATTAGTGTGATGTTAATCAATTGGTGTGGTGTTGATAAATTCGTGCGGTGTTAATAAATTAGTGTGGTGTTGATAATTTGGTGTAGTGTTGATAAATTAGTGTGATGTTGATCAATTGGTGTGGTGTTGATAAATTGCTGTGGTGTTGATAAATTTGTGTCATGTTCATAAATTAGTGTGGTGTTAATAAATTGGTGTGGTGTTGAGAAATTAGTGTGGGGATGAGAAATTAGCAAGGTGTTGATAAATTGGGATCGTGTTGATAAATTAGTGTCATGTTCATAAATTAGTGTGGTGTTCATAAATTGGTGTGGTGCTAATCAATTAGTGTGGTGTTGATAAATTAGTGTGGTGTTGATAAATTAGTATGCTGTTAATAAATTGGTGTGGTGTTGATAAATTGGTGTGGTGGTGATAAATTAGTGTGGTGTTCATAAATTAGTGTGGTGTTGACAAATTAGTGTGATATTAATAAATTGGTGTGGTGTTGTTAAATTGGTGTGGTGGTAACAAATTGGTGTGGTGTTGATAAATTGGTGTGGCTTTGATAAATTAGTGTGGTGTTGATAAATTGGTGTGCTCTTGAAAAATTGGTGTGGTGTTGATAAATTGGTGTGTTGTTGATAAATTGGTGTGGTGTTGATAAATTAGTGTTGTGTTCATAAATTAGTGTGGTGTTGATAATTTGGTGTAGTGTTGATAAATTAGTGTGATGTTGATCAATTGTTGTGGTGTCGATAAATTGCTGTGGTCTTGATAAATTTGTGTCATGTTCATAAATTAGTGTGGTGTTAATAAATTGGTGTGGTGTTGAGAAATTAGTGTGGGGATGAGAAATTAGCAAGGTGTTGATAAATTGGGATCGTGTTGATAAATTAGTGTCATGTTCATAAATTAGTGTGGTGTTCATAAATTGGTGTGGTGCTAATCAATTAGTGTGGTGTTGACAAATTAGTGTGCTTTTGATAAATTAGTATGCTGTTAATAAATTGGTGTGGTGTTGATAAATTGGTGTGGTGGTGATAAATTAGTGTGGTGTTCATAAATTAGTGTGGTGTTGACAAATAAGTGTGATATTAATAAATTGGTGTGGTGTTGTTAAATTGGTGTGGTGGTAACAAATTGGTGTGGTGTTGATAAATTGGTGTGGCTTTGATAAATTAGTGTGGTGTTGATAAATTGGTGTGCTCTTGAAAAATTGGTGTGGTGTTGATAAATTGGTGTGTTGTTGATAAATTGGTGTGGTGTTGATAAATTAGTGTTGTGTTCATAAATTAGTGTGGTGTTAAATTAGTGTGGTGTTAATAAATTAGTGTGGTGTGAATAAATTGGTGTGATGTTGATAAATTGGTGTGAAGGTGATAAATTGGTGTGGTGCTGATAAATTAGTGTGGTGTTGATAAATTTGTGTGGTGTTGATAAATTAGTATGGTGTTGATAAATTTGTGTGGTGTTGAGAAATTTGTGTGGTGTTGCTAAATTGGTGTGGTGTTGATAAATTAGTGAGGTGTTAATAAATTAGTGTGGTGTTGATAAATTGGCGTGGTGTTTATAAATTAGTGAGGTGTTGATAAATTGGTGTGGTGTTGATAACTTGGTGTGGTGTTGAGCAATTGGCGTGGTGTTGAGACATTGCTGTGGTGCTGAGAAATTGGCGTGGTACTGCTAACTTTGTGAGGTGTTGATAAATTAGTGTGGTGTTAATAAATTAGTGTGGTGTTAATAAATTGGTGTGGTGTTGAAAAATTGGTGGGGTGTTGATAAATTGGAGTGGTGTTGATAAATTAGTGTGGTGTTGATAAATTGGTGTGGTGTTGATTAATTGGTGTGGTGTTCATTAATTGGCGTGGTGTTGATAAATTGGCGGGTGTTGATAAATCGGCGTGGTGTTGATAAATTGGCGTGGTGTTGATAAATTAGTGTGGTGTTGATAAATTAGTTTGGTGTTGATAAATTGGTGTGGTGTTGACAAATTAGTGTGTTGTTGATAACTTGGTGTGGTGGTGATAAATTGGTGTGAAGGTGATAAATTGGTGTGGTGTTGATAAATTAGTGTGAAGGTGATAAATTGGTGTAGTGTTGATAAATTAGTGTGGTGTTGATAAATTGGTGTGGTGTTGATAAATTGGTGTGGTGTTGATAAATTGGTGTGGTGTTGATAAACGAATGTGTTAATAAATTAGTGTGGTGTTGATAAATTAGTGTGGTATTCATCAATTAATGTGTTCATAAATTGGTGTGGTTTTGATAAATTAGTGTGGTGTTTATAAATTAGGGAGGTGTTGCTAAATTCGTTTGGTGTTGATAAATTGGTGTGGTGGTGATAAATTGGTGTGGTGTTGATAAATTGGTGTGGTGTTGATAAATTGGTGTGGTGTTGATAAATTAGTGTGGTGTTGATAAATTGGTGTGGTGTTGATACATTGGTGTGGCATTGATAAATTGGTGTGGTGGTGATAAATTGGTGTGGTTGTGAAAAATAAATGTGGTGTTCATCAATTAGTATTGTGTTGATAAATTGGTGTGGTGTTGATAAATTGGTGTGCTGTTGATAAATTGGTGCGGTGTTGATAAATTCGTGCGGTGTTGATAAATTGGTGTGGTGTTGATTAATTAGTGTTGTGTTCATAAATTATTGTGGTGTTAAATTGGTGTGGGGTTAATAAATTAGTTTGGTGTTGATAAATTCGTGTGATGTTAATAAATTGGTGTGGAGGTGATAAATTGGTGTGGTGTTGATAAATTAGTGTGGTGTTGAGAAATTAGTGTGGTGTTGAGAAATTAGTGTGGAGTTGAGAAATTAGCGTGGTGTTGATAAATGAGCGAGGTTTTAATAAATTGACATGCTGTTGATAAATTGGTATGGTGTTGATAAATTAGTGTGATGTTAATAAATTGGTGTGGTGTTGATAAATTCGTGTGGTGTTAATAAATTAGTTTGATGTTAATAAATTGATGTGGTGTTGATAAATTAGTGTCATGTTCATAAATTAGTGCGGTGTTAATAAATTGGTGTGGTGTTAATAAATTAGTGTGGTGTTGAGAAATTAGTGTGGGGTTGAGAAATTAGCGTGGTGTTGATAAATTGGTGTGATGTTAATAAATTGGTGTGGTGTTGATAAATTAGTGTGGTGTTGATAATTTGGTGTGGTGTTGATAAATTAGTGTGATGTTAAGAAATTGGTGTGGTGTTGATTAATTAGTGTGAAGGTAATAAATTGGTGTGGTGTTGATAAATTAGTGTGGTGTTGATAAATTAGTGTGCTGTTAATAGATTGGTATGGTGTTGATTAATTGGTGTGAAGGTGATAAATTGGTGTGGTGTTGATAAATTAGTGTGGTGTTAATAAATTAGTGTGGTTTTGATAAATTAGTGTGGTGTTGATAAATTAGTGTGGTGTTCATAAATTGGCGTGGTGTTGATAAATTCGTGAGGTGTTGATAAATTATTGTGGTGTTGATAAATTGGTGTTGTGTTGATAAATTGATGTGGTGTGAATAAATTGGTGTGGTGTTGATAAATTTGTGTGGTGTTGATAAATTGGTGTGGTGTTGATAAATTTGTGTGGTGTTGATAAATTGGTGTGGTGTTGATAAATTGGTGTGGTGTTGATAAATTGGTGTGGTTTTGATAAATTGGTGTGGTGGTGATAAATTGGTGGGTGTTGATAAATTGGTGTGGTGTTGATAAACGAATGTCTTAATGAATTGGTGTGGTTTTTCTAAATTAGTGTGGTGTTTATAAATTAGTGTGGTGTTGATAAATTAGTGTGGTGTTGATAAATTGGTGTGGTGTTGATTTAATGAGTGTGGTGTTGATTAATTGGCGTGGTGTTGATAAATTAGTGAGGTGTTGATAAATTAGTGTGGTGTTGATAAATTAGTGTGGTGTTCATCAATTAATGTGTTCATAAATTGGTGTGGTTTTAATAAATTAGTGTGGTATTGATAAATTAGTGTGGTGTTGAGAAATTGGTGTGGTGTTGATAAATTAGTGTGGTGTTGATAAATTAGTGTGATGTGAATAAATTGGTGTGGGGTGGATAAATTGCTGTGGAGGTGATAAATTGGTGAAGTGTTGATAAATTGGTGTGGTGTTGATAAATTGGTGTGGTGTTGATAAATTAGTGTGGTATTCATAAATTGGCATGGTGTTGATAAATTGGCGTGGTGTTGATAAATTGGCGTCATGTTAATAAATTGGCGTGGTGTTGAGAAATTAGTGTGGTGTTGAGAAATTAGTGTGGTGTTGATAAATTAGTGTGGTGTTGATAAATTAGTGTGGTGTTGATAAATTGGTGTGGTGTTGATAAATTAGTGTGGTGTTAATAAATTAGTGTCGTTTTGATAAATTAGTGTGGTGTTCATAAATTGTCGTGGTGTTGATAAATTCGTGAGGTGTTGTTAAATTAGTGTGGTGTTGATAAATTGGTGTTGTGTTGATAAATTGATGTGGTGTGAATAAATTGGTGTGGTGTTGATAAATTTGTGTGGTGTTGATAAATTGGTGTGGTGTTGATAAATTGGTGTGGTGTTGATAAATTAGTGTGGTGTTGATAAATTGCTGTGGTGTTGAAAAATTGGTGTGGTGTTGATAAACGAATGTGTTAATAAATTAGTGTGGTGTTGATAAATTAGTGTGGTGTTCATCAATTAATGTGTTCATAAATTGGTGTAGTTTTGATAAATTAGTGTGTTGTTTATAAATTAGTGTGTTATTGATAAATTAGTGTGGTGTTGAAAAATTAGTGAGGTGTTGATAAATTGACATGGTGATGATAAATTGGTGTGGTGTTGATAAATTAGTGTGATGTTAATCAATTGGTGTGGTGTTGATAAATTCGTGCGGTGTTAATAAATTAGTGTGGTGTTGATAATTTGGTGTAGTGTTGATAAATTAGTGTGATGTTGATCAATTGGTGTGGTGTTGATAAATTGCTGTGGTGTTGATAAATTTGTGTCATGTTCATAAATTAGTGTGGTGTTAATAAATTGGTGTGGTGTTGAGAAATTAGTGTGGGGATGAGAAATTAGCAAGGTGTTGATAAATTGGGATCGTGTTGATAAATTAGTGTCATGTTCATAAATTAGTGTGGTGTTCATAAATTGGTGTGGTGCTAATCAATTAGTGTGGTGTTGATAAATTAGTGTGGTGTTGATAAATTAGTATGCTGTTAATAAATTGGTGTGGTGTTGATAAATTGGTGCGGTGGCGATAAATTACTGTGGTGTTCATAAATTAGTGTGGTGTTGCCAAATTAGTGTGATATTAATAAATTGGTGTGGTGTTGTTAAATTGGTGTGGTGGTAACAAATTGGTGTGGTGTTGATAAATTGGTGTGGCTTTGATAAATTAGTGTGGTGTTGATAAATTGGTGTGCTCTTGAAAAATTGGTGTGGTGTTGATAAATTGGTGTGTTGTTGATAAATTGGTGTGGTGTTGATAAATTAGTGTTGTGTTCATAAATTAGTGTGGTGTTAAATTAGTGTGGTGTTAATAAATTAGTGTGGTGTGAATAAATTGGTGTGATGTTGATAAATTGGTGTGAAGGTGATAAATTGGTGTGGTGTTGATAAATTAGTGTGGTGTTGATAAATTTGTGTGGTGTTGATAAATTAGTATGGTGTTGATAAATTTGTGTGGTGTTGAGAAATTTGTGTGGTGTTGCTAAATTGGTGTGGTGTTGATTAATTAGTGAGGTGTTAATAAATTAGTGTGGTGTTGATAAATTGGCCTTGTGTTTACAAATTAGTGAGGGGTTGATAAATTGGTGTGGTGTTCATAAATTGGTGTGGTGTTGAGAAATTGGTGTGGTGTTGAGAACTTGCTGTGGTGTTGAGAAATTGGCGTGGTATTGATAAATTGGTGAGGTGTTGATAAATTAGTGTGGTGTTAATAAATTAGTGTGGTGTTAATAAATTAGTGTGGTGTTGAAAAATTGGTGTGGTGTTGATAAATTGGAGTGGTGTTGATAAATTAGTGTGGTGTTGATAAATTGGTGTGATGTTGATTAATTGGTGTGGTGTTCATTAATTGGCGTGGTGTTGATAAATTGGCGGGGTGTTGATAAATCGGCGTGGTGTTGATAAATTGGCGTGGTGTTGATAAATTAGTGTGGTGTTGATAAATTAGTTTGGTGTTGATAAATTGGTGTGGTGTTGACAAATTAGTGTGTTGTTGATAACTTGGTGTGGTGGTGATAAATTGGTGTGAAGGTGATAAATTGGTGTGGTGTTGATAAATTAGTGTGAAGGTGATAAATTGGTGTGGTGTTGATAAATTAGTGTGGTGTTGATAAATTGGTGTGGTGTTGATAAATTGGTGTGGTGTTGATAACTTGGTGTGGTGTTGATAAACGAATGTGTTAATAAATTAGTGTGGTGTTGATAAATTAGTGTGGTATTCATCAATTAATGTGTTCATAAATTGGTGTGGTTCTGATAAATTAGTGTGGTGTTTATAAATTAGGGAGGTGTTGCTAAATTCGTTTGGTGTTGATAAATTGGTGTGGTGTTGATAAATTGGTGTGGTGTTGCTAAATTGGTGTGGTGTTGATAAATTGGTGTGGTGTTGATAAATTAGTGTGGTGTTGATAAATTGGTGTGGTGTTGATACATTGGTGTGGCATTGATAAATTGGTGTGGTGGTGATAAATTGGTGTGGTTGTGAAAAATAAATGTGGTGTTCATCAATTAGTATTGTGTTGATAAATTGGTGTGGTGTTGATAAATTGGTGTGCTGTTGATAAATTGGTGCGGTGTTGATAAATTGGTGTGGTGTTGATAAATTGGTGTGGTGTTGATTAATTAGTGTTGTGTTCATAAATTATTGTGATGTTAAATTGGTGTGGGGTTAATAAATTAGTTTGGTGTTGATAAATTCGTGTGATGTTAATAAATTGGTGTGGAGGTGATAAATTGGTTTGGTGTTGATAAATTAGTGTGGTGTTGAGAAATTAGTGTGGTGTTGAGAAATTAGTGTGGAGTTGAGAAATTAGCGTGGTGTTGATAAATGAGCGAGGTTTTAATAAATTGACATGCTGTTGATAAATTGGTATGGTGTTGATAAATTAGTGTGATGTTAATAAATTGGTGTGGTGTTGATAAATTCGTGTGGTGTTAATAAATTAGTGTGATGTTAATAAATTGGTGTGATGTTGATAAATTAGTGTCATGTTCATAAATTAGTGCGGTGTTAATAAATTGGTGTGGTGTTAATAAATTAGTGTGGTGTTGAGAAATTAGTGTGGGGTTGAGAAATTAGCGTGGTGTTGATAAATTGGTGTGATGTTAATAAATTGGTGTGGTGTTGATAAATTAGTGTGGTGTTGATAATTTGGTGTGGTGTTGATAAATTAGTGTGATGTTGATCAATTGGTGTGGTGTTGATAAATTGCTGTGGTTTTGATAAATTGGGGAAGTATTGATAAATTAGTGTCATGTTCATAAATTAGTGTGGTGTTAATAAATTGGTGTGGTGTTTATAAATTAGTGTGGTGTTGATAAATTAGTGTGCTGTTAAGAAATTGGTGTGGTGTTGATTAATTAGTGTGAAGGTAATAAATTGGTGTGGTGTTGATAAATTAGTGTGGTGTTGATAAATTAGTGTGCTGTTAATAGTTTGGTGCGGTGTTGATTAATTGGTGTGAAGGTGATAAATTGGTGCGGTGTTGATAAATTAGTGTGGTGTTGATAAATTAGTGTGGTGCAAATAAATTAGTGTGGTTTTGATAAATTATTTTGGTGTTATTAAATTAGTGTGGAGTTCATAAATTGGCGTGGTGTTGATAAATTCGTGAGGTGTTGATAAATTATTGTGGTGTTGATAAATTGGTGTTGTGTTGATAAATTGATGTGGAGTGAATAAATTGGTGTGGTGTTGATAAATTTGTGTGGTGTTGATAAATTGGTGTGGTGTTGATAAATTTGTGTGGTGTTGATAAATTGGTGTGGTGTTGATAAATTGGTGTGGTGTTGATAAATTGGTGTGGTTTTGATAAATTGGTGTGGTGGTGATAAATTGGTGGGTGTTGATAAATTGGTGTGGTGTTGATAAACGAATGTGTTAATGAATTGGTGTGGTTTTTCTAAATTAGTGTGGTGTTTATAAATTAGTGTGGTGTTGATAAATTAGTGTGGTGTTGATAAATTGGTGTGGTGTTGATAAATGAGTGTGGTGGTGATGAATTGGTGGGTGTTGATAAATTGGTGTGGCGTTGATAAACAAATGTGTTAATGAATTGTGGAGGTTGTTCTGAATTAGTGTGGTTTTTAGAAATTAGTGTGGTGTTGATAAATTAGTGGGGTGTTGAGAAATTAGTGTGCTGATGACAAAATAGTGTTGTGTTCATCTATTAATGTATTCATAAATTGGTGTGGTTTTAATAAATTAGTGTATTGATAAATTAGTGTGGTGTTGAGAAATTGGTGTGGTGTTGATAAATTAGTGTGGTGTTGATAAATTAGTGTGATGTGAATAAATTGGTGTGGGGTGGATAAATTGCTGTGGAGGTGATAAATTGGTGAAGTGTTGATAAATTGGTGTGGTGTTGATAAATTAGTGTGGTATTCATAAATTGGCATGGTGTTGATAAATTGGCGTGGTGTTGATAAATTGGCGTCGTGTTAATAAATTGGCGTCGTGTTGATAAATTGGTGTGGTGTTGAGAAATTAGTGTGGTGTTGATAAATTAGTGTGGTGTTGATAAATTAGTGTGGTGTTGATAAATTGGTGTGGTGTTGATAAATTGGTGTGGTGGTGATAAATTAGTGTGGTGTTCATAAATTAGTGTGGTGTTGACAAATTAGTGTGATATTAATAAATTGGTGTGGTGTTGATAAATTGGTGTGGTGGTAACAAATTGGTGTGGTGTTGATAAATTGGTGTGGCTTTGATAAATTAGTGTGGTGTTGATAAATTGGTGTGCTCTTGAAAAATTGGTGTGGTGTTGATAAATTGGTGTGTTGTTGATAAATTGGTGTGGTGTTGATAAATTAGTGTTGTGTTCATAAATTACTGTGGTGTTAAATTAGTGTGGTGTTAATAAATTAGTGTGGTGTGAATAAATTGGTGTGATGTTGATAAATTGGTGTGGAGGTGATTGGTGTGGTGTTGATAAATTAGTGTGGTGTTTATAAATTTGTGTGGTGTTGATAAATTAGTGTGGTGTTGATAAATTTGTGTGGTGTTGAGAAATTTGTGTGGTGTTGCTAAATTGGTGTGGTGTTGATAAATTAGTGAGGTGTTAATAAATTAGTGTGGTGTTGATGAATTGGGGTGGTGTTTATAAATTAGTGAGGTGTTGATAAATTGGTGTGGTGTTGATAAATTGGTGTGGTGTTGAGAAATTGGTGTGGTGTTGAGAAATTGCTGTGGTGTTGAGAAATTGGCGTGGTATTGATAAATTTGTGAGGTGTTGATAAATTAGTGTGGTGTTAATAAATTAGTGTGGTGTTAATAAATTGGTGTGGTGTTGAAAAATTGGTGTGGTGTTGATAAATTGTAGTGGAGTTGATAAATTAGTGTGGTGTTGATAAATTGGTGTGGTGTTGATTAATTGGTGTGGTGTTCATTAATTGGCGTGGTGTTGATAAATTGGCGGGGTGTTGATAAATCGGCGTGGTGTTGATAAATTAGTGTGGTGTTGATAAATTAGTTTGGTGTTGATAAATTGGTGTGGTGTTGACAAATTAGTGTGTTGTTGATAACTTGGTGTGGTGGTGATAAATTGGTGTGAAGGTGATAAATTGGTGTGGTGTTGATAAATTAGTGTGAAGGTGATAAATTGGTGTGGTGTTGATAAATTAGTGTGGTGTTGAGAAATTAGTGTGGTGTTAATAAATTAGTGTGGTGTTAATAAATTAGTGTGGTTTTGATAAATTAGTGTGGTGTTGATAAATTAGTGTCGTGTTGATAAATTAGTGTGGTGTTCATAAATTGGCGTGGTGTTGATAAATTTGTGAGGTGTTGATAAATTAGTGTGGTGTTAATAAATTAGTGTGGTGTTGATAAATTGGTGTTGTGTTGATAAATTGATGTGGTGTGAATAAATTGGTGTGGTGTTGTTAAATTTCTGTGGTGTTGATAAATTTTTGTGGTGTTGATAAATAAGTGTGTTGTTGATAAATTAGTGTGGTATTGATATATTAGTAAGGTGTTGATAAATTCGTGTGGTGTTGATAAATTGGTGTGATGTTGATAAATTGGTGTGGTGTTGATAAATTCGTGTGGTGTTGATAAATTGGTGTGGTGGTGATAAATTGGTGTGGTGTTGATAAATTGGTGTGGTGTTGATAAATTGGTGTGGTGTTGATAAATTGGTGTTGTGTTGATAAACGAATGTGTTAATGAATTGGTGTGGTTTTGATAAATTAGTGTGGTGTTGATTAATTGGCATGGTGTTGATAAATTGGTGTGGTGTTGATAAATTGGTGTGGTGTTGATAAATTTGTGTGGTGTTGATAAATTTTTTGGTGTTGATAAATTAGTGTGTTATTGATAAATTAGTGTGGTATTGATAAATTCGTGTGGTGTTGATAAATTGGTGTGGTGTTAATAAATTGGTGTGGTCTTGATAAATTGATGTGGTGTTGGTAAAGTGGTGTGGTGTTGATAAATTGGTGTGGTGGTGATAAATTGGTGTGGTGTTGATAAATTAGTGTGGTGCTGGTAAAATGGTGTGGTGTTGATAAATTAGTGTGGTGTTGGTAAAATGGTGTGGTGTTGATAAATTAGTGTGGTGTTGATAAATTAGTGTGGTGTTGATAAATTGGTGTTGTGTTGATAAATTGGTGTGGTGTGAATAAATTTGTGTGGTGTTGATAAATTTGTGTGGTGTTGATAAATTAGTGTGGGGTTGATAAATTGGTGTGGTGTTAACAAATTGGTGTGGTGTTGATAAATTGCTGTGGTGTTGATAAATTGATGTGGTGTTGATAAATTGGTGTGGTGTTGATTAATTGGCGTGGTGTTGATAAATTAGTGAGGTGTTGATAAATTTGTGTGGTGTTGATAAATTAGTGTGGTGTTCATCAATTAATGTGTTCATAAATTGGTCTGGTTTTGATAAATTAGTGTGGTGTTGATAAATTGGTGTAGTGTTGATAAATTGGTGTGGTGTTGATAAATTAGTGTGGTGTTGATAAATTGCTGTGGTGTTGAAAAATTGGTGTGTTGTTGATAATGGAATGTGTTAATAAATTAGTCTGGTGTTGGTAAATTCGTGTGATGATATTTAATTAATGTGATCAATAATAGGCGTAGTTTTGACAAATTAGTGTGTTGTTTATACATTAATGTGTTATTGATAAATTCGTGTGGTGTTGATAAATTAGTGAGGTGTTGATAAATTGACATGGTGATGATAAATTGGTGTGGTGTTGATAAATTAGTGTGATGTTAATCAATTGGTGTGGTGTTGATAAATTCGTGCGGTGTTAATAAATTAGTGTGGTGTTGATAATTTGGTGTGGTGTTGATAAATTAGTGTGATGTTGATCAATTGGTGTGGTGTTGATAAATTGCTGTGGTGTTGATAAATTAGTGTCATGTTCATAAATTAGTGTGGTGTTAATAAATTGGTGTGGTGTTGAGAAATTAGTGTGGGGATGAGAAATTAGCAAGGTGTTGATAAATTGGGATCGTGTTGATAAATTAGTGTCATGTTCATAAATTAGTGTGGTGTTCATAAATTGGTGTGGTGTTAATCAATTAGTGTGGTGTTGATAAATTAGTGTGGTGTTGATAAATTAGTATGCTGTTAATAAATTGGTGTGGTGTTGATTAATTGGTGTGAAGGTGATAAATTGGTGTGGTGTTGATAAATTAGTGTGGTGTTGATAAATTAGTGTGGTGTTGATAAATTAGTGTGCTGTTAATATATTGGTGTGGTGTTGATTAATTGGTGTGAAGGTGATAAATTGGTGTGGTGTTGATAAATTCCTGTGGTGTTGATAAATTCGTGTGGTGTTGATAAATTAGTGTGGTTTTGATAAATTAATGTGGTGTTCATAAATTGGCGTGGTGTTGATAAATTCGTGTGGTGTTGATAAATTAGTGTGGTGTTAATAAATTAGTGTGGTGTTGATAAATTGGTGTGGTATGAATAGATTGGTGTGGTGTTGATAAATTTGTGTGGTGTTGATAAATTGGTGTGGTGTTGATAAATTGGTGTGGTGTTGATAAACGAATGTGTTAATAAATTAGTGTGGTGTTGATAAATTAGTGTGGTATTCATCAATTAATGTGTTCATAAATTGGTGTGGTTTTGATAAATTAGTGTGGTGTTTATAAATTAGGGAGGTGTTGCTAAATTGTTGTGGTGTTGATAAATTGGTGTGGTGGTGATAAATTGGTGTGGTGTTGATAAATTGGTGTGGTGTTGATAAATTGGTGTGGTGTTGAGAAATTTGTGTGGTGTTGATAAATTGGTGTGGTGATGATAAATTAGTGTGGTGTTGATAAATTGGTGTGGTGTTGATACATTGGTGTGGCATTGATAAATTGGTGTGGTGGTGATAAATTGGTGTGGTTGTGAAAAATAAATGTGGTGTTCATCAATAAGTATGGTGTTGATAAATTGGTGTGCTGTTGATAAATTGGTGCGGTGTTGATAAATTGGTGTGGTGTTGATAAATTGGTGTGGTGTTGATAAATTGGTGTTTTGTTCATAAATTATTGTGGTGTTAAATTGGTGTGGGGTTAATAAATTAGTGTGGTGTTGATAAATTCGTGTGATGTTAATAAATTGGTGTGGAGGTGATAAATTGGTGTGGTGTTGATAAATTAGTGTGGTGTTGAGAAATTAGTGTGGTGTTGAGAAATTAGTGTGGAGTTGAGAAATTAGCGTGGTGCTGATAAATGAGCGAGGTTTTAATAAATTGACATGGTGTTGATAAATTGGTATGGTGTTGATAAATTAGTGTGATGTTAATAAATTGGTGTGGTGTTGATAAATTCGTGTGGTGTTAATAAATTAGTGTGATGTTAATAAATTGGTGTGGTGTTGATAAATTAGTGTCATGTTCATAAATTAGTGCGGTGTTAATAAATTGGTGTGGTGTTAATAAATTAGTGTGGTGTTGAGAAATTAGTGTGGGGTTGAGAAATTAGCGTGGTGTTGATAAATTGGTGTGATGTTAATAAATTGGTGTGGTGTTGATAAATTAGTGTGGTGTTGATAATTTGGTGTGGTGTTGATAAATTAGTGTGATGTTGATAAATTGGTGTGGTGTTGATAAATTGGTGTGGTGTTGATAAATTAGTGTGGTGTTGAGAAATTAGTGTGGTGTTGAGAAATTAGTGTGGAGTTGAGAAATTAGCGTGGTGCTGATAAATGAGCGAGGTTTTAATAAATTGACATGGTGTTGATAAATTGGTATGGTGTTGATAAATTAGTGTGATGTTAATAAATTGGTGTGGTGTTGATAAATTCGTGTGGTGTTAATAAATTAGTGTGATGTTAATAAATTGGTGTGGTGTTGATAAATTAGTGTCATGTTCATAAATTAGTGCGGTGTTAATAAATTGGTGTGGTGTTAATAAATTAGTGTGGTGTTGAGAAATTAGTGTGGGGTTGAGAAATTAGCGTGGTGTTGATAAATTGGTGTGATGTTAATAAATTGGTGTGGTGTTGATAAATTAGTGTGGTGTTGATAATTTGGTGTGGTGTTGATAAATTTGTGTGGTGTTGATAAATTGGTGTGGTGTTGATAAATTGGTGTGGTGTTGATAAATTGGTGTGGTTTTGATAAATTGGTGTGGTGGTGATAAATTGGTGGGTGTTGATAAATTGGTGTGGTGTTGATAAACGAATGTGTTAATGAATTGGTGTGGTTTTTCTAAATTAGTGTGGTGTTTATAAATTAGTGTGGTGTTGATAAATTAGTGTGGTGTTGATAAATTGGTGTGGTGTTGATTTAATGAGTGTGGTGTTGATTAATTGGCGTGGTGTTGATAAATTAGTGAGGTGTTGATAAATTAGTGTGGTGTTGATAAATTAGTGTGGTGTTCATCAATTAATGTGTTCATAAATTGGTGTGGTTTTAATAAATTAGTGTGGTATTGATAAATTAGTGTGGTGTTGAGAAATTGGTGTGGTGTTGATAAATTAGTGTGGTGTTGATAAATTAGTGTGATGTGAATAAGTTGGTGTGGGGTGGATAAATTGCTGTGGATTTGATAAATTGGTGAAGTGTTGATAAATTGGTGTGGTGTTGATAAATTGGTGTGGTGTTGATAAATTAGTGTGGTATTCATAAATTGGCATGGTGTTGATAAATTGGCGTGCTGTTGATAAATTGGCGTCGTGTTAATAAATTGGCGTGGTGTTGATAAATTAGTGTGGTGTTGATAAATTAGTGTGGTGTTGATAAATTGGTGTGGTGTTGATAAATTGGTGTGGTGGTGATAAATTGGTGTGGTGTTGATAAATTGGTGTGGTTTTGATAAATTGGTGTGGTGGTGATAAATTGGTGGGTGTTGATAAATTGGTGTGGTGTTGATAAACGAATGTGTTAATGAATTGGTGTGGTTTTTCTAAATTAGTGTGGTGTTCATAAATTAGTGTGGTGTTGACAAATTAGTGTGATATTAATAAATTGGTGTGGTGTTGATAAATTGGTGTGGTGCTAACAAATTGGTGTGGTGTTGATAAATTGGTGTGGCTTTGATAAAATAGTGTGGTGTTGATAAATTGGTGTGGTCTTGAAAAATTGGTGTGGTGTTGATAAATTGGTGTGGTGTTGATAAATTGGTGTGGTTTTGATAAATTAGTGTTGTGTTCATAAATTAGTGTGGTGTTAAATTAGTGTGGTGTTAATAAATTAGTGTGGTGTGAATAAATTGGTGTGATGTTGATAAATTGGTGTGGAGGTGATAAATTGGTGTGGTGTTGATAAATTAGTGTGGTGTTGATAAATTTGTGTGGTGTTGATAAATTAGTGTGGTGTTGATAAATTTGTGTGGTGTTGAGAAATTTGTGTGGTGTTGCTAAATTGGTGTGGTGTTGATAAATTAGTGAGGTGTTAATAAATTAGTGTGGTGTTGATAAATTGGCGTGGTGTTTAGAAATTAGTGAGGTGTTGAGAAATTGGTGTGGTGTTGAGAAATTGGTGTGGTGTTGAGAAATTGGCGTGGTATTGATAAATTTGTGAGGTGTTGATAAATTAGTGTGGTGTTAATAAATTAGTGTGGTGTTAATAAATTGGTGTGGTGTTGAAAAATTGGTGTGGTGTTGATAAATTGGAGTGGTGTTGATAAATTAGTGTGGTGTTGATAAATTGGTGTGGTGTTGATAAATTGGTGTGGTGTTCATTAATTGGCGTGGTGTTGATAAATTGGCGGGGTGTTGATAAATTGGCGTGGTGTTGATAAATCGGCGTGGTGTTGATAAATTGGCGTGGTGTTGATAAATTAGTGTGGTGTTGATAAATTAGTTTGGTGTTGATAAATTGGTGTGGTGTTGACAAATTAGTGTGTTGTTGATAACTTGGTGTGGTGGTGATAAATTGGTGTGAAGCCGACAAATTGGTGTGGTGTTGATAAATTAGTGTGGTGTTGAGAAATTAGTGTGGTGTTAATAAATTAGTGTGGTGTTAATAAATTAGTGTGGTTTTGATAAATTACTGTGGTGTTGATAAATTAGTGTGGTGTTGATAAATTAGTGTGCTGTTCATAAATTGGCGTGGTGTTGATAAATTTGTGAGGTGTTGATAAATTAGTGTGGTGTTAATAAATTAGTGTGGTATTGATAAATTAGTGTGGTATTGATAAATTAGTAAGGTGTTGATAAATTCGTGTGGTGTTGATAAATTGGCGTGGTGTTGATAAATTACTGTGGTGTTGATAAATTCGTGTGGTGTTGATAAATTGGTGTGGTGGTGATAAATTGGTGTGGTGTTGATAAATTGGTGTGGTGTTGATAAATTGGTGTGGTGTTGATAAATTGGTGTGGTGTTGATCAACGAATGTGTTAATGAATTGGTGTGGTTTTGATAAATTAGTGTGGTGTTGATAAATTGGTGTGGTGTTGATAAATGAGTGTGGTGTTGATTAATTGGCATGGTGTTGATAAATTGGTGTGGTGTTGATAAATTGGTGTGGTGTTGATAAATTTGTGTGGTGTTGATAAATTTTTGTGGTGTTGATAAATTAGTGTGTTATTGATAAATTAGTGTGGTATTGATAAATTCGTGTGGTGTTGATAAATTGGTGTGGTGTTAATAAATTGGTGTGGTGTTGATAAATTGGTGTGGTGTTGATAAATTAGTGTGGTATTCATAAATTGGCATGGTGTTGATAAATTGGCGTGGTGTTGATAAATTGGCGTCGTGTTAATAAATTGGCGTGGTGTTGAGAAATTAGTGTGGTGTTGATAAATTAGTGTGGTGTTGATAAATTAGTGTGGTGTTGATAAATTGGTGTGGTGTTGATAAATTGGTGTGGTTTTTGATAAATTGGTGTGGTGGTGATAAATTGGTGGGTGTTGATAAATTGGTGTGGTGTTGATAAACGAATGTGTTAATGAATTGGTGTGGTTTTTCTAAATTAGTGTGGTGTTCATAAATTAGTGTGGTGTTGACAAATTAGTGTGATATTAATAAATTGGTGTGGTGTTGATAAATTGGTGTGGTGGTAACAAATTGGTGTGGTGTTGATAAATTGGTGTGGCTTTGATAAAATAGTGTGGTGTTGATAAATTGGTGTGGTCTTGAAAAATTGGTGTGGTGTTGATAAATTGGTGTGGTGTTGATAAATTTGTGTGGTTTTGATAAATTAGTGTTGTGTTCATAAATTAGTGTGGTGTTAAATTAGTGTGGTGTTAATAAATTAGTGTGGTGTGAATAAATTGGTGTGATGTTGATAAATTGGTGTGGAGGTGATAAATTGGTGTGGTGTTGATAAATTAGTGTGGTGTTGATAAATTTGTGTGGTGTTGATAAATTAGTGTGGTGTTGATAAATTTGTGTGGTGTTGAGAAATTTGTGTGGTGTTGCTAAATTGGTGTGGTGTTGATAAATTAGTGAGGTGTTAATAAATTAGTGTGGTGTTGATAAATTGGCGTGGTGTTTATAAATTAGTGAGGTGTTGAGAAATTGGTGTGGTGTTGAGAAATTGGTGTGGTGTTGAGAAATTGGCGTGGTATTGATAAATTTGTGAGGTGTTGATAAATTAGTGTGGTGTTAATAAATTAGTGTGGTGTTAATAAATTGGTGTGGTGTTGAAAAATTGGTGTGGTGTTGATAAATTGGAGTGGTGTTGATAAATTAGTGTGGTGTTGATAAATTGGTGTGGTGTTGATAAATCGGTGCGGTGTTCATTAATTGGCGGGGCGTTGATAAATTGGCGGGGTGTTGATAAATTGGCATGGTGTTGATAAATCGGCGTGGTGTTGATAAATTGGCGTGGTGTTGATAAATTAGTGTGGTGTTGATAAATTAGTTTGGTGTTGATAAATTGGTGTGGTGTTGACAAATTAGTGTGTTGTTGATAACTTGGTGTGGTGGTGATAAATTGGTGTGAAGGTGATAAATTGGTGTGGTGTTGATAAATTAGTGTGGTGTTGAGAAATTAGTGTGGTGTTAATAAATTAGTGTGGTTTTGATAAAGTAGTGCGGTTTTGATAAATTAGTGTGGTGTTGATAAATTAGTGTGGTGATGATAAATTACTGTGCTGTTCATAAATTGGCGTGGTGTTGATAAATTTGTGAGGTGTTGATAAATTAGTGTGGTGTTAATAAATTAGTGTGGTGTTGATAAATTGGTGTTGTGTTGATAAATTGATGTGGTGTGAATAAATTGGTGTGGTGTTGATAAATTTGTGTGGTGTTGATAAATTTTTGTGGTGTTGATAAATTAGTGTGTTATTGATAAATTAGTGTGGTATTGATAAATTAGTGTGGTATTGATAAATTAGTAAGGTGTTGATAAATTCGTGTGGTGTTGATAAATTGGTGTAGTGTTGATAAATTGGTGTGGTGTTGATAAATTCGTGTGGTGGTGATAAATTGGTGTGGTGTTGATAAATTGGTGTGGTGTTGATAAATTGGTGTGGTGTTGATAAATTGGTGTGGTGTTGATCAACGAATGTGTTAATGAATTGGTGTGGTTTTGATAAATTAGTGTGGTGTTGATAAATTGGTGTGGTGTTGATAAATGAGTGTGGTGTTGATTAATTGGCATGGTGTTGATAAATTGGTGTGGTGGTGATAAATTGGTGTGGTGTTGATAAATTTGTGTGGTGTTGATAAATTTTTGTGGTGTTGATAAATTAGTGTGTTATTGATAAATTAGTGTGGTATTGATTAATTCGTGTGGTGTTGATAAATTGGTGTGGTGCTAATAAATTGGTGTGGTGTTAATAAATTGGTGTGGTGTTGATAAATTGGTGTGGTGTTTATAAATTGATGTGGTGTTGTTAAATTGGTGTGGTGTTGATAAATTGGTGTGGTGTTGATAAAATGGTGTCGTGTTGATAAATTAGTGTGGTGTTGATAACTTAGTGTGGGGTTGATAAATTGGTGTTGTGTTGATAAATTGGTGTGGTGTGAATAAATTGGTGTGGTGTTGATAAATTTGTGTGGTGTTGATAAATTGGTGTGGTGTTAACAAATTGGTGTGGTGTTGATAAATCGCTGTAGTGTTGATAAATTGGTGTGGTGTTGATAAATTGGTGTGGTGTTGATTAATTGGCATGGTGTTGATAAATTGGTGAGGTGTTGATAAATTGGTGTGGTGTTGATAAATTGGTGTGGTGTTGATAAATTAGTGTGGTGTTGGTAAAATGGTGTGGTGTTGATAAATTAGTGTGGTGTTGATAAATTCGTGTGGTGTTGATAAATTGGTGTTGTGTTGATAAATTGGTGTGGTGTTCATAAATTAGTGTTGTGTTCATAAATTAGTGTGGTGTTTATAAATTGTTGTGGTGTTTATAAATTGGTGTGGTGTTCATAAATTGGTGTGGTGTTCATAAATTAGTGTTGTGTTCATAAATTAGTGTGGTGTTTATAAATTGGTGTGGTGTTTATAAATTGGTGTGGTGTTAATAAATGAGTGTGGTGTTGCTAAATTCGTGTTGTATTCATAAATCACTGTGGTGTTAATAAATTGGTGTGGTGTTGATAAATTCGTGTGGTGTTGATAAATTCGTGAGGTGTTGATAAATTAATGTGGTGTTTATAAATTAGTGTAGTTTCAATAAATTGGTGTGGTGTTGATAAATTAGTGTTGTGTTGATAAATTAGTGTTGTGTTCATAAATTAGTGTGGTGTTTATAAATTGGAGTGGTGTTAATAAATTAGTGAGATGTTAATAAATGAGTGTGAGGTTGATAAATTAGTGTGGTGTTCATAAATTAGTGGGGTGTTGATAAATGGTAGTGTTGACAAATTGGTGTGGTGTTGATAAATTGGCGTGGTGTTGATAAATTGCTGAATTATTGATAGATTTGTGTGGTGTTGATAAATTGGTGTGGTGTTAATAAATTGGTGTGGTGTTGATAAATTAGTGTGGTGTTGATAAATTGGTGTGGTGTTGATACATTAGTGTGGTGTTGATAAATTGGTGTGATGTTGATGAATTGGTGTATTGTTGATAAATTGGTGTGGTGTTGATAAATTAGTGTAGTGTTAATCAATTAGTGTGGTGTTGATAAATTAGTGTGGTTTTGATAATTTGGTGTAGAGTTGATAATTTAGTGTGGTGTTGATAAATTGGTGTGGTGTTGATAAATTGGTGTGGTGTTGATAAATTGGTGTGGTGTTGATAAATTGGTGTGATGTTGATAAATTTGTGTGGTGTTGATAAATTGGCGTGGTGGTGATAAATTGGTGTGTTGGTGATAAATTAGTGTGGTGTTCATAAATTAGTGTGGTGTTGACAAATTAGTGTGATGTTAATAAATTGGTGTGGTGGTGCTAAATTGGTGTGGTTGTGATAAATAAATGTGGTGTTCATAAATTAGTATGGTGTTGACAAATTAGTGTGTTGTTCATAAATTGGTGTGGTGTTGATAAATTGGTGTGGAGGCGATAAATTGGTGTGGTGTTGATAAATTAGTGTGGTGTTGATAAATTAGTGTGGTATTCATAAATTGGCGTGGTGTTGAAAAATTGGCGTAGTGTTGATGAATTGGCGTCGTGTTAATAAATTGCTGAGGTGTTGATAAGTTGCTGTGGTGTTGATAGATTGGTGTGGTGTTGAGAAATTAGTGTGGTGTTGAGAAATTAGTGTGGTGTTGATAAATTGGTGTGGTGTTGATAAATTAGTGTGGTATTGATAAATTGGTGTGGTGTTCATAAATTGGTGTGGTGGTGATAAATTGGTGTGGTTTTGATGAATTAGTGTGGTGGTGATAAATTGGTGTGGTGTTGATAAATTAGTGTGGTATTCATAAATTGGCATGGTGTTGATAAATTGGTGTGGTGTTGATAAATTGGCGTCGTGTTAATAAATTGGTGAGGTGTTGATAAATTGTTGTGGTGTTGGTAGATTGGTGTGGTGTTGAGAAATTAGTGTGGTGTTGAGAAATTAGTGTGGTGTTGAGAAATTAGTGTGGTGTTGAGAAATTGGTGTGGCGTTCATAAATTAGTGAGGTGTTGATAAATTGGTGTGGTGTTGATAAATTGGTGTGGTGTTGATAAATTGGTGTAGTGTTGATAAATTGGTGTGGTGTTGATAAATTAGTGTGGTGTTGATAAATTAGTGTGGTGTTGATAAATTAGTGTGGTGTTGATAAATTAGTGTGGTCTTGATAAATTAGTGTGGTGTTGAGAAATTTGCGTGGTGTTGATAAATTAGTGTGATGTTGATCAATTGGTGTGGTGTTGATAAATTAGTGTGGTGTTGATAAATTGGTGTGGTGTTCATAAATTAGTGAGGTGTTGATAAATTGGTGTGGTGTTGATAAATTGGTGTGGTGTTGATAAATTAGTGTGGTGTTGATAAATTAGTGTGGTGTTGATAAATTAGTGTGGTGTTGATAAATTAGTGTGGTGTTTAGAAATTCGCGTGGTGTTGATAAATTAGTGTGGTGTTGAGAAATTAGTGTGGTGTTGATAAATTAGTGTGGTGTTGGTAAATTATTGTGGTGTTGATAAATTAGTGTGGTGTTGAGAAATTCGCGTGGTGTTGATAAATTAGTGTGATGTTGATCAATTGGTGTGGTGTTGATAAATTAGTGTGGTGTTGATAAATTGGTGTGGTGTTGATAAATTAGTGTGGTGTTGATAAATTAGTGTGGTGTTGATAAATTAGTGTGGTGTTGGTAAATTATTGTGGTGTTGATAAATTAGTGTGGTGTTGAGAAATTCGCATGGTGTTGATAAATTAGTGTGATGTTGATCAATTGGTGTGGTGTTGATAAATTAGTGTGGTGTTGATAAATTGGTGTGGTGTTGAGAAATTAGTGTGGTGTTGATAAATTGGTGTGGTGTTGATAAATTGGTGTGGTGTTGATAAATTAGTGCGGTGTTGATAAATTTGTGTGGTGTTGATAAATTCGTGTGGTGTTGATAAATTAGTGTGGTGTTGATAAATTGGTGGGGTGTTTATAAATTGGTGTGGTGTTGATAAATTGGTGTGGTGTTAAGAAATTGGTGTGGTGTTAATAAATTAGTGTGGTTTTGATAAATTAGTGTGGTGTTGATAAATTCGTGTGGTGTTGATAAATTGGTGTGGTGTTGATAAATTGGTGTGGTGTTGATAAATTAGTGCGGTGTTGATAAATTTGTGTGGTGTTGATAAATTCGTGTGGTGTTGATAAATTAGTGTGGTGTTGATAAATTGGTGGGGTGTTTATAAATTGGTGTGGTGTTGATAAATTGGTGTGGTGTTAAGAAATTGGTGTGGTGTTAATAAATTAGTGTGGTTTTGATAAATTAGTGTGGTGTTGATAAATTCGTGTGGTGTTGATAAATTGGTGTGGTGTTGATAAATTAGTGTGGTGTTGATAAATTGGTATGGTGTTGATAAATTGGTGTGGTGTTGATAAATTGCTGTGGTGTTGATAAATTGGTGTGGTGTTGATCAATTCGTGTGGTGTTGATAAATTGGTGTGGTATTGATAAATTGGTGTGGTGTTGATAAATTAGTGTGGTGTTGATAAATTAGTGTGGTGTTGATAAATTAGTGTGGTGTTGATAAATTGGTGTGGTGTTGATAAATTGGTATGGTGTTGATAAATTGGTATCGTGTTGATAAATTGCTGTGGTGTTGATAAATTGCTGTGGTGTTGATAAATTCGTGTGGTGTTGATGTGGTGCAGGCATGATGGGCTGAATGACCTCCACCTGTGTCTTATTTCGTTGTGTGATCCTTGTGTTAAAAGGCCGTTTCGCTGATTCAAGTTTTTTGGTGATTTTTTCACTGGCAAATTACGTGTCCGGGCCATATTTCAAAATTTGACCTTTGCATAACCTTTAAAGGTCACAAAACAATTTTGTGGACATTAAAATAAGGACTTCATAGAAAAATCAATGGGATAATTTCCCATTTTGCTTTGTATGTGAGATTGTCATTCCAGTCTTTCAGCAAGGTTTATTACCTCCACCACTGAAGGTGAAGGGGGTTATGTTTTCACCCATTTCTGTCTGTTTGTGTGCAGGATATCTCAAAAAGTTGCGGACTGATCCAGATGAAATTTTGTGGACATGTTAGGTGTGTGACAAAGAAGAACTTGTTCAATTTTGGTGAAGATCCGGATCCGGATGTGAATACGAGAATTATTTAACGAGGTTATGTTTTCACCCCCTTTCTGTCTGTTTGTAACTGTCTGTTTGCTACCTGCCGCACAGGTATCGGCAGCACCACACCCCATGATCCAGTGAATCCATGACTCCCCAGGCCCGATCCAGATGTCCATTGATCTCTGGCTCACGTCACAACATGCGAAGACATCAATACATTAATGGTAAACTTACTTGTAATATTATAAAAATTAAAGTATATGGATATACACATCTGTATATTCATAATGCAATGTTCCCTTTTCTGATGTGCTGTTCCCTATCACGAGGTACTTGGTGAATTGAACTTAAACTCGAACTTTGATCGGTATTCGAGACTTCAATCTATGAATTAGTGTTTTATTTGCTGCGTTCTTTATGCCATACCAACATAAGTCCTGAAAACACAGCGCAATGATTATCACCCATTGCGCTTTGTATGTTGGACACTCACTTTCCGCGGGAAAACAATGCGGCATGCATCGCATCCCACAATGGGTATGATGGTGCTGCATCGAAACAATCCTCAGTTGTTCAACCTTTTGAAGCTTCGCACCTCCTCCCACGTCCTCACTCCCATCGAAAATCCTTCGAGCAGGTCTCCATTAGCACATGTCCCTTCAATTAAAATCCATATAAAGTACATTGATATCTCCTAATGTCCTTGGCATTCCATGCAAAGCACATTGTTGTCTCCTGATGTCTTTGTAACTCTATGTAAAGTACATTGATGTCTCCTGATATCCTTTGTAATTCTACATAAAGTGCATTGATACCTCCTAATGTCCTTGGCATTCCATGTAAAGTATATTGATGTCTCCCGATGTCCTTGTCCTGCACCGAGTGAGTGTGAAAACTCCTCCACGAGCCTTAGATATTCACTGCACCCCAAAAGTTGTGGAAAGACGACGGCATGATTTATAATCCATACGCATGTCTGAATCAAAGGTGTTTTTGATGACAATTCAAAATACCGAGGAATGAAACAAGGGAAGGTAGCCCTCATAGTTTTATTCAATATGCTGCATGTAAGTTCCAATGAATCAGTGAATTGCACGCAATATATGTATATATTATTATCACCCTATTCTGCCTTTATTAAGGACAATGAAAGGTGGAAGAGCCAAATAAAATGGTGTGTAAAACAGAAGCAGAGAATGATAATAAAATCCATGCTATTCAAATGAAAAAGGTTGAACCCAATCCACAGGTTGTGAGCCGCTCTCTCAAACACCCTGGCTAGAAGTTGCAACATCCGGGTTTATTTATAGAGACAACCCCAGCGCACTGCGCCACTCAACCTCCATGATGATCGAACGAAAACACTCGTCCCGGACTTGGAATTCATTGTTTGTAGCTGTGATCAGACGCCTGCAAGCTGTAAGCACTTCTTTCTGGTTGTTGTTCCATCATGTAATCCATTATTTCAAACTTGCGACACTGAAATATGATACCGCCAACGTGGAGGTCCACAACCGTGGTCTCGATTCCTCAATCAGTGGGCCCAAAGTGTATCCATTAGCTGACAAGGACAGAACCATGACCATCCATTGTAGTGGTTTTGACTTTGTCTGTTCTGAGGAAAAGTTGAGCAGCGGTAGTGGATACTTTCGAGCCTTATTTCACTCGCCAATGAAAGAGACACTGGAGAGGTACGTTGATCTCTCGGCACTGCCTCAAGGCCCTCTGGAGTCCATCTTAGATTCCATTCATGGGCAGAAATGTGTCGCATTTGAAGATCTGAAAGAAAATGACTTCCTTGACCATATTGCAGTTGCCGACTACATGGCTGCTGCATTTCATCTCCAAGCATGCAGCAAGTTTCTCTGCCATCAAGACAGAGCAGGTCTATGCATCAATGTTCTGAAGCACGTGCAAGCCTTTGGTTGTCAGGACATGGTGAATGCTTTGGAAATGAACTTGAGTTTTAATTTTCTTGAATTAGCTTCAATTGTAAGCAAGCTTCCTGATTCAGATGCAGAGCGATTGAGGCAATCACGTTATACCGGCATTCCAACGCTGTGTGTAGTTAAGAAGGAATGCACTGGAGGTCTCAATAAACTGGGTGAACACTCGGCCTACTTGTACCGCTCTGTCAAGAGCCAGTCAGGCGCACCATGGAGGCAGCAGACACGACTTCCATTTGCTGAGGACAGATGGAATATCAGCTCTGCGGTGCTTGACAATTACCTGTTTGTCTTTGGTGGCTGTCGGAAGTCGCCGAACAGAAGTGGTCACTCAGATTTTGTTCGCCTGGGCTGGCGTTACAACCCACTAACGAACACGTGGAGGCCTATCACACCGATGCACAAGCATAGACGCAGGTTCAGTGCTGTGGCAGTTGCCCCTTCCATTTTTGCACTGGGTGGCTGGTACTTGGCTTCCCCAGCACTGGGCCCAGATGTCGGCACTCGCCTGTACACGACGGTGGAGCGCTATGATCCAATGCACGACCAATGGTCTTTGATCGCACCGCTCCCCTTCGACAATTTTGCACTCACGCTGACTCATGACCTTCCTTTGGCCATTTCCCACAAAGGAGAACTTTTTGTCGCCGGAATTTTGGCTGGAACGCGCGAAAAGCTGCTTCTTCGCTATGATGCGGAGGCCGATCGATGGGATGAGGTTCTTCCAAGTTTGCCACGGGTAGTTGCCGACATGCCTGTTACCTACGCGCTCGTGTCGCTCGATCGCATCTACATCGTCGGTGGCAGTAACGATGGAGGCGTGGCGGTGCCATTCGATACTGTGGATTGCCGCTGGGCCTTTGCGGTGGAACTACCCAAGTTGTGTTTAACCGGGCAGGCAGTGGTGATGCCGATGGAGGGACGGGCCGTCGTTCTAATGCCCACACCGGATCACAATCGTGTGGCCCAGATCGATGTAACAGAAGGAACTGCTCGTTTACTTGATGAGCTTCCATTTCCATCCACGCACGACGCGTTATTGGCGCTCTCATTCCTGGGCGAGAGGGAAAGCCCGATATGAAGAGTGCCGCTGTTTCAATCTTTGCTTCCGTTGGTAAATTTAGTTGCAGAGTTTAATTTGAATACCTTAACTGTTGAGGAATGATTCCAGGAAACAAAGTGCAGGTGAATCTCAAAGTTTTATAAAAATGGGGAAAGGAGAAAGGTAAATCGAGTAAGCATAGTGTCGTACACGTGAAGCTCTTAAAAAGAAGCTTACGGTGCGACAACTGAACATTTTTTGGAGAATTTTTGGTTTAAAGAAGAATAAATAAATAATTTGTGAAATCGATCTTTTATTCGTGCGATTGAAGACCTGAACCGGTACGAGTTGGTATCGTGTTTGCATCCAATGAGCAAATGTTTACACTTTTGACAAAATTATTCGAAGCTATGGATGAAGAATCAGAAAAATGCTAAACCATAGAAATGCTTTTCAATGCCATAGCTTGTTCAATGGGTTCCCAGGACTGGAAGAATTGCCTCGCCCGACAGGTACGCACACTCACCTCCGAGCGGTCGAGCCCAGGTTCAAATGTCGACCCAGCTACAAACTGTCATCCTGAAGTTTCACAGGTAGGTTGATTCATCAATGTGTGGTGCTGTCCCTCAGATGGACGTTGAACTGGGAGTCTCGTCTGCAGGTATGAGTTGGTGGATGTTGAAGATCCCACGACCACCCAATATAACTCTTACCAAGAAACTGCTTCGCGGCAGCACCAACGTTCTGTAGCAGAGTATGGCACATCTTAATCAGAAATAATGATGTGATGGTTATATTTTTCACACCATATTGCCCTGACATGAAAAGTTGATCAGTTGCAGTGTACCCAGGAGGGTGCTGCTGAAAATGATGTGTCATGTTTACCATCATTGAGAGCTCATAGAGTTGGAACTGACTGTTAGAATCGATCGACTCTTACCGATGGATGTCACACTTCAACTACTCCTAATGAAACGGAAGTAAAGAGCTTGTACGAAGAACCTAGATGTATTGGCTCGATGGAAATATTGGAACCAAGACCCATGTGCCTGAGATTTCTCATCAGCTGTATCTATATACATATTTTGAAGTGTCTGTGTGTTTGTTTGTGCGTTATTTTTTTCAGCTAAAGGCCTCAAGTTTTTGGTGAAGAGACTTGTTTTAATCTTATCGGCTTGGTTTATGTGGGCAAAATACACGACCAACGGGCTAACGGCACAAACATGATCCCGTTGGTATGTGGAGGGACCAGCCGGACTAAACATCCACCATGGTGAACGACGTGCTCCACAATGTAGCATCTCCTGCCGGTGTTGCAATTTATAGTCTGCTTGAATTTCTGCAGGAATCGAACCCAGAGATAGACACTTCATGGACGAACATAATGCCTGCACCGACATTATGATGCAAGAAATACTTTCCTCTCCATTCTGTGATCAACTTTGACAGTCAATCAATCAAATGTACCAGATTCTTCACAGAGCATCAATGCTGTGAGAAGCAGTCTCTTGGCAATGATTATGCCAGGTGCTCTGGGTAGGTTAATGCTGGGCGATATTGGTTGTGCCAGGTGGTTTTGGTTGTGCCAGGCAGTGTTGGTTGTGCTCGGTGTTTTGGTTATGTCGGGTGCACCTCTCATATCCAAGTGCTCTGATTTTTAGCATTTTACCTCTGTGTGCATGTGCTCGCTGGGTGTTGTTCATGTGCAACTTGCGATGATAGGAAGGGCTTTGTTTTGTATGGTCTGTAAGGTGTCGAGATGTGTGTTTTAATTGGCTGGAGGCCCAAGATGAGCTGACGCAGTTGATGACTGACCTAATGTATTGTTTGTATTTTGGTGATGTTGTTTCTCTGTGGTGTCCTGAGTCGGTGACTGTGAGTGCCCTAAGTGTGTTCAGCCTGGGTGTGCATGTTTATTTTGCTCACCTGGAACGTAGTTCCAGGGAGCTTATGGGATGGCACGTCAGTCCGCCAGTGTCTGTCCGTCCTTCCATAAACACTTGAAACTTCTCTGAAACTACACACATCATTTCGATGAAACTTGACCACAACCTTCATCACCCGGTAGGTACCGAAGTTTGTTCACGGCATTAATATAAACATCGGGCCATCTGGGGATTACAGCGGGGTTACTCCCCAAAATAGGTACTTGTAATCTTCTCTTGAAAAGATGAACAAACCAAAGTTTGTTCATGGCATTAAACAACTAGTGTAATAATATTTTTTATAAAGCATTGCAGTGAAGTCTGATCCAAATAATTTTAAAGCAATATATGTATTTGTATATTGTAATCAGTAAAAAAATAGTGTGGTAGATAAAAACATTAGAAAGGAAATAACTTGCACCAAAAACTTTAACATTTTCACGCTCACACTCACGCTCACGCCGGGGGGATTGCTATAGCTCTCTTTTCTTCAAAGAGGCGAGCTAAAAATCCCCAACCAGGTGAGTGCCCAGGGGTATCGCCCCTATGTTTCTTTTTTTTAATGTTTGTGATGTGATCTGAGAATGACGTGGATGTGTTAAAAGTGACGCCGAGTATTTTGGTTTGGTGTGTGTATGGAATAGGGATGTTGTTCAGTGTGATGTGTGGTGCAGCGCTATGTTCCTTCGTGTAATTTGTTAAAAGAGTGACATGATTTTGAGGGAGCTACTTTCAGTGTGTTGATGGTGAGCCAGGTTTGTGGGGTGCTGAGGAAGGGTTGAACTTGTGCTGTGGTGGTGTTGATGTTGTTACAAGTCGAGGTAATGGTTATATCGTCCACATATGAGGCTATTGCTATGTTCTCGGGTGGTTGTGGAATGTTATGCATGAACAGATTAAAGAGTGTGGGGGAGAGGACTGAGCCTTGAGGGACTCTGTTGGGAAGGTATCGTGTGCATGATGACGTGCTGTTAAAAATTACAAATGACTGTCTGCCTGATAGGTAGTTGGCCAGCCAGTGTTTGGTGTTTCTTGTGCATGTTTGTGTTGGGTATTTTGTTTGTGAGTAAGAGTTCTGGGATGGTGTCAAATGCTTTGCTGATGTCTACTGTGGTGAGAATAGTGCGTTTTGATGGTTTTCTATTGTTGGAGCCTTCAAAGGTGTTTTGTGTGAGGTTTGTGAGGAGAGTGGTGGTGGAGCGGTTTGGTGTGACTGTGTTGGGTGTGTGAGAGATGGATACAAGGGTTTGTGAGTGTAAGTATAAGGTGTTCTGTAACTTTGTAGGATGTGCAAAGTCACGTGATAGGTCTGTAGGAGGCTGCTTTGGTGGGATCTTTCTTTGGTTTAAGGATGGAAATGATTTGCCGAGTTTTCAAATTTGAGGAATTCTTGAGTGTTGGTTGGAGAAACTGCTGATATTTGTGAGGGCTGATATGCCGTTTGGTCCAATGTATTTTAAATGTAAATTGGAGATTTTGTCAAAGCCAGTAGCCCGTGAGGTTATGCACCTTTTTAGATCACCTGGAACATAGTTCCGGGGAACTTATGGGATGGCACGTCGTCCATCCATCAGTCCGTCCGACCACAAATACTTTCAACTTCTCAGAAACTACACATAGGATTTCGATGAAACTTGACCACAACCTTCATCACCCATGATGTACCAAAGAATGTTCACACCATTAAAAATATTGGGGTCTCAGGGATTCTATGTGGGGGTTGCCCCCCAAAATATGTATTTGCTTTCTTCTCAGAAGCTACACACACAGTTTTGATGAAACTTGACCAGAACCTTTATCTCTCGTGATGTACCAAAGTTTGTTCTATATTCTTCTTCTTCTTTTGGCTGCCCCCGTTAGGGGTCGCCACAGCGGATCATCCATCTCCATTTCACGCTGTCCTCTACATCTTCCATTGTCACACCAACCACCCGCATGTTCGCCCTCACCACATCCATAAATCTCCTCTTTGGCCTTCCTCTTCTCCTCTTACCTGGTGGCTCCATCCTCAGAATCCTTCTCCCGATATACCCCACATCCCTCCTGTGCACATGTCCAAACCATCTCAATCTCGCCTCTCTCACTTTGTCTCCAAACCGTCCTACCTGCGCTGTCCCTCTAATATACTCATTCCTTATCCTATCCATCCTCATCACTCCCAACGAGAATCGCAGCATCTTTAACTCTGCCACCTCCAGCTCCGCTTCCTGTCTTTTTGTTAGTGCCACCGCCTCCAAACCATACAACATAGCTGGTCTCACTACCGTCTTATATACTTTCCCTTTCACTCTTGCAGACACCTTTCTGTCACAAATCACTCCTGAAACTCTTCTCCACCCACTCCATCCTGCCTGCACTCTCTTCTTCACTTTTCTACCACACTCTCCGTTACTTTGGACAGTTGATCCCAAGTATTTAAACCCATCCACCTTCACCACCTCAACTCCTTGCAACCGCACCATACCACCACCCTCCCTCTCATTTACGCACATGTACTCCGTCTTACTCCTACTGACTATCATTCCCCTTCTCTCCAGTGCATACCTCCACCTCTCAAGGCTCGATTCAGCCTGCTCCCTACTCTCCCTACAGATCATGATGTCATCCGCGAACATCATGGTCCATGGAGACTCCAGTCTGATCTCGTCCGTCAACCTGTCCATCACCATTGCAAACAGGAAAGGGCTCAGAGTCGATCCTTGGTGCAATCCCACTTTAACCTTAAACCGGTCCGTCATTCCTACCGCACACCTCACCGCTGTCACACTGTCCTCATACATATCCTGCACGATCCTCACATACTTCTCCACCACTCCCGACTTCCTCATACAATGCCACAACTCCTCTCTTGGCACCCTATCATAAGCTTTCTCTAAATCCACAAACACACAATGGAACTCCTTCTGGCCTTCCCGATACTTCTCCATCAACATTCTCAAAGCAAACATCGCATCAGTGGTGCTCTTTCCTGGCATAAACCCATATTGCTGCTCACAGATCATCACCTCTCCTCTCAACCTAGCTTCCACTACTCTTTACCACAACTTCATGGTGTGGCTTAACAACTTTATTCCTCTGTAATTTCCACAGCTCGGCACATCACCCTTATTCTTGAAAATCGGAACCAGTACATTTAATCTCCACTCCTCCGGCATTCTCTCACTTTCCAAGACTTTATTAAACAATCTGGTTAGCAACCCCACTGCCATTTCTCCTAAGCACTTCCATGCCTCCACTGGTATACCATCTGGACCAACCACCTTTCCACTCTTCATCCTCTTCATAGCAGTCCTCACTTCATCCTTACTGATCCACCACACTTCCTGATTCACTATCTCCACCTCTTCCAACCTTCTCTCTCTTATTTTCTTCATTCATCAGCTCCTCAAAGTACTCCATCCACCTTCTCAACACACTCTCCTCGCTTGTCAGCACATTCCCATTGACGTTCTTTATCACCCTAACCTGCAGCACATCCTTCCCAGCTCGGTCCCTCTGTCTTGCCAATCGGTATAAATCATTTTCCCCTTCTTTTGTATCCAACTTCTCATACAGCTCGCCATATGCCTTTTCCTTAGTCTTCGCCACCTCTCTCTTTGCCTTTCACCGCCACTCCTTGTACTCCTGCCTACTTTCTTCATCTCTCTGACTATCCCACTTCTTTTTCGCCAACCCCTTCTTCCTTATACTTTCCTGTACTTCCTCGTTCCACCACCAAGTCTGCTTATCTTCCTTCCTCTGTCCAGATGTCACACCAAGTACCTTCCTAGTTATCTCCCTCACCACTTCTGCAGTAGTTGCCCAGTCGTCCCACACCTCTTTACCCCCATCCAACACCTGTCTCGCCTCCTCCCTAAATTCCACGCAACAGTCTTCCTCCTTCAGCTTCCACCATCTGGTCCTTGGTTCAGCCCTCACTCTCTTCCTCAACCTCACCACCAACATCATCCTACAGACCACCAATCGATGCTGTCTTGCTACACTCTCCCCTGCCACCACCTTACAGTCTCTAATCTCTTTCAGGTTGCATCTCCTACTTCAGACGTAGTCCATCTGTGTGCCTCTTCCTCCACTCTTATACGTCACCCTGTGCTCTTCCTTCTTAAAATACGTATTTACCACTGCCATTTCCATTCTTTTTGCAAAATCCACCACCATCTGCCCTTCCACATTCCTCTCGTTGACACCGTACTTATCCATCACCTCCTCATCATCTCTATTCCCTTCCCCAACATGCCCATTTAAATCTGCTCCAATCACCACTCTTTCTTCCTTGGATACACTCTCCACCACTTCATCGAACTCACTCCAGAAATCTTCTTTCTCCTCCATCTCACACCCCATATGTGGGGCATATGCACTGATGACATTCATCATCACCCCTTCAATTTCCAACTTCACACTCATCACTCGGTCAGACACTCTCCTTACCTCCAATACCATCTTGACATAATCTTCCTTCAGGATTACCCCGACACCATTTCTCCTCCCCTCCACACCATGGTAGAACAGTTTGAAACCACCTCTGATGCTCCTGGCCTTACACCCCATCCACTTGGTCTCTTGTACACACAGTATGTCCACCTTTCTTCTCTCCATCATATCAGCCAACTCGTGCCCTTTGTCAGCCATAGTACCAACATTCAAAGTTGCAACTCTCACCTCCACACTTCTACCCTTCCTCCTTTCCCACTGCCTCTGGACACCCCTTCCCCCTCTCCTTCTCCTCCTTTGCCCAGCAGTAGCATAGTCTCCACCGGTCCTCTGCTGGCCAACAGTACCGGTGGCGGTCGTTGGTAACCCGGGCCTCGACCGATCCGGAATGGAAATACGGTTTATGATCAGCATATTTGATTTGGCACAGGTTTTACGCCGGATGTCCTTCCTGGCGCAACCCTCCCCATTTATCCGGGCTTGGGACCGGCGCCGAGAGTGCACCAACTTGTGCAACCACAGTGGCTGGGTTAACGTTTGTTCTATACTAATACTTATTAAAAATAACATCCATAGGTGTTTACTTTCTTCTCCATTACATATTTTGTGGGCCATCCATGCCTACCAGTTGTTCCTTGGTTATCTTATCCAGCCACTACCAGGGGAGCCCCCAGGAGTATTGCACCATGTTTGTTGTTTGTGTGGCAGTTGTGGAAGAAAAGTAATTATATTCATGTATTCTCAATTATAATTGTTGCTGGTACTTTATAAATTCAATTTTTATACTCTTGTCGAATTGGCTGTCAGTAATGTTTCCCTTTTCCCGAGAGTCTTTTGACCTACATATTGATAGAAGGAATATCTTGCTATGAAAAAAGGTCTTGCTCACCACAAAGAAAGAGGGTGGCCTGGTTGATAACACTGCAGCTTTTGCCATGATTCTGTCATTCTCTCCCTCCCACCCAAAGTGGCCACCTATTGCATTTTGAGTTATTTTGCCTTGTGCTTATCAGCTCATTCTGGAGTTGAATTGCCAAATGTCTCACCCTCCCATTGGAATGTGAAATTGTGGAGAAGAGGGATTAATTTGGGCTTCTGTTTCAGTGAAGTCCATTCGAATGTTTCAGTGAATCATTGAATGTTCTTCCTCTGTATATACGAAATTAAAGAGTATCCATTTGTATGCTGATCCAACTTGTAGAAATTGAGTTATTTTCCACCATAATTTTGGTGCCTGAACAGGGAACACAATCCCCGGCAGGGCTGGGAACACCATCGTCTGGCATAACAGCAAGCAAGTGGCCACGAACTAAGATGTTTGCTCTTACTTCAGATTGGATGCTGCATCTCTCAGCCAAACCGGTAACGTGGTATTCTATTGATAGGAGAGGTACACAAAGGAGAACCTTCATTGACAGGCCTAAAAGTTAGGTGGTTGGAGGCCACCTAAGATTACAGGATTTATCCTGGGCATTCAAATGTTTTAAATAGGGGTTGGAAACCTCTAACGGAGAGTTGAAGGCTCTGCCGTGCTCACAGGGGTTGGAGGCCTATGAAGGGGGGGTTAGCCCCCCCCCAGGAGAGGGTTGGAGGCCCTGCTCATTAAGAAGTTCAAGTCCCTATAGAGGAGAACGAATAAGTGTTACGAATGTTTGTCGAGTTACCTCTATGGATTTCTGTTTGTTCATTGTGCTCGCTGGAAGTTTGCTTGCTGTACAACTGTTGCATCCTTATTGTGTGGAGGTGGTATGGATTCGTAAATCCTATATCACAAGGATCACAAGGAAAACTAACACAGGTGGAGGCCATTCAGCCCATCATGCCTGCACAAACACCATACTAATTTGTCGACTCAAGATCCAAGGAAGAAAATGCAAAAAAAGTTTTTAATTAATGAAATAATTTTTGTTTGTTTCTTTGTTTGTTTTTATAGTTTTTTATTTTTTTTCTTCCCCTCAGGGGAGGGGGAATGGGCTTGGTTAAAAACACACATCAACCACACAACCCCTCTTGACAAGACCCCCACCAACAGCATTCCGTACGCATGCACACAATCACCCATCATCAATGAGGTACATCTTTTACATCCTCCCAGCAAGACATCTTCCCACTCACAGCCGCTCTTTGCTTCCTACCACTAAGCCAGTTTGCAATCCAATTAGTAACCTGACCAGCTACTCCACAAGCCCTCGCTTTGGCTAACAACCTCTGATGTGGTACCTTATCAAATGCCTTCTTCAAGTCTATATATATATATATATATATATATATATATATATATATATATATATATATATATATATATATATATATATATATATATATATATATATATATATATATATACTATGTCCACTGCCTTTTCATCATCCATCCAATCAGACACTGCTTCATAGAACTCTCAAAGATTTGTTAAACAGGAACTACCTTTGGTAAACCCATGCTGACTACCTTTAATTTGTTTGTATATTATTTAAATGGGTTCCTCATCTGGTCCTTAATTAATGTCTCAAACACCTTCCCCACGACTGAAGTCAAACTAACAGGTCTATAGTTTCCCAATTTTTCTCTGGGACCCTTTCTTAAATAATGGTGTTACATTTGCTACTCTCCAATCCTCCGGTACCTGTCCTGAATCCAGGGAACTATTGAAAATATCCGTTAACATCTCGCTTACCTGCTCAGCCACCTCCATCAATACTCTCAGTTGCATACTATATGGACCCGGAGCCTTATCTTCTCTTAGATTACCGAGCTGTTCCTTTACTTCCTCCACTCCAACCTGGATCTTCTGTAAAAGCCCCTCCTCACCACCTGACTACCACCATGGATTCTTTCCCTGCACGGGCCAACCCTAAACTGGAATCTCTGTGTTTTGTCGGCAGGAAAGGACATAAATGTAAATGCTGATAAATTGTGAAATGACAATTGTAAATGTAAAATATATTCTGAATGGGGGTCCATTTAGTAGACTGGCTATCGCCGGCATTATGAGACAAAATTAATTAAATAGCGCTTTGTTCAGGACTTAAAATGATGAAAAGTGGGAAATTGCCTCCAACTGCTCAGCCCGGCAAGCTGAGGTCCTAATTTGTATAAATACAAGCCTCCTTGCAATCTAAGTTTTATAATTGCTTCTCCTCTTGACAAAGTTCTTGCTTCACAAACAGTTGTTAGTACTGCTGGAAGAGATTTATGGGTACGGAAACCTCCATTCAATTCACATGTGGATCCAAAGGGAGGGTGGGGGCTACTGTGTTGAAATGCACATGCTGTGCTCGTTGACATAAGGGAAATGTTTCCAAAATTTTGATTTGATTCGTAACCATTGCACTTAAAATGTGATTGAAATGTAGAAATGTGATTTGGAATGATTTTAAGGTGATTTGTAAAGTAGTTGTGTCTGATTTTGGTACCTTGTGATGAACGAGGATTGATACCACACAGATGGTTCTCAGATAATTGATATGTGAACCAAGTGCATCAAGTGGTGAAGAAAATTGGGTAAAAATACAGGACAAAGACATGTAGCAAGCTACACACTTAGCAAAATAAAAATGCCTTTGACTTGTGGGGCTGGTGTTTCTCGGACTCACAGCCTTTGCATGTTTGTCATAACAACAACATTCTAAAGGCTTGAAGCCAAGCCTTTTGATCTGCAGGCTTGTCTGCCAAGGTCAGCTGCCGGCACGAATAGCAGAAAGCAAAAACATCTCTGGTTTCTTCATATGGGCCTCTATTTGTCAGGTTATTTCATGAGTTTAATTGGACTACAATTTTGTTTTTATTGTCACACTGATAGATGTCAGGTCAGGTTCGATCTGTGACCTGCTACAGGTACCATGTAAACCAGTACTAACCTGTTCCATGGTCGTGTTGTCGGCGACTAAACCGTCTCCCCCACCAGATTTTCTGGTGAGGAGGGTGTTTGGATATGGACACCCAGCAGGATTAAAAACAAAACCTGTCAAAGGGCGGGGGAGCTCCTTGTGAGCCAACGGCCATCCATATCTAGTGCCCAACTGTGTCTGCGGACATCCTCCTGCAGTTGGGTTACTTTCATTAGGAGGTTGGTGGCAGGATTTGCACTCCGGCCACCGTAAAACCCTTCATTCCGCAAAACGCAAAAACGCAAAAAAAATCTGAAAACCCACTCCGTGGGAGTACCTCCTGTGCAGCTTCCCTTCACAGGGCAGCTCACCAGATGACGGGATTGGGGCAAAGCCTTTGGGACCCCCAATCTTTGATGATAGGAGGGAAACCACGAGGTAACATCCCTGGGTCAGATTGCGGGAGAGCATGTCGGAGTGGTGCTGAGGTGTCGTCCACCAGACGGCGGTCTCCTTGGGTTAACCTGAGGCGGTCCCTTCGGGTGGGTGCCTGGAATGTCCTATCCCTAAGAGAGGATGATCACCTGTCTCTGTTATCATCTGAGTTCAAGCGTTTGGACATCGGGATTGCAGCTCTCTCTGAGGTTCGGAGACCGGATTGCGGTGAGATAATGGTGGGTGGTTACACCTACTATTGGTCTGGTCGCTCTGATGGTTACCATACCCAAGGAGTTGCTGAAGCTGTGTCCAATAAGCTGACCCCAATGATAATAGAGGTAACACCGGTCAACGAGTGTATTATGAGATTAAGGATTCGTCACTCCTTAGGTGTCATTTCTCTGGTCTCTGTTTATGCTCCGACTGAGGCGAGTGATCTCACCGTGAAGGATGCATTCTACGCCACGCTCGGGTCTGTGGTTGATCAGTGCCCCAGATGAGATACACTTCTAGTCTTGGGGGATTTCAATGCATCGAATGGAACTGATAGGGATGGTTATGAGGTGTGTATTGGTCCCCATGGGTCAGGAACTATGAACCAGAATAGCACTAAGTTCCTTGACTTTGCAAGAAGTCATGGACTTAGGGTGGCTGGTTCATGGTTTCAGCGCCCACAAGCTCATCGCTGGACTTGGTATTCCAACGCTGGCAGTGTGGCAAAGGAGATTGACCATGTCCTCATTGACGGTCGTTGGAGGATGATCCAGAACTGCAGGGTCTACCGGAGTGCTCAGTTCCTCAATACTGACCACAGGCTTGTTGTAGCAACTCTAAAGCTGCACCTTAAATCGTGGAGAATGGTACCATCCCAGCCTAGGCTGGATGTTGGCAAGCTCAGGGATGAGAGAGTAGCTGAGGAGATTGTGAACAGGCTGAGTGGACACTTGGGGGTCTGGGTGCTTTGGGGGGTCCTGAAGTGTAGTGGAGTGCCTTCAAGACCTCTGTCCTTGATGTTGCCGGTGGATGTCTTGGAGCTCACCGCAGGGCAAAGAAGAATTTTGTCTCTCAAGGGACACTGGATACCATTGACCAGAGTCGCAGGGCCAGGCTGAATGGCAGAGCTGAGCTGTTCAGGGAGCTGAGGCGTAAAACTGTACGTGCACTGAGGGTGGACAAGGAGGCCTATGTGCGAGGAATCTGTGAGGGGGAAGGGCATCACCTGTGGACAGGTGATTCTCGTCCCGCTTACAGGGGAATTCGCGCATTGCATTCATCCAAGCCCATCCCTTGGAGCACTGCAGTTCGAGCGGAGAGTGGTAGGCTCTTGACAGAGGAGTCTGAAGTGAAGGCCCGCTGGGCCAGTTACTTTGAGCGGTTGTACCAGGCTGATCCCCCAGCTGTCGAGTTGGACGTCAAGGGTGTTACAATCCCTGTTGCTGACCCTCGAAACAACTGTGGTCCACCTTCGCTTGTGGAAACACGGGCTGCGGTGAACCAGTTGAAACGGGGCAAAGCTCCAGGGATCTGTGGCATCCATGCTGAACTTCTCAAGGCTGGTGGAAATGCTGCACTCGTGTCGTTGCATGCAGTTTTGTGCTCTGCCTGGAACACAGGCATCATCCCAACTGACTGGAAGAGGGGCCTTGTTGTCCCTCTCTGGAAAGGGAAGGGTGATCGCCAAGACTGCAACAACTACCGAGGGGTGACGCTGCTCTCAGTGCCGGGCAAGGTCTTTGCTCGGATAATGCTTGATAGGGTTCGCCACCATCTGCTTGAGCACCAGCATCCATAGCAGTCAGGCTTTACACCAAAGAGGTCAACGATTGACCGTATCCTTGCCCTTCGTGTCCTCACTGAACGCAGATGAGAGTTTTGGCAGGGTCTGCTTGCAGCCTATGTTGATCTCTGTAAAGCGTTCGATTCAGTGAATCCGGATCTCCTCTGGAGGATTGTTGGTCTTCGTGGGGTGCCACCAAAACTGATCGATCTGATGTCTGAACTCTACTCTGGTACTGAGAGTGCTGTGAAGTGTGGTGGTACCATCTCTGACTTATTTCCAGTTGTTACTGGAGTTCGTCAGGGGTGTGTACTGGCCCCCACACTTTTCAGCACTTGTATGGACTGGATTTTAGGGAGGATGTCGGAGAGATCTAGCTGCGGTGCATCGTTTGGGAATGTCAAGATCTCGGACCTTGATTTTGCAGATGATGCAGTCATCTTTGCAGAGACTTTAGATATCCTTTTGGGGGCCCTCGAGGTGCTGAATGAGGAGTCGGAGCCGCTGGGATTACGGGTTTCTTGGGTCAAAACTAAGATCCAGGCTTTCGGTGACATCTTGGATGCTGTTGTCCTGTCTGTGTCTGTTTGTGGTGAGGATGTTGAGGTCATGGAGAGATTCACTTACCTTGGCAGTGATATTCATATCTCTGCTGGCTGCAAGTCAGAGGTCAATAGACGTCTGGGTCGGGCCTGGGGAGTCATGGATTCACTGGATCATGGGGTGTGGCCCTGCCGGTACCTGTGCGGGAGGACGAAAGTCCAAGTCTTCAGGTCCTTGGTACTTCCAGTCTTGCTATATGGATGCGAGACTTGGACTCTGACCAAGGATCTGAGACAGAGACTTAATTCCTTTGGTACCAGGTCTCTTTGGAGAATACTTGGCTATCGCTGGTCGGATTTTGTGTCCAACGAGCGGTTGCTGAGAGGGACTCAAATGAGATTTGTTACCTGCATAGTCTGTGAGCGTCAGTTGTGGCTGTATGGACATGTGGCTCGTTTTCCTGACGCTGATCCTGCTCACCAGATTCTCTCAACGAGGGAGTCTCATGAGTGGAGGAGGCCAGTGGGCCGACCACATGCCTCGTGGTTGCAGCAGGTTGACCATTATCTCAAGGAGATGGGGATGGGCCTGGCATCTGCCTGGGGGATGGCCAGACGGAGGCCCTGGAGTACCGGCGGAAAGTGGACGCAGTGACGCGCTGTTGTGGCACATGCTCCCATACCTGACCTGCCCTGACCTGACTGATAGATCATAAACCTGTTTAAGCAAAATTGGATAAATAATACACTCCAAAGGTGGAGTTTGAACTTAACGGTCATCTGGAGTAGCCAATCAGGGGAAGAGGAACCAGTTGGGTGCTAACAGCAGGTTCAAATCCTGCCATGCTTCCCCCACAGTAAGGTTAAACATGATTTGGGGAAAGGATGGTGGAGGTTCTACCGAGATAGCGACATGCATGGACGGAGTGTGTTTTGAGCTGCAATTTGGAGTGCCATTCGCCTGGTGACTCAACTATGCAAATAACTCGACAATTTTTGTACACCTGTTTTAAAAAAAAAACAGAGGTTTAAACTATATTTATTTGTTTTAAGAAAGAAGTTGATTTGTATTTAAAAGGTAAGAGTAAGTGATTAGATGGCTAGAGTAAATGTAATGGGATATTGCAGCATTTTGCTGTATAAGTGAGAGAGAAGTGGATAAATGAAATGGACAATGTCAGAGATTTAAAATGTTGATGGAATTCCGAATAGTGATGAGAAAGATTGGTTACAAATTATTTTTCAAGATTTTTCAGCTACATTGATCATAAAAGAAAAGGATCTTTTAACCATGTTGTCAAGTTTTGTTCCCAAATGCTCCCAAATGGACGCTCTGCAACCAAAGTGTGGTCCGCAGCTCGGCAACTCGCACTGCTGTAAAATGTCAAGGCTGAGCGGCGTGGACCCCACTCTTACTATGGGGGAGTTCGCAGAGCTGAGAGCCGGAGAAAGACTTCCAAAAGAATTGCCCTGTGACTACAATGATAGCCATGCTACTTGTTTAATTATTCCTGTTAATTAATGTAATTATAACAACTTAGCTTTGAATTACCAGTGTGCTTTGACCTGTATGGTAGTGATGGGGAAACTCTTATGGTCAATAGGACCAACAAGTGATACTCGTGATAATGTTTGCATGCACCAGGTTTGTTGTCATATACATAAACATGGGGAACAAACAGTTGGTAGCTAATGGAAGTTGTGTTCGGTAACTTAGTTAATTACTTTCAGACTCAGCTCATAAAAGAAAAAAAAAACTCATTGTGAGCACTGGAGGCACAAGATTGTTTGTGTTCATTGCGTCTTTTTCCCCATTAAAATTCACAATAGTCTTCGAATCATTATGTTTCTTTTGGTTATCATTAATATCAAGTTTTGTTTTGGAATTACAAATTGAGAAACCTTTATCATATAAGTCTCGTAGTGTTTGCACTTTTGGAACAGCAGTATCATTTAAAACCAGTAACTTGGAACACATGTAAATGATCAGTTATATCACAATAAGGTACACCGTTGGTTATTGATAACTTGTATTGAGTGATTGATATATTATCAATCACTGCAGCTATGGACCTCGTTGATAGACCTCTATTAATTAAGGGTATACAAAAGTTACTGAGAATTGAATCGAGATAATATATTAAGTTGAGGTACTTCCATGATATTGAAGGAGGGGCTATGTGATTAAAGTGATCGACAGATTGGCCAATATTATATATTAGGGATCATAAGTTAACTGTAAGGGAAAATCAATATATGAGGGAAATCAGCATGGTATTTACATAACCATAATGCAGAATGGCTGGAAGAATGGCTAGACCAACAGCAATTATGAAATGAATTCATGGAATTAGGAATTGTACCATGTATTGTAATTGTATTGCCCTCACTGATTAGTCGCTGGTCCACGCCTAACTGTATTTAAGTAAAATGTCTCCATATTTTGTGGAAAGACAAACAAAAATAAAATATAAACAAGAATCATTCCTAGTGCAGAAGGCATTAGCATGTGAAACGAATGTTAAATTGGTCGGAGTGTAAGAAATATATTATTGAAAATAGTGCAATGACACCACAAGCCAATTAAAATATTACCTATTTTATTTGTTTTCTCCTGGTGTTGGCTTCGTGGCTCGGGCGGCGGCTTGGGATCCTAGGATCCTGAGTTCAAGCCCCGTTGGGCCGCTGAATTAATACACCAGGGGGTTGACTCAGCCTGCCATCCTTCAAAATGAGCACCAGTGTACTGGCAAGGGGACACTGCATCAGCAGCAAAAAGCCGCGTCCCAACAATGATGCAACCAGCAGCCACAGGCTGCACTCAATAGGCATTTGTTTTCTGATTCATTGGACAGGTGCGTGATTTTTGATTAAGTGGTACTTCTTGTATGTTGACTTACCCAAATTTCAAAATTTGCAACGAAGTAAGTTGAAGTATTTCTAACACCGACATCACCATCTTTCCTCAGCACGGAAGTGCTAAGTTAGCTCAATAAATAAATAAATAATGGCTGCTTGTGAATGAAACTGGATTGTTTCGCAGATATGAATGTTAAAATTATTGCAATGTTAAAATAGTAACTGTGCAAAATCGAATCGCTTTAGATTTGGAACTTGCTCCAAAAGGGGGAGCCTGTCCTCTTGTTGGGTTAGAGTGTTGTTCTTACAGCTCAGACAAATTAAACTACATTGAAGAAGAAGAAGCAAGCTTTCATAATTATTATACAGATAATGGAATATTTTTCTTGACGAGAAGGGATCTTTGGAGGTTGGTGGACAAAATTGTTGAGTTTTGTTGGACATGTTATTTGTTATCATAGTTTTTAGCAGCGTCTCGCGTAGCGAACGCTGCTCATAGAGAGCTCGGCGTTGTTCTTGTTCTTCTTGTTCTTCTTCTTGTTCTTCTTGTTCTTCTTCTTGTGAAGAACAAAACCTTTATATTAGGACGCGGCTCCTTTATATACACGATCCGGATCTCCTTAAATACTAAGCATATGTACACATCCTCACATAGACGGTGCCTTTTGAGAGCGTCTATCATGAACTTTTAAATATATTCAGACATTTGCTTTAAAGTTTCGAAAAGTTCACGTTACTATTTAAAGATTATTCCATTTAATATATTGTAATTTCGTAAATACATTATTTATTTCGTAAATACACTATATTTCGTAAAAACGTAAATACACTATGACGGGTCTCGCTATTGGCTTAATCACGGCACGTGACGAAATATCGGAAGTTGTTGTTGTTGTTGTTTTTTTTTTGTTTTTTTTTTAGTCGACAAAACCTTTAGGACGCTGCTCTTGGACACATTTGTCCTCGTTTCAATTGTGCTACTACAACATTGCCCTTACTAAAGGAACCTTTACTGATTGCCTCATGCTTAAAGAGGGGGTAACTTTCCTCTCAAAGCATTCCTTTTTAATGATACAAACTGAAGAGACCTTTCTAAAATTGTTGATTGCAAATTGGAACCATGATAAATACTGCTGCCCTTTCTATATGGAAATATTAAATTAAATTATTGTTTTTGAGTACACATACAACTGAGATTTCTTTCGATTTTAGCATGTCATTTAGCTGTGAAAAATGGAAAGGAATGGGTAAAATTTGATATAACATGTAATGTATGTTAGATGCTTAGCCTTGATTTTGTTTGTTTCGGAGTGTTGAGAGCAGTTGAACTATGCAGTATACGATTTAGTCTAATGAAGCTTTGGAAGAACTTCCACCGAAAGATTGGATGATGGAGAGAATCCAGATTTGGGTGATTGGGCATTCAACACGTGATCATGACACTACCCCCTTCCTGAGGAGATAAGATGAGCATGTTAAACTCACTCATTAACCTGGCTGGGACACTATTGAAAAGGCCGTCGTCCAGCATTCTTCTCCTATGAGCGCTCGCTGCCATTCTTAATTGAACTTGTGTATGGGATATCTTTTCTCCTCTAGGAACGGGGTATGGTGATCATGTGTAACATGATTATTCAAATTTTTCCTGATCGGAAATATGGGGGGGGGGGATGTGGAAGAAAAATAATTATATTCATGTATTCTCAATTATAATTGTTTCTGGGACTTTATAAATTTAATTTTTGGACTGCAGTTGAATTGGCTGTCAATAATGTTTCCCTTTTCCCGAAAGAATTTTTACCTTCATATCGATAAAAAGAATATCTTACTATGAAAAAAGGTCTTGCTGGCTGCAGAGAAACAGGGTGACCTGGTTGATAACACCACAACTTTTGCCATGATTATGTCATTCTCTGCCTCCCACCCAAAGTGGACACGTATTGCAGTTTTGAGTTATTTTGCCTTGTGGTTATCAGCTCATCCCCTAGTTGAATTGCCAAATGTCTTCACCCTCCCATTGGAATGTCAAATTGTGTATAATAGGGATTACTTCAGGCTTCTGTTTCCGTGAAGTCCATTCGAATATTTCAGTGAATCATTGAGTGTTCTTCATTCATTGAGTGAAGTCCATTATGTAGGAAATTAAAGATTCTCCGTTTGTATGCTGATCCAATGTGGAAATTGAGTTCTTTTCCACCACACAGTGAATGGCGTGATGGTGGTGTCAAGTTGTAAAATTCCTTTCACTTTTCTGGGTTCTCTATGAGTTGTGTTTGCATAGTGGTCTTTGAGGATGTGAGCTTGTTGTTTCTCTTATGGTATGTTGTCTGTGCTAGTTATGGCTGAATATGAGGGTGTTATACCACCGGTGGAGTTAGTGATTCTGTTTATGGTTTTGTACAAGTGTTTGGTATTGGTTAAGTGGTCTAGTGTGCGTAAAAAGGAGTCCGAGTTTTGTATTGTTTCACTATTATTTTGTTGTTGATTTCTGTGTTTAGTGTTTGAATCCTTTGTTGGGCAGTCGCTAGATTACCGTTATTCTCAGGTTTTCCGTCTGTCTGTATGTATGTAATGGACAGCTCTGGAGGCCAGAGGATTGCACCGATTTTGATGAAACTTGACTGGTAGGTTCATACCAGGATCTAGTTGTATGCTTTTGAGCACCGTTGCTATGGATGCCACCGTTGCCTAGCAACGGAACTTTGAAATTTTAGAAAAAATCCAAAAAATATTTATATATATTTTTTTTTCGAAAATCAAAAATCGGCTTCCGCCACTCTGGAATATTGCGCACTATAATCAACCCTTTGTCAAAAAATTTCAGCCCGATCCGTCCAAAACTGTATGACGAGTATGCAATTATATAGCGACCACCCTTGTCGCTTACCGGCTTGTACTATGTCTGTCTGGTGCTTTGGGTGTTTGTGTTGTGTTTTAACTTGTCTCATTGTTTGATGAGGTGTGCGATTTATGTCGAGTAGTTGGGGTTATATTTCTTGATATTGCCCTTTGGAATGTATTTAGTAGCTGCGGTTGTGAAAATCATGTTGAACTATTTTATGTTGATGTCAGTGTTGGTGATCTTGTTATTGTTGAGTTGTTGGAATTCTTGTTCAGTGTCATGCACAAAGTTATCCCATATCACTTTTTTGTAATTGGTGAATATTTTGTTTTTGTTTACGTTGAGGTCTATAGCTGTGTTTATGGTCATGATGACAGGTAGGTGATCTGTTCTCCACGTGGTTGTGGTGCAAAGTAATGGTAAACAGAATGTTACGTCTGGTGATGAGTTATTGTAACCAGCTTGGTGTGTGTGTGTGTGTGTGTGTGTGTGTGTGTGTGTGTGTGTGTGTGTGTGTTTGCCAAGATAATTCAATATAAATAACGAACTTAGTTGTGTGGCAATGGTTTGGCCTTGGGTGTTTGGTTGGTGATGAGTGTACCAGGCCGTGTCTGTGGCATTGAAGTCCTCTCCGATGATGGTGTTTGGGAGGGAGCAAAGGTTCTGTAGTTATGGTGAGTATATGGTTGGTACAGTGGGGCATGTGTCCTCTGGTATGTAAATGTTTATGATGATTGTGTGTGCTTTGTTCCGAGTTTTAATTTTGATGGCTTGAATTTCAAGTGTGTTGTTTGGTGGTAGAAGTGATTTTGCTTCTTGTGTAATATCTGAGTATTGAATTGAATTGTGAATGTATGTGATGAGGCCTTCACCTCTGGCATTTGGTCTGCATGAGTGTATTGGTGCATAATTGGGGTGGCTGGTGTTTTGTTTTTCTCGTGTAATTTGGTTTCTTGTTGGATGACTACATGAACGTTGTTTGTGAGAATGAAGTGTTTAAGTTGCATGGCCTTGCTGACGAAGTCATCTGTGTTGTATTGGAGGATATTAAGGTTATGTGTGCATTTCTAGGGTTGAGGTGGTCAGGGCCCCAGGTTGGTTTCTATGTCCCTGGCTAGAATGAGGAGAAAGGGGGAGGACTGCTGGAGGGAGATCACTCCCCAAAGAAAAAAAAAGAAAAGAAAAACGTTTGTTGTGGATATGTGATGCATGTGGGGGTATGATGTGTGGTGTTTGAGTGTTTGTGGGTAAGATGCTAGTGTGGAAGATGAGAGGAGTCCACGGGGACAAATCGGTGCTCTGACTGACTGTGCTGCTCCGCCGAATCTGGGCAGCAGAGAACAGTTGAAAAGATTTACCCCCCTCCTCCCCCCAACTTGTGTTGGGAGTGGAGGGGGCGGGAGTGCAACCACCACGAAGAGGCATCCCCAATAGTTGCACAGTGTTGGTTGTGCTGGGTGGTGTTGGTTGTGCTGCACAGGGTTGGTTGTGCTGGGGGGTGCTGGGCAGTGTTAGTTGTGCTGGGCAGAGTTGATTGTGCTGGGCGGTGTTAGTTGTGCTGCGCAGGGTAGGTTGTGCTGCACAGTCTTGGTTGTGCGGAGCAGGGTACTGGTTGTGCAGAGCAGGGTACTGGTTGTGCAGAGCGGGGTCCTGGTTGTGCGGAGCAGGGTAGGTTGTGCTGCATGGGGTTGCTTGTGCTGCACAGTGTTGGTTGTGCTGAGCAGGGTACTGGTTGTGCAGAGCAGGGTCCTGGTTGTGTTGCATGGGGTTGGTTGTTTTGGGCGGGGTTGGTTGTGCAGCTCGGGGTACTTGTTGTGCTGCGTGGGATTGGTTGTGCTGGGCGGGGTTGGTTATGTGCGTTTGCCCCCTCTCTTTGGACTGTTCCATTTGTTCTGTTGCATCCTGATCTGTCATGTTGCAGCCCTTCCATGAGCCTTGACTTTGAATATAAAAAAGACGCATGGCAGTTATTTCAGTTTTTCACCTTCAAATATTTTACAACCAATGCAAAACATATGGAGGTCACTGTGAACCCTTCAATGCATCTGCAGAAATTAAAAGGATCGATGTCTCCAAGGGTTAAAGGTGAAGGATTGCTGAAACGAAGGATGTTGGAACCACAACCCAAAAAAAGCTTTGACAAAGGTAGAAACAAGAACGGCCACTCGGTAGAGTGTATACCTCCACCAGGCCAAAGAGTTCACATCTTGTCTCCCACTGATTAGCCGGATCTGGATTGGGAACTGAACTAAAATTTAATCATCTTGTTATTGTCACCTAACCAACTCATCCACCAGGTTTTGGTCCGAATCCGTCCATAACTTTTTGAGATATCGTGCTATATATCAGTTTAGCCCAATCACTCAATAGTGAAGAATCACTTTAAAAATTCCGGATTCGGATCTTCACCAAAATCAAATTAGTTCTTTCTTGTCACACACCCAACCTGTCCACCAAGTTTCGTCCGAATCCGTCCACAACTTTTTGAAATATCCTGTTCACAAACAAACAAACAGACAAACAGGGGTGAAAACAACCCCCATCCCCCTTCGGTGGCAGAGATAATAACAGTAGAACTATCAAGAGGGAGTTAGGAAACAGGGAAGACAGAATAAAAATAAAAGGAACAGAATCGACACATTTTGTTCACAGCCTCTGCATATTTCTGCTTGTTGTTGTTTCGTTTGCAGCCTGTGCCTACTGGTTGCATCATTTTCTGGAAGTGCAGCTGTGCCCCTCTAACCAGTAAGTTAGTCAACCAAGCTGGTGTTATTTCATCAGCATGACAGAGGCTTGGACTCAAGACCTTAAGATCTCAAAGCAGTCACCTTAACAGTTAACCCACCACCAGGCTTCATATTACTGCTATTATAATGAGTGGAATAGAAGATGACCCACTCATGAGTACAGGCCTACAGTCAACAGAGGATGTCCGCAAGACAGCACTGATTGACTGTGAGCTACATACACTGAACATCAACACTGCTGTCCTACAATAAGTAGACAAGACTGGCTGACACTGGCTCTGTACGTGAAGTCAACTTCACATTCTACTGGCCTGTCAAGAGTGCTGGAGCCCACCATGAGCATGACATCGACTTTGCAGTCAGGCACAGACTGACACAGACAATTAGAGACACCTATGGAAATATCTGATTGCATTTCACTCTGTAGGAGGTTTTTGTCACCATCATCAGTGCCTATGCACCAACTTTATATGCTATTACAGAAGCTACATGCTACTACAGAAGCCAAAGACCGTTTCTACAACTTTTCGCAGGATTTTCTTGAGAACATGCCACACTGTGAGAAGTTGTTTGTTCCTGGTGACTTTAATGTATGTGTTGGATCAGACTAGGATTCATGGCTGACATGCCTCAGTTACCACAGTGTTGGCAAGATCAATGAGAATGGGCACCAGCTACTTGAACTCTGTGCTCAGAGAGACTTGATTTTTATATATTTTATGATAAAGCAGTAAAAAATTAAAACAGTGGGGAAAGACACACAATATACATATTCAAATTAGAAGTTACATATTTACAAAGTAATAAATCTGTGGTTAAACAACAATTTAGAACAATGTCAAGTTTGTTATTTAACACCTATATTTATATATATATATATATATATATATATATATATATATATATATATATATATATATATTTATTTATTTTTTTTAATCTGTGTTTTATTCATAGATGTTTGTATTCATAAAAACAAAATTCCATTTTAACATACGGCAAATACAAGTCTTTTAAATCAAGGCTGGAGGATTTTCTGCATATCTCAAAGGATTTGAAGTTTCACTTTCCTTGAGCGATATATAAACTTCTTTGCTACAACCATGAGATAGTTGCCTAAAAATACTTCTTTTGGGTGTGTATTGAAGACAAAACCCACCAAAAAAACTTTGAAAGTGAATTTTAGAGAACGCTTAGTGCACATTTTGTGAAGCAAACTAAATGAAGGAATCGAGCGTGTCCATTCAGCATAAGCATGTGACAAGGTCTCGAAGGCTCCGTCAAAACGACATTGTTCAGATATTGTGGATGAAAACCATGTTAAAGCTCATTTGTGGGTAATACCCAATGTGTTAATCTCCAAAAAAGGTTGGCAGTTTTCTTAGGAATAAGCACATGATAATAGGCTTTACAGTTAGATTGGAAGGGGTATTTTGGAGGCAAGCAATCATACCACTTCCATGCCAGATTCCTAAGGAAGGGTCTAATTGCTGTAACGCAGGCATGGTATAATTTATGTCGATTTTTCAGACCCGCTGGAGAGGTAATTCCAAAATGTGTTTTCGGCAAGTATTTAACAATTGAGCCAGAAGTCGTTATGGTGGGAGTGAGTTATAGATGAGGGAAACAAAGGTTTGACTCTCAATCAATTGAGTAATCACCAGTGTGAGGAAATTGCTCTTGGTACACCTTAACTCTGTGGTATACATAAAGTACAGTACTCCACATGATAAGATTGATATCATGCAGTTGGAGCGCATGCCGACCTTAACTGCTAGTGCTGCAACACGAAACCACCTCGTATTATCGATCAGATCATCAACGCGATGGACACCATTCCAGCCAAAATAATCCATTAAAAAAACTTTCCATTCTTATTATTTTTTAAAAAGAGAATTGTAAATGCATAGTGTGTTTTTTTAGATTTTAAATGCTTGTCGTGTTTTAAAATTAAAATGCTTGGGTTTTTCAGGATTTTTAGACATATTGGTGTGTTTTTAGATTTTAAATGTTAGGTGTGTTTTTTGATTTTAAATGCTTGGAGTGTTTTTGGATTTTTAACTCTTGGGGTGTTTTTGATTTTAAATGCTCGGAGTGTTGTGAGATTTTTAATCATTGGGGTGTTTTTGATTTTAAATCTTTTTAATAACATAAACACACCAAGCATTTAAAATCTAAAAACACACTATGCATTTAAAATCTAAAAACACGACAAGCATTTAAAATCTAAAAACACTCCAAGCATTTAAAATGTAAAACACTCCGAGCATTTAAAATCAAAAACACCCCAATAATTAAAAATCTAACAACACTCCCAGCATTTAAATCAAAAACACCCCAAGAGTTAAAAATCCAAAAACACTTCAAGCATTTAAAATCTAAAAACACACCAAACATTTAAAATCTAAAAACACACCAATATATCTAAAGATCCTGAAAAACCCAAGCATTTTAATTCTAAAAACACGACAAGCATTTAAAATCTAAAAACACGACAAGCATTTAAAATCTAAAAACCCTCCAAGCATTTAAAATTTAAAAACATGCCAAGCATTTAAAACCTAAAAACAGGCCAAGCTTGTAAAATCTCAAAACACTCCAAGCAATTAAAATCTAAAAACACTCCAAGCATTTAAAATCTAAAAACAAGACAAGCATTTAAAATCTAAAAACACACTATGCATTTAAAATCGAAAAACACGACAAGCATTTAAAATTAAAAACACACCAATATGTCTACACAAGATCTCTAAAGACTATATGTCGAAAGATCCTGAAAAACCCAAGCATTTTAATTCTAAAAATAAGACAAGCATTTTAAATCTAAAAACACACTATGCATTTAAAATCTAAAAACACAAAAAGCATTAAAAATCTAAAAACCCTCCAAGCATTTAAAATTTGAAAACATGCTAAGCATTTAAAACCTAAAAACAGGCCAAGCATGGAAAAATCTCAAAACACTCCAAGCAATTAAAATCTAAAAACACTCCAAGCATTTAAAATCTAAAAACACTCCAAGCATTTAAAATCTAAAAACAGTCCAAACATTTAAAATCTAAAAACAGGACAAGCATTTAAAATCTAAAAACACACTATGCATTTAAAATCTAAAAACACGACAAGCATTTAAAATCTAAAAACACACTATGCATTTGTAAATCTAAAAACACACCAAGCATTTAAAATCTAAAAACAGGCCAAGCTTGTAAAATCTCAAAACACTCCAAGCTTTTAAAATCTAAAAACACACCAAGCATTTAAAATCTAAAAACACACTATGCATTTACAATCTCAAAACACGACAAGCATTTAAAATCTAAAAACACACGATGCATTTAAAATCTAAAAACATGCCAAGCATTTAAAACATAAAAACAGGCCAAGCATGGAAAATCTCAAAACACTCCAAGCAATTAAAATCTAAAAACACTCCAAGCATTTAAAATCTAAAAACACTCCAAGCATTTAAAATCTAAAAACACTCCAAGCATTTAAAATCTAAAAACACACCAAGCATTTAAAATCTAAAAACAGGCCAAGCTTGTAAAATCTCAAAACACTCCAAGCAATTAAAATCTAAAAACACTCCAAGCATTTAAAATCTAAAAGCACACCAAGCATTTAAAATCTAAAAACACACGATGCGTTTAAAATCTAAAAACACGACAAGCATTTAAAATCTAAAAACACTCCAAGCATTTAAAATCTAAAAACACTCCAAGCATTTAAAATTTAAAAACAAGACAAGCATTTAAAATCTAAAAACACACTATGCATTTAAAATCGAAAAACACGACAAGCATTTAAAATTAAAAACACACCAATATGTCTACACAAGATCTCTAAAGACTATATGTCGAAAGATCCTGAAAAACCCAAGCATTTTAATTCTAAAAATAAGACAAGCATTTTAAATCTAAAAACACACTATGCATTTAAAATCTAAAAACACGAAAAGCATTAAAAATCTAAAAACCCTCCAAGCATTTAAAATTTGAAAACATGCTAAGCATTTAAAACCTAAAAACAGGCCAAGCATGGAAAAATCTCAAAACACTCCAAGCAATTAAAATCTAAAAACACTCCAAGCATTTAAAATCTAAAAACACTCCAAGCATTTAAAATCTAAAAACAGTCCAAACATTTAAAATCTAAAAACAGGACAAGCATTTAAAATCTAAAAACACACTATGCATTTAAAATCTAAAAACACGACAAGCATTTAAAATCTAAAAACACACTATGCATTTGTAAATCTAAAAACACGACAAGCATTTAAAATCTAAAAACACACGATGCATTTAAAATCTAAAAACACACCAAGCATTTAAAATCTAAAAACAGGCCAAGCTTGTAAAATCTCAAAACACTCCAAGCTTTTAAAATCTCAAAACACACCAAGCATTTAAAATCTAAAAACACACTATGCATTTACAATCTCAAAACACGACAAGCATTTAAAATCTAAAAACACACGATGCATTTAAAATCTAAAAACATGCCAAGCATTTAAAACATAAAAACAGGCCAAGCATGGAAAATCTCAAAACACTCCAAGCAATTAAAATCTAAAAACACTCCAAGCATTTAAAATCTAAAAACACTCCAAGCATTTAAAATCTAAAAACACTCCAAGCATTTAAAATCTAAAAACACTCCAAGCATTTAAAATCTAAAAACACACCAAGCATTTAAAATCTAAAAACAGGCCAAGCTTGTAAAATCTCAAAACACTCCAAACAATTAAAATCTAAAAACACTCCAAGCATTTAAAATCTAAAAGCACACCAAGCATTTAAAATCTAAAAACACACTATGCGTTTAAAATCTAAAAACACGACAAGCATTTAAAATCTAAAAACACTCCAAGCATTTAAAATCTAAAAACACACCAAGCATTTAAAATCTAAAAACACACTATGCATTTAAAATCTAAAAACACTCCAAGCATTTAAAATTTAAAAACATGCTAAGCATTTAAAACCTAAAAACAGGCCAAGCATGGAAAATCTCAAAACACTCCAAGCATTTAAAATCTAAAAACACGACAAGCATTTAAAATCTAAAAACACACGATGCATTTAAAATCTAAAAACATGCCAAGCATTTGAAACCAAAAAACAGGCCAAGCATGGAAAATCTCAAAACACTCCAAGCAATTAAAATCTAAAAACACTCCAAGCAATTAAAATCTAAAAACACTCCAAGCATTTAAAATCTAAAAACACGCCAAGCATTTAAAATCGAAAAACACGCAAGCATTTAAAATCAAAAAACACACCAAGCATTTAAAATTTAAAAACATGCCAAGCATTTAAAACCTAAAAACAGGCCAAGCATGGAAAATCTCAAAACACTCCAAGCATTTAAAATCTAAAAACACGACAAGCATTTAAAATCTAAAAACACACGATGCATTTAAAATCTAAAAACATGCCAAGCATTTGAAACCAAAAAACAGGCCAAGCATGGAAAATCTCAAAACACTCCAAGCAATTAAAATCTAAAAACACTCCAAGCAATTAAAATCTAAAAACACTCCAAGCATTTAAAATCTAAAAACACGCCAAGCATTTAAAATCAAAAAACACACCAAGCATTTAAAATTTAAAAACATGCCAAGCATTTAAAACCTAAAAACAGGCCAAGCATGGAAAATCTCAAAACACTCCAAGCAATTAAAATCTAAAAACATGCCAAGCATTTACAATGTATATGTAATATATAAAGCTCATTCTCACCACTCACTGACTCGCTGATATTAAAGATTGGTACCTTCCGTGTGATGTAGAAAGCTGAAATTTAGCATGCCGATGGACATAGAAACTGATACTCCAGGAAAAATCACAGAACCATTTGAAAGCGTCCGTAAATGAAAATATAAATGAATGAAAATAAATAAATGAAAAAAATGCAGGTAAGTGACCCAAGATCATGGGGAAGCACAGCAATTTTGCATAACAATGGACATCGAAGCTGATACATCGAGAAAAATCACAGAACCGTTGGAAAGCATCTGTTCATGAAAATATATCAATGAAAATAAATAAATTTAAAAAATGCAGGTGAGCGACCAGAGACAATGTGGAAGCACAGTAATTTTGTCTGCTGACAGACATTGAAGCGGATACATCAGGAAAAAATCACAGAACCGTTGGAAAGTGTCCAGAAATGAAAAAATAAACAAGCAGTCATAGACTGGTACTTACGAAATCGTCAACTTGACCTCTGACCTTGTCTAATAAAAGCTGTCTCTTGAGAAGGTAGCGACGCAAACCAGAAGTTTATACAATGATTCTGCACCAAACCATCAAAAATCGAATGTTTTGGATGTTTGACCTCACTGTGACCTTGACGTTTGACCGATTTTGACAAAAAATCTAATCAGCGCTAGCCACCACCCTCCTGAATCACGTGGTGTAATTTGACATTGGAAGCTTCTTCCGTTCTCGAGTTATCATTTTTTGGATGTTTGACCTCACTGTGACCTTGACCTTTGACCGATTTTGACCAAAATCTAATCAGCACTAGCCATCACCCTCCTGAATCACGTGGTGTAATTTGATATTGGAAGCTTCTTCCGTTCTCGAGTTATGATTTTTTGGATGTTTGACCTCACTGTGACCTTGACCTTTGACCGATTTTGACCAAAATCGAATCAGCACTAGCCATCACCCTCCTGAATCACGTGGTGTAATTTGACATTGGAAGCTTCTTCCGTTCTCGAGTTATCATTTTTTGGATGTTTGACCTCACTGTGACCTTGACCTTTTACCGATTTTGAACAAAATCTAATCAGCACTAGCCATCACCCTCCTGAATCACGTGGTGTAATTTGACATTGGTTGCTTCTTCCGTTCTTGAGTTATCTGTACCAAACCATCAAAAATCGAATATTTGACCACACCGTGACCTTGACCTTTGACCGATTTTGACCAAAATCTAATCAGCACTATCCATCACCCTCCTGAATCACGTGGTGTAATTTGACATTAGTAGCTTCTTCCGTTCTCAAGTTATCGCGCCTACAAACAAACAAACAAACAAGCAGTCATAGACTGGTACTTACGAAATAGTCAACTTGACCTCTGACCTTGTCTAATAAAAGCTGTCTCTTGAGAAGGTAGCGACGCAAACCAGAAGTTTCTTCGATGATTCTGTACCAAACCAACAAAAATCGAATGTTTTGGATGTTTGACCTCACTGTGACCTTGACCTTTATGCGATTTTGACAAAAAATCTAATCAGCGCTAACCTACACCCTCCTGAATCACGTGGTGTAATTTGACATTGGTAGCTTCTTCCGTTCTCGAGTTATCTGTACCAAACCATCAAAAATCGAATATTTGACCTCACCGTGACCTTGACCTTTGACCGATTTTGACCAAAATCGAATCAGCACTAGCCATCATCCACCTGAATCACGTGGTGTAATTTGACATTGGATGCTTCTTCCGTTCTCGAGTTATCATTTTTTTGATGTTTGACCTCACTGTGACCTTGACCTTTGACCAATTTTGACCAAAATCGAATCAGCACTCGCCATCAGCCTCCTGAATCACGTGGTGTAATTTGACATTGGAAGCTTCTTCCATTCTCGAGTTATCTGTACCAAACCATCAAAAATCGAATATTTGACCTCACCGTGACCTTGACCTTTGACTGATTTTGACCAAAATCTAATCAGCACTAGCCATCACCCTCCTGAATCACGTGGTGTAATTTGACATTGGTAGCTTCTTCAGTTCTCGAGTTATCGTGCCTACAAACAAACAAACAAACAAACAGAAACGGAAGGCATCAATATACTTATGAAATCTTTAGATTTCGTAAGTAATAAATGAAAAAAACAAATGCAGGTGGATGACCCGAGATAATGGGGAAGCACAGTTCATTGTTGATTACACGTGTCAGCATACACTGCTAATATATATTGTTGTGGTTGACGAAATTCGCAAACCACCATTCAGGTCCCGTAGGTGAGATATCTCTGTAAGTATATGTGTAGTTAGGCCCAAACCCGTTGTTTAGAGGGAATAAATGTCATTCATTCGGGCTGCAACCCTTTTAGATAGCCGTTTTTCTTTTACTATCTTTATTTTGGACCAGCCACCATTACTACCACCACAAGCACCACCAACCACGTCTCAACAGCCATCACACAACAACTACCAACCGCAACGCCGCTTCACAACAACAGCCACGACCCTTGCCGTCACATCTCGCTCTCGCAGCCATCGCATCGCCGCCATTCCCGCGCCGCTTGTGGGCACCGATCCTGGACTCGTGCGGGGCGCGCACCGAGCAGCGGGTGCAAAAACACCAGCCTTTCCGAGAAATCGGATCAAGAATCATTCACGCCCACTTTTCCTCTGTCCAATGGGGAGCCAGCCAGAGGTGAAGGGTCGAAGGTGAAGGAGCGAAGCCCCGGGGGCTATAAAGGGCCGCGTTCGCTCGCCGAAAAGGCAGTTGTTGAGGGAGTTTCTGAATCGGGAGAGAAAAAGAGTTTCTGAATCGCAGTTGGACGGAGTTGAGAAGAGTGGAGAGTGGGAGAGTTGGAGAGTTGTGGCGGCGGCGAAGGCAGTCGAGAGGGCGCTCGTGTCAGAGTCGGGGAGCTGCGGAGAGGGGAGGCCGGTAACGCGACCGAGGTCGCGGTGGAGTCGCTCGTCGCGGGACCCAAGCCAGCGAGATATCCTCATTCCCCCGAGCATCAACAACCCCCTCCTGTTTCCCCCCGCGCTGAGATAGTGTGAGAAGGGGGCCCCGTTCCCACCCCATTCCAGGCAGTGCCAGCGAGGCCTGCGGAGTCGGGGCGCCGCCGCCATCTTGCGGCTCATCACCAGACGGGTAGGCTCGACGCGGTCTCGGCCCCAGGCCCGTCTGCCCCCCTCATCGTTGAGGGTGGCCCCTTCCTTTTTCTTTTGCTTTGAGTATATGTGTTGGCGGCGCCATCTGTGAAGTAAAACTGTATAAGTGTTGCCGTGTGCTCGGTAGTCGGTAGTAGATCTGCACTGTTACATTTGCTTTTTGTGCAGAATTGTTGTGCTTCTTCTACATTTACATTTGCTTTTGGTGTATAATTGTATATGTGTGCTTTCCGTTTGCCGCGGAATAAATGTGCTTTATGTTGAACTGTTTTTCCCGTTTCGCTTCGTCTTTTCTTTTATTGAATCTCCATCTTACTTCACGTAAAGGGTTGGTCGTGGGCTAAATACGCCCAATAATTAATCGAACCGTCGAGGTTGACGATAACACCGCTCGGTTATCCCGATAGTATGGAACGGGTCGCTTAAAGTGGCCCGTGTCCGAAGTCGACCTGCGGCGAGGTGCGATCGCCCGGTCTACCCTCCATGTGGGTACTTAGGTAGGTCGAATTTGGCGAGCAACCCTATCCCACGCGGGGGGCCGATTGGCACGATCGTGGTGAGGCCGAAAGGCCCACCCGTGACTAGTTCCCGGCGTTAGTCCGAGAGGGTCACGACGGGATTGTCCGTCCGGTGGGCGACGTGCCGCGATTCGAGTTACGTGGCCGCTCGCACGCCGGCGGGCGCGAATCCGCAACACTGGTGTCAGGAGTGGGATACAAACTCATCCCCCCCTCCTCGCGACACTGGTGTCGGAGAACGGGAAAACAGGCTCTCCTGTCTCCAGCTAAAATCACGGGAATCGGTCCAGGGGTGAGAGGAGCGACCCCCGATTCCCTCCAAATTACGAGCGATTTAAATTAACCCTTTACGAGAAATAAGATGGCGTCTCAAGGCGAGCGGGAGCCGGGGGTATTAGAAATGTATATGTGTAGTAATGTAGGATCCATGGTCCAGGATGAAATCCCCGTGCAGGAAATGTTGGTTGTGCAGGAACACGAACTCGCCAAACCGAACCCAGAGCCCGAAATAGGTGCGGCGGCGGCCGCGGTGTATGACACCTCCCCTCCCCCCCTCCGCCAAAACCTCCCAATTCTTGCCGAATCGGCTCACCCAAGCGCACCCGACATGGCCCAGCTATTCGCCATGCTGGCAAAGATGAATGCGGATGCGCATGAAATGAAAAACGAAATAAAAAGCATGAACAAGCAAATGAACGAAATGGAAACAAACATGAAGGAAGAAATGAAAGAACTGCGGGGTGCGACGCAGAACATGGGCCGAAGCCTGCAGGCGGGCATGAAGGCCGTTACCAGGGAGTTTAAAATGGTGACTCCACGTGTGGGGGCGAACGAGCTGGGAGGGAGTGCAACGGCTGTCAGGCCCGCGGTGGAGGCGGGTGACAAAGTAATTCGGGAGATGTGTTGGGCGAGGGTCGTGACGGAAAAGGTGACGGTAACCGAGAGGGAAAAACTAATTGGGGTGACGGAGACGTGCACGAGGGAGATAACAAGGGAAGAGACGGAAATAATAGTTGAGACAAGGGAGGTAAAGGGTGAGGAGGTGACTGAGTTGGCAGAGACACGGGAGATGGGAACGATAGAGGGAAGACTACACGATGAAGACGGGGTAAGTGACGCACACACACACACACACGGAGGTAGTGGAGGATAATGGGGGTGAGCTTGCGGACTGGGTAGAGACCCGGTGCGAGCAGCTGGATGGCCTCCTCCAGGAACGAGGGGAGGGAGTATGCCCCCTTGAGGCGAGTCACGACCAGGTGAGTTCGGTCGTGCTTTGCGAGGTCGAGGGGAGGAGTGCTGTGGACAGGTGCACGGAGAGCTTGGGGGGTATAGAGGCCCCGGGGACCTTTGTGGGGACACAAATCCCCAGTGTGGTTGTCCCGGTGTGTGCGGTGCGAGGTGTGAGTGCGTCCCCGTGTGTGGAAGCGACCCCGTGTGTGAGTGGTGTGGTGGTGAGTGTGCCGGAGTGCGTGCTCCCCAGCACGCCGTGTGTGGATGAGGCACCGCGTGTGAGGGTCGCCGTGTGTGTGAGTGAAACGGCCGGTATGAGTGAGGCACCGCGGGCGAGTGCCCCCGCGTGTGTGAGTGGTATGGTTTGTGTGAGGGAAATGGCACGAGTGAGTGGAAGGCCGCGAGTGAGTGGAGCCACGTGTGCGAGGGAGGTGGCATGCGTGAGTGAGCGGCCGAGTGTGAGGGAGACAGCGTGTGCAAGGTCGCTGTGTGTAAGGGAGATGTCGGTCGGCATGCGTGAGCATGCAGCCGCGTCTCCCGGGGTGAATATAATGGAGTGGAGTGTGAGCGTCGTAACACGCAGGTGTGCGTGGGTGGAATGGAGATGACGACAGCGACATGTGAGGGACAAAAGCCGAGTAGCGGCTGCAGCTGTTTCGGGGACCGTGCCGGGTTCACCCAGCAGCGAGCGCGAGGTCCGTGCTGTGCAACGCACGAGGCCCCCACGTGCTCGCTTGCGAGAGTGAAGTCCCGGTCCGGAAACGCCAGCGGTGGATTTGCTGATCCCGCGGACGGACAAAGTTTAGGCAGGATTATGGATTTGGACCGGATGGGTTCTCCACGCGGGCGTGTGTGTTAAGCTCCAACGGTCTCGGCCCCAGGCCCGTCTGCCCCCCTCATCGTTGAGGGTGGCCCCTTCCTTTTTCTTTTGCTTTGAGTATATGTGTTGTCGGCACCGTCTGTGAAGTAAAACTGTATAAGTGTTGCCGTGTGCTCGGTAGTTGGTAGTAGATCTGCACTGTTACATTTGCTTTTTGTGCAGAATTGTTGTGCTTCTTCTACTTTTACATTTGCTTTTGGTGTATAATTGGAAATGTGTGCTTTCCGTTTGCCGCGGAATAAATGTGCTTTATGTTGAACTGTTTTTCCCGTTTCGCTTCGTCTTTTCTTTTATTGAATCTCCATCTTACTTCACGTAAAGGGTTGGTCGTGGGCTAAATACGCCCAATAATTAATCGAACCGTCGAGGTTGACGATAACACCGCTCGGTTATCCCGATAGTACGGAACGGGTCGCTTAAAGTGGCCCGTGTCCGAAGTCGACCTGCGGCGAGGTGCGATCGCCCGGTCTACCCTCCGTGTGGGTACTTAGGTAGGTCGAATTTGGCGAGCAACCCTATCCCACGCGGGGGGCCGATTGGCACGATCGTGGTGAGGTCGAAAGGCCCACCCGTGACTAGTTCCCGGCGTTAGTCCGAGAGGGTCACGAAGGGATTGTCCGTCCGGTGGGTGACGTTCCGCGATTCGAGTTACGTGGCCGCTCGCACGCCGGCGGGCGCGAATCCGCAACAATATATATATATATATATATATATATATATATATATATATATATATATATATATATATATATATATATATATATATATATATATATATATATATATATATATATATATATACTAAAAGTACGGTCCATGATGCGGTGAGGCCATGAGGCGGTGAAGCTGTCTGGGAAGCCGTGAGTCATTCCGTGAAGCTATCCAGTAAGCCCTGTTATTTATGCCTATTAATCACGTATAGTACAGCGGATAAGCTCTCATATTTTAACAAATTGTGCATTTTATGAGAAAAGCATGAAATTTCTAGCATAGTTAGGTCATCCCATAATGTTTATTTTCGGATGTGGAGGGAAGTCAGATTTGACCTCTGAGGGGACAGTGAGAGGTCAAATCCAAGATGGCCACTAGTCACCTGGGTCTAATGTTCAAACGTCCTTAATTTTGGAGTCAGACTGCGCAGAAAAACATTTACGGTGTCATTTCCAACTGAATTGGGGGTGCCCATTCATTTGGTGATACCTTTGAGAATGTCAGAATTCAAGGAAATGAATTTAGGTCAAGGTAAAAATTTATCAAAAAATAAGCAATCAGTTGAAAATCAGAAAGTTAGCAGCGCAAGAAATTGCAAGGATCACTACAGAGTTTGAGCAACAGGCCACAAAGCAATAACATGGTGTTGGCGACACTGGACATCACCACCATGATCAGCAACCTGGAGTGCAAGTAGCATTCCTGAAGGAGGTTAAAGCACTTGTGACAGTGCTGGAAGAGATGGGGAATCCATTTCTAGAACACAGTCAAGACCTACTAGTCATTGACACAAGGGACATCGTGGACACCTAAGTGGCTGAAACTGTGAGAAGGATCGAGACTCTTGGTGAGGAACAGTACACCAAGTTTGTGAGAGAAAGGCTGGAACAGTGTACAACACCTATCACACAAACACTTCCAAAGAACAAGTTGCCAGTGTTCAGTAGGACACCGGTCAAGATTAAGTCAAAACAGAAAGCACAGCTCGCAGCACTGAAGAGTGACTGTGGTCTCTTTTCGAGGCTGTACATCTCCCTTCAAACACGAGACGGAGACATGGACAATTTCTTCTCCCATGAAAACCAGGCAGCCCTGCCAGCTCTGTCAACTGGAGGGAAAATTCGGATTGGGGTTAAATCAGATCTACTTCGCTGCCTGGAATCAAATCTGCTCGAAAGGAAGATACAACAATTCTTGATGGTGCAGCTGTGGTTCAAATGCTAAATCCAGGAACATCAAGAACATTTCAAGAGTATGGAGAAAGAGTGTTTGCACCATACATCTCTGCTCAACTTGAGAAAAGCAGCCACATCGACCTTGTCTGGGATGTATACCTACTCACCAGCCTCAAACCCTCAACAAGACAGAAGAGGGGAAAGGGCACAAGGAAAAGAGTGGCTCCTTCTACTGTGATGCCAAAGAACTGGAAGAACTTCCTTTGATGCGATGATAACAAAACCGAATTGTTTGCTTGCCTGTCACGCGTAGTTGTTCATCTTCCTCTAGCAGAGGGCAAGGAACTGTATGCAACAGATGGAAGTGGAGTCCTTTGCTCTCCGGCTGAGTCATACTTGGCCTGCCTTGCCCCATGTTCGCAGGAGGAGGCCGACACTCGTCTACTTCTGCATGTGGCAGATGCTGTGCAAAAGGGGTGTAAGAAGGTGACCATACGTACTGTTGATACTGATGTGGTAGTACTAGCTGTAGCTTCATTCAGCAAGACAGCTCCTAATGAGCTGTGGGTTGCCTTTGGTGTCGGGTCAAGCTTTCGTTACATAGCTGTTTACCAAATGGTTGCCACAATGAATCCAACACAGTGTCTGACTCTCCCAGTCCTTCATGCTTTCAGTGGGTGTGACACTGTATTTGCATTCACTGGCAGAGGAAAGAAGACTGCCTGGGAAACTTGGAAGTCTTTCCCAGAGGTGAATGATGCTTTCAATGAACTCCTATGCATGCCAAGTGAGGTCAGTGAAGGATCAATGTTACTGCTAGAGCGATTTGTGGTGCTAATGTACGACCAAACCAGTGAGAGCATGGAAGTGAATCATGCCAGGAAACAGCTCTTCACACAGAAGTCTAGAACTCTCGAGAACATTCCTCCAACCCAGGCAGCACTCAAACAGCACATCAAGCACACTTGCTACCAGGCCAACTGTTGGAACCAGGCATTGGTCCTGGATCCAGAGATGCCAGAGCCATTTGACTGGGGCTGGACAAAGGAAACAACTAGGTGGCAGCCGCTTTGGACCACTCTCCCCAAAGCATCAAAATCGTGCCATGAATTGATCCACTGTCGCTGTGAGAAAGGATGCACTGGACGGTGCAAGTGTGCCAAAGCTGCGCTCAAGTGCACTGAACTGTGCTTCTGTTCTGGAGGCTGTTAGATTTTGATCACTACCATTACCATCATCATCATTGCTATTAATAAAGTATTAAATAGACTAGAAGCATGGGACTATTCTGTTAATTTTTTTTTGTATTATTATCCCTATAGTGTCAAAATGGAAGCAAAGTTTCACTATATTGCATAGGTCCAATCCATTGTCTTTACCAAAATAATGTCCAAAAGTTTTTAACGTAATTTGACCTTGACCTTGATCGAAATGCATTTCCTTGGCTCCTGGCGATCTCAAAAGTATCACCAAACGAATGGCCATTCCAAACTTAGTTGGAAATGACACCTTAAATGTTTTTTTAACACTGTTTAGTTCCAAAATGAAACGCGTTTGAACATTAGACCCGGTGGACTGGTGGCCATCTTGGATTTGACCTCTCACGGTCCTCAGATGTCAAATCTGACTTCCCTCCACATCTGAAAATAAACATTATGGTATTCACTAACTATGTCAGAAAATTCATGCTTTTCTCATAAAATGCACAGTTATTGTGCTTATTCGCTGTACTAGTACTGTTTGAAGGTTGCACGCCACACAAACGCCGATAAATTACACGCTATCGGAATGTTCCTTTCACAGTGAAGCTGTGACTATATGTCTAAAGATCCTGAAGACCCAAAAGACCCCGAATACCCAGAAGCCCCAAAAGTTCCCGAAGACCCAAAAGTCCTTGAAGACCCTTAAGATCCAAAAGACCCCGAAGATCGAAAAGACCCCAAAGACCGAAAAGAATCAAAAGACTGAGAAGACTCCAAAAGACCCCGATGACCCAAAAGACTTCTGAAGACCCCAAAGACCCAGAAGATCCCGAAGACCCAGAAGACTCCCACGACCCCAAACCCCCAAAGACCCAAAAGATCCTGAAGACCCCGAAGACCAAAAAAGATGCTGAAGACCCCGAAGACCCAGGAGACCCAAAAAGACCCCAAAGACCCAAAAGTCCCTGAAGACCCAAAAGACCCCAAAGTCCAAATAGACCAAGAAGTCCCAAAACACCCTTAAGACCCCTGAGACCTTCACACCATTTAGACCCATTACACCCTTCAGAAAGATTAGACAGCTTCGTTAGACCCTTGACCACTGAGAACACTTTGACCTTCTTATATCACAAATGAAATTTCAAATAAATATAATATCACAAATATCGATGTATAATTCCAGCAATCTGTGTGTGTGTGTGTGTGTGTGTGTGTGTGTGTGTGTGTGTGTGTGTGTGTGTGTGTGTGTGTGTGTGTGACCGCTGTTTCTTGACAACCACTGGTCCGATCTAATTGAAACTTGCCAGGTATATTGCTGGGGACCTGAGGATGTGCCTTTTCAAGGCTTGATATTAATCGGACAAGTGCTTCCCAAGTTATGGCCATTTATTTACCAACCAATGACAGGACACGTTGCTGTGGCCATTTATTTACCAACCAATGACAGGACACGTTGCTGCGTAGGCGTGGCCGATGGGGAAGAAAACCTCAACCGCATTCGCCATTACGGGTTTTTTCTCTTCTCTTCTCTTTGTGTTTTTCCTTGCGAAAAGGTAAAATACGTTGGTGCTAATTGAATAATTGGCCATTAAAACTAATAATTTATCAAAACGTTGGCACATCCAGCAGCCTCCGCATTCTTGCCCTGGACGAGGAAACAAAGAAGAAGCGCCGTTTCCTCAGCACTGTTGTTTATGAAGAGTTGCTAACGAGATAAAGGTGTGCACAATGTACATGGAGACAATTTTTATTATTATTTATTTATTGAAGAAAAATTGTTCCAAAAATAATTTATCAAAAAAAGTGCACAACTTTTTTTTGTTTCCAATTGTTAAAACGGTGTGGCCTTTGGAAGTGTTAAGGAATTCAGCTCTACTCAACCTGTTTGCCAACGAAATACATCTCAATTTGGTAGTATGCTTTGCAAACTATTTTTTTTTAAACTATTTTCAAACTAAAACAATTTGAACATGGAATACCTAATGACACTGTACTTTCAGGTCTCCTACAAATCCTACTCTGTCGCCTCACCGTGACGTAGGAGTGGCAATGGTCAATGGCAGCGAATGTCATGGCCAGCAAAGACAGGGAGGTAAACTTGATTTTAATTAACTCTGTGTGTGTAAGTATCACAGCAGTTGTTACTTCAATGAAAGCGATAATTCGTGGAATGCATGTGAACATTCCGTACGGGAAAGCACCACTTCCGGATGGTGATGACCATGTATTCTAATAATTTCTCGATTTCTTATGCACATTTATAGATAAACACAATGCCCCAATCCAGTTGTCCTTTACGAGAGCGAAGGAACCCCTTCGCCTGTGTAGATGTTTGAAAGTTTTTTGTTTTATTGCACGCATGTACAGGCACGCGAGAGCGAAGGAACGGCCTGTGTAGTTGTTGTTTCTGGCACGCGGTTTGAAAGTTTTTATTTTGTATGTACGGCCACGCACGTACGGGCACGCACGTACGGACACGCGAGAGCGAAGGAACGGCCTGTGTGGTTGTTTCTGGCAAGCGGTTTTAAAGTATATATATATATTTTATTTTTTTGCATGCATGTACAGGCACGTGAGAGCGAAGGAACGGCCTGTGTGGTTGTTGTTTCTGGCACGCGGTTTGAAAGTTTTTTTTTGGTTTGCACGTACGGCCACGCACCTACGGGCACGCACGTACAGGCACGTGAGAGCGAAGGAACGGCCTGTGTGTTTGTTTCTGGCAAGCGGTTTTAACGTATATATATATATATATATATACATACATACATATATATATATATATATATATATATACATACATACATATATATATATATATTTTTTTTTTTTTGCACGCACGGCCACGCACGTACGGCCATGCACGTACAGGCACGTGAGAGCGAACGGCCTGTGTGGTTGTTGTTTCTCGCACGCGGTTTGAAAGTTTTTTTTTTGGTTTGCACGTACGGCCACGCACCTACGGACACGCACTCGTATATAAAAATGAAAGCACGGACAGCGAAGCCGTGAGTCAGTCGGTGAAGACGATATGCCAATTAATCACGTCCTGTTTGAACGTTCGTTGCAGACTACATGAACGTCGATAAATTACATACTATTGGAACGTTCCTTTCACAGTGAATCTGTGTGACTAAATGTCTATAAATTATGTACTGTTTGAACGTCGGTTGCAAACGACACTTAGGTCTATTAATTACATACTGTTTGAACGTCAGTTTCACCCTGACTTCACACACACAGTTTGGTAATTACGTACTATTGGAATGCCGAGACACCCTTTATTATTTTATTTTTTTTAAAGATACAATGTCAAGGCTCGTATCAGAGCTAACACACAGAACATATAGCAAGGGGAGCAGGAGACAAGAGGGATAGGAGAGGGAAGCACAAAATAGTGGTGAATAGACACATGAGGAGATCTGTGGAAGAGAGATGGATGGGACTTTCAGGTCCCATCCCTACAGGGACTTTAAGGAAGGAAAGAAGGGAATTTGAAGGAGGTGGGATTTGGGTGGATTAATAGGAGTAGAAAAGATCATGGTTTTGGATGGTGGAAGATAAGAGATGGTGGTAAACAGCTATTTTGAAGACCTGGAGGGAAGAGTGGGATTGAAGAGAGGTTGGAGGTTGTTCCAAAGGTGGGTAAAAAGAGGAATGAAAGAATGAAGGTGAGCAGTGATTCCTGATTTTGGTAGTTTAACAAGAAGTGTGTTGCTGGCAGACCTTGAGTGGCTTGCGGAAATATGGGAGGGACAGATAGCAGACAGAGCAAGGGGGGAGGGGCGGTGAGGCCGGAGAGGAGATGGTAGAAGACAGAAAGACCATCGGCCTGCCTGCAGTGAGAGAGTGAGAGATCCAAAGACTCAGCCTCATCACGGGAGATACCAATGATCCTAAATGCCTTGATTTCCAAAGCATGACGCCGAGAAAGGTGAGAGGCTGGAGCACCAGCCCAGAGGGGATAGCAGTACTCCATCAGGCTGCGGATGAAAGCTGCGTACGTGGTCAGGAGCTCAGGTGTGCCAAGGAAGGACTTTGCATGATAGAGGATGCCCAGACTTTGCACAACGGAGGATGACTGGCTTTGGAGGCCAGCTTAGAGATGTGGCTTTCCCAGAAAAGATCATAGCAGATAGTGAGGCCCAAAATTTTAAATGAAAGGACTTCTTCAAGAGGATTGTTGAGAAGGTAGATGGGGGGGTAGAGGGTTAGTGGGGGAGGGAGGAGCTCCAGATGGTCCTTTTGGAGAGACATAGTAAGAGTGTGTTTGTCAGGATTGAAAGATATGTTCCACGTGTTGGACCAACTTGTGATTTTATCCATATCTGCAGAGAGTGAAGAGGCTGCTGCTTACCGATATGTGTGATGACAAATGGTACGGCAGAGGGTGGAGTCATTAGCAAAGAGATAAAGAGTATTTTCCAAAGAGTCAGAGAGAAGAGTCATCGATGAAAATGAGAAAAAGCACTGGGCTCAGAACACTGCCTTGAGGAACTCCAGCCTGGACAGGAAGAGGGGATGAGAAAATTCCATTAAGGGCCACGTGTTGACTGCTACAAGAGAGGAAGTCCCTTTGACCATTGAATACCCTTTAAGACCCCCAAGATCATGAAGACCCCAAAAAACCCAAAAGACCACGATGACCGAAAAGATCCAAGACCCCTTTTATCTTTAAGACCCTTAAGACCTCTTTTACCATGAAGACACTTTTAACACTTTAGATCCCTTCACCCTTTGGACATTTTATACCCTTTTGACCCACAGAACCTTTAGACCTTTACACCGATTAAGTCCCTTTAGAACCCTCAGACCTTAGAATGATTCAGACCCCTTGTATCCTTCATACAGATTAGATAGCTTAGATCCTTGACCATTTAGAGCTTTAGACCACTTGAACCTTTTTATATGCATCTATATTTATAAATGCCATTCTCACTCTCATTCTCACTCTATCTCTATCTTCCTTATGAATGGCCACATTTTCTAAGTTACAAACTACAAATTTGGGGTACAAATGCAACTTTGTGTCTGGTGGGGGGGGGGGGGTAACATAGACTATGTGGCCATGGTCTCGCATGGTGGGGGGGGGGGAGAGTGAGGGCAGGGGGGGCATAAATTATTGATGTAAATTTGTACCGTGTTGAGGCCACCCTGTTGGTGCTGGCAGAGGGTATTACAATTTCTTATTTTACCTGGGCAATGCTGAGGTTAAAGCACCCTTTGCACGGTAAATTTGTCCTCCTTCCCTTCTCCACGCCCTGCCCCCCCCAAAAAAAATTGGAGGGGCCTGTCAAAGCCTGGGAGTGGGGGGCAAAAGGAGTGGCAGGACATGAGGATGGGGATGGGGACAGGGATGGTGGGTGGGTAGGGGTGAAAGTACTCTATGCACAAGTAAATTTGTCTTCCTTTCCTTCTCCTTTTCACCCAAAATTTTTGGCAAACAGAACGACTAATTGGCCCATCAGCGAAGCGACAGGTAGACTCTGCTAGTTAAGAAATGGAAATAATATGGAACTACCCACACTCTTCCTTGAGCTGGCCATCTGACCAAACTGAGCAACTGGGCAAGAAGGATCATGGTCAGGGAGGTGACCAAGAACCAAATGACCACTCTGACAGAACTACAGAGTTCCTTGGATGAAACGGGAGAACCTGGCAGAAGGACAACAGTCTCTGCAGCACTTCACAAACCTAGGCTTTCATGGCCAGATGGAAGCCACTCCTGAGAAAAAGGCACACGACAGTATGCCTGCAGAAACGCACGTGAAAGACTCTGAGAGGATGAGGCCAAAGATTCTGTGGTCTGATGAGATAAAAATTGAACTATTTGGCCTCAATGCAAAGTGTGACATCTGGCAGAAACCGAGCGCAGCTCATCACCCATCTAACACCATCCCAACTATGAAGCATGGTGGTGGCAGCATCATGCTATGGGGATGCTTTTCAGTAGGAGGGGCTGGGGGACTTGCAAGGATAGAGGAAACAATGAATGGAGCCAGATACAGGAAAATCCTTGATGATAACCTGCTTCAGAGTGCAAAAGACCTTAGACTGTGGCGAAGATTTACATTCCAGCAGGACTATGATCTCAAGCATACATCCAAAGCAGCACTGGAATGGCTTCAGAAGAAGAACGTGAATGCCATCGAGTGGCCCAGCCAAAGCCAGACTTTAATTCCATTGAGAATCTGTGGAAATACTTGAAGATTGCTGTTCACTGATGGTCCCCATACAACTTGACAGAGCTTGAGCAAATCTGCAAGGAAGAATGAGAGAAAATCCACAAATACAGATGTGTAAAGCTGATCCAGACATACCCAAGACTCAAAGGGGTAGGAAGAGGGAGTCGGCATTTCCCGGCAACACTGGGTACCTTTGATAGTGCGTTATAAAGTAAAAGAGAACTGCAAATGTATGTGGGATAACTTGTAGAACCCTTCAGTGTTGTCAGCTAATATGATGAAAGGCAACATCACAATTTTTACAAGGGGCGCCAAGACATTGTGGCCCACCCTGTACAATCCTTATCTGACAGGCGTGAAACATATCTAGCCCACCCCAAATTACTTCATTGCAAGGTCTTTCTGCGCATGCACACTGAGCAACCTGGGGCAGATTACATCATGCCAAAAGTGCTGTATTCCCAAAGCAGTTTATTCATTAATTTATTTATTTGTGTGCAGCCTGTGACTGATTGACTGCAACATTTTCTGGGCGCACAGCTGTGTCACTGATGTAATGCCCCTGCACCAATAAGCTCATTTTCCTGACTTCAGAAGGATGACAGCTGAGTCAACCGTACCTGGTGTTCATTCAATGGGGACAGGGTCTTGAACTCAAGAGCCAGTCACCTTAACCGTTAAGCCAACACCAGGCCTCCCAATGCAGTAAAAATGATCAAAAACACAAATGTCACTTTTACACGTCATCTCGTTTGTTGTATGCAGTCACACCCTTTTATTTAGTCATTGGAACACTGGTTTGGAGATGCTTAATCGGGTAATAAATGGCTCTTCAAAGCGAAATTGTAATTCATAACAGGTGCCATGTATTTCAGTTACCTGACCAGCCAAATGTCACATTAGGCCCAGAGACATTGTGAATGAGTAGGAAGAGGCAACGTTTCAATGCCCTTTTCCAAAATAATATAATTCAGTCACAAGGCAGGCAGTTTGTGGTGATGCCAAAAAATGGAATGTTTCCTGAGATCTCGGTGAAGTTTAACCACAGCTGGCAGCAATTGATTTCCAAAGAGGTCACAATGGTGAAGAGCAATTTCTGGCCTTTTAGCAGGGTGAAGCAAGAATGAAGGACCATTTGCCCCCACCTATAAAAAAAATTGCATGAAGGCCTTTCACTGGAAGCAACTCGGAAAAATATCTCTGTTGATAGGGAACGACTGTGCTTAACAGTTAAACAGTAATTGAGCACAGGAAAAGGCCATTGAGCACATCGTGATGATGCTCTTCTCCCAGCTCCCTTGATAGTCAGTCAGTCAGTCAGTCAGTCAGTCAGTCAGTCAGTCTCTCTCTCTCTCTCTCTCTCTCTCTCTCTCTCTCTCTCCCTCTCTCTCTCTCTCTCTCTCTCTCTCTCTCTCTCTCTCTCTCTCTCTCTCTCTCTCTCTCTCTCTCTCATATGCAGCCTGTGGCTGCTGGTTACATCATTGGTTGGGATGCAGCTAAGCCGCTGATGCAGTGTCCCCCTTACCAGTACACTGGTACTCATTCTGCCGTCCTCGGAAGGATGACAGGCTGAGTCAACCTCCTGGTGTATTAATTCAGCGGCCAACAGGGCTTGAATTCAGGACTCTAGGATCCCAAGCCGCCACCTTAACCACTAAGCCAACACTTGATAGGCCTACTCCATCAGTCTTCTCTGTGTATGCCATGTGGTGGTGGTGGTGGTGGTGGTGGTGGTGGCGGTTGTTGACAGGGAAGAAAGGAGATGTCGTAAGGGGAAGAAGGAGGGGAAATGTGAGGAGGTACATTGCTGCTCTATCCCATTGTGATCTCTTTCAAAAGCATAAAGTCAGGAGTGTTATGGAAAAGAAGATGAGAGGACTAAAATATAGTGGGAGTGATGGAATCAAATGAGGTTGAAGTGATAAAAAAGGGAGTGAAAAAATGGGTGGGTGTGTTAAATATGTGGGAGGACGAAAATAAGGTGGGCGTGTTAAATATGTAGAAGAACTAAAATAAGGTGGGTGTGTTAAATATGTGGGGACTAAAATAAGGTGGGCGTGTTAAATATGTAGGAGAACTAAAATAAGGTGGGTGTGTTAAATATGTAGGAGAACTAAAATAAGGTGGGTGTGTTAAATATGTAGGAGAACTAAAATAAGGTGGGTGTGTTAAATATGTAGGAGAACTAAAATAAGGTGGGTATGTTAAATATGTAGGAGAACTAAAACAAGGTGGGTGTGTTAAATATGTAGGAGAACTAAAATAAGGTGGGAGTGTTAAATATGTGGGAGGACTAAAATACGGTGGGTGTGTTAAATATGTGGGAGGACTAAAATAAGGTGGGCGTGTTAAATATGTAGGAGAACTAAAATAAGGTGGGTGTGTTAAATATGTCAGAGAACTAAAATACGGTGGGTGTGTTAAATATGTGGGAGGACTAAAATAAGGTGGGAGTGTTAAATTTGTAGAACTAAAATACGGTGGGAGTGTTAAATATGTAGGAGAACTAAAATACGGTGGTTGTGTTAAATATGTGGGAGAACTAAAATAAGGTGGGAGTGTTAAACATTTGGGAGGATTAAAATAAGGTGGGTGTGTTAAATATGTGGGAGAACTAAAATAAGGTGGGAGTGTTAAATATGTGGGAGAACTAAAATAAGGTGGGAGTGTTAAATATGTGGGAGAACTAAAATAAGGTGGGAGTGTTAAATATGTGGGGAACTAAAATAAGGTGGGAGTGTTAAATATGTGGGAGTACTAAAATAAGATGGGAATGCAAAAATAAGGTGGGAGTTTTAAATATGTGGGAGTACTAAAATAAGGTGGGTTTGTTAAATATGTGGGAATACTAAAATAAGGTGAGTGTGTTAAACATGTGGGAGTACTAAAATAAGGTGGGTGTGTTAAACATGTGGGAGTACTAAAATATGATGGGAGTGTTAAATATGTGGGTGTACTAAAATAAAGTGGGTTTGTTAAATATGTGGGAATACTAAAATAAGGTGGGTGTGTTAAACATGTGGTAGTACTAAAATATGGTGGGAGTGTTAAATATGTGGGTGTATTAAAATAAGGTGGGAGTGCAAAAATAAGGTGGGAGTTTTAAATATGTGGGAGTATGCTAAAATAAGGTGGGTTTGTTAAATCTGTGGGAATACCAAAATAAGGTGAGTGTGTTAAATATGTGGGAGGACTAAAATAAGGTGGGTGTGTTAGATATGTGGGTGTACTAAAATAAGGTGGGTTTGTTAAATATGTGGGAGTACTAAAATAAAGTGGGTGTGTTAACTCTGTGGGAATACTAAAATAAGGTGTGTGTTAAATATGTGAGAATACTAAAATAAGGTGGGGGTGTTAAATAAGTGGGAGAACCAAAATAATGTGGGTGTGTTAAATATGTGGGAGTACTAAAAGAAGGTGGGACTGTAAAATATGTGGGTGTACTAAAATAAGGTGGGAGTGATCATATAAGGTATGAGTGATAAGAAGACCTCTTTGATAAGCAGAGGAGGTAGGGAGGAGAGGGCAGGAGTGAATAAAGAGAAGGAGAGGTAGTGAAGAGAGTTCGACACCTTCCTTCTCATCATAGGAGACAAGGGTTTTTAAAAATTCCTTTGAAAAGGGGGGGGGAGGAGGAGGGAAGAAAACTGTGGGTGTTCATGGTGCATGAGTGGGAGGTGAAAATGAGATGCAGGTATGATGTAAAAGAGGAAGAGTGAAGCAGTGCGTTTCTGTAATTGCTCTTTTAGTAATTTGTGTCTACATCAGACAAGACAGCAGATGGCAAAGACAGAACGTGTGAGATGATAGCCTAACATGGTGTGTGACTCTGTGTCAATGGTAATGAAGATTGGCTGTGGAATGCAGCGGAAGCTGAGTGCTGATGTGATGACCCGATGATGATCCGGCAATTCCTCGGCAATGATTTGGTGACTGCTCGCTCGGCTCAGGGCCTAACTCTGTGACTGACTGATTCGGCGACTTCTGCGGCGATTTTATAGAGCCTGGGCAAAGGAAGAGCCAAAAAGTGGATCAAAACGCCCTGAGGCATATCCAAGCATTATTATTGGCACGCGGATGCCACCTAGAGTAGTAACCCCGCCCTGCCAGACTCCAGAGCCGAAAATGACCTCATTTGCTCCCAAACTCAGCCACACAACAGAGCTCTGGGATTAACATTGGGCGTGGGTTTTTGGGAGCGCTCTCCAGCCATGAACGTGCGCTGGGTTCCATTCGAGTGTCAATATTTAGTGAGCGCCAGGACTACCCAGACAACATTGAATGGACCCCAGTGCATATTTGCGCTTCGAGCTACATGCCAAGATGTTCTGAATCGTAATGTCCTCCGTGCCCTGACATCCTTAAAGGACTGAGGTGAGCGTCCGGGGAACTAACTGTGGCTGTCGTGCTTAGTAGTGGTTGTTGTGAGGTTGACACAGCGCTATGGTGTTCGTGGTAAGGAAGCTGAAGCATTGGGAGGAGTTGAAGCGGTTGTGGTGAGGAGGCTGAAGTGATTGTAGCGGTTGTTGGCGAGAAGGTCGAGTGTAGGTTACTGTGGGGATTTTTAGGAGGCATTGTGGTGATTTGTACGAAGCTTGTAACATTGTGGTGAGTATGGTAAGGGTCTGAGGTGAAACACCTGTTGATGAATGGTGCAGTTTGAATGGGGAAATGGTGCACGTTTGCTGATGATGCCCTTGAGTAATGGCACCGTTTGGTCTGTAGGTCTGTGGCACGCATGCATGCCTGAAGGAGGGGTCGTGTGTGAAATAAAGTAAAATAAAATAGATGACAGAATAGCAAATAGAATTAAAAACCTAGCTAAAAGCCCTACGCAATGAATCTTGTCCAATATACCCACTAGACATAATGGAAAGGTCAACTGAAGGAATACTAATGAAATAACTATCTCGGGACCGCTATATGTTGGGTGCCAGTGCCTTGGGGGAGTTCTGACATCACAGAACCGCAGCAATACTAAGAGTAGCGACGACTTGCAGTTAAAAGCCATATTGTATCCCTCGAGCACGGCGCAACAAACCTGTTCTCATGGTGCATGAAGTGTAATGTGTCCGTTTTCTAATCAAGCTCTTTCTATGCCCAAAAGGAAGATTATGTTACTTAATGTTTTTTTTTCGTTCTTCCAATGCATCAAAATAAACATACAATTAGACAGGATTGATTTAACCTTAAAACATATGGCAGTCACCACGGTAAAATGAAGCGTAATGAGTGAGTAAAGGTTCACACTGATGAATGTCTGATTTGAGGTGTACAGAGCGAGCGAGGAGAAGAAACACAGTGATATAATGCAGAAAGAAGGTAGTGACAGAATGCATAAATTTGAAACAATTGGAAGAAGGAAGGTGAAAGAGAGAAATGGAGGCACACCGTCCATGCTGGATGCGCTCACCAACAAGAGAGCAGAGAATTAGAAAATATAATAGTAATAATAATAATAATCATAATAATAACAACAACTAGGGTGAGAATTCTTTGCAATACATGTCCTCTACCAGTCCCAATTGCTGGGGAAACATCACGTTATGAGAAAACTCGTAGCAGGCAATGGGGCAGGATTTTCAATTCCGTATGGCAGGTAAGAGCTCTCTGGTAGGAGTATTTTTTAGCACTATATCGACATTGGTATTACGTTATTGCTCAAGGTATATCCTATGCCGAGTTCCATGCACTTTTTTGTCTTTTTTTCTACTTGTCATTACCCTTCAAAATGGCATATATGAATGCCAATGTAGTGGCAAAACTTCTCATGGAGACTGATAATGATGATCATGATTATTACATCGAGTTTTTGTTCAAGGAACTGCCAATTCCACAAATTAAACGAACTGCCAGCAGATTGTTTGTTGTGGTATATGTTGCACCAGTATATTTTGTTTACAATACAATAGCGTAATATGTTCTATGAGAATACTCGTCGGGTAATATCTGGTACACCCAGCACTTCAAGTATACTTGGAGTTGGCAGTCAACGTGTTAAAGTCATTATTATATTAAAATTGAAGAATATATTGAACACTGTGTGTGGTAACATGTTCTGTGAACTCTCCAGTTACATTTAGTGCTAGATTATTCAACTAACTTTCCGCCTTTGTTTGCACGAATGTTGATTTTTTTTTTCACGTTAACAGAGAAAACAAGACACCCACAAAGTTGATACGAGTTCGCATTGGCCTGCTAAGCACATCAACGTAACTTATCCTGCCTGAGGCAGTTTGCCATGCCCTCTTGCCTACAACTTTCCATGTGATGTGAGGGTGGCTTTGGTGTGGTTCATCCTTCACAGCTCATTGCATTTGTTGGTGTGTGCTCACAAACCGAACTCTAGGGTTTTTGGTGTTTGTTTTGATTTAAATCTTTCATATCGTAGTGAGCGTTGAAATGGAAATACGCGGGCAGGGCCATCATTCGCATGCCGAGCAAGGCGAAACACTGGATGACTCCCCCACGTTGAAATATCACGATGCATGGCAACGGGATTTGATAATGTAGAAAAGGTCAAAAGGGAAAGTTCTTCTTTGCAATCAAACAGAACAGGAAAGAAGCAATGTAGAAAGAACAAATACAGAATAAACAAGAAAAAGAGCAATCGGAGATTGCAGACCCTCGCCAGGACTTCTTTTGAGTGGTGTATAGGTTTTAGGGTAAATCCAATATGGCTGCCAACCATGTGACCGATGATATAATATACGTGTGAACCTTTTATTCTTCATGGACAGGCGGTCGGTCATACCTGTAAAATTTCGCCTCGATCTGTTCAGCCACTTCAGAGAAGAAGATTTTTGAAGGTTAAAGAAAACAAAAACAATATGACTGCCAAATCACGTGACTGATGACGTAGTGAATTTTTTTTTTCTGTGGACAATTTTATCCCGAGATGACCCTCCAAAATTTTCATACTGATCGGATGTGGTGTTCTACATATGCAATTATGACGTCATAACGAGGGCACCTATGACGTCATTAAAATATACCATCAGAGATGGGGAATGCCCCGCCATTGAATGAAAAAGGTCATACATATTCCAGATAATGAGGGAGGTGAATTAGAAGCAAGACACCATTTGGTCATCATCTCGAAAAAGGTCCCCAGGGGTGAGGAACGTAGTAACCAAAAATAATTGAAATCAGATAAGCGGTTTTCGATTTATTACAAAAAACATTTTTTTCAAGATGGCCGCCCAGTCGGCCATCTTGGATCCGGCCACGCCCAAAATCAATAGGGTTCTTCCTTTTCAGGTGGTACATATGTGACTCAAATTTCAAATCGATATGGCGAACAGTTTATGAGTTATCGCACTCACAGCTATAAATGTTGACGCCCGGACGGACGGACGGACGGACATACGGACGGACAGCCGGACGACCTGGGTGACAACAATATCCCCCTTCCGCCACGCGGCGGGGGATAAAAAAATCAAACGCATTCCCCACGAGTACTTGCAATGTGCCAAGTTTCAATTTTTTTCCTTGGTGCGGTTTCAGAGATACAGAGGTCCAAAGTTTTTCGAATATTGTTGCCACACCACAATTATCATTAAATCGATAAGCATTATAAGCCATACACAAGTAAATCTAAGAAACATGCCGAATATTATGCCCTATATTAGGTCTAAATAAACCGCATTGTGACCAAATATATATTTAAAACACATGGCCTTATGTTGTGGAATAGTCAAGAACATGAAAAAGCTCTAAAAAACAACAAAAACAAAACAAACTCAGTTTATATAAAACTTGCTAATCTGTAATAATTTGTCCACATCTTCTACTATAGTAAAAAAATAGAATATGTTTGTATTATATGTATGTGTGTTTGTTTGTTTGTTTGTTCGTCCTTTATAGGCGGCCGAACCGTTGGATGGAATGAGATGAAACTTGGCATGAGTGATCCTTGGGACATGAATGGGGGGGGGGGGGGGGGTCAAGTTCAAGGTCAAAGGTCACGGGGTCAAGGGGTCAAGGGGTCAAGGTCACCAGGTAACTTCAATTTCTCAATTTCATCCGATCGAGACGGGACCAAGGCCATTCGACAGATAATCAAAATGAAATGACACAGTTGATTGACGACATTCACTTCCGACTTCCGGTTTTCGAGTTATGACATCATAAATTGACTAAAACGTCAATTTTTCATGTTTGTTTGTCCTTTATAGATGGCCAAACCGTTGGATAGAATGAGATGAAACTTGGCATATGTGATCCTTGGGAACGGACATAAGGGGATCAAGGTCAAGGTCAAAGGTCACAGGGTCAAGGTCACCGGATAACGTCAATTTCTCAATTTCATCCGATCAAGACGGGACCAACGCCATTCAACAGATAACTGTACCCGCCCATGGGCGGGTACTTTGCTAGTTGTTTACTATAGAACTGTTGGTCATGAGGGAGTCCCAATATAGCGGCCACTTGGCTTCATCGGCAAGCGCACTCTCATTGGCCAGTAGTTCCTCCAGTTATTGCAAAGTTCAGTGTGTTATGCTGGGTAGTTTGGTTCTGCTGGGTGGTTTGCCATTGCCTTCCCAGCAGTCAGGATAGGAATTGGTAACTTGTTCAGGGTGCCAGAAATAACTCACCTACTCTTCACCAAGAAGATTAGGGGATCTTTAACATCCACTAACATCCAGTGTTGTCAGACTCAACGTTTATTCAAGGGATGGTGCACACATTGAAGCCTCGCCATGCATGGGAAACACCAGGTTGAGAGTTTATAGCTGGGTCAGGATTAGAACCTCAGCGTGACAGCTCAGAGGTGAGTTTTTAACCCAAAAAGTATGAGAATTATTGAACATTTTCGACTTCATAATCTGATGACACAAACTACGAAACTCCCACAGGTTGTTCACCCCGGGATGTTCATCCCACAGAAAACTTCTGGCTCTCCATGCTCCTGCTCATGATCTTCTCTACTCAAAGTGACCCCATTCTCAAAAGACTCCCTTTTTCCAGGTTATTGTGAATTTTTTCCCCACTCTCTCTCATCTCTTTTCATTTGTTAGTTGTCGGTTGGTTTGTTCCTTTTTTTGTTTCATCCCCGCTCTCCCCTTCCTCTTCTTGCTGTGTTTCATTCAGCTTGTTTACACACATGTGTCATTCTACCCCCCCCCCCCCCTTCATCTCACTTCTACTCTGCTGTTGCTGTTTTTCCTTTTGTTCCCTTCCATTCTGCCCCAAGCTCTTCCACAAGCCTCGATCATGTATACAAATAAGGAAGAGAGTTTTAATAATCATGAACTTCTTGAAAAAAGGTCTTATTTTCAGTTGAAATAATTACAATGTATAATGTCTTGTTTTGCTAAATCTGCTTTCGGATCAACGTTGCTTTTTTTAAATTTATATATTTTTAAATAGAAACGATAACCTCTTGATCATGACGTAATGTATCAACACTAAAAATGGAAGGCATTCACAAAGGCATCAATTATTGTAACGATTTGTTTGGTTAGACAACAAGAGTCAAACAAGAAATGCATCAAAGTTTCCCTGAACACACAGTAGTGCTTTCGAATGAACCTAAGCGTACAAATTAAAGATGTTCTGCACGAGTGATAATTATGACTTTGATTTCAAGTGCAAAAGTGTTACAGCTATCGTTTTGTGATCCCTTTAATTGTGCTTATTCTGTAAACCGGATTTGCCAAGGAAAGACTTGGCAAGACAAGAGGATGCCCAGTCGGCATCCTTTGTCTTGCCAAGTCTTTCCACCAAGCTTTCCTACTCTGATATGTCAAGCCCACTCTGATATGTCATTTGCACAAAAGAGATTGCGGATGATGGTGAGGAATAAAGGTTTTTGAGAATGGAGTTCAAGAGGTTTGTTGATGAAGTATACGGGATGGTTCAATAGACTGTCCCTTCGGAGAGACAGAGTGAGTGTGTGAGATTTGTCAGAATTGAAGGTCATTCCAAATGTTACACCAGCTGCTGGTTCGATAAAGGTCTGCGGAGTGGGACGAGGCTGCTGCTTACCTGTTTGAAGGATGAGAGATACTGTAGCAGAGGGTGGAGGAAAGAGATAGGCAGGATTTTACAGAGAATCAGAAAGATCGCTTATGAAGATGAGAAATAGGACTGGGCTCAAGACACTGCCTTGGGGCACCCCAGCCGTGACAAGGAGATAAGATAAGAGAATCCTATTGGATAAGATACGGCATTGGGCTGTTCTTGAATCTTGTCGTTTTACATCTTCATTCAGTTAATTGATTTGAGTTCTGTAAATGGTAGCTACTGTGAGATCTGTCTGCAGGTAGCAAATGTTGAAGCTTGGATGTTGGCAGCAGTCTCACAAAAGCATGGCGGAGTTGATCACATCTGCTCCTGTGTCCAGACCACAATCGTGTAAAGCATCCAAGTAATTATGATAGTCAGGGCCAAGGATGACTCCACAAGCTCTCTTATGAACCTGTAATCTTTCATGGGAGATAACTCTAACCATTTTATTCTTATGTTACATAATTGTTCATGTGTTTAATGTCCTTGTTTTAATATTAAATAGTTAGTGTCAATGATTTATCATCAGTTCTTTTTTAGGGTTATAAAGTGGTGGCTGGTGGTTGTGGGTGGAAGATTGTGGGTTGTCATGAGGCTGCCAAACCAACAGGACCGATGAGCAAGTAACAGTCAATCAGGAAAGGATTGTTCAATCATGGTCCCTGGTAAATTCTGAGGAGTGTTGAGAAGGAAGAGGTCGACGAAAGAGGGACGTTTTCTCTTTAAGGACATGAATACTGCTCATATCTTGTGCAGGACTGTTTCAACATATGAATCTGCCATTGAGCTTGGGTTTAATACTCTCCATGCATTAGTTTGCAATGATTGCGAACACCATACGCATACAAACAAGGAAAGCAGGTGGAATGTGAGGTTATTCAAGACAAACCAACCACTGAACCCCGCACTTCTCCCTCGAAATAAAATAAATTCCTTACTCCCACTTTTGAAAAAGCAAATGCTTGTATTTGCATTTTCCTAAATATTGATCAATTTTGAGGCAAAACCAGTTAAAATCTGCTTTGTTGGTGAAAGTCTGGCATGTCTGAATTTAAGGAGATCACAACGGGAAAGACCCGTTGGGTGCTGTATCAGATTACAAATACTGACACCAACTCATAGATTGGACCACAAATATGATAATAAATGTAACTGACTGGTTTACTGAATGGGGATGATGCAAAGAAATAGCATACCGTCAACAGACACTAATCCCTGTCAGTTGCGAATGTGGTTCAAGATCCCAGGAATCTGCCTTTGTGTGAAAGGCAAATTATGCTCTTCGATCAGTCTTCCCTCTTGTTCTGCATTTCACTTGAGAATATTCATTCTGTTTCACTCCTCTTTAGACACGCCACACACTTCAATACTCATCGCTGCTCACAATAGTCAAACACTAAGTGGTGTCATCATAAATGTTGGCATTATTTATTCATACGGAAATTAACAATTTGTTTCCATTTCTGTGAGGAATTGATTTAATTGTTCCCATTTTTCATTACTCGTAGAATTTTGAACTTGACCAAAACATGTTCATATTTCAAAAACTTAAAAGTGTAACGATCATAAAAAGGATGATTTTTGACGATTTCCTGATGAGAGTTTCTTCCAGAAGCTACAAAACTGGAATACATGTGGTCATTCAAAACGTGAGTAATTTAAAGGGTAATCACAAGCAACTGATAAGTGTGACATCATTTAAATTAGAACAGCACTCAGTGGAGCTCGTACCTCCACCGGGCTGATTACGTTACGTTTTGTATACCACTAAATGGCTGGATCTGGATCCGGGCCTGAACCAAAATCTAATCGGCTTGTTATTGTCACCTCCCAAACTCATCCACCAAGTTTTGCTCTCTATCGTTTTTGGCCCCATATCTTAATGGTGAAGAATCACTGAACAAGATTTTAAAAAAATTCTCTTATCCAAATCTAGATCTTCACCAAAATCTTATCATTTTGTCCTTGTTACACACCCAATCTATCCACCAAATCTCGGCTGAATCCATCCACAACTTATTTTGAGATATCCTGTTCACAGACAGACAAACAGACAGGCAGGGGTGAAAACACAACCTCTGCCCACTTTCGGTGGCAGAGGTAAGTATATTGTTGCGGGAGGGGGGTCCGGCGGAGAGAAACACCACGAGGTGGGGGAAACTACGTCGATTCCCACCAGACTCCCTGGTACTGTAGGCCGTCGCTCACGGAAAATTCCGCGACGCGGCGGGTTGCTTAACTGACCGTGGACGCCAATACCTCAACCGCGTGGCATAGGGTCCTCCTGTCTAGAATCAAGTTACCTAATTAACCACGCGGTTTTGACTACCGGGGAACCACGCCCTCGGTACACCTTGCCCGAACCGGATCACTCTACCAACTACCGACTACCTTTCCGGATCAGATGCAGTCGAGCGGCACTGCCAAGAACGTACCGGCTAGAAGGAACAGATTATCGGGAATAAAGACCGGGCTAAACTCAAATTCGAACCATGTTGGACCAATGGAGGAAAAGACAAAGACGAGCTGAGAACATTTCTACAATTATTTTTTTACAACAATAAGCGGGGAAAAGCATGTGGCACAACAAAAAGGTTTATTCGGTACGTTACGCAGGGGAAAGATGAGAGAGGTGTGGTGCGACAATTTACAAGCAACTTACAAAAGCGGACAAAGTGCAGACTTGAAGCGAGATTAATAAAAGCAACAATTACAACAATGAAGATCTTAAACAGGCTTATCTAACGGACAGGCGCCAACACACTCAGACACACACTCAGACAAAATAAACCCAAATGAAAAGAAAAGGGACCTTTTGCAGCAAGGGAGGGATGGAGTTGAGGTCACAGTGTTTGGTACCTGGGCGTTTCGAGGGGGAGGGATGCTCCGTGCTGCGGCACCCGACAAAAGCTGTGCAGTTTGGTCCACAGCCGCACATGTGGTAATCGTGTCTGGCAGAGTACAAAGAGGCAAGAGATGAGTAATAGGCAGGACCAGGTTAGAGACTTGGTCGAGGTCGTGTGGGCGAGGACCAGTACGGTAGGCGGGCCGTCGAGGCGAGACGTAGGCAGAGCCAGGCAGCAGGAACACTTTCACAACAACTCGCAATTCTCTTCAACCTCTCCAACAATTCCCTGCAATTCTCTTCAACCTCTCCAACTTCGACTCTGCAACTCGCAATTCTTTTCAACCTCTCCAACTTCGACTTTGACCACAACAACTCACAATTCTCTTCAACCTCCCCAACTTCATCACAATTCCAACGACAACTTCCAACTCGGAGGTCCGTGCTTTATACAGCCTGGAGCTCGGGGAGGAGCCATGGCGAAGCTGACATCATCGTCCGATCCGAGCATCCCGATTGGACCGGGCCTTCATATGGTCTGCCTTTCTGGGCGGGATTTCGGCCAGACGCGGGTATGGCCCACCCACGCCACGCGTGTCTGGATTTGGAAAGGTGGAAGCCGATGTGAACGTCGGGATTTTGCCTCTGAAAACGAGACTCTGGATTCAGTGGGTCGTACGCTATGGTAAGCGATATGAGGATGCGAGGAAATTCACCTCAGAAAATAAATGAGGAAGAGTGGGAAGTGGAATGGAGGGGAAAATGATTTAATAAAATAAAAGGGAAAAAATGATTTATTAATCCTAACTATAGTCCATCGCAACACACTCCCTCATCTTCCCACTAGACAAAAGGTAGGGACCTAACTACACGTATATTAATGAAATAACTGACTCGGGACAACTGTATGTTGTATGCATACGGTTCTGAGCACCGTAACAGTATTAAGATTAAAGTGATTGGAGAATGTGCAACAGAAATTCATTGATGGTTATCATTGGAGAGAACAGCAATGTCAGGATTGACAAAGATTTTGAAAGAAAAGGATGTGACAACACAATACACAACACAATATATATATATATATATATATATATATATATATATATATATATATATATATATATATATATATATATATATACATATATATATATATACATATATACATATATATATATATATATACATATATACATATATACATATATACATATATATATATATATACATACATATATATATACATATATACATATATACATATATACATATATACATATATACATACATATATACATATATATATATACATATATATACATATATATACATATACATATATATACATATATATACATACATATATACATACATATATATATATATATATATATATATATACTACCGGTCAGAAGTTTTAGAACACCCCCATTTTTCCAGTTTTTACTGAAATTTAAGCAATTTAATGTTTCAATGTACTCCGAAATTAAAGCAAAGAATAAATAAGCAATTGCAGATAAAAAAGAAATCATGGAATCATTTTGTTGAACAAAATTTAATCGAATTTTTTGACTCGTCAAAGTAGCCACCTTTTGCAGATATAACAGCCGAACATACTCGTGGCATTCTTTCTACAATGGAAATCATAATATTGTTCAGAAAGTTCTTCCCAACACTGTTGCAGAAGTTCCCACAAATGTGTTGCACTTGGAGGTTGTTTTGCTTTCACCCTTCTGTCCAGTTCATCCCAAACCAGCTCGATGGGGTTTAAGTCTGGGGACTGTGCTGGCCATTCCACGATTTGAAGCCTACCGCCTTGTTCTTTTCTTTAAGGTAGTTCTGACATAGCCTGGAGGTATGTTTTGGGTTGTTATGTTACTGGAGGATGAACCCCTGACCAACTAGGCGTAGACCAGAGGGTATTGCATGGCGCTGCAAAATGCTGTGGGTAGCCCTTTTGGTTCAGGGTGCCAGTTACTCTGTGCAAGTCGCCGACACTGGATCCAGCAAAAGATCCCCAGATCATCACGCTTCCTCCTCCATGTTTAACAGTTGGTGTCACACACTGAGGAACCATCCTTTCGCCTACTCGAAGGCGTACAAAAACCCTGTGTGATGAACCGAACATTTCAAATTTTGATTCATCGGTCCATAAAACCTTCTTCCAGTTTTCAGTAGTCCACTGGCGGTGCTTCATGGCCCAGGCAAGCCTCTTTTTCTTATTTTGCCATCTTAACAATGACTTTCTTACTGCCACTCGACCTGTCAAACCTGCAGCTCCAAGTCTTCTCTTCACAGTTGAAACTGAGACTTCCTTACTTCGTGTTAAGCTGTGCTTGAAACTGCTGTCCTGTGAGCCGCCTATCACGCAAGCTGTTGACTCTCAGAAACTTGTCTTCTGATTGTGTTGTGGCTTTGGGTCTGCCAGACCCCTTCCTGTCAGAGTTTCCTCCAGTTTCCAAGTGCCTTTTGATGGTGTAGGAATCTGTATTCACTGACACCTTGGCTTCTTTGCAATTTCTCCAAAGGAAAGACCTACACTTTTAAGGGTAATAATGGTCTGTCTGTCTTCTTTTGTTAATTGTCTTTTTCTTGCCATTATGATAGCAATATTCTACTTCCTGCAGTGCAATATTGTCCAAATAATGCTTCAGAGGGTGGAGCAACGCAGTCTGTTCCAACAGTGCTTTTATACAGACAGAGGGTTTGTAACTAATCAACAAAAGTAACAATATCAATTAACAATGGACACCTGTTGGAATTGTTTGCATCAACTTTCAAGGCTTAATTTACTTCCATTGCTGCAGAACAGCTGCAGTTGCTAACCCATTATTTGTTCCCTGAAAAGGGTCTTTCTTAACAACTCTGAAATTTCCATTATTTTTCAGTTTTTGGTGACCTAAACTTTTTGTTAACCTCTGGCAGTTTACCGCTTAGCTTTGTACCATTTCAGGTTATTCACTGGACTTGAACTGCTTAAATTTCAGTCAAAACTGGAAAAATGGGGGTGTTTTAAAACTTTTGACCAGTAGTGTATAATAAAATATAAAATACATTCAATAAAATATATATTATATAATCTATCGATAATTCCAGCAATCTCTGTGTGTCTGTGTGTTTGCGACCGCTGTTTCTCGACAACCACTGGTCTGATCTAATTGAAACTTGCCAGGTATATTGCTGGGGCGCTGTGAATGTGCCTTTTCAAGGTTTGATATTAATCAGACAAGCGGTTCCCAAGTTATGGCCATTTATTTACCAAACCAATGACAGGACACGGTGCTATGACATCACGATGACGTCAAAATTCTTTTTTCTTTTTGTTGCGCGTACGGCCACGCACGGGCCCACACTAGTATATACTAGTGTATGTAATATATACAATATATACATATATATATATATATAATTCATAAAATATATGTAATATAGATATAAAATAAATACTATAATATGTCATGTATATATAATATATATATATATATATACATATCTATCTATAATTCCAGCAATCTCTGTGTGTCTGTCTGTATGTGTGTGTGTCTGCGACCGCCGTTTCTCGACAACCTCTGGTCCAATCTCATTGAAACTTGCCAGGAATATCGCTGGGGACCGGGGGATGTGCCTTTTCAAGGTTTGATATTAATCGGACAAGCGGATCCCAAGTTACGGCCATTTATTTATCAACCAATGACAGGACACGGTGCTATGACATCACTATTGACATCACAATTAAAAAAGAATTTACCCACGAACGGCCACGCATGTACGGACACGCACGTACGGGCCCGCACTCGTATAAATAAATCTATATGTAATATCACACACACGTATATGTGTATGTATGTATGTATATATATATATATATATATATATATATATATATATATATATATATATATATATATATATATATATATATATATATATATATATTGTTTGCATCAACTTCGCATGCCGAGCGTTATTGCTGCCTAAGCAGTCTCCTTGGCTATTGGGCACAATCCTGGAGGGGTCGCCACTCCGACACAGTATACCAGTGTGCTGGCACTCACTTTTTCCGACCTCGGAAGGATGAAATGCAGTCAATCCCACCTTGTATTAATTCAATAGCCGAGTGGGATTTTAACTCAGGATCCTAGGATATATATATATATATATATATATATATATATATATATATATATATATGTATATATATATATATATATATATATATATATATATATATATATATATATATATATATATATATATATATATATATATATATATATATATACATATATATATATATATATATATATATATATATATATATATATATATATATATATATATATATATATATATATATATATATATATATATACACATACATATATAGTTATGGATTTCAGAATCGGATCCTACTATTGCATACAATACAGTATTCAGGTCCTCAGACACTTATTTCCATAAATGAATGTCTTGGGTAGACCGATCCCCTTGTCTGGTGGGATTCCAACACTTTGATGCATTGGAGAAGGGTAAAGAACAGATTCCCTTTCTTATGGTATGGCCTTTTGCTCTTTACGACACATTCATGCATGTGAGATAGCCGTTAGCCCAACGGAAGATCATTCTACCCCCTTTCCATTGGAACACATTGGTTTGGAGGGGGACGATATATTTACACTTTGGACTTACAGGACATTTGATTAAGCACACTGCTGGCTTTTTCTGAACGGTTATTCTGATGGTCAAATACGGCTGTGGATCATTTACCTCACCCACCTCTCTTTAATCGACGTATGACATCCACCTTTTTCCATCAATGTTTGACGCCCCGTTCAGCAGCTTGGTGGATGCTGGTTGGCTCTTGTTCGTGTCGGGCTGAACAGAGAGGTGATGGTTGTTCTTGACGTTTTGTGAGCGCTTCACACTTTCGCTCGGTAATTCTGGCAAATGGCTGCATTCTGCTGTTCATCCAGCACCCCAAACATGGCATCGTAAGCCAGGCCTGTGTTGATTTGGGGTTGCATCTCACTCTGGTAAGGAAGGAATGATCGTGAGGGTGACGGTTGGTCACGTGCAGCAATGCACCAACAGGGAAGGTGGATTTGGCTGAAGTCTACTTGAGGCTCCGCTTACACTGGTCACCTATAAAGAGGACGGGAGGACCGCTTTCCTGTCAGTTAGTGAGTTGGTGACTTCCTGACAGTTTTGTGACAGTTGGTTCCTGCTGGTTCTGCTCATACCTGATTCTTGGCGTCCCTGGTTCCAGGGGGGGGGGGGTGATGACGTGATGTCAATTGGAGTTTCAGCCTGTTTGCGAGTGGGTGCACGGCGAGGCAGGGCACTGGTAGTGGACCAAGGCAAGCTCACACAATTTGGGACATTTTATTTGACACACGACAAATTCTGCCTTGGTTAGCTGAGACTGGATTTCTCTCCCCCCTGAATGATCTGCTGGATGTCCTTGTCTCGTGTGTAATCGTTAAGTAAGGCATCGTGATAAGCATCTGCTCTTTGTCTGTTTTTTTTCTATCATTGCCTGTTGAATTCCTTATTTGTTTGAGATTATTTTGATTGATTTGAATTCATCTATCCACACTACAAGGAAACAAAAAGTTCTTCAGTTTATTTATTTTTCTTATTAATAAATTACTTGTTGACGTTTCAAATTGTCCGTGCTTGTCCTTTTCTTCCATTAATCCAGCATTGTCCAAAGCAAGATAGACTGGGAGGTAATTCCCAAACTAATTAACCTGTCATAGTCGGCATGCACCAGCGGTAAACGCTTGGCCGCCCAACTTAATATGTAATCAAGATAAGATCGGTGCATTGCTGAGGGCTTGCTCCGTGGTCAGGAAGCCACGTGACCTCTCGGTAAATGGCGATTTTGACGGTGGACACTGGAACTCGTGGATAACTGATTGGCGTTCGTGGTTCTTAAGCAACCCACCGTACCACAAAGTTAATTGTGAGCGGTGACCCCAGGTCCGGCTCTTCCGAGGAGAAATGAGGATTAACCCCCTCATAATACACTCGGTACCGTGGCTGTAACTACATATGTATATACATACATATACATAGATCTATACACATACATAGATCTATGCACATACATAGATCTATACATATAACTTTTTTTAAATAACGTCCGTTTTTCACCAGATTTGCTTTGATTCCCTGTTGAGCACCTCGCGAAACCTCTGAATACACAGAGACAGATCTGACAGATACGATGGACAGGCAGTCCCTCAGGGAGATTGGCCGTGAGGTCTTGCAGTGAATGCATTAACTTACATAGCTCAATGAAACTGGAAAAATTTGGCACATTTCTAAATTTTTTGTTCACTCAATATAATTCTCCAAACAGTAAAAAAGAGATAAGTTTAATGCTTTGGGAATTTTCACATTTTCTTGCGTATGTATGGAGAAGGTGGGAACATAGCCTTGCTTGCTTAAAGTAAATAGATATATTGGTTCAGTTATAAGACTCGTTATTTCATTAAATTATCAGATTTCACAACAGATTTCAACACTTATTTTGTCCGGACGATATCTGATCCTCAAAACCGAAATAATATTTTGATGATAAACTGAAATTAGTCCGTGAGAGTAGATCGTGGAAAATCGCATCATATAATGCATGAAATCGCAACAAGCTCCTAATTTGAAAACTATAATACTTACAAAAGCGATGTATACGATTCGTAGCTATGATGAACAGGCATTCGATAATTATGAGTGAGGAAAGTGAGAAAAAAAAAAACTTTATCACAAAGAAATCGTTGTGGCTCGTTTCAAGTCAAGGCATGGTTGAGCAGGCCAAAAAACATGGTGGCTTCAGACCCCAGCGATGTTACCTGGGATACGCCTTAATACCCCATAAAGAGCGATGACCGAGGATGCACCTGATGAAGGATATCATGATATTAAGGATATCATAAAATCCATCCATCTATCCATTGGGAGCATACTCTATGCAGAGCGTTGGTGCTGCTGAAGCAGTCTCCTTGGCTATTGGGCACAATCTGGACAGGTCATCACTCCGACACAGGATACCAGCAAACTGGCACTCATTTTGCCAACCTCAGAAGGAATACAGGCAGAGTCAACCCACCTGGTATCAATTCAACAGCTAAGTGGGATTTGAAATACAGGATCTGAGGATCCCAAGCACACCACCCAAACCATTAAGCCAATACCAGGCATATATCATTAAATAAGGCCATTAATTATCGTCAAAAGGGGTGTTTTAATTAACCCAAACACACAATTTTCACTCTTGCACTTCCTTTGAGTTTTCTTTGGATGCAACGCTGCTTGGTTTCATGGTTTTGGAGTTATGGAGGACACACACTGACACACACACACGCACACGCACACGTATAACAATAATAATACAACTAGTAATAATTACATATACCAGTGCATGCCCGTACGTGCGTGGCCATACGTGGAAAAAACCCCCAAAAAACCGTTCAAACCACGTGCCAGAAACAACCACACAGGCCGTTCCTTCGCTCTCACGTGCCCGTACGTGCGTGCCCATACGTGTGTGCCCCTACCTGCGTACCCGTAGCCCCGTACATACAAAAAAAAGAAAAAAAAGGAAGAAGAATTGAGACGTCAATCGTGACGTCATTCGTGATGTCATAGCACCGTGTCCTGTCATTGGTTTAGTAAATAAATGGCCATAACTTGGGAACCACTTGTCCGATTAATATCAAACCTTGAAAAGGCATATACTCAGGTCCCCAGCAATATATCTGGCAAGTTTCAATTAGATAGGACCAGTGGTTTTCGAGAAACAGCGGTCACAGACAGACAGACACACAGAGATTGCTGGAATTATAGATACTAGTGCGTGCCCATAGGTGCATGCCCGTCGGTGCGTGCCCATACGTGCGTGGCCGTACATGCAAAAAAAAATAATAATAATTTAATTGTGACGTCAATAGTGATGTCATTGCACCATGTCCTGTCATTGGTTGATAAATAACTGGCCGTAACTTGGGACCCGCTTTTCCGATTAATATCAAACCTTGAAAAGGCACATATTCAGGTCCCCAGCGATATTCCTGTCAAGTTTCAATTAGATCGGACCAGGGGTTGTCGAGAAACGGCGGTCGCAGACACACACACATACAGACAGACACACAGAGATTGCTGGAATTATAGATACTAGTGCGGGCCCATAGGTGCAGGCCCGTACGTGCGTGCCCGTACGTGAAAAAAATTATTATAATGAAAAACTTTCAAACCGCGAGCCAGAAACAACAAACACACAGGCCGTTCCTTCGCTCTCACATGCCCGTACGTGCGTGGCCGTACGTGCAAAAAAAAAAAAAAAACTTTCAAACCTCGTGCCAGAAACAACAACCACACAGGCCGTTTCCATACCCACCTTGAGAGTGATCCGATGTGGAGGCATACGAGATGGACAGAGGGTGTTCAGGAACTCAGGCGGATGCAAATGATCACCCTCAGATTCCGCTGTATCGAGGCTACAGCAAACATGTTCTTCCCCTGGGAATATGGTTGTCATGTTTTGATAAATTATTTTCAGAACAATTTTTCTTCAATAAATAAATAATAATAAAAATTGTCTCCATGTACACACCTTTATCTCGTTAGCACCTCTTCATAAACAACATTGCTGAGGAAACGGCGCTTCTTCTTTGTTTCCTCGTCCAGGGCAAGAATGCAGAGGCTGCTGGATCTGCCAACCCTACTGGCCGCCACATAGAACTGACCATGGCTGAAGAAGTCTCTTGTGCAGAAGACCCCAACACGGTGTCGCGACTGCCCTTGGGATTTATTCACAGTCATGGCAAAGCATGGTCGTACCGGAAACTGCCGACGCCGCAGAGTGAACGGGAACATGTTGTCAGATGGACTCAAGGTTATGCGTGGAATGAGCAATGTGCATCCAGAATTGACACCCATCACAGATTTTGCAACCAACAGATTTGGAAGGATCTGATGGATGATGTACCTTGAGCCATTGCAGTGCCCGCTTTGCTGGTTGAAGTTTCGTAGCAGCATGATCACCATACCCACCTTGAGGGTCATCCGATGTGGAGGCATGTTCAGGAACTCAGACGGATACAAATGATCACCCTCAGATTCCGCTGTATCGACGCTACAGCAAACATGTTCCTCCCCTGGAAATATGGTTGTCATGTAGTCATTTACCTGATCGACTTCGGAATTGGTCGGACATAGTATAACACGCTCGCATAGCCACTTGGGGTTCGTAATGTTGTTGTGCAAGCCCTCGTACACCCAAGTGACAATATCCTGAAGTTTTTCACCTGGAAGAATGAGAAGTTCCCTGAGCCCAATTGCAAATTCACCCTCTTCTGGATTGACAGGAATCTTCCCTTCGCCCAGATCCAGCAGGAATTTTGCAAAATCAGATTCGTCCTGTTGTTCTCCAGCACCCTGCATGATCCTCATGTTTACTGTGAGATGAAGTATCTGCACTTTTGAGCTCTTGGAGCGCCTTCCAACTATGTCAATACGGCTACTGTGTGGCACAACGGTAAGGATCTGCCTCCAGTCACTACTGAAAACCATTGTGATGCCGCCAAATGGTTCCTCTGAGCCCCGAAGCCACTGGAATGTTTGATCTACTGCCTTCAATGCACAATGATCCATCGTTGAAACCTCATCCACCACCATTATATTCGTCATTCATATGAGTGCTGCAGTGGTGTCATTTTCACTGATGTTGCAAGTGGACTCATCAGTGAGAATGAGAGGACACTTGGTCCTACGATGGAAGGTGGCCCCTTTAGGCAGCAGAGTAGCTGCAATACGACTTGCAGCAGTCGCAAGAGCCACTTTTCCCTTTGCTCGCACTTTGTTGAGTATATGAGACAATGTGTGTTTTCCCAGTCCCACCACTTTCATCAACTGCGATCATCCAGCCATGTCCGTGTTCCACACTCGTCATCACTTTATCGACAACAACGCGCTGCTCGTCGTTAAGAAGGCACTCTGTTTGAGCGCTGTGAGCCTCAAGTTCTCCTATATTGTGCCCTGTTTCGTGCTCGATGACGTGGGAAATGCGAGACTGGATATGAACTGGTTCAGGCTCAGGAAGGCCAAAGCTCTTACTGAGCGAAAAGCCGTGCCTCTCAATTTTGTCCCTCAGCTCCAGTAGCACTTCACTCACAATGCGTCCACTTGGCTCATTCACACCTGCTGCACGCATGAAGTCCTCGCACAGCACATACTTGTGCCTTTCCCAGAACTGCACGTGGTTGCCTCTGAGGACGAATATGAGCATGTTGGCAAATACTTCGTGGACTGCAGGGCCAAATGCAATATTTGCAGCCTCTTCCATAACAGAATCCACCTCCTGGTCATTGTCAACGATGCCATATGCAATGCAGGCTGCCAGATAGGTCTCCATGACCCTACCACCCACATGGCAGAGATCCTGAAAGCATGTGGGGCCAGGCACGCGGTACAGTAGCATGCGGAGATAGTACAACTTGGCATTATGTGAGTTGACGGAAATAATGGGTAGCCGCCCAACCGTATCAGCCTTACGGTTATCCTGGAGACTCAGCCTTCTCTTCCGCAATTGAAACCTTTTCCTAAAGTAGGTGAAGTATTGGAACACATCTGGATATAGAACATGACGCATGTGTGGATGGAGATTCATGACTTCGAAAAAGGTGGTGAGCATTGTTGCAGGGGGTCCTGACTCCGCCACGTTCTGTACGGCATCTTCGTCATTGAACGTGATCACCTGCTCATCCTGTAGATGGAGTGCCAGCATCTCGACTGGTGGGTACTTGCTTTGAATTGGGAAATCGTATATGCGCCAGTATCCCTCAGATGTGGTGATGTAACGCCCTAGTTCGTATCGTGTCACTTCATCATGTCATAATGCCTCTCGCATCCTCTCATGTGGCTCTAGTCTGACCAGGCACTGGTCCGGGCCCTTTTCAAGGTATTTGTACAGGTACTTCACACTAGTGACAGCACATACGATCTCAAGGTTGATGTGAGCATCGTACCGAAGGACAATATATGGATTGTAAGGTACAACCCATGCATTGTTAACTAATACGTTAGCACCGCCTCATATTGTCTTCATGATGGGATCACCAGGTGCTGCTTCTGCTCGTCTTCTGTTCAGGGGATAGGAGTCATCAGAGAAGCTTGTCATTTCTCGTAGGGCTTTGGGATAGTCCTTTGTGCACTTCCGGTCTGCCATGCAAGGGCTCGAGATGTTCCATTCCCCACATGGGCCGTGAATCATGTGTGATGTCACGATACGGTGTAGTTCCGGATTTGTGCGTTTGTCAGGAATCTCAGCAGAGACCACGCGATCAACATCTGCTGGTGTTCTGGGCTTGTCGCGAGGTACCAAGGTCAGGAGCATGTGTATATGGGGAAGGTGACGCTTTTGCGTTTCCTTCACCATCACATAAGCGTCCACATGCCCCAAGATGTCTTGCTTGAGGAGGTCTGCGAGGAGTGATTCCACCTTCATATGAAACACCCGGGTGATGATATCAGGTCTTTCATTGGCTGACTGACCCTCAAAAAGCGATTGTTTAATTTCTGGCCACTTTGGGTTGCAGGTGAATGTTAGGAAAAAGTAAGGTTTTTCCCTTGACTCGGACCAAAGCCATTGCATCCTGAAACTCTTTGGCATACCAACGTGGTGACCCATAAATTGACGGCGGCAGAATGGTAAGACGTCCAGGAAGCACCTCAGCGTCACTGTTCAACGCATCAACGATGATCTTATACTTTTCTGCCTTAATTGACTTCTGGTTGCAGCGAATCCAATTGAGACGGTGTGACTCAATTTTTGCCATCTAGTCACATACGTACTGCTGTGTCAACTTTCCACCATGAAGTAGTAGATTGATGTGATGAGTAGGATCATGTACTTGGAGATGGTAGCGGTAGAAAGATGTTGGCGTTATCCCTGCCAACTCAGTGTGGTACCCCTGGGAGCCGCAGGGTAGCAGAAGTATGTATGATAGAGGGTCATACGCTGGATGCATGGCGTCTATTGTCTGTAAACCTCCTCCTCTGAGGTGAACACCGACTGCCAGCCTTCCAAACTGCTCTGTTGTCATTGCCCCTGGAGCAATTACAGCCACATCGCTGTCTGGTGAGGGAAGGTTGACGGTACCATGATGAAGGTCTCGGCGCCGCGTGCGACCTGTTAACACAATTTTCAGTTCATTGGCGCTATCATTATGAACCACATGAACTGATTTCAATTGCTGGATGTATGGGTTGCACTCATGAATGGCTTGTTGTGCTCTTAGCAAAAACTGCTCATTCAGGCTACTGTTCGAAGTGTGGGCACGACGATACTCCAGCTCATGGGCTGGATCGTGAAAGTAGATATGAGTAAAGCGTGGGCTAGAGGAGCACCAATGTAATGGTAAACCTTACCTTGTATGCGCACTCCAGGATTGAAGCCAGGCATACCTATCTCTCGGACACCGATACTTGCCATTGCCAGCACGTTGTTATACTGTTTCGCGTGCTTCACAAAGTCCTGGTTGAGGAAAAGGTTTTTAATGCCATCTGGAGGTTGTGATGGAATTGAACCGGGTTTTAGATTCGTAGGATCATGCTTAAGGTCGACCTTGCCATGGTTGCAGCAAAATCCTCTTCTCTCCTCGTTCCACACAAAAGCATCACAATGTGAGCATTTAGTGCATTGAAATAATGAGGTCCTGCTCAACGCGTGCCTGTACTCAACATGAAGTTCCTCTCAGAAGAAATCGGTATCATTGTATCGAGCAAGGTTGCGATTCTCACGGTGAGCCTGCTCTAGTCTCGCACGGTATACGTCCTGATGGCGCAGGGCATCCCTTACTTGCCGGTCTTCTCGCTGGTGAGGGATTTCTTCTGCATGACGCCTTGCCTCTTGTCCAGTGTTGTCTGCCAAGCGAGTACCTCGTGCTTCCTCCGTTTCAGCTGCACGACGCATTGTCATGCGCGTAGCGTCACGTGTCAAGCGAGCACCTCGTGCTTCGTCCGTTTCTTCTGCACGACGCCTTGCCTCACGTCCAGTGTTGTCTGCCAAGCGAGCAGCTCATGCTTCGTCCGTTTCAGCTGCATGGTGCCTTGTCAAGCATCCAGTGTTGTCTGCCAAGCGAGCAGCTCGTGCTTCATCCGTTTCAGCAGTACGACGCCTTGTCATGCGCGTAGCGTCGCGTGTCAAGCGAGCAGCTCGTGCTTCGCCCGATTCTATTGTGTGTGCACGACGCGCAGCTTCGTCCGTTCGCTCTTGTAAACGCCGACCGGATTGGGGCATTGTTTCAATTCTATCGGACCAACCGTATCATAAATGACCATAACTTGGGAAACACTTAAGAGACAGCTGAAACGGATGAAGAATAACGATATCAAACCTTGAAATGGCACATACTCAGGTCCCCAGCGTCAATTGTGACATCATATCAAAAATAAATAAATAAAGAATTGTGATTGTTACGACACTCGTGATGTCATAGCACCGTGTCCTGTCATTGGTTGATAAATAAATGGCCATAACTTGGGAACCGCTTGTCCGATTAATATTAAACCTTGAAAAGGCACATCCTCAGGTCCCCAGTAATATTCCTGGCAAGTTTCAATTAGATCGGACCAGTGGTTGTCGAGAAACGGCAGTCGCAGACACACACACACACACACACACACACACACACACAGATAGACAGACAGACACACACACACACAGAGATTGCTGGAATTATAGATGGACGAGTGCATGCCCGTACGTGGGTGCCCGTACATGAAAAAAAACAAAACATTTCAAACTGTGTGCCAGAAACAACAACCACACAGGCCGTTCCTTCGCTCTTGCATGCACGTACGTGCGTGGCCGTACATGCGCGGCCGTAAGTGTAAAAAACAAAACAAAAAAAAAAACTTTCAAACAAACACACAGGCCGTTCCTTCGCTCTCGCCTGGCCGTATGTGCAAAAAAGAAAAAGAAAAAAAAAAAGAATTGCGACCTCAAAGCACCGTGTCCTGTCATTGGTTTGGTAAATAAATGGCCGTAACTTGGGAACCACTTGTCCGATTAATATCAAAGCTTGAAAAGGCACATCCTCGGGTCCCCTGAAATATTCCTGGCAAGTTTCAATTAGATCGGACCAGTGGTTGCCAAGAAACGGCGGCCGCGCACACACACACACACACACACACACACACACACACACACACACACACACACACACACACACACACACACACACACACACATTGCTGGAATTATAGATAGAATGTGTGTGTGTGTGTGTGTGTGTGTGTGTGTGTGTGTGTGTGTGTGTGTGTGTGTGTGTGTGTGTGTGTGTGTGTGTGTGTGTGTGTGTGTGTGTGTGTGTCATCCATAACTCCTCCAAAACCATGAAACCTAGCAGCATGAAACTTTGCATGCATCCAAAGAAAACTCCAAGGAAGTGCAAGAGTGAAAGTTGTGTGTTTGGGTTAATTAAAACACCCCTTTTGAAGATAATTAACGGCCTTATTTAATGACATATGTCTGGTGTTGGCTTAATGGTTTGGATGGTGGGCTTAGGATCCTCAGATCCTGTATTTCAACTCCCACTTAGCTGTTGAATTGATACCAGGTGGGTTGACTCTGCCTGTCATCCTTCTGAGGTCGGCAAAATGAGTGCCAGTTTGCTGGTATCCTGTGTCGGAGTAACGACCTGTCCAGATTGTGCCCAATAGCCAAGTAGACTGCTTCAGCAGCACCAACGCTCTGCACAGAGTATGGTCCCAATGGATGGATGGATGGATTTTATGATATCCTTGATATATATGGTATATGTTAAAGACCGCACAGTGTTCTTCGTGAGGAGTGCGCGAGTTACTGCCGGAACCCTGGCCAAATCCCAAAGTCCGGTCCTCACTACTGCTGGGAAAGCAATGGCAAATCAGCCCGTACAACCCTTGTTCAGGAAGCTGCTTTGGCGGCACAGACACTCTGTAAAGAGTATGGTACATCAGAGAGAGAGAGAGAGAGAGAGAGAGAGAGAGAGAGGGGGGGCATGGGAGCAAGGTTGATGGACCAAGAGCTTAGGTGAGAGACAGGTTTGGAAAATGATCCTCGTGCAGAAGAATAAGAGGAAGAGGAAGAATAAATAGTGATGAAGGCAGAAGCGTTTCAAAAAAGATTCAGTTTGGCTATATTGAGAAGAGTGGATGGTAAAGATCCCACGGCATCCTTCGCAGAGTAGGCGAGATATCGCCAGCACCCTGCCTAAGTTCCAAATTCCTGTTCTATTCTGCAGGGGGCACTGCATCAACGACACAGCTGTGCCCACAGCAAATGATGCTACCTGTATCCATGTGCTGCATTTTATAGAAGAAGGAAAAACGGCATGCCTCGAATAGCAGTACTACCTACTGGCATCGAGTTAGATAGCAGATTTTAGTTCAGTTCAACTCTGTTGGAAATATAACCATTTGTAGAATACAATTGCATTCTAGTTTAACTCCATGTACAACTATATTTTAATAATCTCAAAGTAAATAATGTTAATTATGATTCTGACCAGTAGCCAACGGTGCCGAACCGACTCTGCCAGACATTTAGCCATTTCTGTGTGGTCTTGGCTATTTGGAGGAATTAAACTCGTTTTGATTCTCCATGATCATATTCACATCACACACAAGAACGACAAACTATTAAAGCCGTGGCATAGCAACTCGAAGCACACAATTAAGTCCATAATTAATAAGCAAAACACCTTGTGCAGCACAAAAAAAACCCATTTGCATTCGTGTGTTGTGTAGCACAACTGTTCCTTGGTGCATCACTTTTGGACAATTGCGCCTTCCGCCATAATGGGAGAGTAGGCTGTTACAGCAATCATGTGGAGGTTGAGGATTAGTCGACAATTCATCCATAGATTAGCACAGCATGCTGCATTTGAACCTGGGAACACATTGCATCACAAACCAAGTGATCACGTGAGAATGCCAAATAGGACATCCCACAGTGAGTGATACATTTGCATTTTTTTTTTGGTGCATCACAGGTGATGAAGGTTGTGGTCAAGTTTCATCGGAATTGTGTGTAGTTTCTGAGAAGAAAGCACAAACCTATTTTTGGGGCAATTTGTTAGTCGTCCGATCAAACGTTTACTACCAATTATGCTGATGACAAACGAACAAACATCCAAACAAACATCCAAACAAACAGACAGAATTATTGACAATAAGGGTCACCTATTTCTGCGACCCAAAAACAGAGGGATGATATTTCAAAAAAAACAACCAAACAAGGGAGGAATGACATGTCACATTACGATGCCACAATACGACACCACAATCCTCTTATGGATTACCATCACGACATCTTTTGACATTTTACTTTTGTTGTGGGATTGTGATGGATGAAGAAGAATAACAGTGAAGAATAACACCACATTACAATGCCACAATACTATATAACAATCATCTTCTGGTTTAGCATCATGATACCTTTTAACATTTTACTTTTGTTGTGGGATTGTGATGGAACAACGTCAAATTATATCCTGATGCTAATCCAGAAGAGGATTGTTATGTTGTGTCATATTGTGGCATTGTAATGTGGTGTCATTCTTCATTGGAATTGTTCTTCATTTTCATTGTTCTTCTTCATCCATCACAATCCCTCAACAAAAGTAAAATGTCAAAAAGATGCCATGATGGTAATCCATTAGAGGATTGTGGTGTTGTGTTGTGGCATCGTAATGTGACGTGTCATTCCAACGTTGTTTGTTTTGGTTTTTTTGAGATTCCATCCATCTGTGTTTTTGCATTTTTTTTCTTGTTTCTGTTGGGTTTTTTTTAAAAAATGGGGAACATATAAAAGAGTTTATAAAGAAAGCAAGATACACATATACAGATCAGTGAGATAATACAGACATCAGTGCGTATCACCCATTGAGCTGTATACATTACTGGAGCGAACCTGCAGCATGCATTTCCAGGGCCAAGCAGCCGCCATGATGGAATGCCCTTCCCTCCCGAGAACGTGAGAGATACAGGCATAGCTGAGTGTGATAAGCGCTGGACTTTATCGGATTCTGTTGGCAGATTTGATTCACATTTGTTTCCACATTACCACTTTTGTTTGTTTTCCTACGGAGCCTTGCAATAGGGCTATGAAGGTGACTGATAAAACTGAGAGTGATTTTAGTAAGTCAGAAGTGTCAAGTCGAGTTGGTTTCACTGCGTGAATAATTGAATTTCAGATCCTCAATGAAATGGAATGAAAGTGGGGGAGTGGGGGCAGGTTGTTGTTCTTTAAATAACAATGTTCCTTACGGACAAAGTCCATAACAATGTCCCTTACAGATAGAGTCCATCACAATGTTCATTGCAGACAAAGGCCATAACTATATTCCTTACAGACAAAGCCTTGAAACAAAACAAACACAGGATGGCTCAATATTACTGTGAATCACTTTACTGGTCATTACAACAACATACATTAACATGCTAAATGAAACACGTGAGTATAAACATAAACTGAATTTGCAACTTTGATCAGACAAATACGATGGAGTTGAAACTTCACTGCCGAGAGCCAATAATTGGTTCACGAAAAAATATTTAAAAATATAAAAATTTAATTAAAATTAAATTTAATTTAATTAAAAATTTAATTCAATTAAAAAAAATTAAAAAAAATATAAAAATATATATATATATATATATAAAAAAAAAGTGACCACTATATTCGTTATTGTTGTGTGTCTGTCTGTATGTCTGTCCCGAGCATAGTTTGGGCATGTCTGTCCCGAGCATGTCTGTACAGAGGTCTGTCTGTCTGTCTGTCTGTCTGGCCTGAGCATAGCTCCGTGGGTTTTGATCCGATCCTGATAAAATTTTGGTGGGAGGTTTATATCATGATCTAGTTGTGTTTTCCTGAAAATGGGCGTGGTGCGCCTATTATGGGCAGAGCCACGCCCAAAAAACATGTTTTTAGGGGGTAGCTGATTTCAATTTGCATCTTCTCCGAGGGGGTTTGTCGAATCCGACAGGGGTTTCGGTATTTGGTTAGCCCAATGGCACCTGCATAGCCCCACGGAGCTCGATTTTTCATTTTCATCCCAAGGTCAAGGTCACAAGGTCATGAACTTAGAAAATTGCGAATTTTGACGTAAAAAATTACCTTCTCCGAGGGGTTTGTCGAATCTGGCTGGGGTTTCGGTATTTGGTTAGCCCAATGGCACCTGCATAGCCCCATGGAGCTCGATTTTTCATTTTCGTCCCAAGGTCAAGGTCACGAACTTAGAAAATTGCGAATTTTGACATAAAAATCCATCTTCTCCGAGGAGGTTGTCGAATCTGGCAGGGTTTCGGTATTTGGTTAGCCCAATGACACCTGCATAGCCCCACGGAGCTCGATTTTTCATTTTCGTCCCAAGGCCAAGGTCACAAGGTCACGAACTTAGAAAATTTCGAATTTTGACATAAAAATCATACGACTGCCCAAACTTTGAGAGCTCGGATGACAATATTTTTTATGCATAATCTTGAGGTAATTCCCCACCTAAAGTCTTAAAACCATTTTGCTCTATCTCGAACAACTTGCCTGTGGCGCCCTCTTCAAGTTTGTTTTTACGCTGATTTCATCAAAGTATGGATAATCCGAGGAGTGTGAAATGCTGTATAGCCTATATGACGTTATATTGTTCCTGGAATGTTCAAGAGGAAGTTTTGCACCAAAGGTCATAATCCTTGACCTTTGACCTTTAAAGTTCACAAAGGTCAAATTTTCAAAGTTGTGGGAATCGAACCGGGTTTTCGACCTTCTTCAACGAACTAACTCCAATAAGCTATAGCAGGTATCCTGTTTCCTTATTTTAATGTCCACAACATTGTTTTGTGACCTTTAAAGGTTATGCAAAGGTCAAATTTTTTAAGTCGTTGAACGAAACCGGGTTTTCGACATTTTGCAGCTAATAACCTGTCACTCGTACCACGTCATGTTGATCATTTTTATAACTTGGTCAAAAATTATCACATTGTCTCATCCTTGATTTCTGAAACAATCTACATCGTCAAATACCGCTCGTGAACCATCGTCATCTTCAGACTTGTAAAATATTAAAAACAACATCGTTCGACATTTCAAAATCTTATTTAATATAAACTAAAGTTCCCTTACTTGTGACAATTTATTCTTTTGGTCACATTTAACTGGCATGAATGCCTGATTGGTGATTGCAGCCAAAAGCACAGCAGAAACCAGCTGTTTCACTGAAACCAGTGCAGCTGATCGCCTTTTTTTTTTTGGATACACGATTGTTGAGGCTCGTATGAGAGCGAACACACAGAAATACACAACAAGGGGAGCAGGAGACAAGAGTGGTGGGAGAGGAAAGGAAAAACAGTGGGGAATAGAGACATGAGGAAATCTCTGGAAGGGAGAGGGATGGACGGGGTACACAGGGTAAACAAGATCGACACTTCAGGGACTTTTTGGAAGGAAAGCAGGGAATTTGAAGGAGGTGAAGTGAAATACAGCATGAAGCCAAGAAAGGTGGGAGGCAGGAGCACTAGCCCAGAGGGGAGAGCAGTTCTCCATCAGGCTGCGGACAAAAGCTTTGCAAGTGGTCAGGAGCTCAGGTGGGCCGAGGAAGGACTTTGCACGACGGAGGATTCCCAGTCGGCGACTGGCTTTGGAGGCAAGGTTTGAAATGTGGCTTTCCCAGGAAAGGTCATGACAGATAGTGAGACCCAGAAGCTTGAAAGAAAGGACTTCTTCCATAGGATTGTTGAGAAAATGGATGGGCGTTTTTCTAAACAGTCCTTTCGAAGAGACATAGTGAGAGTGTGAGATTTGTCTGGATTGAAAGACATGTTCCACGTGTTGGACCAGTTTGTGGTTTTATCCAGATCACCAGTGAGCGAAGAAGCTGCTGCTTGCCAGTCTGAGGGATGACTGATGGTACGGCAGAGGGTGGAGTCATCGGCAAAGAGATATAGAGGATTTTCAAGAGTCGGAGAGATCATTGATGAAAACCAGAAAAAGAACAGGGCTCAGAACGCTACCTTGAGGAACTCCAGCCTGGACAGGAAGGGGGGGGGGGATGAAAGAACTCCATTTAGGGCCACACGGTAACTGTGACAGGAGAGGAAGTCTGCGAGCCATGAGTGGAGATGGCCTTGGATAACATAGGAAGAGAGTTTGGTGAGTAGGGCAGGGTGCCAGACTGTGTCAAAAGCACGTGATATATCCAGGGATATGGCTCGGATTTCCTGTCTGGCATTGAGGGCTTCCATCCATTGTTGGGAGAGCAGAAGCAGCATATCCAGGGTGGCGTCACCTGGTCTGAAATCAAATTGATCATCAGAAATCAAGCCATTGGAGAAGAGGAAGGATTTGATGTCTGAAGCGATGATGGATTCCATAACCTTGCTGATGATTGGGAGAAGGCTGATTGGTCTGTAGTTGCAGGGATCTGTTTTTGCACCTTTTTTGCAGGGCAGTGATGTTTGCTGATTTCCAAGCAGATGGCAGATGGCCTTGAGCAAATGAGAGGGTGAATATAACAGAGAGAGGGTGAGCAAGAGCAGAAGAGCAGGCTTTGAGGACACGTGGGCTGATGCCATCTGGACCGGTTGCAGAATCTGAGTCGAGGTTTGACAGCAAGCTCTCCACCTTGGCAGGAGAAAAGGACACAGAATCCAGGGACAGTTGGGTGCGACTGGGTAAGGTGGGTAGAGAAAATGATGGGTTTTGGACACAAGATTTAGCTGCAAACACCGAGTTTAGGCATTCAGCTTTTTCACGTGCGGTCTCAGCATTGCGGCCATTTGAGGTAAGGGAGGGATGGAGGGGGAACATACGCCAGAAACAGATTTGATTAGACGCCACCAGGATTTTGAGGAGGGGGAGAGGTTTGAGAGTTCAGACTTGAGATGAGAAAGATGTTGTTTTCTGGCTCTCCTGAGGGTAGATACACACTTGTTCCGAGCTTTATGGAAGGAACTGAGATTGCCCTCAGTTGGGTTTGCTTTCCATGAGGCAAAGGCAAGTTGTTTCAGGACAACTGCCTCACCACAAGCTTCAGTGAACCAAGGGTGGGAGGAAGGGTAGGACAACTGAAGACGAGAGGGGATAAATCTGTGCATGAGGGAGAGCAAGTTTCTTTGAAAGAATTCCCAGGATGAGTTGATGTTGGAGAAACTAGCGATAGGAGACCAGTCTATAAGTTTGAGGGCTGCTTGGAGACCCTGCCAGTTGGCTTGAGTGAAATGCCAGACTCGACGGCGGTGAGGTGGTTCTCTGATAACAGCCAGAGAGATGTCCACTTTGACAAGAACGTGGTCAGAAGAAACGATTGGAGCGGGGGAAGAGCAGCAGATATTGTCAGGGAAATTTGTCAAAATCAGATCCAGAAGAGATGGAGTACCATTGGTTGAGATCTGGGTCGGGAAGTTGACCGATTGAGTCAGTCCCAATGAGTCGGAGAAAGCTTTTGCTGAAGTGCCATGACAGGTGAGAGAGGTACCCACACCTAGCCAACTGGCAGGATGACAATTGAAATCGCCACATATGAGGAAGAGAGAGTTTGGATAAGAAGATAGAAGTTGGTCCATGTTTTCAGATAGTGAGGTGTAGATGGAGTCATCACTGTTAGGTGGATGGTAGAGTATACATATAAACATGAGGTGGGAGTTGAGGGGAAGCCATAGCCAGAGGTATTCCTGGGGGTGTGGGGGAGTGAGGGCAGTGCATGGAGAGTGAGGAATAGTCTTTGATGAAGAGAGCAACTCGTCCACCAGGGCGAGGCTCAGGTCTGTCAAACCAGAGGAGGGAGTAAGCAGGGAGAGATACTTGGGAGTCAGACATGTCTTGGGGGAGGAAAGTTTCTGTTAGGCAGATTATGTCTGGTTTGTCAGTGGTCACCTGTATGGAAAGATCTGAAAGGTTTGAGCGAAGGCCCCGGATATTTGAGGTCCATACTTTTAATGAAGAGGAAGGGGAGGAGGCTTTGGGTGCAGGGGGTGGTGGGAGGGGAGGGTAGGACAAGGGACGAGGGGGGGGAGGTAAGGAGTGTTGTTGAAAGAGTGTGGGGGATTGCAGAATAGCTATGGGAGGGGGCCGAATGAGGAGGAGAAAAGGATCTGTGGTGCTGGGGGAGAGGGGGGACAAGAGAGGGGGAAGAAGGCAGTCGAGGATTTGAGGAGGGGAGTGAAGAGATGGAGTTGAGAGGACAGTGGAAGGAGGTTGCTTTGTGGATGGGAGGGGGAAACTTCGGGAAGGATGAGTGAGGGGGATGAATGGTGGGAGAAAGGTGAGGGGGGAGTTTTTGAGAGAGGTGAGAGGGAGGCTTGGAGGGAGAGGAGTGGGATGGTTGCTTTGAGAGTGAGGGGTGAGAGGAGTGAGTTGGCACTGAAGTTGGAAAAAAAGAATGGTTGATGGAAAGCGAACATTCATAGCAAACTGGGGTTTTTGGTCAGTTATGCGATTAAACACATTTCTTGAGGGATGCAATAAAGGCAAATCCAGAGAATGGAGAGAAGAAACGCTGTAACAGTTGGATTTTTTAGGCAAGGTATGAAGGAAAGGTCGAATTGAGAGCAGTCTGTTTAAATAGCAGAAGAGTAGTGCATTCTGATACAGTAAAGAGTACCACACGTGTGAAAGAGGAAGATGAAGCATTATAAGAGATCGTTTTTGTTATTATTATTAATGTTTGAGAGAGTTTTCAACAGATTGGGTCATGGAAGTGTTGTCGAAAAAAATCGAGGAAGAAGAGGAAGAAGAGGAAGAGGAGATGAAGAAGAAGAAGAATTGGAGAAAGGTAGCATTTTTTTTTCTTTAAGATAAGAAATAGTGATTGGTTGGGATGGGGGACGTTAAGAAAGTGGGAAAGATAGAAATTGAAGATAATGGGGAGGAAAAACAAATAAACATGATCGTACACCAAGGGGAACAAAGGGTAGTGTGGTGAATTGAGGTGAATTGAGGGACATGACGCGGGATCACATGTTGTGTGTTTCGCGTATAAGGGGAGGTCTCTGCGGCACGAGTGGTTGTCCCCGGGGCATTGCCATTTACATCGGCTGTTCACTTGATGCTCGTTAACTGAAGGTGCTCATTGACTGGTGAGAATGGAGATTATATCGAACTCCGTGCTTACGCGGATTTATTCTGCAATGATTAATCGCACATGTATACGTTACTGCTTATGTACTCCTAGCTGAACCTGTATTCCCCGGTGTGCCCGTAGAAGCGGCTCCAATCAAATGGAATAAAGCCTAAACTCTGAAGGTTCATCTCTCGCTCTCATTTCAATTTATTCCATTTGATTTTCTCGGCTCTCTCAACCAACGATGGACAAGATCTACAAACCAGAGAGGTTCGACGCAGACCCAAATGCGACTGACGCAGAAATGAAATGGTCGCATTGGTTCTGTTCCTTCTCACACTATCTGACCATCATCGAGGAAGGAGCCGACAAATTTGCCGCTCTCGTGAATCATGTCTCGCCCAGCGTGTACAGGCTCTTCTCGGAGTGCGACACTTACGAAGCAGCGATTGACGTGCTGCAGGCGCTCTACGTGAAGCCCAAGAACGAGGTATACATATGACATCTTCTCAACACACGCAAGCAAGCAGCCGGGGAGACAATCGATCAGTTCCTGCAAGCTCTGAATCAGCTGGGAAAAGACGGCAGCTTCCGGGCCGTAAGCGCCGAGGAACACCGAAAGGAAGCCACACGGGAGGCATTCATCCAAGGACTCAGATCAGCCCACATACGGCAACGCTTACTAGAGAAAGCGCAACCCACTCTTGACAAGGTAGTCGATCAGGCACGAGCGATGGATACGGCTCAGCAGCAATCTGAGTCATTTGGGACACCGATGCTGCTAATGAACGCTGCTACAGTGGGAACTCAAGGAACCCCACTGGCACAGACACAGCCAGACATAGGGGATGGAGAAACACCCGAGGAGCCGGATACCCAGGCCACGTCAAACTCCTCAGCAACTGCTCCGGTTGGTAAATGCTTCTTTTGTGGGTACAAAAGGCATCCTCGTCAAAAATGTCCCGCCAGAGATGCCACATGCATGAATTGCGACAAGAAAGGGCATTATGCCAGGGTATGTAAATCTACTCTAAGGAGAAATAAACCCACTTCTGCGGCTCTCTACTCGCAGAATAAATTAACTGCAGCCTCCGCGGGGAATCTATCCAAGGCTATCATCAACGTACGAATTAACGGGCATATGGCTGAGGCACTGATTGATACCGGTAGCTCTGAAAGTTTCGTCAACAGCTCGCTAGTGAAGGGCAGGAAATGGGTAATCCACCCGACTGACAATACGGTATGCATGGCCGCCACCTCACGACAATCCCGCGTACGAGGGTACTGCAATGTTGAATTGGACGTAAAAGGGTACACGCATCGGGATGTAAGGGTACTGGTGCTTCGTGATTTGTGCGCAGACGTAATTCTGGGTCATAATGTCCTCAAGCAGCACACGAGCGTCGAAATACCCTTTGGAGGAAGCAAGCCTCGTCTAATTTTAAATGCGTTGACCACCGCGGAGGTGACGTCCCCCCAGCTGTTCGCTAACTTGTCGCCGGTCTGCAAACCGATAGCGATCAAATCGCGGCGATATACCACTGCTGACATGAATTTCATCACTTCAGAAACCAAGCGATTACTGGAAGAAGGAATTATAGAACCGAGCGATTCGCCATGGCGCGCACAGGTGTTAGTAACCAGCAGTCAGAACCATAAGAAACGAATGGTTGTCGATTATTCCCAAACGGTCAATCGCTTCACCCAACTCGACGCCTACCCCCTGCCGCGCATAGATGAGATGGTTGAACGCGTGGCCAATTATAAGGTATTCAGTACCATCGACTTGCGAAGCGCCTATCATCAAATTCCCATCCGAGAGGAAGACAAACCTTACACTGCATTCCAGGCAGGGAGGCGCCTCTACCAATTCAGGAGAATACCTTTCGGTGTCACGAATGGGGTAGCTTGCTTCCAACGGGTTATGGACGACATCATCTCAGATGAAAACCTCAAAGACACTTTTGTTTACGTGGATAATGTCACAGTGTGCGGTAGGGATCAGAGGGAACATGATAGGAATCTGGACAGATTCTTGAGCATTGCTAGAAAATATAATCTGACTCTCAACTACGAGAAATGCGTATTCTCGGCAAGGTCAATTGACCTTCTCGGCTACACGATAGCCGACGGCACAATTAAGCCTGATCCTGAGCGATTGCGCCCGCTCCGTGAGCTTCCACCACCTCAGGACTTGCAGACAATGCGCCGGGTGATCGGGATGTTCGCTTACTATGCGAGATGGATTTCGCAATACTCCGAGAAAAAACATCCCCTAGTGCATTGCAAAAACTTTCCACCAGATGCCGCTGTTGTAAGAGCATTCCACAACCTCAAGGATGATATCAGTAAGTCCGTGGTTTTATCGATCGACAGCTCGGTGCCCTTCGTGGTGGAAACCGACGCTTCAAATCACGCCATAGCTGCTACACTTAATCAGTCTGGGCGGCCGGTCGCGTTCTTCTCGAGAACTCTCTCTAGAAGCGAACAGAGACACTCAGCGATAGAGAAGGAAGCGTATGCCATCGTTGAAGCGCTGCGGAAATGGAGACATTATTTACTGGGAAACCACTTCACGCTCGTTACGGACCAACGATCCGTGGCATTCATGTTTGATGGGAAAAATAACGGGAAAATTAAGAATGAAAAAATTATGAGATGGCGGATAGACCTAGCTTGCTACAGTTACGACATTGTTTACCGGCCCGGGAAAGAAAACCCTGCTGCAGATACCTTCTCTCGGGTCTACAGTTCGGCAACAATCAGTCAGGCTTTGCAAGACCTCCATGTGTCTCTGTGCCACCCGGGGGTAACCAGGATGGCACATTTCGTGCGCAGACAAAATCTTCCCTATTCTGTTGAAGATATTAAACAAATGAATGCTTCATGCCCTGTTTGTGCTGAACTAAAACCCAGATTCTTTGGCGCGGCATCTGGCAGACTGATCAAGGCCACTTCCCCCTTCGAGAGACTAAACATCGACTTCAAAGGGCCCCTGCCGACCGAAACAGACAACAGATACATATTCACCGTTGTTGATGAATATTCAAGGTTCCCTTTCGCATTTCCGTGCTCGGATATGACCTCGGGCACTGTCGTGAAATGTCTCTCTGACCTCTTCGCTATGTTTGGGAGACCTTCGTACATACATTCAGACAGAGGGCCGTGTTTCATGTCGGCCGGGCTAAAACAATTCCTACTAGAGCTCGGCATAGCAACTAGTCGAACGACGGGTTACAACCCACAGGGAAACGGGCAGGTGGAACGGTATAATGGAGTTATTTGGAAAGCCGTAACTCTGGCGCTGAAATCGAGAGGACTGGGCCCCGAGCGGTGGGAGGTTACCCTTCCCGACGCTCTGAATTCCATACGCTCTTTGCTCTGCACGTCCACCAATGCCACTCCTCACGAACGAATGTTTACTCACCAGCGACGTTATGTTGACGGTCAAACGGTGCCCAACTGGCTGACCCATCCCGGTACAGTGTTCATGAAACGCCCGGTACGACAAAGCAAGTATGAACCCCTGGTGGAGGGGGTCGAACTCATTGACACTAATCCAGAGTATGCTCATGTCAGGCTCCCGGATGGCAGGGAGACCACTGTGTCGGTTCGCCATCTGGCTCCCTCAGGTACTCCTCCCGCAGGTACACCACCTTCTGGCACTCCTCCTTCTGACATTTCCCCCAGGAACTCCGCCGGGCGACGGGGCTGCCGCGTTCCACCCGAGAGCGATCGAGGAGTCATCCCCGGCACAAGTCGAGGCTCACCAAGAGGATCGGGAGTCTCCCTCAAGTGAAACTGCCGTTTACTCCCGGAGAGGTCGACGAATAAGGCCCCCTCGACGACTCAATCTGTAAAGGGGATTATCGGCATTCTCGCTGCTCATGCTCCTATATGCCCATTATATCATATATCGATGCTCATTTCCATGCTCCTACAACTCAAAATAATCACTGCTTGGCATGTATGCTTCTGTAGATCTATTAGTCCGCGTTGCTTGAAATGTATACTCCTATAGTGCTAAAGCAATCATGGTGTGTAAGATGGGCCCCTAGTTACATTTTAAAGGTGGGGAGAATGTGGTGAATTGAGGTGAATTGAGGGACATGACGCGGGATCACATGTTGTGCGTCTCGCGTATAAGGGGAGGTCTCTGCGGCACGAGTGGTTGTCCCCGGGGCATTGCCATTTACATCGGCTGTTCACTTGATGCTGGTTAACTGAAGGTGCTCATTGACTGGTGAGAATGGAGATTATATCGAACTCCGTGCTTACGCGGATTTATTCTGCAATGATTAATCGCACATGTATACGTTACTGCTTATGTACTCCTAGCTGAACCTGTATTCCCCGGTGTGCCCGTAGAAGCGGCTCCAATCAAATGGAATAAAGCCTAAACTCTGAAGGTTCATCTCTCGCTCTCATTTCAGGTAGGCCTCAGGCTTCAAGGATAGGCCTCAAGCACCCAGTAAGAACAAGTTCGACGAAATCTCACAAAATAGCACGATTTTTGAAACAAAACCGAACTAGGAACACACAGTAACATGTAGGTGAGAAAATAAACAGTTAAAACGGGACAGATAATGACCGAAAACTTAACTTTGAGATCATCAGCAGGGAGCCCCCCAAGGAGACCTGCCAATGCTCCAAACCCAGAACAGGAATTGAAGGATATACAAAACATTAATCATACCTTTTAAACCTATTGACACTTTAGACTGTTAAAACCTCTTCGAACCCAAAGACCCATGAGACCTTAATACCCTAAGACCTGGAAGACCCTTTAAGACCCCTAAGATCCTTAAGACCCTTTAAGACCCCAAAGACCCTTAATAACCCTAAGATCTTTGAAGACCCGGAAGACCTTTTAAGATGCCCAAGACCATTAAGACACCCAAAATCTCGAAGACACTCAAAACCCCAAATACCCCTATGACTTCCCAAGACCTTTAAGACACTGAAGACTGTTTAGACCCCAATGACCCTGAAGACCTTTTAAGACCCTGAGAACCCTTTAGAACCCAAAGATCCAAAGGACTCTTATGACCCTTAAGACCCCCCTAATACCCTCAATAACCCTGAGACACTTAAGACCTTTAATACTCCTAATACCCTCGAAGACTCTTAAGATGCTAAGACCCTTGAAGACCCTTAAGACACTGAGACCCTTTTAGACCCTTAATACCCCTAAGACCTTTGAAGACCTTTAAAACCTGGAAGACCCTTTAAAATCCCTAAGACAATTGAAGACCCTTAAGATCATTTAAGACTCTAAGACCCTTTAGAACCCCAAGACCCTTATGACCTGCAAGACTTTTTAAGATCCCTCAGACCCTTAAGACCCACAAGACCATCAAGACCCCTAAGACCATCAATACCCCTCAGACCACTAAAACGCTATATACCCTGAAGACTATTGAAGACCCTGAAGACTTTTTAGATCCCAAAGAACCCTTAAGCCCCTGTTGAGGATTTTTTTTCGGCCTGATTGTTGACTTCTGAAGTCTCGTTGTGATCGTTTAGAATTGCTCAATTTTGTTGTGGAACTTCAACTGGTTCTATTTCATTTCTCTTACATTTCAAAGGCATCGTTTAACCGACTCAAATCAAAGACACTGATTAATTCATTTTCCACAACATGAAAGTACATTACATCAGAGAGTTTTATTATACTTGGTAGCAACTTAAGTAACAAGGAGTACAAGCCACTGTGGAGGTATACATCCACACGTGCTTACACTCTCTTGGAGTACAACCCACTGTGGAGGTATACATCCTCACGTGCTTGCACTAAAACAAGATTACATTTCAAGGCATTTATACTTTCATGGGAGAGGGGAAGGGGCTGTTAACTCTAACTGCAGTACGTGTCTTCTAGGTGAGAAGCACACGACGTAATTACGGCAAAAGTTTGCTGTTATCAGCCCAGGTCACACCGCTGCACAACAAGACATTTTTTTATCAACATTTAGGGCAAAAGACTCTTGGCCAAAGGGAAGGAACACAGACAGCCAATTCAACTTATAGCACACATTTATATAATTATTTCTTCCACACCCCCAAAGACCCTTAAGACCCCCAAGAACCTTGAGATCCTTTAAGACCACTTTTGACACTTTCGACACCTTTAGATCCCTTCACCCTTTAGGCCTTTTATACTCTTTAGACCCAGAGAACTTTCAGACCTTTACACCCCTTTAGTCCCTTTGGACCCCTGAGACCCTTTTCACCCTTCAGACAGATGAGACAGCTTGGAGCCTTGACCATTTCGAGGTTTAGGTCACTTGAACCTTTTTAGACCCTTTTAACATGCTTGAGACATTACACCATTTTGACCCCTTCGACACTAACTAATATTGGAATGTAGCCTTTTAGACCATTAAACCATCAAGAACCATTTAAGCGCACACAACACAAACATCTACAGTCTTGTTACAAAATAGAGACTGTTGTTCTTTTCAGCAAGTAATGTGCAAACTTGACCCACCCAAGGGGTGGGTACTCTGCTAGTAGGTAATAAAGGCACTCGCATCACATACTCTTGGCAAAACACTTTGGAACCAGAAATTACCGTTACATCAATTTAGTCACTTAATTAGCTTCAACTTAAGGACTGCTCGTGCTTAATACAACACAAATCATAAAAAAATTATAAAGTAAAAAATTCTGTGCAATAACAACGACATTTTCCAGCTGGTAAGCATGTTTCTTTAAAACGTAAAGAACAAGTAATAACATTTTTCTCAATGAAAAAGGATGTTGGGATGTCACTCCAAAAGGTATGTAAACAAGGGAGAGATGGTCACAAGAAATGATCATGTGAAACCATCCCTACCAACATCATTCTCTGAATAATGGTTGGCGTGTGTGTGTGTGTGTGTGTGTGTGTGTGTGTGTGTGTGTGTGTGTGTGTTCAATGTCTTAGGGGTGTGAAAAGTTATATCAAACAAACAACAACGATCACACACACACACACACACACACACACACACACACACACACACACACACACACACACACACACACACACACACACACACACTCTTTACCTCCACCACCGAAGGTGAAGGAGGTTATGTTTTCACCCTTTTCTGTCTGTTTGTTTGTTTGTGTGCAGGATATCTCAAAAAGTTGTGAATGGATCCGGATGAAATTTTGTGGACAGATTCGGTGCATGACAAGGACGAAATGATTAGATTTGGTGAAGATTCGGATCCGGATACGAGAATTTTTAAAGTGATTCTTCACCATTGAGAGATAGTGCTAAACTGAAATGTAACACGATATCTCAAAAAGTTGTGGACGGATTCGGACGCAACTTGGCGGACAGGTTGGGTGTATGTCAAGGATGAATTGATTCGATTTCGGTGAAGATCCGAATCCAGATCTGGATACGAGAATTATTTAATTTTTAAAGTGATTCTTCACCATTGAGAGGGCCAAAACGATATAGTACTGTATAGCACGATATTTCAAAAATGTATTGGGCCCGATATGTTCTCGTGGATCAGGCATTACGTGATAGAGGTATGTGCTCTGCCGAGTACCCTTCTAGTTTTTCTTTATTGTATTTATTACTTGCAGTAAAACAGTATTTGCAGAACAACTTTACAGCTGGTATGCTCCAAGTGTTAGAATGGCCACCCCCAGAGTCCAGACATGAGTCCCTTCGATGCCAAATGGGATTACCAGGAAAGAAAGAACATGAGAAACCTTACTAACCTTACAGAATTGTAGAATGTACTTCAGGATATTTGGCACAATATTCCTGGAAGTGTTTTGGTTGTGTACAGGAAGCATGGGTAGGAGAGTGATGACACTCAATAAGGCAAAGGGCAGATACACAAGGTCTTGACCGATACTATAAAATGACACTGTTCTTGTTATTTACTTCAGCAGTTTGTTTCCAGCTCATTTATAAAGGCTGTTAATTTACAATAGCTAGAAGGGCACTCGGTAGAGTGCATACTTCTGCCCCGTAATGCTTGATCCACGAGAACATATCTGGCCCAATACATTTTTGAAATATCATGCTATATATCGTTTTTGAGCCTGATCTCTTAAAGGTGAAGAATCACGTCAAAAATTACAGTAGTCGGATCCGGATCCGGAGCTTCATAAAAATCTAATCAGTTCGTCCTTGTCACACACCGAATCTGTCCATAAAATTTCTTCCGGATCTGTCCACAACTTTTTTTGAGATATTCTGTACACAAATAAACAAACAGACAAACATACAAACAGACAGTAAGGGGAGAAAACATAACCTCCTCCACCTCTGGTGGCGGAGGTAATAAACACATATGACTGTTAAGACCCGGTCACACCTTGACGTTTTAGCCAGCGATGGCAACGTGTTAAAATTTATGTAAAACGCTGGCTTACGTTGAACTTTTGATGTTTTTTTTTTAAAGATTCGGACGTATTCATAGCGACTTGGTCTTATGTATAACGCATTGGTAACTACACAGAACGTTTCGTTGTGTTATAGATAACTTATACCAACGAATGCTGAACCTGTTGTCGGCCTACACAACCGATGCCCAACGATAGTCTAACTCAGGCATAGCGCGTTGCACGCATCGCCGACGATGTCGTGGCGTAGCCTATTAAAAGGCTGACTCACAACGATTCAAATCATAACTGCCATAGAAATGGAAGGGTCAAAATCGCGGTCACACCTTGGCGATCTTGCCAGCGTATGCCGACGTAACAAAAAGTGTGTCTAAAACGTTGGGGCACGTCGAATACGGTATGGGTAAGTTTGGTATGCGCGAGTAGAACGCTAAATACGCTATCATAAGACGTAGTAAGTAGAGTACGTCAAGAAATTTTAAACATGTTCAAAATTTTACGACGTACTCGGCGTATGACACACGTTCTGCATGCGATGGGGATAAGTTTTACACACGATATGTGGACGCTTACACACGTCCACAAAGGCTACTTATAAGCTACTCATAAGTCGAAACACGTCGCGGTAATGTCTTTTTTACGCGAAACTTATTTCTAACTTATGTTTGACGTGCTTTGAACCAATTCTTTACGTAGTCCCAACACACATCGACGTATGTAGACGTATTCCAATGACGTCTTCGGGTCGACAAAAAAAAAAAAATGAATGTGTTTCTAGCTTACAACTGCCATATAAAGACGTGTTCCCAGCGGTTTTGGGAATTGGTATATAAAAATGGTGTTCATAAAAGGGGAACCCAACAGTGTTTTCGAGTTCCTTTTTGAGTCGATGTCCATGTCAGCAGTAACAGTATCAGTATCAGTATCAGTATCAGTATCAGTATCAGTATTAGTATTAGTAGTAGTTTGTTCATGTTGGCAGTAGTAGGTGGGTGTGAGGGGGAGGGTGTGGGTTATGATGGATCGTCCTTGCGTCCGCGTGTCCACGGGTAGGTTCATAGGCTGCCACTCAACGATTTAAATGGCTGCATCTCCACTATTGAAAGTAGACGCTTGCGCTCAACAATTTGAATTTTTTTACACTCAACGACTTTTAAACGGTACCACTCAGATAGTTTCATTGTTTACAATGAACGATTTAAATTGCTGTCACTCGCCTTTGTTTTGTTTTTTTGTTTTTGACGCTGGGGTTTTGAAATTTGAAGCGTTTCTTCTGAACGTGTTAAAACGCTCAAACTCGACTATTTTAAATAGACGCTGCCGATGGACAATTGGAATCATAGCCAAGCTAGACATCGAAGTGTGAACATCCTCGTCATGCTGAAGAAAAGTTTGAAGAATGCTGCAAATAAGTGTCCTGGCCGTGGCCGTGGACGCTGACGCAAGGACGATCCATTATACCGACGTCTTTCAGCCTATGAGTAACTTAAAAGTAACGTCTGTCGACGTGTGGCAACGATCGCGTAACGTGCCAACAACACGTTAATCATAGGTTAGAAATAAGTTTCGGGTACGCTAAACATTACCTCGGCGTGTCTCAACTTATGATTAACTTACAAGTAGCATGTGTTGACGTCTGTCAACGATCGCAGACCGTGCCTACAACTTGTGGCCAGCGTAGCGGAACGTGTAAGTCATACGCCGGCATACGTCGTGAAATTTCAAGCATGAAAAAATTTGAGGACAACCGAAAAGTACAACGTTTAAAGCCAATGTACAACGACGTATGGCAACATACTACGACGTATGCCAGCGTGCTCTCAATGTTATCAAAACTTACCCATAACGTATTCAACGTGTACCAGCGTTTTAGAAAAAAAATTCAAAAATCGGCATACGTTGGCTAAAACGTCAAGGTATGACCGGGCCTTTAGCACTGACAATTTGATGAATTCACCCAAACGTTTCACTGCCTTTTTCAAGCCTCACGGCCTTTTCAAAGGCCCTCCTCAGATAGAAAGTTTGCTTTAGCAAATTATTCCTGGGTATATTCAGGATAGAGTGGGGGGTGGGGGGAGTTGGTTCTATTTCATTGGCATATTATATAAGGGAGGGTAGAGAGTTAATTATTTTCATTGCCACATTCAAGCAGAATGCAGTAAAGTACCTTGCAGGACTATAACTAAAGGCAGATTTTTGGGTTGACCTCGAATTTTTTTTAGGCAGGCAAATCAGATCCTTTTAAAGGCTTGAAAAATTCAAGATTACTCAAAATGTACATTTCCGAATAAATATCCCTCGTTCGTAAAGGCCCTGTCACACCATGATGATTTAGCCAACGTATGCCTGATGTATGCAAAATTGGGCTAAAACACCGGCACACGTCGAATACGTTATAGGTACGTTTGTATACGTTAAGAGCACGCTGAAAAACACTGCCATATGTCGTAGTACGCTGGCTTTCATCGTTGTACTTTGCGGTTGTCCTCAAATTTTAGCATGCTTGAAATTTTACGACGTATGCCAGCGTATGACTCACATGTTCCGCTATACTGGCCATAAGTTGTAGGCACGTTATGGGATCGTTGACACACGTCGACACACGTTACTTGTAAGTTACTCATAAGTCGAAACTCGTCGAGGTAATGATTAGCGTACCCAAAATTTATTATTTATAACCTATGAGTAACGTGTTGTTGGCACGTTACATGATCGTTGCACACACGTCGCGTTTTGCGATCGTTGACACACCAAGGCACGTTACTTGTAAGTTACTCATAAGTCAAAACACGTCGAGGTAATGCTTGGCGTACCCAAAACTTATTTCTAACCTATGAGTAACGTGCTTTGAACCTATGTGTAACGTACCTCCAACGCATATTGATGTATGTAGACATATTTGATTGACGTCTTCCGGACGACCACAGAACTTACTGAACGTGTTTCTAATTTACAGCTACCGTATAATGGCGTATTGGCAGCGTTTTTTTAGATAAAATAAAAAACAACAATAACTTCCGATATTTCATCACGTGCCGTTACGTCACGTCTGATTGCCTCTTCAGTTTGCTCATGTCTTATTCTTAGTTCCTCCTCTGTGAATATTTTCTGTTTGAGGATATTGTCCTGTCGACTTCGAAACTTAAAAGCAAATGTCCGAATATATTTTAAAATTTGTGATAGACTAAAAAATAATAATAATAATAAAAAAACAACAACTTCAGATATTTAGTCACGTGCCTTCACGGAGCCAAGGAGAAAAAAAGAAAATAAGTTTCGGGTATGCTAAACATTACCTCGACGTGTTTCGACTTATGAGTAACTTAGAAGGAACTTGTGTCGACGTGTGTCAACGATCGCATATCGTACCTAGAACTTATTCCCAGCGTAGCGGAACGTGTGAGCCATACGGCGAGTACGTCGTAAAATTTTCAGCATGCTTGAAATTTCACGACGTACGAGACGTACCACGAAATATGACAGCGTACTTCATCGTTTTTCAGCGTGCTCTTAACGTATACACAACTTACCCATAACGTATTCGACGTGTGCCAGCGTTTTAGACACATTTTTCATAGGTCGGCATACGCTGGCTAAATCGTCAAGGTGTGACTGCGATGTTGACACTTCCAATTCTCAGGCGGTTATGATTTAAATCGGCGTGCGGCAGGTTTTTAACAGGCTACGCCACAAGTTCGTCGACAATACGTGCAGCGCGCTATGCCTAAGTTAAACTATCGTTGGGCATAGGTTGTGAACGCCGACAACAGGCTAAGCATTCGTTGGTATAAGTTATCGAAAGACAACGAAACGTTCTGTGCCCGTTACTAATATGTTATGCATACGACCAACACGTTATGAATACGACCAAAACTTAAAAAAAAAACATAAAAATTTCAGCGTACGCCAACGTTTAACTTACATTTTTTATACGTTGCCATTGCTGGCTAAATCGTCAAGGTGTGACAGCGCCTTAAAGAATAGAATAAGAGTAGAATTGACTTTATTGGTGAAAAAAGCAAAATTTACATGTTAATAGACCATATCTATAGGTATTCAGACTCGTATATTCCACAGACTCTGTTATGTAGGCCTGGCCTACCCAGAGTTATGGCCATGGTTACTTGTCAAACTAAACTCGATACCTGTCAGGTATAATGACAAGATGTCCTTAAATACCTCCAGCATTAACACTTTTTCGGACCTTTCTTCATTGAAGTGAAATAGTACCTGTATTTGTTTTAATCGGACTTCAGGGCAGCACTAAAATCTGAATTAAGGGTGATTCAGCACCCTTTATGTGAAATTCAGCTCCAGCACTGTGATAAAACATCATCTCAATGTGTGCCCATCAAAAGGATGGCTGTGGACCGTGTAATGAACCTGCACGTTTTGGCGATTCCGTTTGAGGTGTCATGCTCTGTCCTTGCATGGAGGAATGTATGGATGGCCAGAAATTGCCAAGTTCCCATTCCCAGTCGAACATACAATATGCTGGTGATGACAGGAGTCCTCATTAATCATTTCCATGTAAAAGCTCTTCTGTGAGTTTTAATCACAATAGAAGTAAAATCACTGCAGAGTATAAATGGGGTGTCATTTCCAAGTAAAGAGTGGCTTTTTAAAGATGTGTTCCATTTGGTGGTGGAGGCCAATACTCTTGACAGTAGCATTTCGGCATTCACAGCAAGTTATTGATACTTCAAGGCTAGAATTAAACCTGGACAGGAGAACTCCATCACAGAGTGCAGAAATGTCCACCTGAGAGCTGTGGGAAACAAATCCACACCAATGAGAGCAATGCAACAAAGAGTAATCCCCTCCACCACCAAGTCACTTTGTGTAGCATTCAAAAACTTCATTTGAATTATATTCCTTCAGCACTTCAGCCATTGGTCATGTCATTCTGTGAAAATACGAAATCTGTCTGGGGAGGAAGGGGTTAAATGTTGTAGATATATTGTATTGTGCAAAGGTTTGGGATATTCCCATAATCGTCACACTTTTTTTGGGGGGGGGGGGGGATAGCCATGACGTCACCCTGCGCATTCAAAGCAAACCTCGCGTTTCGAGAGGTTCCCCACGCAAACACATGTGCTCTACTCGTCGAAGTTTCACAAACACGCTCGCGGTGGAGAACCCATCCATTCCGAATCCGTTGTCCAGCCTACCTTTTGTCCGTCCGCGGGATCGGCAAATCCACTGCATGCGTTTCTGGACCGGGCTTCACTCGCGCAGCCACGCACGTTGCGGTCTGGTACGAAGCACGGCACGAACCTCGCACTCGCCGCTGGGAAAACCCGGCGCGGTCCTCAAAACATCTACGGCCGCTACTCGGCCTTTGTCCTTCACCTGTCGCCGTCGTCGTCTCCATTCCCTCCACGCGCTCAAACTCCCGCGTGTCACAAGACTCACACACTTCACCATTACACTCACTCTCGGAGATGCGGCTGCGTGCTCCCTCATGCCCGCCGTCATTTCCCTCACTTACAGCGACCTCACACATGCTGTACCTCTCACGCTCGGCCGTTCACGGCAGGCATGCCATTTCCCTCGCACACGTGGTTCCACTCACACACGGCCTTCCACTCGCACAGGGGGCTCACTCACACAATGCGTGCTGGAAAGCATGCATCTCCACACACTCGCAAACACACACACCTGAACAACCACACTGGGGATTCGCGCCATCACTAGGGGTCCCGGGGTCTCCATACCCCCCAAGCTGCACGTGCACCCGTCCACAGCACTCGCCCCCTCTAACTCGCTTGACACAACCGAACCCACCTGGTTGCGATCAGCTTCAAGGGAGCATAGCGTCTCCCTCCATTCCTGAAGGAGGCTATCCGGCTGCTTGCACCGGGTCACGACACAGTCCGCCAGCTCGCCCCCATTAAGCCTCGCTAACTCCATGTGTGTGTGCTCGTCTTTCACCCCGTCTTTATCGTGTAATCTCTCCTCGATTTTTTCTATCTCCCGAGTCTCTATACATTTTATTTCTTTTATCTCTTCGTGTTTATTAGTTTCTTCCTGGATCTTCGTCTCTTTTGATTTTTCGGACGTCGTCACCTTGTGTCTCGTCTTACACGTTTCAGTCAACCGGGCTCCCGTTGTTATTTCCACAGTCTCCATTTTCAGGGTTTGCCCTAATTGTTGTTTCATCCGATGAGTGATGTCAATCAAGTCCTGCACCACTAACATTATTCCCTGTGGTGCTGTCACTCAGCCCACCTCATTGTGCTGTTCTACTTCCTGGCTCCTTTTGAGTCATTCATCCTCTCGGAGCTTTTTGAGTTGTTTGTTCTCTTTCCGGAGTTTTTCCATCTCTGTGGACTCAAATTTTGCTCTCCCCTCGAGCTGGTTAATTTCAAACTCGTATAGTTTTTGTTTTCTCTCCCACTGTTTCTTATGCTTTTTAGCCTCCAATCTCATCGTTTCTTTCAATTGGCTCATTTCCTTCTTGTGTTTCATTCGCTGTTCTTTCACTACTCTTCCTTGTTTCCTCTCCTGTCCTTCCTTCTCCATTTTCGTGGTTTGCTTCATTTGGTCAATTTCCCTTTTGTGTTTCATTCGCTGTTCTTTGTCTATCTTCTTGCACTCCAGCCTTGCCTTTTCTTTCAATTGGTCAACCTCAAATTCATGTTCTTTTTGTTTTCTATCCCATTGTTCCTCTTGTTCTTCCCTCTCCAATCTCGTTGTCTCCTTCAAATGACTGATTTCTCCTTCCTGCTTCATTCCTTGCTCCTTCAATTTCTCCTCATACTCCAACCTATTTTTTTCCTTTTGTCGTTCAGTTTCAAATTCATACTCTTTTTGTTTTCTATTCCACTGTCTTTCCTGTTCCTCATTCTGCAATCTTGTTATTTCCTTCAATGCCTGATTTCTTTCTCCTGTCTCATTCCTTGTTCTTTGTGTTCTTTATTCCACTGTCTTTCTTGTTCCTCATTCTGCAATCTCGTGGTTTCCTTCAGTTGGCTGATTTCCTTCTCCTGTCTCATTCCTTGTTCTTTCAGGACTCTTTCTTGCTCCTCATTCTTTAATCTGGCCTTCGCTTCCAGCTGTTCGATCTGCGCAGTGTGGTTCCTTAATGTTTCATTCTCTGCTGTCGTTCTCTCTATCCCTCAACATTCCCAACTCGTTTTGTAATTCCGTCTCTTTGTTTTGGTGTTTCTGTAACTCAGAAGCTTTCTTTTCTAATTCCTTGCTCATCTCCGCACACTCCAACCTTGCTTTGGCTTCCAACTGTTTGATCTGTACAGTGTGTTTCCTCAACATTTCATTTTCCGCTCTCTTCCTCTCCTCTTTTAACATCCTTAGTTCGTTTTGTAATCCTCTCTCTTTGGTTTCGTGTTTCAGTATCTCAGAAGTTTTTTTCCAATAGTTTCTCTTCCAATTTGCATGCTTCTTCCCTCTTTTCCGCACAACTTTCCCATGCTTCCCTCCTCATTCCGTCCATTTTCTTCCCGTATTCCTTTAGTTCTTCCTGCCATTCCTTTTCTTCTTTTATCGTCTTTTCTCGTCTTTCTCTTTTCCGATTGCCTTCTTCTACCTCCTCCTTCAGTTGTCTCACTTCGAAATCGTGTACCCGTTTTTCCTCCTCCAACTTTGCACTCCATTCTTCTTCCAAGTTCTTTCTATCCTGGGAATTACTAATTTGCTCTTCCTCTATTCTTTCGTTCAGTTCGTTCTTCTCTTGTTCCAGATTTTTCTCTCCTCTTTTTATCGTCTCTTCTCGGATTTCTATTATCTTTTTGCCTGATCTTACCTCTTCCTTCAGTTTTTTTAATTCCAAGTCGTGTTCACCTTTTTCCTTTTCCAGCTTTTTTTTTCCGTTCTTTCTCCAGAGATTTCTCTCCTCTTTTTATCGTCTCTTCTAGGCTTTCTCTTTTCCGATTGCCTTCGTCTACCTCTCCCTTCAGTTTTTTTAATTCCAAATCGTGTTCGCATTTTTCCTTTTCTAGCTTTGGTTGCCTTTGTTCTTCCTCCCTCCTTTCTTCCTGTACATCGGCCCATCGTTGTGACTCCATTCGCACGTAATCCTCATGAACCCTGTCTATGTGCCACCGTGCCCCGTCCAATTCAAAGGAAAACGAATGCAATTCCCCTATACAGTTGTCACCATTTCTCCACCGCTGCAAGGACTTCGACACTTGTCTCCGAAGCCGGTCAATGCATGCTCCGGCATCCTGCCATGCCTGCCATGGTGCCTGCCGCGACCACGTGGTCTGAAGCGGTGGCTGAAAGCACTCTCCTCGTGTCGTGCCATTCGTTGCGCTAAAAATAGCCGCCTGCTCTGTGCCGCGCCGAGGTGCGATCGCGCCGCCATTGTGCGACTCCGTTTGCCGGCAAAGTCCATGCTCAGTATATGGGGTTGAGCTCCCCCGTGGATTAAAATTACAAAAGGAACCGTCCCCGGCCATGGATTCTACATTACAAGACATACCTATGCCACCCGGCACCCGTTCGCCTTGAAAAGCAATCTTATTTCACGGAATAATTAATTTTTTTTAATTGCTCATAATTTGGGGGAACGGGGGGGGGGGTCGCTTCGCACACCCCTGGTCCGATTCCGTGAATTTAGTTGGAGGCGGGATGGATTTTAATCCCACTCCCGGACACCAGTGTGACGAATTCTGGCCCGCCTGGCGTGCGATCGGCCGCGTACCTCTAATGGCAGCCACGTCGCCCACCGGACGGACAATTCAGTGGTGACGCTCCTGGAACTACCGCCGGGAGCCAGTCACGGGTGGGGGTTTAACCTCACCACAACCCAGTCCGCATTCTACCCGCGCGAAATAGGGTGAATCGCCGAATGTCGATATACCTAAATGCCCGCGTGGGTAACCTACCGAGGGGTTGCACCACGCCGCAGGTCGGCTTAGGACACGAACCGCTTAAGCGGTTCGTTCCGTGCTACAGGGATAACCGAGCGGTGTTATCACCGACGTCGACGGTTCAGATTATTTATCGGGTGTTTAAAACCCACTACCAATCATTCCACGATTCAAGATGGCACTTTCACAAGAGGGGAAGGACGCAACGAACGGGAAACATTTCACAAGCACATTTATTACACATATAACACAAACCAGCAAGGGCAGTCATGCAATATGTACAGCAAGAAATGAAAGACGTTGCGACCGACAAGAGCATTAAATGTACAGGCACTTTAAACAGGTTTACTTAACGGACTGGCGCCACAAACACACATACAAAAGCCCAAAGAAAAGAAAACCTCCCTTCTGCGGCCGGTGAACCCTCTCCGGCACTCTCCTCGTCCGCACGCGCAGGTCCACCACAGACCGCCTGCGGCGCCGCCCGTCCGCGTCTCCGAGGCGTCGCCCGGACTCGCCACCGGCCCGCTACTTCACCGAGTTTTTTGTTACTTGGTGAAATTTTTTTTTGCCAAGTCACTACTGAGTTCATTTGTTTGTTTGTTCTGATTTTTTGAAATGAGTAGAGGAAATCGGAAATAGGATTGGATACTATTGAGGAAATAGAAGCGGAATACCTGGGAATACACCTAGGACTGCTTTGCAAAAGCAAACGTTCTATCCGAGGAAGGCCTTGAAAAAGGCTGTTAAAGCCTTGACAATATGAAACGGAAGGAACAAAATAAGTAACGAATTTACATTAAATATTGCAATGGGACGAACCAGCAACAAATTGACGAACCCATCCATCCATCTTTCCATCGGAACCATATTCTGTGCAGAGCGTTGGTGCTGCCTAAGCAGTCTCCTTGGCTATTGGGTACAATCCTGGACGGGTCGCCACTCCGACACAGGATACCAGCAAGCTGGCACTCATTTTGCTGACCTCGGAAGAATGACAGGCAGAGTCAACCACACCTGGTATGAATTCGACAGCAAAGGGGATTTTAACTCAGGATCCTCGGATCCCAAGCCCAGCACCAGGCATAAATTGACGAATGGTGCACACAAAACAGGATGAATCTGGTTCGGAAAACTCAGCCTTAGTGTTGTGCAAATGAGCAGCTGCAGATTTCACCATCCACATGGAAAGTCCCCGAACCAGAAGTTGTCTTTAAAAGTCTGTCTTTGAGCTAGATATCTCAAAAAAGTTTTATTGACGGATTCAGACGAAATTTGTTGGACAGGTTGGTTGTGTGATGAGGACGAATCAATTGGAATTTGGTGTAGTTTCGGATCCGCATCTGATCGTTTTTAAAGTGATTCTTCACCATTGAGAGATAAAGCGAAAAACAATATATAGCATGATATCTCAAAAGGTTGTGGACGGATTATGACAAAACTTGGTGGATGAGTTGGGTAGGTGATAAAAACAAGCTGATTAAATTTTTGTTAAGGTCCGGATGTAGATCCAGCCTATCAATGGGATGCAAAATGTAAACTATTCAGCCTGGCATAAGTATTCACTCTACCGAGTGTTATGCTAGTTTAATAATGCAACTCTCGTGGCACATGGTTATATGAGCTGAAAGAGAATATTTATGGTATTTACGGGAATTTCTTGCTTTTACTGCCCGTCTTAAACTGGCACTCCAGCTAGTATAGACAATAAGAATAAACAAACATTTGAGGAAGAAATAAATGATGGGATTGAAGAACAAGGAAGGGTTGACGGAATCATTGCGGTGGGGAAGATCCACGCTTATCATAAACAGAAACGGGTTCGCCTCCTTAAAACTATGCCTTAAACACACAGACACACACAAGAGGATATAAAGACAGTGGGGAAGGGAAATGAAAGGAAGATGGGTGTACGTAATACTGTTGGAGTGTTGGAGAGTGGGGGGGGGGAGTGGGTGAGGTGTCCAGCACGTCGTGTCTCATGGGAACACGAGTTGAAAGCTCCTGGCTCAAGGTCTCTGTTGAGGTGCTACGACTCAGTTCATGAGGCGACTTTCCCAGCTATGGGTGAATGACACTGCTATTTCTTCTCCACAGCCAAGTTCTTCGCCACAGTTCTCCATGAACTACTCTGTCTTCCTTTCTGCAGCGTCAATCTTCTCTCTGCTCCATTCAACCATTTATCTCCATTCCCTGAGAACTCCAAATCTCATTGGTACAAACATGCACAAACCAACTGATGATGTCACAAAGACTACATCATGCGCCGTGAAGACTTAGCCGTTATCTTTCCAGCCAAACCTTCGAACTGCAAACCCCCTTGGCCAAACTGTGCACAAATCAGCCAAGGTACACAACATCTCATACTGTGTAATGAGTCGGTTCACAAACAACTGCACAGAAGTGAATACTTCAAAAAGGGTGGTTATTGGAGAGCAGATAGCACATTTAATAGTGAAGCAACACAAATGAATTAAGGGAATGATGCTGCTAATTGAATGAAACAGCTAATCTAACACACACTTTAGGAGGTAGCTAACTAATCTAATTAAATATCCTTTCCCTTTGGCCATTTTTGTTGCACTATACTGCATATATGTGTCAATTACTACTACTACTACTACTACCTTAAACGCCCATAATTATCACCACCTTTTGTTGTGGGATTGGCTGAGGCATTTTTTGGTCGAAGTGTTTCATGAACCGGCAGGCCAAGCCAAACGATGTTCGACTGTGGCAGGAATTTGTAATTTGTTTTGGGTGCTGCGTACAACTCACCTACTCTTCAACAAAGACGAAAGACACCATGGGATCTTTAACATCCATCAATTAATGCTGACAGACAGGATATCCAGCATAACATTAATCCGAGGGACGGTGGCACGGTACACACATTGATGCTTCGCACTACCTGTGAAGCATCAGGGTGACAGTTGATAGCTGTACCGTGATTCAAACCCAGGCGAGATAGCTTGGAGGCGAGTGCACTCTATCGAAGTATGTAATCCTGATATATATATATATATATATATATATATATATATATATATATATATATATATATATATATATATATATATATATATATATATATATATATATATATATATATATATATATATATATATAGTTTTGATGCGAGTCGAATGCGCCGCTTGCTTTTCTGAATGTTGAGAGCTTGTTTGGGCGATTCCATGAGCAGCGGCATATGTTGTGACCTATAATCGTAGACCAGTGTACAGAGTGAGCAGCGGAGCGGGTTCTCAGGACGACAAGGCTCCGTGCATACAGAACAGCATCACCGAGCCGAGGAGCACGAGAAAACGGCGAGCCGTGCAGTCGTCGTGTCCTCACGGACTCCAGTCCACACGTTGGAGGGCGCAAGGTGCTGCGGCACAGACGATGTGGACCCGGGGACAATGAAGGAAGCTTGTGGTGGCCGAATGTGACAGCACGACGATATATTCTTGATGTTTGAGCGCCTGGGTAAGAGAATTAAAGCCCTTCGAGAGACAGAGGGAGAAGAAGAAACAAGAGACATTAGAGCGGTGTCTGCGTGGTGAATACAGAACAGCGCGGGGAAAGCGCCGCTCCCTCTGCTCGGGACTTCACGGCCACTGACTGCTTCTTCGACCACAGCACGACGGGCCAAGAACGAAACCTCGGCGACCTTCGAATAACGTGGCACGGGAATCACCAAAGACGCCATGAGGTCACCTCAGGGAGTTGAGGCGCTTCCATGCATCTTGGAACTGTTGGCGGGCAGCGCGAGCACCACCACTCCTACCACCACCACAACAACAACCACAACGTGTCGTCGTTTTTCTCTCCGATAATCGTCGTTGTCCCTGGATACAAAGGCTCTTTTTCTCCTTGCGTCACTTCTCACCTCAGCGGTGGGAACGGTCACCTCACAAACAGGTGAGTGAAGCTGCGACAAGTGCGCCTTTTTCGTGCCTTCGTCCTGTATTCGATTGTAATTTTAAATCCCACCCGTTGTGTTCGAAGCCCTTTATTGTTATAAAACTAACGCTTTCGTTGTCAAGTTCGCGCATTCATTGCTGCGTATCTTCGTCTCGTCGAATCGACGGTTGAACGCTCCTCATAAAGCAGCGTTTATCGAAAGAGGAAGCACCTTCTTTCTGAGGCTTTTCCCGCCAAAAACGAGTTTGTTTTGCATCATCATCGCGTTTTGCATTTATGGCTAACTGTTTAGTTGTTGTTTTCCTCAGAATATAATCGATTAGACCCCCCCCCTCCCTTTCCCCCACTTTGTGCTATCATTTCCATCGAGACAAGATGCAATATTCTTCTTCACCATCAGTTAATAGTGACGTGTTTTTGGTGATTGTCCATCATGATTCATGACCCACTAAATGTGAATTGTTTATTAGCTTTACTATTCCTAATCATATCGATCCGTTGAATGTTTTTTGGACACATAATTATTGGTTTCTTTGCATCGCAGTGACTTAATTACGCACCGTATGCAATTCCTCCAATTAAAGTCTTCATTACATCTGAAGTCAGCCATGACCCATACTATGGAGGTGGTGTGGGGTTTCGCGAAACCACAAAATGACATTTCTAAACCACTAAACGACCTGGGACACCACCACAGACAATGCTTGTTTCGCGTCTTCGTACGTAATATGTGTATAAACTCATGGCGATTCATCTCGCCGTGTCGTCAGACTCACCTCGCGTTTCAAAATGAGATCATTTCTTCCTTTGTTGGATTTCGATTCACCACTTTCGAAATGGTGTCACCAAAGGTCTCCCGGTACGATTCGGTCTCGTCGTCTGTCCCCACCCATCCCTCCTCTTCCTGGAAATTTCTCGAGCAATAAGCCAGGGGTCGTCTATTTAGTACGTTCCTACCTGGAAGGTGAAAAAAGTAATTTCACGTATTAGAGAGATAACAGGAGAGTTAAGAGAGTTCATAGAACAACTAGACACCGTGCAGTCTTGATAAAAAGGTCATGGGAAGGGTCTTTTAAACTCTTGCCTTGCGTTTCTGAGCAATACACACGCACACGCACACGCACACGCACACGCACACGCACACGCACACGCACACGCACACGCACACGCACACGCACACGCACACACACACACACACACACATATATCCTTTGAACCACCATTTTGTCTGAATCTCGATCTTCCTCAACGCAGAGTGCGTGAGAATAAAACTTAATTGGTCGAGGTGGCGTTAAATGGCGTAATCCTTTTCCAAGTACTGCCTGACGGAAGGTTTTTGAAAGTGCCAAAAAGGCGATTGTGTTCTACTGTTGAAGTCCAGAATACAATTCAAGTGAAATAATAAAAGACTAGAAAAATAACAAAACAAACTTTTTTCAGAAGTTTACCGCCGTTGAAGCAACGTCTTTTACACCACCATATTTGACACATTTAGTTCTTCACGCCAGTTGTTTGTGTCCTTTATGACGTCCTTAAAAATAGTAAGTTTCCTGCTTTGAATGGTTTTCAATTTTGTTTGACTGCCAGACAGGCAGAGTTAAAAATAACAAAGTAATAATAATGATAACTTGAACTGCCACTTTATAACTGCTGGCAGTGATGACCGGGTACCCAGACGTCCGCCTTTGGTACAACGTGAGACTTTCTGTAGATGATAGTTTCAAAGTTTCGCTTCGATAGGGTGAGTGGTTCCAGGGAAAACATTATTTAACAGTGATACAAATACAGCCCTGCTTCGATACAGCGCGGGACTGACAAGTTACGAACCGGGTAGCATAAAGTGTTCAATCTAGTTATTACATATGCAGTTAGCCCTTTTTCCTGGGAACATTGTCGGTATCAATTGAATTGCAATTCCTGTACCCTCAAACACGTGCAGGTGCAGCCAAGTGAGCCTTCTGGGAAAAGCAAATCTAAAAGTTCTCAGATTCAAATAATTAAATAATTCTGGCTGCCAAACAAGGTGGCTGATTGGGTTGAAAATTTAAACCTATGTTTCACTTGTCGGCTAGATAATAATTTTGAAGTTTCACATATATTGACACAGCGGTTCCAGAGTAAATATTACTTAATATTTCCCCTTCACTCCAACATGGCTGCCAAACCATTGGGCCAATTGCATTGAAATTTCAACCCTTCATTCCACATGACTGTTCCATCATATGTCTGAAGTTTCACATTTATTGATGTAGTAGTTCCAGAGTAAACATTAATTAATTTTTTCCTTCAATGCAATATGGCTGCCAAACGATGCATCGTCCATCAAAAAAGGGGGGGGGGAGAACTTTTTGTTCGTCATGGAGAGGCGGTCATACATGTAGGTTTTCGCCTTGATCTGTTCAGCTGTATCAGAGAAGAAGACTTTTAAAGTTATTAATTTTCGATCCAATATGGCTGCCGTCCCATGTGACCTATTACAACATAAATTTAATTCTCCCTCTAATGGGGTAGTGGATCATGCGTGTTAAGTTTTGTGTTGATCAGACAAGGTGCGTTTTTCTATCCAAGATGGAGGCCCAATCATGTGACTTGTGACATCATAATTTTTAGCATCTATGCAGACATCGTTGTTTATGATAGTTGCCAAGTTTCACTTCGATAGGATAAGTGGTTCCAGAGAAAACATTATTTAATATTTTTCATGAATTCAACATGGCTGCCAAACCATGTAACCGATCAATTATGCATTACCAAACTTATATTCTCTACCCTTGAGCAATACACTTCTGAAGTTTCCCCTTGATCTGCCAAGCCGTTCTGTAGAAGATTTTTGAAGGTTTTAGGGTAAATTCAATATGGCCACCAAACCATGTGACATACCTATCAATGAGAAATTAACAAACTTGTGAAAGGATGTCTTGGGGAAAGTGTATGTGAAGTTTTGCCTCAATCTGTCCAGCCGTTCTGGAGAAGATTTTTAAAATTTATTAATTTTCAATCCAAGATGGCTGACAAACCATGTGACCTATGACATCATAAATTTAAATTCTGCCTCCAATGGTGTAGTGGAACACGTGTGTGAAGTTTCGTGTTAATCTGATAAGGTGCGTTTTTCTATCCAAGATGGCCACCAAACCATGTGACTTGTGATGTCATAATTTTTACCATGTATGCACACATGATGGAAGATGACAGTTGCAAATTTTCGCTTCAATAGATTAAGCAGTTCCAGAGAAAACATTATTTAATATTTTTCTTAAATCCAACATGGCTGCCAAACCATGTAATCGATCAATTATGCATTACCAAACTTATATTCTCTACCCTTGAGCAATACACTTCTGAGGTTTCCCCTTGATCTGCCAAGCCATTCTGTAGAAGATTTTTGAAGGTTTTAGGGTAAATTCAATATGGCCACCAAACCATGTGACATACCTATCAATGAGAAATTAACAAACTTGTGAAAGGATGTCTTGGGGAAAGTGTATGTGAAGTTTTGCCTCAATCTGTCCAGCCGTTCTGGAGAAGATTTTTAAAATTTATTAATTTTCAATCCAAGATGGCTGACAAACCATGTGACCTATGACATCATAAATTTAAATTCTGCCTCCAATGGTGTAGTGGAACACGTGTGTGAAGTTTCGTGTTAATCTGATAAGGTGCGTTTTTCTATCCAAGATGGCCACCAAACCATGTGACTTGTGATGTCATAATTTTTACCATGTATGCACACATGATGGAAGATGACAGTTGCAAATTTTCGCTTCAATACATTAAGCAGTTCCAGAGAAAACATTATTTAATATTTTTCTTAAATCCAACATGGCTGCCAAACCATGTGACCTATCAATTATTCATTAACAAACTTATATCCCCTACGCGTGCAGAATAGACTTGTGAAGTTTCTCCTTGATCTGACCAGCCGTTCTGGAGAAGATGTTTGAAGTTTTTAAGGTCAATTCAATATGGCCACCAAACCATGTGACTTATCAATAAGAAATTAACAGACTTGTGAAAGGATGTCATGCGGAATGTGTGTGTAAAGTTTTGCCTCAATCTGTTCAGCCGTTCTGGAGAAGAAGATTTAAATTATTTTTTTTTTCAAAACAAGATGGCTGCCGAACCAAGTCACCGATGACGTCACAATAATTTTTTTCTATGGTGAATTGTTGTGTTGATGACGCTCAAGAAATTTCAGATTTTTCCCATGCAGCGTTCTACTTGACGAATTTTCACCGGGATACCGCTTCACCGATTGCGTCACGAAAAATCACCCGTGTTCCCCATGCGGAGTTCATTAAAATATATGAAGCAAAATTTTTTTTCCATTGCACGGTTTCAGAGATACAGAGGTCCAAAGTTTATCAGTTATTCCAGATGGTGCCCGAACCACGTGACCAGTGACGTCATAATTATCAATTAAATATGCTATCAAAAAAGATACATACTATGGTGAAAATTTCGTTTCGATCAGATTTACCGTTCCTGAGAAAATGATTTTTAAAGCGAAAAAGCCTGTAAATTGCCAGCGGAAAAAGAAAAATAAGAAACAAGCTGGGAGGCGACGATGGTTCGTGGGAATTATTGAGGAAGCTCTACCGTACAAACCTATCTCTTCCGTCAAAATTGACCAAATCAAATAGAATTTTTTATATGATGTACTTATGGACATTATGCACAGCTTCGAGGAAATGAAATTGCAAGAAAAAAAAATCAAGAAAAAAAATAAATAAAAAGTTCAAGTGGGCGTGGCTCCGCCCACAAGGGGCGTGGGATGCCCCTCATACAAAAAGACACAACTAGACCATGATATCTAGCTTGTGTCCAAGTTTCGTCAAGATCGCATTAAACGTCACGGAGCTATGCTCTGGAGAGAGTCACAAACAGACAGACAAGCCGGTAGGCGACATGGGTGGTCGACATAATTGCATACCAGTCATAGAGTTTTTGACGGATCGGGCTGAAAATTTTTGACAAAGAGGTTGATTATAGTGCGCATAAAAGCCTGGAAGCCTATTTTTGATTTTCGAAAAATAAATTTTTTTATGATTTTTCAAACATTTCAAAGTCCTGTTTCTAGGCAATGGTGGTGTCCATAGCAACGGTGCTCAAAAGCATAGAACTAGATCCTGGTATGAACCTACCTGTCAAGTTTCATCAAAATCGGTTGACTCCTCTGGCCTCCAGAGCTGTCCATTACATACAAACAAACAAACAAACAAATAAAAAAACCAATGTCACCCGCAGGGTGACCCGTATCTTGCTAAAAGGTGACCACGTGTGACATCTTTAAGGTCACACTGAGGTGAATATAGCTGCTATCCACCAAGAGCGACTCCTTAAGGAATATCTGCCTACGAGAGATTCCGATGAGAATCGTTCTACAGAGTAACCATGAAAAATATGCTTTTGCCTCATAACGTCACCAAATGATGTAATAATGTCTCAAGCTTGACATATCTAGAAAGCACTCATCAAGGTGTTCAATTTGAAGTACGACACGATATGGTTCCTAAAACTTGAAAATTTGACCTTGGGGTCAAATATGTTTGACCTGAGGCGCTAACTATGAAGGTCAAGGCCAATCGCCACCAAAAATTAATCAGCTGAGCGCCAGACCATAAACCATGAACTATATTCCCATGAAGTTTGAAGACAATCCGATCAAAATTACTCAAAAAATAAGGGTTTTGTCGACTCCCCTGATTTGCGACAAAGTGACCTTGACCTTTGACCTTGACCTTCAAAATTTTATGCGCTGAAAGGGACCTCTATAGGCCTCTGATATGCGAAGTTACAAAAATTTCCAATGATAACTGTGCTCTGCAGAGTGATTTATACGTGATTACAGACCAAAAAAAAAAAAAACATATGAAGATCAAGGCCAATCGCCACCAAAAATTAATCAGCTGAGCACCAGACCATGAACTATATTCCCATGAAGTTTGAAGACGATCCGATCAAAATTACTCAAAAAATAAGGGTTTCGTCGACTCCCCTGATTTGCGCCAAAGTGACCTTGACCTTTGACCTTGACCTTCAAAATTTTGTGCACTGAAAGGGACCTCTATAGGCCCCTGATATGCGAAGTTACAAAAATTTCCGATGATAACTGTGCTCTGCAGAATTTTTTATACGTGATTATAGACAAACAAACAAACAAAAAAAAAACATACAAGCTGACTAACATATCTTGCAAAAACTTCGTTTTGGCAAGATAACAAACAAAAAATGATGGTAAATAGACACCCGATTTTTGAAGGACTACCATTTGAAAAATAAAACCTAAATAAAAAATCGGCTCAAGTAAAATTTTCTAAATATCTCGAAGTGTTTAATTCCGAAGTCTCGTTTCTCCACATTCAAAACTGTGGGACAGGTATTGAAAATACCGTACACGGTTTTTCGGCTGCTGCATAGCAACGGGTGGTTGCCTAGCAACGAAACTCAAATGCGCACACTCCCAGCTCATATGGCACCTGTTCGCCAAGTTTCATCGAAATCGGTTTGCTGGTTTGTGCTGTGGAGCCTCACATTGCACACACACACACACACACACACACACACACACACACACACACACACACACACACACACACACACACACACACACACACACACACACACACACACACACACACACACACACACACACACACACACACAAAACCTGACAATCAGGGTACTCCAGCGACCACCCAACAGACACAACGAAAATAGTGGTCACTGCTGGTGCCAGCGAACCAATAAACAGAACAAAAACAATAGGTTACTCAGTCCATTAGACTGGGTACCCTAATAATCACACCCGTGTGTGAAGGTAGCGGTACAGTTTGGCATTTCCTTCTCATGATGCAAGGCAGCGAGAGCTACTTGTGTCAATTAAGCGTCTGCACTGCTAAAAAAAAAAAAATTGACAGACGGCTGGATGGACAGACCAAATATTGAAGTGGCTACCCAGCTCAAAAATTACGTCACTCCTCTGTGCGCATGCACTCTGGATGACATTCCGTACAACTTGCCAAATTCACAACCAAAGTACTGCTCAACTGCAGGTTATTTTTCCGGTTCGTGTCCTCCAGGATTGAAAATATAACATTCAATTGAAATTAAATCGTTCTTCGTTTATAGTCTGACAGAATGAAACAATTGTTTAACTCCACTTTGGGCAATGCGCGCATGGGGTAAATGTGAGAGTAGGAGGAAGAAGATTTTATTTATTTGTTAACACCACAGGGGAAGAGTTGAGTCCAAAATCAAGAGCCCCCCCTCCCCCACCCCGGGTAAAAAAGCAAGGAAAGAATATGGGAAAATGCTGTAATTAGACGAGATCTACATGATTGATTCGTGACCTGAATTGTTGCAATTTATAAAAGTCGGGAACACTGCTGTGGAGGCTGCTTTAAAGACGCAGTACAGGAGAAGGAGTGGTAATGGTGATTGGTATGGAGGTAAGGGAGGGTAGTACAAAGAGGATGGGTGTTATGAACAGAGTGAAGAGGAGGAGACACCAAAACAGCTCGAAAGCACTGACTGTGGTAGAAGTGGTAGACGAGGTACAGGGAAGTCACTGCTTGACGGTGGGCCAAAGATCGGAGATGGCTCGACTCAGACAGCCTTGGCTTGGATGCGATCCAAAATACCAACGACTGATGGAAGAGTGCCACCCAAACCATGGGAATAATAGTACTCCATCACCAGTCTGACTTGGGATTTGTAGAGGATGAGAAGCTGATGAAGTACTGTGAGTTCTGAAGAGGAAACCAAGATTATTGGAGGCAGATTTGGCGATATTGAGGATGTGAGGCTGCCAAGAGAGATTTCTAGAGATGATGACACTGAGCATATCAACAGAGGAAGTGAGTGTTGGACATGAGAAAAGGAGGGGTGGCTGTGTTGATCTTGGTGGATATAATGAGGGTTTGAGTCTGACTGATTGAAGGAGACAAGGTTGGCGCAGCCCCATTGGAGGATGAGATTGAGATCACGACTGATCGAGACAACAGTTGAAAGGTGATCAGCAACAAGGGATTGGGAGATGTACTGGGATTTGTAACTGTAGGAGGCGTGGAGGGTGGAGTTGTCAGAAAATGAATTGGCAGGGTTGTTTGTAGCTGTGAAGAGGTCTTTGATGAAAAGAAGAAAGAGAGACGGTGGGATGACAGAACCTTGACGAACGCCAGAATTAATGTGTTGGGGGTCAGCGGTGACACCATCAATGCAGCGAAAGATGGATGGCTAAGCAAGGAAGTTGTAAAACCACGAGATCAGCAAAGACTGAATACCATACATTGGGAGCTTCACTCAGAGCCCTTTGTGCCAGACTCTGTCAAAGGCTTTGCTGGTGTCCAATGCAACAACTCGACTTTCTCAAGTGCTCAAGCGCTGAAGAAAATTTGTTGGCAATGCAGGCCAAGAGGTCCACCAGTGGACCTTGCTTTGCGGAAGCCATATTAGTGGTCATGGAAGACAGATAAAAAGGAGATGAGTAATAATTTAATAAACAATAATCGAAAATCAGACGACCTTTGCACGCACGCACGCACGCACACACGTGCACACGCACACACACACATGTAAATGAGGAGATTTTTGGTGCTAGCAGCGATGAGCACGGCAGGCAGGCTGGCGTAGAGTAATACAGTACATTGACGTCACAGCTGCAGGTGGGCCGAATGGGCAAAAGGGGCAAACGTGGAGTAGTTGAATGTGAGCCCATCACATGCCAGGCAGAATAACTCAGTCTCCTCCTGCTGCAGAGGTGAGACAGTTCAGTGACTCGGATAGGCCGGCCAATCATGCCTGGCTGATGCAGATAATGGACAGCACCGCTCATCAATCTGTGCTCACCATCCTCACAGCCAGTTATGGACCTGCTGGCCAAAAAGGCTCTGCCATTCTCCTCCAGACCTTGTTCGAGGACAAAATGGATATTTTCAGCTCATGTGCCTCTGATTGTTTGCCATCCTCACTCACATGGCTTTACCTGGTTACCAAAACCATGGAGGAATGTGAAAGCACAACGACATAACCAAACTGTTCACTAATTATTATGGACAGTGTTCTAACTCCATCAACAGATAACTTAACCTTACCAACAAGCACTTAATACACGTTCAAAATGTTCTAAGACTACGTGATTAAGGCCTTCAATCCAACAACTGACAACCCCACCCCCAGCACACACACAAAATGCCGATTACACACACACACACACACACACACACACACACACACACACACACACACACACACACACACAAACACACACACACACACACACACACACACACACACACACACAGTCAAAAGTTCACTGGGAGCACAACCGAGAGGAAGTCTTCAGAGGAACATCCCCCTGTCAAAGAGTGTTTTGGCCCTTAACTTCCTTACACTCTCTTGGGGGACACGCTATAAAAACAAAAAAGGAACGTCTTTCGATTGGTAGTATCTCTTGATGACCGATTCCTGTCTTTGTGCTTTCCACTTTACTTTTCCCATTATTGTTATTTTGAGAGGGGGAGAGATTAGAACCATACACTTTGAAAAGGAGCCACACTCTAATCAAGTCAGGGAAGCTTGATAATCAGGGAAGTATTTAACTAATGACAAGTCACAGACTTCTCTTTTAAACCAGAGCCACACTGACGCCTCTTCAGCAGCAAATAACCACTCCTTCAAAACTCTCATTCTGTCTCTACTCGTCAGGTCGAGCTTTTTACAAGGGTACACGGATAGGCTGACCAACCAGCTAATCCCCTTACTCCAATTTCCACATTAAAGAAGTCAATAGCATAGCCTTATTTGTGCATCTGTCATCAGTCACTCATATGTGCTGCTTTTAACTTCAACAGCTTCCGACATTCTACTAAAATGGTACTGTGAACTCAATGAGTATGATGCACATGCTCAACTCTGATTGAAGGACATTATCTGGTCTTTGACCTGTCTCAGCGATAATCCCAGGAAATGTATTCTTACCGGGTAGATCAGCCTATATTTTTCAATCATTCACATCACGGAACACTGTACGACGAGATTACTCTTTGTGGGTGCTTCGATTTTCCATTGGTTTATTTATTTCTTTTAAAAACCTGCTTGAACTAAATTGCAGTAATTCACATTTTCCTTGACTGGGATAGGTGTGTCACTATGGGTACATTTTACTGTGTCTATGGTTCTTGCGATACATTTGAGTACCCGATTATGCCTCCAAGTATAACGCCCTTTTGCTATGGCAAACTTACATATGGACAGCATATGCTCTAATGTTTCATTGCTACTACAACGTTTACATTGAGCATCATCCTTACTTTTCAACAAAGGAGATTGGCCTCTTCGGGTAGTTGATCGTAAATGGACCAAATGAAAAAACTCATTCACAAAGGTGACATGTGCCATAAGTCATTCCTTGTTAGAGACCTTTGTAAACAGCCTCCCAGGTTGTCCACTGCCCTTGCTGACTCAATTGGACAGCCTTATGGAGCCATTTGTCATTTCCTTCTTTATGAAATTTCACAAGCGTCAAGTTCGTTTTCTGACGATTGCTTTCTTTTCACCACCAAACACACATAGACTCGATCAGTCCCAGATCTTTCTGATCAACTTGAGCAGCTCCTATAATCTCCCTTGTCTTCAGGGAGTTTTGAGAGCTTTCAACTGCTTTGTGGGCACTCCATTTTGACCAATTATTCGTCCTGGTTGTGCTTTATGGATGAATTAATCCCTACAATTTTCGAGAGAAAGGAGCTGTTTACATTTGGCCATTTTGAATTCCTCTGTCAAGGATCTTATCGGGAGTACGAACATCACTTTCTTGACATACAATGCATGTGTTACTAATCCGGGAGGAAAATCAAGCCATTTTCACATGTGTTAATTAAACTTCTTCTCGAGTCTCTCAAAAGTTGACAAGGTGAACTCATACATTTGAAGTGGCCACAACAATTTTGGGGATCCACATCAATTGTAGTATCCACACTTTGAATCTACCTTGCAACCATGTCTTGTCTATTTGAGCGAGATCATGAAGAGCTTCTTGAACAACTGTCAAGTAAAATGTGTCCTTTAGAGGAATTGTCATAGCAACGTCCAAAGCTCTTATTAAGTTGTTCAAATGATGTTGGAATTTTATGACCTGCTACTTTAGAGCATATCGCAACATAATTTTTCCCTTAAATGATCGAGACCGAACACGATTTTGACGGTCTGAAATTAATACGACACCAAGTGACAGCATTTATGTACCAAAACAAGCTCTTCTGACCTGATAAACACAACATGGCATGAAACAGCATGCGCACTGCACACCACTTCACTTCCATTCCAGATGGCTTCTGCGTGCCACACTCGAGTCTACTTTAAAGACTGAGGATTTTGAAGGTCACAAGTGAAGGACAGTGGAGCCGCCGACCATGGTTTCACCCTTTTTATGGGCTCATCAGGATGACATACAACACAATAGTTTACTTGTGACCATGCAAACCTAGTCGTTTAAATAATGCATGAAACTTCCCAGATTGATCGAGCAGCAAGGCACAGGTCTCGTCCAATAACAGCCGAAGCTGTGCAAAACATGAGCAATAATGGCCATCTTCCACACGAGCAACAATGTCTCTGTCTGGCCTGTCTCACTGCACATCAACCAGGAAGGAGGTGGGATTACGGTCGGGTGTAATAATAAACCAAAACAAGCCATGCTCATCCGATGAAGGCAAGAAGGCAATAAAAGCCATGTGCATATTTCACGCAGCATCAGCGGTTATGGGACGCGATCTGTAACTTTCTGCTCCATCAAGCTGGGAGGTTCAATACATAGTGTATCTATGCGCCCACGCACACACACGCACGCACGTACGCACACACTCTCTCTCTGACCCCCAACCCCCCCCCAAAAAAAAAACATTTACAGTGCCTGTAGAATTGTGTAGATTATAGAAAGTCTACACCCTCATTCAAAATTTTCACCTTTTGGTGCCTTATAGCCTGGAATGAAATTGCATTAAATCAGACTTTTTCCACTTTTATTTACACATTATAATCCAAAACTTCCAAGTGAAAAACAAATTCTACAAATTTCAGAAAATTAATGAAAAATATAAAACTAGAATATCTTGTTTGGATAAGTGTCTTGGATAGAATATCTTGGTTGGTTGGACCCCTGCGTTAATACATGGTGGAAGCACCTTTGCAGCAACTACAGCTGTGAGTTCATTGGGATCGAGCTCTACCAACTTTTCACACCTTGATTGGGCAATATTTGCCCATTATTCTGTGCAAAACTGTTCAAGCTAAGTCAACTGCATGGGGAGTGTTGATGGACAGCAATTTTCAAGTCCTGCCATAGATTTTCAATCGGATTTACGTCAGGGCTCTGAATGGACCACTCAAGGACATTTATATTTTTGTTCCTTAGCCACTCCAGTGTAGCTTTGGCTGTGTGCTTCGGGTCGTTGTTATGCTGAAAGGTGAACTTCCATCCCAATTTCAGCTTTCTTGCAGGGGGCAGCAAGTTTTCCTGCAGGATTTTTCTGTATTTTGTTCCATCCATTTTCCCTTCCATCCTGACAGGTGCCCCAGTTCCTGCTGATGAGAAACATCCCCATAACATGATGCTGCCACCACCATACTTCACATTAGGGATGGTGTTCTTTGGGTGATGTGCTGTGTTGTGTTTGCACCAAAAGTAATGTTTTGCATTTAGGCCAAAAGTTCCATCTTGGTTTCCTCAGACCACAAAACTTTTTTCCACATGGCTTC
>NC_140964.1:78567120-78687120 GCF_056783735.1 Eptatretus burgeri | reverse complement strand
TCGACTGGCCTTCATATTCTCCCGACATGTCGCCCATCGAGCACCTTTGGGACGTTCTTGATCGACGCGTACGACAACGTTACGCAGTCCCAGAGAACGTCCGCCAGCTCCGTGTGGCTCTCCAGGAGGAATGGGAAAACATCCCTCAGGCCACCATCGATAATCTGGTGATGTCCATGCGCCGGAGATGCACCGCTCTGCGTGACGCCAACGGTGGACACACCCGCTACTGACTGTGTGAACTCTGACAGTGACACCTCGGTTGTGTCGGCTGTTGTAGCGCTAAGACTGTCGCCAGAATTCTCAAGGAACTCTTTGAAATTTAATGCTCAATTGTCATGGATTCTATAACCAAATTGTTGTGATGATTTAGTATTAATGAGTTCGAGGTAAAATAGAAACAATCGCTTGGTGCGTTTATATTTTTGTTCAGTATATATCGGGGCGTAGTGGCGTGCGCCTGTAATCTGGCTACTCAGAGGCTTGGGTTGGAGGATCGCTTGAGGACAGGAGCTCTGTGCTGGGCCGCTCTATAAGAGGGTGTAGGGCAGCCCAGAATCATGGCGAAACCCAATCCTTATCCCTGTGTCGTAAGAGGCGACCTGGGTTGCGTCAGGAAGGGCATCCGGCGTAAAACCTATGCCAAATCAGTATGCGGATCATAAGGGATGATCCGCTGTGGTGACCCCTAACGGGAGCAGCCGAAAGAAGAAGAAGAAGATATATAATACATATGTATAATGTACATATATATATATATATATATATATATATATATATATATATATATATATATATATATATATATATATATATATATATATGTGTATGAACACACACACACAGCGTCTGTCACGTGTTGTGTCGTGTTGTTCGTCACTGAACTACTCTGTCAAACTTTTGTGAAATCATACACCAAACTTCCGAGCTGCACCTACCTCCCATGTGTATGTCCTCAGGGTATTTTTCTTTTTAATTTTTTGAAAAAAAAAATCTATTTTTTTTGAAATTTTTTGAAAAAAAGTTTTATTTTCAAAGTTAAATTGCTTTAAATTCACCTTAAATTGCTTTTAAAAATGTATTATCACGAATATTATAAATAAATTTTCAAAACAAATGTTTGAATTCTTCTTTGTGTAAATCCTGACAACACAGCAACTCACATACTTCTCAGTTAAAACAAGTTAGTTAAACTCAGTTAACTCAGTTAAAACAAGACTCTCGTCTGGTGAGGTGTTTTGCATTGCGCAGTGGCAGTTGTTTTGAATTACGTGGAGGTGAGGTGAATTTAATAACATGGCGGTTACGTGGTGGTGAGTTGTTTTTAATAATGTGGAGGTTATTGTGGTGGTGTGTTTTGAATAATATTGTTGCGGATTTGGAAGACTATCACACTCAACATTCAGGTCCTTTAGCTCAGTTATCTCGGTAAGTACGTGTTTTATAGATAGCCCTTTCCCTAGTCCAGCAGGTAATTATGTGTGAATGTGCTGGGATTTGTAATTAGAATACCCCATCGCCTGCAACAAACGACAGCTGCAACCCCTCAGCTCCCAGCGTCCCCCGCAAGCTTACTGGGTGAAGGGTTAAGCCCCCACCCACCGGTTTGCTTGACGGAGCACCCAAGTGGGGGAGGGTCGGAACACAGAGGAGGAGAAGAAAGGAAACAAATCTTCCTAGAAGAAAAGGACTTCGCAATTGGGGTTTCACCACCTCAGAGCGGGACTCCGCCCAGAGTGGGAGGAGTGGGCTCCTCGCCCAGTCAGGAACTTTGCCACCTCAGATTGTGAACGAGGTGGGCGGAGACGTTTTCCTCCCCCTTTTTGTCCCCCGCCCGAAGAGGGCAGATAGATGCGCGGCCGCAGAGCTGGGGAGGGACATCTCTCGAAAGATCTTCACATCTCGTCGTCCAGTACATGACATCTCGAAAGATCTTCACATCTCGTCGTCCAGTACATCTCGTCTTGGCTGGTTTTGGTGGTCGCCATCTTGGTCGTCGTTCTCTTCCTCCTCCACGGATCGAGCCGCTCGAAGGCAGCAGGAGGCGGGCAGGTCCGAGACAAGTCCTGCCTTTCAGCTTGCTTGTGTCCCTCCGAGCTGAAAGTCCTATAAAAGGCAACAGCCACCATTTCTTTTGTGTGTGTGTGTGTGTGTGTGTGTGTGTGTGTGTGTGTGTGTGTGTGTGTGTGTGTGTGTGTGTGTCCGTAAGTAGTGAATTGCATCAGTGTTTTTGCCTGTACATACGTGCGTTGCCTGGTATTCGGTTTAGTTCTGCTCTTTGTGTTCCCGAGTTCCCCATTATTACTGTATAAGTAAACCCCAATTGTTAAATGTTTTCAGCTCGTCGCGTCCATTTCTTTCAGTGACTGAGCATGTCGTGCGTGTAAGGGATTAGCTGGCCATTGCCAGGGTAACAATATAATCGGGCTGACGGAACTCGGCAACGCAAGCAGAACGAGCGCGTTTAAGCGGGCTCGCTTCCGTACAAGTTCCGTCGAGGGTGAAATTCCCCGGTAGGTGGACCACGTGGTTACTTAGGTAAATTGAAGTTGGCAATTAACCCTACCCCACGTGATCTACCCATTGGCGTATTTCGGTCCAAAATAACCAGGACCCGCCGACCTCGGACTTCTCAGGGCCGGCGATCTGTAATTCCGGGCGATCGAGCCGAGACGGCCCCACTGCTTCATCGAGGGTCGTGCTCGTGACGGTCGATGCCGGCGAAAAACTACAACAATATATAGATATATATATATATATATATATATATATATATATATATATATATATATATATATATATATATATATATATATATATATATATATATATATATATGAAAAGCTCGGTGAGGTGGTGAGGTGGTGAAGCTGTGTGTCAGTCCGGGAAACTTTGAAGACCAGATGCTTATTAATGACGTTATGTTTGAATGTTAATTCCCAAAGACCCAGAAGTCCCCAAAGATGCAAAAGACCCTGAAAACCCCCAAAAGAACCTGAAGACCCAAAAGTCCCAAATTACCCCAAAAGTTCCAAAACACCCTGAACACCCAAAAGAACCTTGAGACATCAACACCATTTAGACCCCTTACACCTTTCAGCCAGATTAGATAGCTTAGACCCCTGACCATTTCGACCACTTGGACCTTGTATCACAAATAAATTTCAAATAAATATGTCACCAATATTACAAATAAATTTGAAGAAAAGAAATGTCTGTATTATGATTGGTGTAAATCATGCCAACACAGCAAATCTGAAACGTCAATCTCTGCAACGACATGTGGAGAGGCGAATGTAGCAAGCCAATCCACACCAGTATATCTATATATTGTTGTGGTGCCGGGTTCGGGGGCGAGGAACGACCGCGAGATGGAGCAGTTGGGCCGTCTCTCCCCCCCCCCAAACACCCGGAATTGAAGGTCGTTACCCCGGATAACTCCGAAGTCGACGGGTTGCTTAATGCAGAGGTTCTCAACCTTTTGGATCCGCAACCCCCCCAAAAATTTAAGTTGGGGTTCGCGACCCCCCTCCCAATTCACACTTGAAACACACTGCAGTGACGTCACGGAGCGCATAAAAAATCCACAGTGCCTGGAGCACATTGGTCAATGCCCAGGTACTGCCAGCTGTTAAAACTAAACAGAACTAAACTAAACTAAACTAAACTGGCATCAAAATTAATTATTTACATTCTTATGTACAACACAGTAAAAACAGCCAGCCACATTCATAAAAAAGGCTTCTGTAATTGCAAAGAGCGGTATGTAGCCGATTTATGCACGGGACAGACTGGAAGATTGAGCGACTCTCTGCTGCAGACAGAGGTTACTCTCACACATGACAGCTACCAGACGTACACAAACCTTGCATTACCGACCAAAAATATACAAAAAACAAAACAACAAAACAAAAACTAAATCAATTTGGCTTTAAGTACAGTTTTAAATTGTATTCAAGATCCGACAGCACAACTCATTGTGAAGGACTGCTTTACAAGCTGATGGCAATAGGCTCTCATCATTCATTCTCATAAAGCTGGGCCTGCAAAACAGCTTTAAGCACAGTGCAAATACCTTTCAGTGTCCCTACAGGCTTATTATTCTCAGTTCATTCACAGTTCTTATAACAGTTATGCCTGTTGTCGGCTTGTAGCCTATTATCATTCATCTCATTTTGCATTTTCCCCTTTATAACAACGATTCTCAATGGGTTTTCAGTTTCATTTTTTTTCAGATTGAACAAAATAATTCAGATAATACTGACTCACAATAATTGAACACAATAATTCATATAATACTGACCCAAAGTAATTGAACACAATAATTCAGATAATACTGACTCATAATAATTGAACACAATAACACACAATAATTCTTTTTTTTTAACAGTTACATCTGTGAAGGCACAGGCTTGTATTGTCAGATAGTATTCACTTACTCATGTTAGTGGGATTAGATGGCTGGCCCTGTTTCTTTGAACAAAGCAACTGTATTCCTGGTTTTAAGCTGGAGACTGCAACACGAAGATCATCCTCAACTCTAATGAGCCGTGATCTGTATTTGTTCTTGATAAATGTCAGTGAGGAAAAGGTCTTCTCACAAAGGTATGTAGATCCAAATGGAATAAGTGTATCAATTGCAGCCTTTGATAGTCCTGGGTATTCTGCGGCCACTGACAGGTCCAAGAGCGCATCCTCAAGCTCCGATGACAGGTGTCGGGCAGATGAGGTGATGAAAGGCTGGCGTATCCAGTCGTTTCTCTCTGGGGTGTCGTCTTTTGGGAAGTACCTATTGAAGTGGCCAAGCAGGCTTCTGAGGTGAGTAGCAATAAGTCCTTTTATTGTTTGGATGCTTATGTCAAACTTGTCCATGAAGTCCTCGAGCTCAGGGAACATTTCCACACTGCCTTCTTCGACTCACGCTGCCCACCGCTCAAGATTCTTAGTAAACGCTGTAACTTTGTCAGAAAGCATGAGGACATTGGTGTTTGGGCCTTGGAGAGACAAGTTTAGACTGTTCAGTTTATCAAATATGCCTGCCAGATATACAAGGCCAGTAACCCATGTGGGGTCGGTCAGGTGGTGAGCGAGGGGGGAGCCACAATCCGAGAGGAAAATGCGAACCTCCTCACACAGTTCAAACAGTCTGGTTAAAACTTTCCCCCGTGATAGCCATCTGACCTCTGTGTGAAATAGTAGAGATTCGTGTTCCGATCCCATTTCCTGGCAGAGTGTGGAAAACAGTCTGGTATTCACCGGATGGGATTTGATGAAGTTCACCACTTTAATTGCTGTTGGGAGAACATTGCGGAGTTGTGGCTCAAGGTTCTTGCTGGCGAGGGCCTCTGTGAATAATGCAATGAATGAATTTGACATGCGTGCCACTTCCAAAACTTTAGCTTTCAGTGCCCTTCTTGTCCCCTGCATGGCGCCAGCTCCATCTGTATACACAGAGATGCAATTTTCTCAACTTAGCCGCTCTTCGTGCATTTTACTGTCCAGTTTGTTAAAAATGTCACAACCAGTGCAAGTTCCTTCAAGTGTCGAGCAAAACAACATATCCTCGTACATTTTCCCCTCGTAGCTGTATCTTGCAAAAACAAGTAACTGTGCATCACTGGAAACATCCGTTGTTTCGTCAATTTGGAGGGAAAATCTTCCACTTTTCTTCACTCGGTCAATGAGCTGCTCTTTAATGTCGTTGGCCATTTCACCAATGCGCCTCGCCATTGTGTCATTAGACAGTGGAATAGTCTCAAGTGTGCTAGCTATTTTTTCACCATGCATAGCTCTGGTCATTGCAATCGCTGCTGGGTGGATCAGGCTCTCTGCAATAGTATGGGGCTTTTTGGATTGAGCAATCAGGTATGTCACTTCATATGAAGCCAACAGGGCTTTGACAGGGATTGTAGAGTGCTCACGTACAGTCGTCTTTTGGCTCTGTAGTTCTCCCTCCTTACGACAAAAAAATCTAATGGTTTGTCAATGTAGGATGGGTGTTTGGTTTGTAAATGTCTCTTCAATGTCACTGGTTTCAAGCTTTCGTGAGCAAGCACTTCTGAACACAGAACACACTGTGGATATTCCACTTCATTTTTGGCTAGGCATGTGAATCCGTACTGCAGAAAGTCAGTCTGATATTTCCGACGCTTGTTGGAGGCCAAATCTGCCGCCGGCGCCTTACGTTTTTCAGTTGAACTTGTAACAGTTGGCCCACCTTCACATGTGTCATCTTGGTCCGCATCTTGAGCTGGCAGACGTTTTTTGACAAGCCACCGATCCATATTCAACCATGTTGCAGTAGTTAGCTAGCACTAACATTCACTTTCAGCACCTGCCACTGTGCCGCGCGCAGGGTAGAGTAGAGGGTAGAGTGACCAGGGTAGAGTGACCTGGTCTGAAACCTAATTGATGATCGGAAATCAAGTCATTGGAGAAGAGGAAGGATTTAATGTCTGGATATAACATAATAATCTTCAACTTCAATTGCTTATAAAAATGTGATATCATGAATATTACAAATAAATTTGCAAAATAAATGTTTGAATTCTGCTTGGTGTAAATCATGATGACACAGCAACTCACATACTTATCATCAGTGAAAACAAACCTGTCTCTATAGCAATGTATGATGAGGTGTTTTGAATTGCACAGCGCAGTTGTTTTGAATTGGAGGTGGTGAGGTGTTTTTAATTATATGGCAGTCTTTGTCCCACTGTGGAGATGTGTGGTGAGGCGAGTGCAGTGAGCCGATCCATGCTAATACATATATATATATATATATATATATATATATATATATATATATATATATATATATATATATATATATACATACATATGCACAAGCAGAATGTGTAAGCATACAAACCGTGCTTCCCCATTGTCTCAGGTCGCTCACCTGCATTAATTTTTTTCCTTTATTTATATTTTCATTTATGGACACTTTCCAGTGTTTCTGTGATTTTCACGGTGTATCAGCTTCGATAGCCATCGGCACACAAAATTTCAGTTTTCTGTGGAAGGTACCGATCTTTAATATCAGTCAGTCAGTCATTGAGCCAGTGGTGTGGGAAGAGAGAATGGCAAAGAAAGTGGATAGGTTGAGGGAGCAAGGTAAGAGGAAAAGAGGTCAGCCATGGCTGAAATGGGGAGATTGTGTGAAGAGGGAGGGATATAAATAAGGTGGGGGAGGTTGGAGAGTGGGGAGAGTTGGCTGAAGACAGAGGTAAGTGGAGGAGTATCATGTTCAAGGCTGGGCAGAAGCCTGGCATCATTCAGCCTCCCTCCTTATAAAGAGAAGAGAGTAAGAAGAAGGTGTAATTTGAGGTACACCTTACTTTATTAATTTGGTGTACCATATGAGGTACACTTTTTTGTATTCAGTGTTGACTTGAGAATACACACGTTTTGCATTTTATAATTCCTGTTTACAGACACCTCTATCTTCAATTGTTTCACAAAAATAACTTTTGAACAATTATACAATATCTATTATCCAAAATATATTACAATATCTTATGACAGACCTCTCTGTGAGGCCTCTATAAAAAGACCACGGAAGTCATCAACAACATTTACCACTGGCTGGATCTTCATGCCCAGAGTTGGTTTACCGTACCTGTGAGATGATTGAAGCACATGGGGAACCGTGCCAGCAGCTGTGTCACTGATGTTAATTCACTGAGCGAACCAGCATTACGTGCCACACCCTATCATCTATCAAAGGCCAATCAACCCTGGGTCAGTGGCCCTCAGGCACATTATGTTATAATCAAAGCAGGACAGGAGAAGTCAAGACAGTTTCAAGCTTGTATTGGGAATGGCAGGAAGCAAATATTTACAGTGGCAGGCAAGCCAGTACAACACGTATAACATTCCCATTACCTCTACGTGACATACCTGCCCTTGGAATGCTTAGTCAATCACTTAGCACTTTAACAAATGGATCCAGACACCCGAATAAGTGAAAGATTGGAGGAGTGGTAAGAAAAGGTAGAGGTGAGAAATAAGTAGTTGGGGTCGATTGCAGGCGCAGCCAAGGCATGAGTTGTTTCCGCCCAATGGTCTGACCTTATGCTTCTTGGAGTCACCTCCTCATGCTCCCTCTTCCACTCCGCTTGCGCTCCCTCAGATCAACCGATGTAGGGATGACTGTAAACGATGGTATGCGGCAGTTCCTGATGAGAGAACGGTTGGTGATGAGGTGAGGAGCTGCGATATGGCCAGCAACGAGGTGAGGAAACCGGGTTGAAGCAAAGTTGCGTCGGGGCGAGAGGTGAAAGGTGCATGGATGTGCAGAGACGAGAAGACACGAAACCTAATTGAAAGGTGTCGAAGGAGCGAGCGGCATGAAGCAAAACGAGCGAGGTGAAGCATAGTGAGGTGAAGCAAAGTGAAACAAACAAGGTGAAGCAAAGCAAAGAAAAACTAGCATGGTGAAGCGAAGCGAAGAAAAGGAAAGAAAGGGAAAGACAGAAGGAGGTGCCAGAATGAGCAAGAAATAACAACGTGAACAAGAAAGAGAATAAAGCCAAACACACACACACACACACACACACACACACACACACGGCTAATAAAGCGACATACATCCCGTGCTAGTAAAGCAAATGCACAGCGGGATAGTGACAAGAACAATTGAATGACATGAACGCTGTCTCGGATATTTTTAGCCCTTTTTCTTCCGCCCTCTTCACCTGCCTGGTAACAGCTCGTCATCGGCTGATCTACAAAGTTTTTGGGATAGGAGAGGTCCTATATGTCTGTCACTTCGAGACAATTTATCGCTTTCTGCTGAATACGGGCGAACTCGCACCTGGGGCTCTCGTGGCCAGTCCATGTGTGACAGACTGATTGCTTTCTGCCGCACCTGGAGATGTTGTGGCAAGTCCATGTGTGGCATGTGAGAAATGGCTCAAGACCAGAATGAAAAGAGAAAAGAACATGCACTTCAACTCACTAGCAGTCACAATGAATATCTATCCGCATAAATGCAGCCTATTCTTCAGAGCTAAACAGAATACTATAAGACGTAACTAGTTTTACCCTATGTAACCTATTGGTGCTTTGTTCTTCCCCGTGGGTTCACAACTGTCACAATATTTTATCCACAATAATGGATTACGTACAATAATAGATCATCAATATCGATGATGTACAATAATAGATTACCAATATTGATTATGTACAATAATATATGAACAATATCTATTCTCCAAAATAGATTACCAATATATTTTATACAGAACAATAGGTTACCAATGTCAATAAAATACATAATAGAGGTTCCAGGCAATGATGTGCTTCCATACTGCTTTGGTGTTTATTGGAACACCATAAAAAGTGACACTTAAAGATACTGTACCCACGTTCAACTGACACCAGCGTATATCTCAACATGAACAATTATGAAACCACTTACAACCAGTCATTGTGACAACGAATGACACCCATGGGCTTTGGCCAATTAATAGCAAAACGAATTGCAATTACCTTTCTAAATATAAAATAACCCCAATAAGAGTGGGTGGGAGATCTTTCAGACTCCACATCATCATGATTGAAGGTTTTTGTAGTGGTAATGGCATCTCAGCTCGACTGCCCGTGATGGAAAAGTTTTATTCATACATTACTCAAGTCAGGTTGCATCGAAGTATTGGTGGTCCTTGAAAATGTCTGGGGAAACAATAACACAACTAAACTGTATTTGGGGGTCATCGTGTTGTGGTGTTGGTAGGCAATACATCAACATTAACAGCCTGGCTCGTTGTAGTTGGAGGGATGGGAGAGTTGGTAGGGAGAGTGTTTATCATGGATGTCCATTGTTGCATGTCAGGTATTCTCCTGAGATGAAACATCATTTTGTTCATTCTCACGTTCTTAAGTAAGTGAACTCTCCCAGAATGTGGCAGCCAGATTGCTAAATTGTAACATGTTCCCATAACCTGTAACATGTCCCAAGTTTAGTACGTATGAGAGATAAGTTGTAGAGCCTGCTCGACGACATTGTATACCTGTAAAGTCATCCTTTTGCCCTTACTCATATGTCCTCCAAACCACTGTTCTCTTATCCCCCCTCCAAACTCCAAAGTCTCCTTTCTCGCTCCGAGTCATATCATCCTCCCTTTTTTCAATCAGTCATCCCATCTTAAATAAGAACTAAATATATGTACGCAAATGGCCCGTCTTCCTAAACATTGTTTTGTTGCTCTATTTAATTACTCTTCCTCCATAATAATAACAATAACAAAACCTTATCAGTGATCATTCAGTAAAAACATTAGTCATGGTCAAATTTGCTCCTTTATAGTTTTGCCTTTAATAATGAGGGTCCTAGTTAGAGTTTGAACAAAGATTGATATAAAATAGAAATGGCCATTGAAACATAACTGTAACCAAGTGTTTCCTAATATTTCTTCTTTTTAACCACAGATTAATAATCAGGTTTATGACTGCTTGGTCCCACAATACTTAATCTATAGATGGAATAGGTATGATCATAAGATAAAAGGTTTGGCATAGAATGGATCATGAAATATATGGGTGTCAATAAAGATGATTTCTAAAATCATGTAATGATGGGTAAATAATTTGCACCATTGTAGCCATGCCAATGGAGAGCAGAAGGCAAAGCATGTGAAAAAAACAATAGACAAAAGAGTGGGTTTTGACAAACACACAAATAAGTATTGGACCATGTAATCTTGAAGAGCTGAGCAATGTAGTCCGTGCTAGTCAGGCCATTGTGTCAGGCTACGAAGAGGATCACAATTCAAAGGGAAGTTCAATATGAGATGATGGCACGGGAAAGTCACCTTGAAGGACATCAAGCGAGGATCAGAAAGAACAAAGATAGGAAGGTGATTCCAATAAAGATAATAAATGAGTGCAAAAGTGATGAGATAATTAGACATGAATACAGGAAATACTTTATATGAACAAAGAGTGATATGTACATGTTAGTGCACAGAGTGGAATCTATGCTAATAAATGTCAGTGTGTGTCAGTGTGTCTCCTCCATAGCTCCAAAACCATTAAACCTTGCAGACAAACTTTGCATGCACATGAAGAAAACCCCAAGGAGGTGCATGACTGAAAATTAGGTGTTTGGGTTAATTAAAACACCACTTTTGAAGATAATTATACCTAACTGGGGTCTGAAGCCATCATGTTTTTTGACCTGCTCAACCATGCCTTGACTTGGGAACAGGCCACCACGATTTTATAACGATAGTTTCTTTTTTCACTTTCCACACTCATATTATCGAATGCCTGTTCATCAGAGTTACAAATCGCTGGGTACATTCTATAATTTTCAAATTCGAAGCTTGGAGCGATTTAATGCATTATGTGATGCAATTTTCCATGATCTACTCTCATGGACTAATTAAAATATATCATCGAAATATGATGTCGGCTTTGAGGATCGGATTTCTTCCAGATTAAATAAGTGTCGAAATCTGGAGTGAAATCTGACAATTTAAACAAACGAGTCTTATAATTAAGCTGATATACCTATCCCTCCTCCATATACACACAAGAAAATGTGAAATTTCCAAAGCATTAAACTGGTCTTTTTCTACTGTTTGGAGAATTATATTGAGTGAACAAAAGATTTAGGAATGTGCCAAAATTAACAAGTTTCATTGTGCGATTTGATTTAATCCATTCACTGCTTAACATCGTGCCCTGTCCCCCAGAAGGACTGCTTATCCATAGCGTCTGGCAGTTCTGTGTCTATATTTTCGGAGGTTTTGCGAGGTGCTCTACAAGGAATCAAAGAAAATCTGGTGAAAAGAGGACATTTTAAAATAGAGTTATAACGTTTCTACGGACAGCAAACCGATGCACAACGTGATGCGTGGACAGATGAGCAGGCAACATGGCGGATTATTTCAAGGGTGATTAAACTTTGCGATGTCTCCAGAGTTGTTCTGCGTTAAACAGCAGCTCTTTTGTGGATAAAGTCTTTATTTGAACGAATTCATATAATTTATTTAACTGTTGCAGGCACGAAGACTGGCTTTAAAGTTAAAGGGATCCTATGTGGTATGCAATCACAGCCTGGCCAACCGTTCCTTATCAACCGTTTAATTGGAGTGCTTGCATGAGTGCTTAAGCCACTTGCGGAGTGTCCTACAGTTGATAACGGTGCAGTTCATGTCCCAATAAGGATGTAGAGTTGGCAGTTGCTGCAAGGTAAAGGTACATGATTTACAAAGGTTATATGGTTTTTCTGTGTGAGTTTCAAAGCAAAAAATATTTGATAACACCTTATTTCTGAGCCATTTGCCGTGTTAATGTGTTTTCTAAATTACAGAGCCAATTTTTTTTCCACCCGTCACATGACGATTGGCAGCTGTTTATAATGATTAATGCTTATGCCCATCTACCTGAAATGTTTGCAATGCAATGTTGTTTTTATAATTTGTTTGTTGAAATTCCCCCAAAACAAGGGTAAAAGCTACTCAAGGTTTTGGGTTGTGTGCAGTTTGTACTGAAGTCAGTAATCACATCGACTCCAATCTGCCGATTCCTGAATAATTGCCGATATCAGCCAAGCACTAATAGTGTGAGTGTGAGTGTGTGTGTTGTCCATAAAGCATAACATTTTCTCTCTGCTAACTCCCCTCCCCACCCGCCTCTCTCTCTCTCTCTCTCTCTCTGTCCCATCCTTGCTCCGCTCCTAATACAGAGTAGCACCCTCCCACACCTCTCCCTCTCGGGAGAGGGAGATGGCGAGCTCTCTTCTTCTTCTTTTTTGTCGGGGGTGAGCTCTCGTCTCTTTTTTTTTGTTGGGGACACTCTCGCTCTCTCTCTCTCTCTCTCTCTCTCTCTCTCTCTCTCTCTCTCTCTCTCTCTCTCTCTCTCTCTCTCTCTCTCTCTCTCTCTCTCTCTCTCTCTCTCTCTCTCTCTCTCTCTCTCTCTCTCTCTCTCTCTCTCTCTCTCTCTCTCTCTCTCTCTCTCTCTCTCTCTCTCTCTCTCTCTCTCTCTCTCTCTCTCTCTCTCTCTCTCTCTCTCTCTCTCTCTCTTTCTCTCTCTCTCTCTCTGGACGTGTCTGGGCGGTAATTATGTCCAGACGGCGTTTGTCTCTGGATGGCGTTCGTCTCCGGACGCGTCCGGGTGGCGTTTGTCTCCGGACGCGTCCAGGTGGTGTTTGTCTCCGAACGTGTCCAGACAGGAGTTTGTCTCCGGGCAGTGTTCGTCTCCAGAAGCTTCCAAGTGGTATGGGTCTCCGGACGTGTCTGGGCGGTGTCTATGTTCGGACAGGAGTTTGTTTCCGGACGTTGTTTGTCTCCGAACGCATCTGGGCAGCGTTTGTTTCCGGACTGCGTTTATCTCTGGACATATCCAGGCACTGTTTGTCTTGGGTGGTATTTAAAGTCTGACGGTACAAAATGGATTTCAGACATTATTTTGTTTCCTTTCTCACTGTTATTCGATGCAGAAGCATTAAGATGAGACAGTAGGAATCGTAATTCATGCTCCACCACACGCCTATCTTCCCTTCCTCTCACCTCTTGCTGCTTTCCCTTCCCCAACCCCTCTTTTCTCCCTCCCTCCTCGCTCCCCCACCCCTCATCATTCCTCCTCCCTCCTCTCTCTCTCTCTCTCTCTCTCTCTCTCTCTCCCCATCCTCACTTTGCCCCCTTCCACCTCCTCACTCTTCCCCCTCTCTACCTCATCACTCTCTCCCCCACTCCTCTCTTTCTCTCCCCCCTCTTCCCTCCTCCCCCCCCTTTAGTATTCCCATCAGCGAAGTGACAGGTGGTATTTGCTTGTGGTAAATAGGAATGAAAAAGCAGGTGGCCATGCAAGACCAAAGGATGCTTGTCACTATTTAAGCAGATCAGTCTTTGCCTAAGTGGAAGAGTTGCAAGGTTCTGTGCTTTGGCCACTACAGGAAAGATTATAACCACCACTACTACTACTACGACTTCGTACTTCTTTAACGACATCAATTATTCTCAGCTTCTTTTGGGGTTAGCTGTGAGGGAAGTTTGGCCAAGTCTTTCACAAACAAACTGGCTGTTTTGGTGGGGAATTTGTAATTTGTTCAGGGTGTTGGAAGTCACTCAACTATTCCCTCATGAAAGACACTGTGGGATGTTTAATGAATTAATGGCATGAAAGACGCCAAGGGATCTTTACACCTTTCAACGTCTATTGTTTTTGTCCATTAAAGAAAGGCCCTTGTGCACATTTTGAAAATTGATACTGAAATGGGAATTACTTACAAGAAGAGAATTGCAGAGACAGATCATTTTACTGCAATTGCATATGGACATTCCTTATTACTACTTCTTCGATGGCCCCACCTTCTCGTGGGGTTGGCCGGAAAAAATTTTTTGGCCAAATCTTCCACGAAGGCCTTTACGTTCGACTGCAGATGATTTGGGCAGAAATTTGTCATTTGTTCAGGGTGCAGGAGATAACTTGCTGACTCTTTGCCAAGGGCAATGGTGGATCTTCAACGTCAACCAACTAAGGTGAGCAGAAGGGGATACCAGACTTAAGGAAGGTTAAGGTCCTTCCGAGGGATGGCACACTTTGTGATGCAACGCCCTTTGCTGAAAGCACCAATCCGAAGATTTATAGTCAGGTCAGGAATCAAACTTAGGCTAGACATCTCAAAGGTAAGTGCGCGAGCTACGGGCAAGAAATAACAACGTGAATAAGAAAGATAATAACAAAGCGAACCACACACACACAAACACACAAACAAGATACCAGAGCTGCCAGACTTACAAATGGATTTTGTTGATATAAAAATTTCTTCTACCTGTTCTCTTTTTCTTTAAACAGCACATGGGCCACACCTCGATTGCATTCCCATCTGGACGCATGGCTCATGATGCTTTGATCCCAGATTTAAATCCCATATACTGCACTGCATGATCTGATTAATGTACAAGTTCCACTTGTTACCCCTTAAATATAGCCTTCTATGATAAAAGTAAAAATAGACAATTTATCTCAAATTAGCACATAGTGGGTTGACTTTATGCCTGGTGTTGGCTTCATAGTTAGGGTGGTGGGCTTGGGATCCTAGGGTCCCAAATTCAAATCCTGCTTTGCTGTTGAATTAATACCAGGTGGGGTTGACTCAGCCTGTCATCCTTCCAACATTGGCAAAATGAGTACCAGCTTGCTGGGATGATTGAGCCATTTGAGTATCTTGTGTTGGAGTGATGCCCTGTCCAGGATTGTGCCCAATATCCCAGGAGACTGCTTTGGCAGCACCAATGCTCTGCACAGAGTGTGGTCCCAATGAATGGATGGATGGGTTGACTAAATTTCAAACATCTGTCATTCTTTTCCACTGTTATAATCCAATAGCTGGCAAAGATATTGATAATTGTGAGCATATGGGTCAAGATACCGATGACAAGCAAGATGGGGGCAAGCTGCCAACCTGGCTGTAAAAACACATCCTCCTTGGCCCTCTTGTATGAATACTGAGCAATACTGAGCATTTTCAATTTTTGATTGTCACTATACCTTGAGCCATACAAAGCCCTCATGTGTGAACGTTCAGGATACTTGACATATGACCAGGACTGAGGATGGGAAAGGGAAAGGGGAGAGGTTGGGAGCGGGGGTTCAGAGACTTGCCTCATCGTACTCGACTAATTTCCAGTTAACGATAAGGTTTGGATTTTTTTCCAATCTATGCATGTAGGACATTCCGTTCTGCAAGTATATTAGCAGTCGCGAATTCGTGCCTCATCTACCCGCTGCCATAGATGATTTTCTGACCTCGAATGGCTCAAATATCCCAGCAAGCTGGTACTCAATTTGCCGACCTCAGAAGGATGACAGGCTGTCAACCCCTGGTGTGTATTAATTCAGTGGCCAACGGGGCTTGAACTCAGGACCCTTGGATCCCAAGCCGCTACCCTAACCACTGAGCCAACACCAGGCTAAAGGTTACAGCCAAAAACAAAATAACACATGGCTGAACAAACTAATAATGTTGGTCATTTTCATTTTTCAAAAGTCATTTTCAAAGTTTGAATTTTCAGTCTCAGTGAAGTAAAGAAAGCTGTTTAAATCAGCCAAAGCTATATTTTCTTGATGCAATTCTTACACTTAATTTATTTTTCAAAAATATTCAACATCAATGCCAACTCTCAATGACTTGTGACACTTCGTTAAATTATAATCCAAATCTAATTGCCATAGTGATGGCAGGACGTTTATAAACCTATAACATAAGAAAAATTACCAAACCTGATTTTGGTTTCTTACAAAATGTACCCCTGTCCTTCAATCTTAACCCCTCTTATAATTCGAAACAAACATTTTTATAGAACTCATTGCCAAGTCTATGCACCTGTTATTAAGTTTCAAAAACCCATTTGAGAACACAAAAACATCAACAACAGACGAATTTCCTAATACCTTAAAGTTTTGGACTTTTTTCCCATTCTTTGCAGCACTTGCATGCATTATACAATTCCAAATTTGTTTTGTGATTGCATCTTAAGAATACAGTGTGCATCGCAACTTTGCAGAAAGAAAGGGGAATAAATGTAGGACCTGGGACTTGTAGCATTATTCTTGATAACTTCAGGAATTTCACGGTTGTACTTTGATCTCGATTAAACACCAAGCAGTAGAAACTCCAATCCAAGGAGGAGAAACATAATTATTCCCATTGAACTGTGCACTATTTTGTAAACAATTTTGTTTTGATCATAGTCACGACTTCACCTTACAAAGTAGATGGCGGTGACATGCAGAATAACACATCATGTGACGAAATGATTTTGGAAAACCTAGTTTGGTAGCTCTGGCTGCAAAAGATGTTTAGTAAAAAACTTTTAACACTTACATAAGAGGTCGGTGCGATGTTGAGTTTATTTGGGATTATATTGTTGGGTCACAGGTAATTTGACCAAAACACAGTTAACCAGAGCAGATTGGAAATCTGTTCAGAGATGAGTAAGTTTCATGTTAGTTGAACACAAATTTGTTCAGAAATAACAGTAGATATTAGCAGAACTTCAGTGATTGATTCCAAAACTTTATGGAAAGTTCGAAGAATACTGGTTGGACCATAAACATAGGAAGATCAGTTTTGTAAATGGATGCCATCGAAGGAAGACAACCAAGACAGAACAATAAGGATGAATCTGTATCTCTGGACCTCATGTTGCACCCGCATCGCAGACAGGTCAGTGGTCAATCTGTCTTCCACTGCCTCCATACTGGTATTGCACCCTCTGCCATTGCTGTGCTCCATGCCCCCAAAGTTTCTCCAGTGCTCACACGTTTGCAATTGACCCACTTCTAGGTGACACTCCCAAAATGCAGGCTTGCTGCTCAACTCCACTCTTTTCTTCCTCACAACAGGAACCTCCTTCCAGAGGCTTTTCTATCCTGCTCTTCCCCCCAGTGCTTCAAGTAGGCATTGTACAACCATCTCCTCATCCCCTATCCTACCCACAATCTTTATTAACCCCATTAACCCTTCCTAACCCAACCCTCTTACTTTCAGTTTGCAGGGTTTCCCACCCTCCTCTCTTTCTTTGTTCATTTATTCCTTGCTTATTGAGTTCAAGAGTTTCATCCTCTGTCCCACGATCAGTTCATACCCTATGTCACCTTGCTGTTCCATGAGCCTCGATCTTTCTTGTAAAGAAAAGAAAAAGACTAGAAGGGCACTCGGTAGAGCGCATACCTCGGCAACGTAATGTCTGATCCACGAGAACATATCGGGTCCAATACATTTTTTGAAATATCATGCTATACATCGTTTTTGGCCATATCTCTCGATGGTGAAGAATTACTTGAAAAATTACATAATTCTTGGATCTTCACCAAAATCGAATCAATTGGTCCTTGCGACACAACCAACCTGTCCATTAAGTTTCATCGAAATCTGTCCACAATTTTTTAGATATCATGCTATATATGGTTGTTGGCCCTATCTCTCAATGGTGAAGAATCACTTTAAAAATTATAATAGTCAGATCTGGATCTTCACCAAAATCTAATCCGTTCATCCTTGTTAAAACACCAAACCAGTCCACAAAATTTCATCCAGATCTGTCTACATCTTTTTGAGATATCCTGTACACAGGCAGACAGACAGAAAAGGGGTGAAAACACAACCTCCTTTCACCTTTGGTGGCAGAGGTAAAAATCAGAATTGAGACATTCAACTTCATTTTTGGCAATGTCATAACTGATGCTATCATTTATTTGAGACGACATGGAAAATTTCACACCTAGGGTTCATTATTTTTAGTACATAATATTTTCTGATTAGCTACAGTAACCTTACATGTCACTTTTTGCTGCTATCTTAGTGACTACCACTGTTGCAAAATTAATAAACTTCCCAGGCCCTTCCACAAAACTTGTGATTTCAACAGTTCATGTCGAGTCAGTGTGAGAGTCAGTGTTTGTGATAACAGTAGCACAAAGCAAAGAATGCTAAGGAGACATATGCTCCACCATATGTTTCGACAGTTAAATTGGGCACATGCAGTGTTGGCACCTTGATTTAAGGACAGGTGGATAAATTATTGTTCCACTTGGATTGCCTTATCTATATACCATTAACTAAATCTACAGTGCTCGGTGTTTTGTAAACTATCATATTTACTTAATTACTTAAGAGACAAGTAGTTATAACATTTCACATGCATTCAATTTTCAGTATGTCGGCTTGACATGAGATGACAGAATGGTTGCAAGTGGCGATAGTATAGCTCCTGCATCCCAAAGCAAATGCTGTCCTTCAGATGGGGATGTAAAATGGCTACACCATCTGCATTTACATTGTGGATCTTAATCACATTGTACCTTCAAAACAGTAGGCCATTGTGTGCCCATATCCTGTCTTAAATCTTTGCTTTGGGTTAGCTCTTCAATAATTATCAATACCATACTACGTGAGAATGCTTGATTGTCAAATGTAAGACCTGTCAAATGGTCGTAAGCTGTATCTTAAGGAGACCCCAGCATTAGTAGGAGAAAGGAGATGATCATAAGTAAGGTGAAGTGGAATCAAACGATGAATCTTTAAAAGTGATGGGATTAGGACCCACATCATTGCTGGCCCACAAGGTTAAGAAACGAAGGAATTCAAGCAATAATGGGATGTTAACCATTCAAATTACATGTTGGAAATGACAGATTTTGTGATCATGTTCGTTTCCTGGACTCCAATGGTCATTTCAATCGTTTTGCAAGAGAACAGATGAACCACCAGGTATGTAACAAAATATATAAATGATGCAAACAGCAGTGTTCAATAAACCTTTTCGGAAGATTGCCCTTGATGGTGATGAGATCACAGATGGATGATGATTGAATGATGGATGGATATATATATATATATATATATATATATATATATATATATATATATATCTTATACCATTATTTTCACATCATAATTTACATTCAACTTGTAACACTGGAAACACATTATACTCATGTAGGTAATGAAAACGAATTCCATGCAAAATGATTAACAATTTTGTTTTATCAATATGTATAAAGCTCATACTCTAATAGCAATGCCTCTCCAATAATAATCTTTGCAATGATCTCCGATGGCTGCTTTGTTCAAATTTTAATCAAGGTTCTTGCTGACCTTCCTCAAGGTCACATTAGAACTGACTCACTCTCTATTCTCTCAAACATTCCATTTTTGAGATTGCACCCTTTTTCATGGCTTGGATCATTTTTTCCCTTTCTCCTGACACCTGCATAAGTCATATAGCGCCATTGTCATTTGCTCTGGTTTCAATAGAAAATAATGTTATTGTTACTCAACCTCAAACTGATAATTATATGGCTGATTCATACACTTGCACATTCATTATTCATCAAATGCCTATAGTTGTTATGTCAAAGGATGCATATTCCAATTGCTGAGGATTGACTCAATCGACCGGTTGTTGTTGTTGTTGTTGTTGTTTGCGAATGCATATTGTACTTGGATTTAATTATGAGTTAAGTTTGTTGGTTGCATCATTACTGAGGCGTGGCTGTGCCAATTATCTTGTGCCACTGCGCATTTGGCCAGGAATTTGCAATTTGTTCAGGGTACCGGCGATAATTCAACTACACTTCATGAAAGACACACCATGGGATCTTTAATGTCGACCAACTAACGGTGGCAGATGGAATGCCCTGTTAAACGTCTGATATGCAACCATAATGATATGCCATGCCTTGCATGTGAAACATTAGGATGACAGTTTATAGCTGGATCAGGATTCAAACTCAGGCTAGACATCTCAGATATGAGTGCTCATACCTGTAGGCGATCCTGCAAAGCCAAATCCAAACTAGTCAAGTAAACTGTTTGGTCAAGGAGCCAGAACACAATAGTCTGTTGAGGAAAAGGCCTGCCTGCTGTTCTTACAGGCAGACACCCTGTACAAGCTAAACAGACATCTCTAAAAATGGATTTTCACACAATGAACAAAGATGCTTGAGGTTTTAGTGAAATAATCACACTTTTCTACAATAAAACGTTTTAAAATCTTTGACCAGATCATAGTAGGCCGGAAATGCATTTCACATTCACACCGCCATGTCCCATTGAACGGCAAATGAACTAAAGCTTTTCATGAACAAAAATCGTTGAAGTGTCTTGTGATACCTTACCATTGATCCCAAATTCAGCACCAGCTTCACAACGTGCCATCCACTGAGTATTCATCCTGGAAGAACCCACACACGAGGCATTTGGTACTGTTTATGCCTCGATATTTAATCATAAAGTATTAAACAATGGCCAGTATGTTAACTGCTATGAAATTTCATAAATGTCAAGTTAAAATCAACCTCTTCTCATGTTTGCATACATCATTATGATACATTACTTAACACTAATATTGCAAATCCCTTGGGAAATATTTACCTGCAATAGCTTTCAATACACACCTCACATTCCCCTGTCCCCCCTCCGCTCAACCACATTTTCCTTTAGTTTGATGCTTCTTGCACTGCTGCCCATCCATTCTCCCCATCTATTCATGTGTCCCCACCCTCCCCACTCCCACTCCCCTTCCCAGAAATTCGTGATGCATTTCGCGTGTTTGACCGCGACGGCAATGGATTCATCTCCAAGCAGGAGCTGGGCATGGCGATGCGCTCCCTTGGCTACATGCCTAGTGAGGTCGAACTTGCCATCATCATGCAGCGCCTCGACATGGATGGTGAATAAATAACAATTAATAATAATGGCATTAAATAATAATAATATTCGTCATAATAATAAAATACAATAATAATCTATACTTTAAAATGTACATGGTAATTGTTTGCAAATTCTTTAAGTTTTGGCCAATCATGATCAAACTTGAGCATGCATACCTAGGATCCCCTGGGAGAAGGTGGGTGTTCTAAAGACATTGGTGTTACTATTCCCAAAGGAGGTGGGGTGGTCATGAGGAACGTTCAAACTGTCACTGAAAGTCAAGAGGGTGTAATGCACAGCTGTAGAAAGTCTCCGAGTCGCCAAGAGACAAAATGGAATGGACTTAAGATCGGAAATAGTTTCACGAATATACTAATCCCAAACATTCAAACGACCAATGATCTTTCAAGGTAGGATTAAACATTTAACCCAAACACATATAGTCATCAAGAATAAACTAAATGTTGAATAAATAATAAATATTGCAAGGGAACTCATAAAATCCACAAGGGAATGAAAGAATATAAAATTTATTTATCTTGTGAGAAAGCTCAATACGATAGTAAGGTGCATTGCACGGATATCGCTAATAATGTAAGAGCAAAAAACAGCCATAAACTAGATATCTGCGATCACAAAGCAATTGCCAAGAGTGAGCCTCTCCCAGCTTACCCTTGGCGATTGCCCGTGACCTACCCTTGACCTACGATCTGATGATGGCCATTTTTTTTTGGACCGCCATATGACCTTGACCTTCAACATTTAGGGATAGCTCATATATATATATATATATATATATATATATATATATATATATATATATATATATATATATATATATATATATATATATATATATATATATATATATATCTGCGGTTCTGCAAAACCACATGCCTCCAAGGCAATGGCACCCAACAGTGATCCCTAGGCAGTTATCTCGTTAGTCTTTGTGCAGTCAGACCTTCCCCTCATGTCTGAGGTAACGGGACGAAGTGCATTGCGTGGGTCTTATAGCAGGGTCTAATTATATCCCTATCTTCCATTCAATTCTAATTCTCATTCCAACCCTTTCCTTTTATCCACGATACAAATCGAAGCAGGCACCATACCCAGGTAGCCACACCATGAGAGACTCTCCACCAACACTGTGGGCACGCCCTTTCATTCGAACACAAATACTTAAATGCCCACATGGGCAGTGACCTAAAGGCTTGGCATGAGACCCATTAACTCATGAAACTTACTCTGTTTTGGAAAAAAAAAAAAATTAAGGCAATGTACAACAAATGCATTCCGTGGCTAAAAATCCTCCATCTTCCACCAAAGACAAAGGACAATTTTAAATCTATCTTCTTCCTTTCACCATCTATTCCTCTTTCTAGTCTTCTCCTTCACACTCACTCACTCACCTCTCCCTCCATTTTGATGTTTACCCCGCAAGCATATTGGAGAAATAAAAGCACACATTCCTCAGTATCAATGCCCTTGTATTGTGGAAAAGAATAACCACATTTATTTATTTTTGCAGGAGATGGCCAGGTGAACTTTGAAGAGTTCATGACATTGCTTGGTCCAAAGCTGTCTATGACCGATACACCGGACAAATCGCTGGGTAACGAGTTTGACACCATATTTTGGAAGGTGGGTGGTTAAATTCGGGAGTCAACTCCTGGGTGGTTTAAGTGTGTGTTAACTCAGTCATCACTGAAAAACACAATGAAGTGAAGATCGTCGCACAACTTTACACTAGAGTCGTTTTTATAAACACCAGCATATAAGACCCGTCGCTTCGATTATGCATCATTCTTTGTGTAATTGCAAAAAAGTGGTTGTTGCGTTGTTTGTGTGCTCCTTCTGTGTACTTTTATACAAGTCAGAAAAAAACATCTGGGGATGGAATCCTTAAAAACAACCAAACAAGGTAGGGAGGAATGACAAGGAAGGAATGACCAGGCAGGAATGACACCACAATCCTTTTACAGATCGACATCACGACATCTTTGTTCGAGGTGGCAATAGTAACAATTGTATAAAGATGTCCATGTTGGAGGTAGTTGCGGATTTGTAGTGTGGTTTGATGTAATTGTGTAATTTTTTTTTGTATACATAGTTGAGGCCCTTGGGTGAGATTGACATGTAAAAAATGTCAAAATATGCTGTGATGGCAATCCGTAAAATGATTGTGGTGTCATTCCTTCCTACCTTGTTTGGATGTTTTTGGGGGATTTCATCCTTTCATGTTTTCTTCATCAGAAAAACAAAAACGTTTTATCTGACTTGTTTAACTCTGACTTTTTCCCAATCTGGATACCAATGTCAGTTTGTCAGTGTTGCTCCTTTCATATATGATGAAGCATACTCTTGAGAATGTTAGTGCTGCCAAAGCAGTTTATTGGCAAGGGATATACGAGGTATGCCTGGTGTTGGCTTCATGGTTAGGGTGGTGGGCTTGGGATCCTTGGGTCCTGAGTTCAAATCCTACTCGGCGGTTGAATTAATACCAGGTGTGGTTGACTCTGCCTGTCATCCTTCTGAGGTCGGCAAAATGAGTGCCAGCATGCTGGTATACTGTGTCGGAGTGGCGACCTGTCCAGGATTGTGCCCAATAGCCAAGGAGACTGCTTAAGCAGCACCAAAGCTCTACACAGAGTATGGTCCCAATGGATGGATATACGAAGTGGTTTGCCATTGCTTTCCCAGCGTTGTTTGTCTGTGCACTATCCTTTCAAATTTTGAGTGTCAAGCAGGGAAGCAGCACATACCATTTAAAAAGTTTTCGGTATAACTCTGATGGCATTTGAACCACCAACCTTCCAGACTCAGAGCGGAATAATAACATGGCAGCTACATACACATGTGAGCTGGTACTTGGTTGTCTGTCTGCACATCCATGGAGGAACGGAGTGAAAAACACACATATATATATATATATATATATATATATATATATATATATATATATATATATATATATATATATATACATACATACATACATACATACATATACATATACATATACATATACACACATCCGAAGGTGAGCCTTCTCCAAATTTCTGTGATATAGCCTCAAGAACCATGATGAACAGGATTTGACTCAAGACTGAACCCAGATGAACACCCACTTTCACTTCAATATCCTCAATCGGCACTCCATCTACCCTCACAGAGGATTTTGGCCCATCATACATTGCCATGACTACCCTAACTCACCAATCCTCCACACGTAACTTTCTCATGGACCATTGCACCACTTCCTGAGGCACCCTATCAAACACCTTCTCCAAATCCACAAATATAAAGTACAGTTGTTCATTCTACCCCAGATATTTTTCCTGTAATTGCCTAACTATAAAAAATTGCCTCTATCGTGCCCCTTCCTGGCATGAAACCAAATTGCATTTCATGTATATTAACATTCTGTCATCAATTTATCCAGGACTTTCTCAACCACTTTCATTCCATGGTCCAACAACTTCAGACCCCTATAGTTGCTCTGAACCGAGGAATCACCCTTCCCTTTAAAAAATATTCACCATGACACTCTTCAACCAGTCGATTGGGATAGATGTCTCCCTTATAATTGCATTGATCAATTTAGTGATTAAATTCACTCCAATATCACGAGATGCCTTCAGGATCTCTGCGACAATACCAGTGCTGCTCGCCGCTTTACCATTCTTCATTTCATCGATGGCTTTCTTCACCCTTCATTCTTTATCTCAGGTGGTGGGCCCTGCACCGACTCTACTGCCTCCAGAATATCCCTGTTCCAAAGGAACTCCTCATTTAGCAGGTGCTCGTAGTAACTCCTCCAAGCATTTCTAATCTCCCCATGGTCAACCGGTACATTTCCCATTTCATCCTTCACACATTGTTACCTTCGCATTCTGCGAAAGGTTATGTATTGGTCGCTGTGTATTTATTTATTTATTTGTGAATATGTGTGTGTGTGTGTGTGTGTGTGTGTGTGTGTGTGTGTGTGTGTGTGTGTGTGTGTGTGTGTTTGTTTGTTATTCGCATAACTCAGAAAGTATTAAACCAAATCGCTTGAAATTTGGTGGGATGATGGGTTATTATCCAAGGAACATTTGATTAGATTTTGGGAGCGATCGGTTCAAAGGTCAAGGTCATGGAAAGGTCAAATTCGTATTTTTACCATAGCGCGGTCAATTTTGATCTAATTGGCATGCACCCGATGCCAAAATGTTCAGAATTCATTGCCCAATCTTGGGATGGGCGACATGACAATTACGTCATGACCCTTGTTTTTAAAAGAAAATGTCCCAAATCCTGGCATTATAATCAGAACCAAAATATATGTTTGTGGGAGATGCCAATGATTATTTATTTGTTTGTTATTCGCATAACTTGAAAAGTATTAAACCGAATTGAATGAATTTCGGTGGGATGATTGGTTATTAGCCAAGGACCATTTGATTAGATTTTGGGAGCAATAGGGTCAAAGGTCAAGGTCATGAAAAGGTCAAAATCGTCTTTTTACCATATCGCGGTCAATTTTTATCCAATTTGCATGAAACTAATGCCAAAATGTTCAGAATTTAATGCCCAATCTTGTGATATGCAACTTGCCACAATGATGTAATTGCCCTTACTCGTGGTTGGGGGTCAAAGGTCAGGGGGGTCACAACCTTGCAGATGTGCGTATTTTTATCATAACGCAGTCAATTCTTATCCGATTCATATGAAATCAGCACCAAAATGCTCCTTGTTCTGTTCCCCACACTCTTGTGCCAAGAACAAAACAGTAGCGGCGGCGAAGGTATATGCTCTCTACGAGTGCCCGTTCTAGTTCTCCTATGAGATCCATATTTTGACTGATCATTTGCTTTGCTCTCCTAAATATCTCCCCTCTACTATTTGTAATATTTATCACATTTGAAAGTGAATCCTGTACTAATTTTTGGCCTTGTAAACTTCCCTTCTTGCCATACGTTGACCCACGAAGTATTCCTCCCCCCAACACACACACAAAATCACTTTCTCATCCTCTACCATGTCGGGGGTCAAAAAAACCATCAGACCCTCAATGTGCCAGTCACTGAAGTCCACTCTTCCCGATGAAACGAGAATTTGGAATCTATCTCCGGCCATAAAGTAAGGGATATGGCAAAGACTTCAACGTGGGTAGAATTGCCTTTTCCTGCACCGTCCTTTCACAAAAGGGCCAGTGATGGAACAAAACAAGTTGAAAATATAGTTCAAAGTGTGAGAGCTGTCACTGCTCAACTTCAGCTAAGAGAAAGGAAACCGAGCACACCTGGAAGAGAGAAAGGAAAGGAAACCGAGCGCACCTGGAAGAGAGAAAGGAAAGGAAACCGAGCGCACTTGGAAAAGAGAAAGGAAAGGAAACCGAGCGCACTTGGAAAAGAGAAAGGAAAGGAAACCGAGCGCACTTGGAAAAGAGAAAGGAAAGGAAACCGAGCGCACCTGGAAGAGAGAAAGGAAAGGAAACCGAGCGCACCTGGAAGAGAGAAAGGAAAGGAAACCGAGCGCACCTGGAAGAGAGAAAGGAAAGGAAACCGAGTGCACCTGGAAGAGAGAAAGGAAAGGAAACCGAGCGCACCTGAAAGAGAGAAAGGAAACCGAGCGTACCTGGAAGAGAGAAAGGAAAGGAAACCGAGCGCACCTGGAAGAGAGAAAGGAAAGGAAACCGAGCGCACCTGGAAGAGAGAAAGGAAAGGAAACCGAGCGCACCTGGAAGAGAGAAAGGAAAGGAAACCGAGCGCACCTGGAAGAGAGAAAGGAAAGGAAACCGAGTGTACCTGGAAGAGAGAAAAGAAAGGAAACCGAGCGCACCTGGAAGAGAGAAAGGAAAGGAAACCGAGCGCACCTGGAAGAGAGAAAGGAAAGGAAACCGAGCGCACCTGGAAGAGAGAAAGGAAAGGAAACCGAGCGCACCTGGAAGAGAGAAAGGAAAGGAAACCGAGCGCACCTGGAAGAGAGAAAGGAAAGGAAACCGAGCGCACCTGGAAGAGAGAAAGGAAAGGCAACCGAGCGCACCTGGAAGAAAGAAAGGAAAGAAAACCGAGCGCACCTGGAAGAGAGAAAGGAAAGGAAACCGAGCACACCTGGAAGAGAAAAAGGAAAGGAAACTGAGCGCACCTGGAAGAGAGAAAGTAAACCGAGCGCACCTGGAAGAAAGGAAACGGAGCGCAAGTGGAAGAGAGAAAGGAAAGGAAACCGAGCGCACCTGGAAGAGAGAAAGTAAACCGAGCGCACCTGGAAGAGAGAAAGGAAACGGAGCGCAAGTGGAAGAGAGAAAGGAAACCGAGCGCACGTGGAAGAGAGAAAGGAAACCGAGCTTACCTGGAAGAGAGAAAGGAAACCGAGCGTACCTGGAAGAGAGAAGAGAGAAAGGGAACCAAGCGCATGTGGAAGAGAGAAAGGAAACCGAGCGTATCTGGAAGAGAGAAGAGAGAAAGGGAACCGAGTGCGCCTGGAAGAGAGAAAGGAAACCGAGCTTACCTGGAAGAGAGAAAGGAAACCGAGCATACCTGGAAGAGATGAGAGAAAGGGAACCGAGCACACGTGGAAGAGAGAAAGGAAACCGAGCGCACGTGGAAGAGAGAAAGGAAACCGAGCGCACGTGGAAGAGAGAAAGGAAACCGAGCGCACGTGGAAGAGAGAAAGGAAACCGAGCGCACGTGGAAGAGAGGAAGGAAACCGAGAGCACGTGGAAGAGAGAAAGGAAACCGAGCTTACCTGGAAGAGAGAAAGGAAAAGAAACCAAGCGCACCTGAAAGAGAGAAAGTAAACCGAGCGCACCTGGGAGAGAGAAAGTAAACTGAGCATACCTGGAAGAGAGAAGGGAAAGGAAATCGAGTGCACCTGGAAGAGAGAAGGGAAAAGAAAACGAGCGCACCTGGAAGAGAGAAAGGAAAATAAACTGATTACACCTGGAAGAGAGAAAGGAAAAGAAACCGAGCACACCTGGAAGAGAGAAAGGAAACTGAGCGCACCTGGAAGAGAGAAATGAAAGGAAATCGAGTGTACCTGGAAGAGAGAAAGGAGACCGAGTGCACCTGGAAGAAAGAAAGGAGACCGAGCGTACCTGGAAGAAAGAGAGACTGAGTGCACTGGGAAGAGAGAGAGAGAGGAGACCGAGCGCACTGGGAAGAGAGAGGGAGAGGAGGCCGAGCGTACCTGGAAGAGAGAGAGGAGACCGAGCGCACTGGGAAGAGAGAGGAGACTGAGCCTACCTGGAAGAGAGAGGAGACTGAGCATACCTGGAAGAGAGAGAGGAGACCGAGCGCACCTGGAAGAGAGAGAGGAGACCGGGCGCACCTGGAAGAGAGAGAGGGAGAGGAGGCCGAGCGCACCTGGAAGAGAGAGAGGAGACCGAGCGCACTGGGAAGAGAGAGAGGAGACCGAGCGCACTGGGAAGAGAGAGAGAGCAGACCGAGCGTACCTGGAAGAGAGAGGAGACCAAGCGTACCTGGAAGAGAGAGAGGAGACCGAGCGCACTGGGAAGAGAGAGGAGACTGAGCCTACCTGGAAGAGAGAGGAGACTGAGCATACCTGGAAGAGAGAGAGGAGACCGAGCGTACTTGGAAGAGAGAGAGGGGAGACCGAGCGTACCTGGAAGATAGAGAGGAGACCGAGCGTACCTGGAAGATAGAGGAGACCGAGCATACCTGGAAGACAGAAAGCAAACAGAACGCATCTGTTATTCAAGATTGACGAATTGAGACATTAAAGAAAATGTAGCAGATGTTTCTTTTCCACAAAAGCAACACAAATAAAACTCTTCATTTACAGAAAATGGTCAATCGCAACCATTTAATTACCTCGCCACAGAAAGTGTACAGAGGTTATGTTTTCACCTCTGTCCGTCTGTTTGTCTGTCTGTCTGTGAGCAGAGGGACACCAGATACCATTTATCTCTCAAGGGACAATGGAGACCATTGATCAGAGTTTCAGGGCAAGGCTAAATGGCAGAACTGAGCTGTTCAGGGAGTTGAGGCATAAAATTGGACATGCGCTGAGGGAGGACAAGGAGGCCTATATGCGAGGAATCTGTGAGGGGGTAGAGCATCACCTGTGATCAAGTGATTCTCGTCCTGCTTTCAGGGGAATTCGCACATTGCATTCCTCCAAGCCCATCCCTCTGTGTACTGCAAGTAGAGCGGAGGGTGGTGGGCTCTTGATGGAGGAGTTTGAAGTGAAGGCCCGCTGGGGCAACACCCTTCACTTCACTGTGAGTGGCTGTACCAGGCTGATCCATCAGGTGTTGAGTTGGATGTCAGGGGTGTTACTATCCCAATTGCTGACCCTCCAATCAACTGAGATCCACCTTCGTTAATGGAAACAGGCTGCGGTTAACCGGTTGAAATGGGGTAAAGCTCCTCAGATCTGTGACATCCATGCTGAACTTCTCAATGCTGGTGGAAATGCTGTACTTGTGTCGTTACATGCAGTTCTCTGCTCTGCCTGGAAACAGGCATCATCCCAACTAACTGGAAGAGGGGCCTTGTTTTCCCTCTCTAGAAAGGGAAGGGTGAATGCTAGGACTGCAACTACCGAGGTGTGACACTGCTCTCAGTGCTGGGCAAGGTCTTTGCTCGGACAGTTCTTGATAGTTTGCCACTGCCTGCTTGAGCACCAGCACCCAGAGGAGTCAGGCGTTACACCAAAGAGGGCAACGACTGGCCATATCATTGTTCTTTGGGTCCTCACTGAACGCAGAGCAGAGTTTCGGCAGGGGCTGCTTGCAGCCTATGTTGATCTCTGCAAAGTGTTTGATTCAGTGAATTGGGATATCTTGGATGCTACTATCTTGTCTGTACCCGTTTGTGGTGAGGATGTTGAGGTCACACAGAGATTCACTTACCTTCACAATGACATTCATGTCTCCGCTGGCTGTGAGCCAGAGGTCAATAGACATCTGGGTTGGGCCTGTGAAGTCATGGATTCACTGGATCATTGGGTGTGGCGTTGCTGGTACCTGTGCAGGAGGATGAAAGTCTGAGTCTTCAAATCCTTGCTGCTTCCAGTCTTGCTCTTGGGATATGAGACTTGGACTCTGACCAGGTATCTGAGATGGAGCCTTAATTCCTTTGGTACCAAGGTCTCTTCGGAGAATCCTTGGCCATCACTGGTCGGACTTTGTGTCCAACGAGCGGTTGCTGAGAGAGGGACTCAAATGAGATTTGTCTCCTGCATAGTCCGAGAGCGTCAATTGCGGCTGTGTGCACATGTGGCTCGTTTTCCTGACGCTGATCCTGCTCACCAGATTCTCTCAGCAAGGGAGCCTTGTGAATGGAGAAAGCCAACAGGCCGATCACGTGCCCCTCATGGTTGCAGCAGGTTGATCAGTATCTCAACGAGATGGGGATGGGCCAGGCATCTGCCTGGGGGATGGCCAGACAGAGGCCCCCTGGAGTACTGGCGAAAAGTGGAAGCAGCGACGCGCTGTTCCGACATGTACTCCCATACCTGACCTCACCTGTGAGCAGAATATCTCAAAAAGTTATGCACAGACTCTGATAAAACTTAGTGGGCAGTTTCGGTGTGTGCCAAAGTCGAATTGCTTTGATTTTGGTGAAGATTCGGATCCGGATCTCGATAAGAGTATATTTTAATTTTATTGAGTGATTCTTCAAAATTGAGAGATAGGACCAAAACGATATTTCAAAAAGTTGTAGACGGATTATGACAAAACTTGGCGGATGAGTTGGAGTTGGAGAGGTGACATGAACAAGCCAATTCGATTTTGATTCAGGTCCAGATGCAGATCCGGCCTCTTTGAAGGATACAAAACATCAATTGTTCTAAACGTAAATGACATGCTTGGAATGGTATGCACTCTACCAAATGCCATTGCAGTTTCACTTCTTTCTGATATCATACTGGATACACCACAAGGTGGAAATGTTGTTCTGCCTCAAGTTGAGAACAGAGCCCTGTTCAATATACACAAACATTATAGGCCACTGTTTAGATAAGGCCTGTCAAGATTTAGCTGCTTTGCATATCTTGGTTTGGTTTCAAGCTGGTGTCAGAGATATCTGCACTCCCTGCCATCTTCTCACAAATGTAACAATCTCATACATGTGACGTATCGCTCCAGCGAAGTTGCCCTTTTGCACTCTGAATTATCAAACGGGCAGTTTGTCTCGTCCTTTCCTATATTCATTCACCATCGTCACGCAAGACACCAGTTATGTCAGCAAACCATCTAGAGTGTATTTGTACATGATAAAAAAAATGCATTGTGGAGCTGATATTGCTGCTCATGTTGGGATATTTAGATGAACTGAATAACTCACTTCACTACTCCATCATTTGGATCAAGAGTTGTTTGTTAATTAATTATGATAAGGAAGAGATTATGTGTCTGCAATTGCAGGGTCAATCAAACATGTTTTCCCAGGATGAGTATCCCTTCGTATTTGCCGTCGTAAGGACAGATTGGGCCTGGTGGTGCGGTCTGTCCGCATGTCTCATCGAGGATGCATTGTCTGCATGTATGATGTGTTACAGTTCAATGTGCAGCAGATGAGCTTGGATGAGCTGAAACACGTGATATTTGGCGCTTTCCAGGAGCAGGTAACCATGAAGGACATCGAGACAATTATCATGAATGAGGAGGAAAGCAATGTAGGAAACCTACAGGATTATTCTGCTCAGGTTGATGGTAAGGACCTTTTCTAAGCATCCATACATTTGGACAGGTTCAGCAGTTAAGTGCATTTTTTCAGTAATCATAGCTCTGATGATCAAATGCTTGACTAATCTGAAAAATGGCTCTTATCGTCAGAAAAGCAGGTCAACTCAATGTTTAGCCGTGTATCCGTCATTTGGTGGTGAGGTTGTGTGTTTGATATTTATTGGACCAGTAATACCCACTCTGTCTGGGGAAAAAATAGGGTATTAATACCCCCCTCTTTCAAGCGGGGAGCAACGGTTAAACCACTTGCATGATTCCACAAGTACAGGTGAAAATTGCAAGTCATCTCCCCCTCTCCCCCTCAGGGAGGAGGGGGATTATTTTGTGCCCATGATCTGATCCTGTGTACCCCACAAAAGCACTTGTGCAAAATTTGGTACAGCTTGGCCCAGCTGTTTTCGATTCTATAATTAATTATCAGACATACAGAGAATTGCCTTATTTTATATAGTAGGATGACATGATGGGGTGCAAAACAATTATACAATTACATTTAATATCTTGGTGTATAGAGCTATGTTTCATTCAAACTGAAGCCGGCATAATGTTATTTTAAAGCATGTGAGCGACAAGCCTATATTTTTTTTGCTCAGCAATGACCTTTTACTCTGAACAAAATGAAAACCATGGCTTTCCGGAGCCGATCATAAGTTTCCTTCCACTACCACTTGAATCTTCACCCTCCATTAATTCCCTAAATCATGAAGATGAAAGTGAAAAGTTAATCCACAATTTGGGTCCATGATAATAAGACCACATGTTTAGGAGACCACTTGTAAGACAAAAATGCAATAACCTTAGCTGCTCAAGCAAAGCCGTGTGAGTGCATTTGTAAGATTCTGCATGTTGGTGGAATATGAAATGGTACAATTTTGAATAAGGTCATCTAGGGATTCGGTGGTGACGTGCTCTCCTTTGAGCAATCAAACGCCGTCCTGTTGCTGCTTGGAGACGTAGTCCTTGGTATATCAATCTGGATACACCGTTTGTGGACACAACGACCCCATGGCAAGAAGTAGTTGGATGGATCGGTACCATGTAAAGATTTAAAATCCTTACCACAAACACACACAACAAGCAGCTTGCAACTCCTCCAGGGACCAGGGACCAAGGGACTTGTAAGAACTCTTTCAGGGACAGGGATCTTCTCATCACAGTCAGATAGGTGTCACACAATGAAAGAAAGCATGCCCCATTGGGCAACCAGGAGAAAAATAGACTCGTAGAGTGAACCACATTGAATCCAGTGCATGGCAATGATAGTAAAGATGTGGAACACAACTAATCGTGGATAAGAGATGACGGAGCTAGAAAATAAACAAATAAATAGATAAAAAATAATATCAGGCAAATTCACCAAATGTGGTACTGACTGTTTAACGAATACTTGATTGATACATACAAGAGTATAAATTAAAATATTGATAATGATGTCGCAGTTGAGTTTTGTAATGACATCACCATCTCATTGTGGACAGTACACATGAATGGCACAAACCTCGTTGCTGATTCACTCATGCCCGAACATCGATGATTAATTCACTCGTGCATCAATGATCGTGTAAGCCCAGAGTTACAAACTTCCGCGTAATCAACGAAGAAAAAGTTCCTCCATCTGATGGACCTTTTGCTTTTTACCATTTATGATCCTCAACTGTGTTGAACATTTCAAACGTGTGCATGTACATTTGCGTGTACAAGTGGAGGTCATCATCATTTTGGAAGCAGTCTATGGCTGCTGGTTGCATCATTGCTGGGACTGGATCTGTGCGGCTGATGCAGTGTCCGCTGTAGGATAGAGCAGGCATTTATCATCTGGCCAAGGTGCCAGCAATAGCTCACCTACTCTGTGCGAATGACCTCATGGGACCTTTACCATCCAACTACTAATGCTGGTGGATGGGATGCCCAGTTTAACGTCCATTCAAGGGATGGTATACACATTGATGCCCTACCCTGCATGTGAGGTTGACAGTTTCTAGCTGGGCCAAGATTCAAAACCAGGCTAGTGTGCATACCTCTAGGGTCAAGGCCATCCTGATAACCCATAAATAAAGGTGAAAAGTTGTCATTGTGAGTAATTTACTGTCGATTGCGTTGTTCACAACACGGACACAAACTTTGTACCACTTCAGGTATTCACTGTAAAATCATTAACACAAAAACACTCAAATTGTTGTTCCATATTTGCCAAGAAAAAAATGGCCACACAGGTATGTTTGATGGTCCATTTGTTGACTTGATCAATGCAAACAATATAGAAATCAATTGGTATAAGTTAGGTTGCATTGTCTGAATGATTCACTCTGTAATTGGAGCTCTGGATAACTCGGGTACGCAATTGGAGTTGTGGATAAACTGGGTACGTAATTGGAGTTATGGATAACCTGGGTACGTACTGAAAATGGAGTTGTGGACAACTCAGGGGGAAATGTAATTGGAGTTGTGGATAACTCGGGTACGCAATTGGAGTTGTGGACAACTCGGGGGGGGGAGGGTGTGGGGGGGATGTAATTGGTGTTGTGGATAACTCGGGGAAATGTAATTGGAGTTGTGGATAACTCGGGGAAATGTAATTGAAGTTGTGGATAACCTGGGTACATAAATGGAGTTGTGGACAACTCGGGGAGGGGGGGTTGGGGGTGGGGGGGGAATGTAATTGGTGTTGTGGATAACTCGGGGAAATGTAATTGGAGTTGTGGTTAACTCAGGAAATGTAATTGGAGTTGTGGATAACTCGGGGAAATGTAATCCGAGTTGTGGATAACTCGGGGAAATGTAATCAGAGGTGTGGATAACTCAGGGAAATGTAATCGGAGTTGTGGATAACTCGGGGAAATGTAATCAGAGGTGTGGATAACTCGGGGAAATGTAATCCGAGTTGTGGATAACTTGGGGAAATGTAATTAGAGGTGTGGATAACTCGGGGAAATGTAATCGGAGTTGTGGATAACTTGGGGAAATGTAATCGGAGTTGTGGATAACTCGGGTACATGTAATCGGAGTTGTGGATAACTCGGTATATGTAATCAGAGTTGTGGATAACTCGGGTACATGTAATCGGAGTTGTGGATAACTCGGGTACATGTAATCGGAGTTGTGGATAACTCGGGTACATGTAATCGGAGTTGTGGATAACTCGGGTACATGTAATCGGAGTTGTGGATAACTCGGGTACATGTAATCGGAGTTGTGGATAACTCGGGTATATGAAATCGGAGTTGTGGATAACTCGGGTATATGTAACCGGAGTTGTGGATAACTCGGGTATATGTAATCGGAGTTGTGGATAACTCGGGTATATGTAATCGGAGTTGTGGATAACTCGGGGAAATGTAATCAGAGTTGTGGATAACTCGGGGAAATATAATCGGAGTTGTGGATAGCTCGGGTATATGTAATCGGAGTTGTGGATAACTCGGGTATATGTAATCGGAGTTGTGGATAACTCGGGTATATGTAATCGGAGTTGTGGATAACTCGGGTAAATGTAATCGGAGTTGTGGATAACTCGGGTATATGTAATTGGATTTGTGGATTTTCTTTAATCACGGAATAGGTGGACATTCCTTTGGTGATTTTATAAATTACCCTTGTTGGAAGCGTTTGCTTTTCTTTTCAGCCAAACTGATGGATCATCAGAGCAAGCATTATTTATTAGCGAAGGAGGGAAAATGCAAGATGTTCGGTTTAAAATGAACGACCTTACAAAGAAGAACAACGTTACTCAGGTGTATATTTATGTGGCATGAGCAGTCCATACATCACAGAATATTGGCCAAAGTGCAATATTGCCTATGCTCGATTTGCATATTTTAACCCATGTTGTGGAGGAGAACAGAAATATTGCCTTGAACATATGACACCTCAGCATTGCATTGTACATTACATGGTACATGAGCAATGGCTCTTGAGCAAGTGCAACAGACCAATGACGGTGTAAAACTGTTTACTGCTTGGTAACTTTGTTTTCTCGAAGCACGAGCAGAGTACGCACCATCTGGGTGGGTAGAGTCTACGCATTACTTGCCGGGAAAAAAGTATAGTCTGTATTTTGTAAGAAGACTATAGAAGTTTTTTGGTGCGAGCTTAAAAAATTCTAGATGGTCTTAACTCCAAAAGGTTTGAAGGTCTATAGGGGCTACACGTTATAATGGGGTCTATAAAATCTTAGGGGTCTTTGAGACCCCGAACACCCTTATAACCTTCCAGACCCTTGAGAGCCTTTTGAACCCTTAGACCCTTGAGAACCACAAGACCCCCAAGAACTCCTTTATCACCTAATGCAACCTGACTATGACTGCTCTCCATCGGGAGAGGAGTGCGTGTCCCACTTGGGACTATTCCTTATAATAATGTATAGATTCCACATTCAGAAAATTGGTCAAATGAGAACTGCATAATGTACCTTTTCCTGTATGCACCTTTTATTGTATACACAATAATTCACTTTTTATTGTGCACACCATAATGTACCGTTGATTGTACATGCCATCCATAGGGATTTGTAAGCATATATCTTCATGGTTCACATCCTGGATCACTTTTCTTTTTGTATCGTTGTACTGAGTCGTGTGACATCATGTTCCCTGCAGTATATGCTGGGAAACAAAACCGGCAGACTTGCGTGCGCAAGAGCCTCATCTGCGCCTTCGCTGTGGCTTTCATCATCAGTGTCCTCCTGATTGCAGCAAATCAGATCCTGCGCAGTGGCATGCAGTAGTAAATGCCTTTGCATGTCAAATTATCTCACAAAAGGAAGGAAGATTCAGAATGGCAAGGGAGCCGAAGAGGCATTACGTTGGCTCATTGGTCGAGTGTTGTATTTCCTTAAATCTCAAGGAATACCCTTTGGCTGCAATAGAGGACAAAGTGATACACACACCATCAGCACTGACCCAGAACCACCAGGAACATAATTTGCTGTGCCAACTAACTGATAGGAAACAAAATCATTGCACCTGAACAGCTGTTAGAAAAGAGTGATGTTGGCCAATCCCCATCGTATTCCATCTTGGCCACAGGAAGACAATTGGGTGCACGCATCAGGATGCAGTAGATGCCACCAGAGCGGAACTCTGACCTTGGTTCACAGCTTCTCAGTGCGGGACTTCAACGGACTCTGCCAACTCTTCTTGCAATAGACTGCCCAGAGATCCGTCACTGTTGCCACCTACACCCAACCGGGATGTGACACTCAAGGTATATGCAATGCACAAATAGCATTCCATCTGCACCTTTTCGTATCATATTTTTATTATCCAGACAACCAGCGGCAGTAATAGCAACAAGATGTGCCAAAAACATCTGCCTTTGTAAAAACAAAATAATTTGAGAAGCTTGGACAATAAACAGCTGAGATTAAAAAAAAAATTAACCACCAATCACTTTGTTAATGGCATGCAAGGCAACTGGGAGTCCACCCTTTGCATGACATCATAGAAATGTTTGCTTCTCTTGGGGCAGAGTTTTGTTGTTGTTGTTGTTGTTGTTGTTTTAAGTCATTAATGTCAAGAAAGTGGCTGACGTTTTCCAGGTGGGAAGAGAAAGTGCTGGAATGAAGATAGATCCCCCATGACTGATTCTCACCTTCATGGCTGTGGAATATTAACATGATTAGCTTGCAACACGAAACACTAGGCAATGCTGCCCTCGACTTGGCTCTTCCCAGGTTATGGGCACATTCTTTGCCAATTACAGTGACTTGCCACACAACCCAAATTAAGGAGCCCACCACAAGCTCTTCCGTAATCACAAGATGTGGTTCATTATATTTTTGTAAAAAACACCATCACATTATTCACCTTTATGTAGAACTCGATCTCTGGGCACGAAGGAGCAGCGTTAGTCTTTGTTTGTGTAGTTTCAAAGCTTCCAATTGTAGAATAGGATCACAGGACAGTGCATTGGCCTCGAGTGGAAATATCTCCAACAAATTTCTGAACAAGACATGAAACAACACAAATATGAACCAAGGTGACCCCAAAATCACAGCCCCATTTGATCAAAACACCAAAAGGAATCCCCACATGCCGTCCTTCATGTTCACACTCATAAGAGTACGACCGACACCATGGCTGCATTCCCTTATGGCTTAGGTGAATGGATTTTAACCGCTGAATGTAAATCTGCAATCTTACTGTTCAAAATCTTAGATTAGTATATTTAATTTAAGGGCTATATATGTACACTTTAAAAATGAAGGCTGTGCAATGTGCAACAAAATACAATGAAATAAAGTGGATTACAACGTTATTTCAAGTGTTGTGATGTGTGCAGAATGAGCATCGTTGGAGATTGTTCGTAATAAAAATGATTCGTTTTTTTCCTTTTAGTGCGTTTGGGAGCGTCCGTTTATTAGGTACAGACGGAAGGGCTGGTGCATGTGTACACGGTGCATACAAGATGGTGTACGGGAGGCGGAAAGGTCAACGATTCCACCATATTTGTGTACATGATAAAGAGATGGTCCCTTAGAGTTTGCAATCTAATCCCCTTTGATGGACCCTTTAATTTATAACCATCTCAACAGTGAAGCATTTACAGATTCCGAAAACCTTGTCTGCTTTTTTATGGACAAGGGTGGTGTTATGGTGTAATAAACAGACTCCAACAGCTTCACTTAAGTGAACTAAACAGGAAGATTATTGAGGAACTTGCACATACATTCAAACATGGCATCTCTCTTCTTGTCATAAAGACAGACAAGCTACAGCTTCTTCCCTCTCTTCAGACATTGACAAAAATCACAACATGGCCAAAAACTGGGAATACGTCTTGCAATCCTGACAAATCACACTCTCACTATCTCTCTTCGAAAGGACCGTCTGGCAAACCCTCCAATCTACTTTCTTCACAATCCTTGAGGAAGTCCAGTCAATCAAACTCCTGGGTCATACTATCAGCCATTATCTTTCTTGAGCAAACCACATTTCAAAGATGGTCTCCAAAACCAGTTGCTGTCTGGGCGTCCTCCGTCGTACAAAGTCCTTCTTTCATCCACTAGTTGATGGAGTGGTGCTCTCCCCTCTGGGCTGGTTCCCCTGCCTCACATCTTACTCAGCTTGCAATTAACACTGAGGCCTTCAAGATTAGTGGAATCTCTTGCACTGAAGCTGAGTCTATGGTCCCAGGTTGGTGGTCTCTCTGTCGCACTCTCTACTATTTCCATGCTTTGTCCCCCCCCCCTCAGTTTTCTGCAAGGCACACACAGTTCACCATCCACTCCCCTTCTGATGAAACTACCTAAATCCAGAAGCAATGATCACCTCCACTCAATCATACCTCTTTTTCCCCCACCTGTGGAACCAACTTCCATTCTCTTCAATCTCATTCTGCCCTCCAGGTTTTCAATACAGCTCTTCAACACCATCTCAAATTGTCCCCAATCTAAAACCATTATCTTTTCTATTCTCGTTAGCCCCCTCCAAATTTCCAGTTTTCCCTCCAGAGAGTTTCCTTCTGTATCTATCTTATCCACCTTATGCATCCTCTGCTGCCCTCATTCCTCCTGACACCCATTGTTTGCTCAAGTCTGACCATCTTGGCCATCAAGTATGCTGTTGGTGTATCTCCCTTCTCTCAACTGTTACTTTGTCCTGTTGTGTCCTGATCAGTTCCATGCACCAATACCAGCTCTTCCACAAGCCTAGACTATGTATGCAAAAAAAAGAGGCACCCACCCCCTTCACTTACTGCAATGCAAACAACCCATCACATCATTCTACTCCCCCAACCCCCACACAAAGTTTAGGTGTGGAAAGAGGTGACAGTCATGTAGCCTGGATTCTGTTGAACCCATGTGGGCCATGCTGCAGGTACAACAGGTTCAGTTTCTCCCCATTCCACCCCCCAATCCATCACAGCATCTGAACTGGAGGATCAAAACACAGTTATATGATGGCCAAAGGGTACTCCCTGGGGTTCCCAAAGAGGAAATTTTGCACAGCCGGCTTGTATGCCACTGGACCCACCCTGGAACTGGAAAGTGGCTGCCTCCAGCTAACAACTGATATGCAGCGGGGAAGACCAGAAGGGCTGGAGCTTGTGACGAGACGGGAGAGCCGCTTAGCCCTGACCCAGTCCGAGACGTATATGCCAAGTGGCTTCACTCTGCTGTACTGCTGCTCCATGCAGTGCTGGCAAACCCTTGTGCAAGCAGCAGGTGATGGGGGGGGGGGGGGGTGGGTGGGAGAGGGAAGCTTTTGGTGGACGCAGCCTATGTCCAGAATATTTGGTCATGAAGTGTTCCGTAACATGGCAGCATCAATTTCTGCAATGCACCCATAAACTGTAAAATTGATTCACCCAGCCACTGGCCTCGTTGTCAGAAAGTGAACCTCCGGAGGAAAATACTCCAGGCGAAGGTGAAGTACAGCGGCAGCCCCAGCGTATGTGCAGAAGAGATGTGTCAGCCGGTCCCAATGTAGAGAAGATGCGTTGTCCCTCAGTCTCCAGGCAGTGCAGCAACAGAGCATGTTAGCAGGTATCACTCACATCCTCCAAGCCAATTGCAAGCATGTATATCTGGAATGATAAAATGCAGTGGTTCCAGGAAATAGGCGGCCAACCAGGTAAAGCCAATAAAACAGGCGGGAGGCGAAAGCAAAACTTCAACCATCCTCATCATGATGGGTGCACGAGCAAATATATTTTTAGGGGGGCAGCTGCTGATTTGCCTGCATGACGGCTACGTTGCCAAAATGTACACTTCACTGGTACACAGATGTACTCTGGAAAGTATTGTGACTTCGCCCAAGCTCAATGGGAGGTGAGAGGTGTGTGTGCATGCACGCGCGTGTGTCGTAGCTCCACTACGAGCCATAGAAAAAGTCAACAACAACAAAAAAAACACTAGAGTCACATGAATGATTAAAGTCACAAATTTTATTACCAAGAATGATCAGAAGGAATTGATCCTTTAGAAGGAGGGTGACCTATTCTTCCTGCAACCGAACTTGTCAATAATCATTTGAATGTCATTTTCGATTGTTCTGTTTGAAGTTTGATGGTGATGACAGAAATATTCTCGAGGCGTTCCTGTCCCATCGCAGTGCGGAAATATGTTTTCAAGGGTCTCAATTGTCCTGAAGGATGATCTCTCTGCTGTGCATGTTGTGGTTGCAATTGTAGCGAGAATCGTTGCAGCTCTGTATAGCTGTGGTGAAACCTCATGGAGCTCATTTTTGTGCAGAAAATTTTGCTGCATTTATCTGAATCCGATGGGTCTTCATGGAAGAAATTATGGAATGTAATACCCGATGAGAACATACCTGCTCACAAAATCGTGGAGTCGCAGACGGTTTCCTCATACAGTAAGACGACCTTCCTTCAACATAATCTGACAACACCAACAACCAATCAGCAAGTCGTTGAGAATTCTTCTGATCAGATCTTCACGTATCCCAAGGCCTTGTACGGCTTCTTTGCCCGCCCAAAAACGTGCCCCACCATCAGCCCATACGTATTTCTGCGTAATGCGTGATTGTGTAACACCTGTAAAATAAATAAATAAATAAATCGATTCCAACAACTGAAATTAACTAATCAGGATGTTTATTTATTAAACGACTCGCACACCTTCAAACATGGCGTCTCTCTTCTTGCCGTAAAGTAGCATCCACCCACTCACTTCCAGCAACACAAATTATCCACACAAACACATGACATGAACTCGAACAAAGCACGTAACAAGGAAACATAACAGGAGGTTAATGGTTAGCGTGGACTTTCTACTGTAGATTGGAGAACATTATTACATTAATACGCTAAGCCATATTTTGTGGACGTATCTCCTCCGAAACTGCCAGGCGGATTATCGCCACTTTTGGCATGCGGGTGGCCTGTGGTCTAATGTACAGCATAGGCTATGTGAGATCGCGCCAGACGGACAGGTTTGGGAATTTTTGGCGATTTTCTAACTTTTACATTCGTTTGCATGACGACATGTGACGTCACCGCTGAGACGTCATGGCATCATCGGTCATTCGCTGACGTTATTACGTCTGTCGTCGACAGACCGTTACCGCTGAGAGGCGTAATGCCACTCCTCGAAAACAGGGTCTGCAATGCAAAACCCTCTTCTGCACATGCTGACTACCTCAGAAGGTGAATTTGAAACAAAAAATGTAACAAGAAACATTGTATATAAAGAAATTCCATAAATCACATTGTTAATACTGAATATATTGATGTCCTAACGAACCCTCACTTTAGAAACTTCACGCGGAGTATGGGTTTGGCTAGTAAATAATTAAAATCCTTGTACGTTATTTAAACTTTCATATTGTTACGGTTGTGGAAATTCGCAAACCACCATTCAGGTCCCATAGGTGAGATATCTCTATAAGTACATGTGTAGTTAGCCCCAAACCCGTTGTTTAGAGGGAATAAATGTGATTCATTCGGGCTGCGACGCTTTGAGATAGCCGTTTTTCTGTTCTATGTTTATTTTGAACCAACCGCCATCACACAACCACCAACCACAATGCCGCTTCACAACAACAACAACGCCAACAGCCACGACCTTTACCTTTACAACTCGCTCCCTCATCATCGCATCATGCCATTCCCAAACGCACCATGACCATCAAACCACCACCATAAACCCTCCACCACCCTCACCTCCCTCCTTCTACCGCCATTCCCACACCACCTTGAGCACAGAGCGTCGGCTGTCCTGGGCTCGTACAAGATACGCGCCGAGCCGCGAGTGGAAAATGCGGCCTTTCCTAGGAGAATTCGGATCAGGAATGCTACACGCCTACTTCTGATCCGTCCAATCAGCAAGCACGGGGCGGCTTGGCCCCGCCTCCAGGCGCGTCTGTGTGGAATCGAGATATGCAAATTCTAGGATCAGGGGAGATTCACGCCCCTTTTCCTCCGTCCAATGGGCGAGCGTGGCTCCGCCCCCGAGCTCATCCTGATCCGGAAATTTGCATATGGGTTCTCCTGCCGGCCTATAAAACGCCGAGCAGAAAAGCAGAGTTGAGTGGCAGAAAAGCGAAGAGAGTTTTGGGGCAGAGAGAAAGAAGAGTTGTTGCGCAAGAGTTGTTGTTGCGAGGCAGTCAAGTCGGGTTGGAGCACGGAGTGGAGTCGGGAGGCGAGGGCGTCCAGGTGGTTTTCTGCAGTCGGCTGAGGAGAATTGGGGGAAGAGTCTGAGGAGCTCGGGTCCGAGGCAAGGAAAACGGCGGTCGGCGGCGAGGTCGCGGTGGAATCGCTCGTCACGGGACCCAAGCAAGCCAGCTATACTCCTTCCCCAGAGCATCAACAATTCCCCCTTTCCCCCGTGCTGAGATAGTGCAAAAAGGGGGCCCCGTTCCCACCCCACTCCAAGCGGTGCCAACGAAACCCGCGAAGGAGCACGAAGTCGGGGCACTGCCGCGCTGCTACATTTGCGGCTCATCACGACGTGGGTAGGACCCCCCCCCCCCCTGGTCTCGTGGGCCTGGCCGCTCCTCCAGGTCCCGCGCACACATTGGCCGATGGGCCCGTCTGCCCCCTTGCCTATGAGGGTGGCTTTCTTTTCCTTTGCTTTTGAGTAAATGTGTGTCGGCGCCGTCTGTGAAGTAAAACTGTTTAAGTGTTGCCGTGTGCTCGCGTAGTTGGTAGTATCTCTGTGTCATTGTTTCTTTTGTTGCATTTGTATACGTGTGCTCTCCGTGTGCTGCGGAATAAATGTGCATTATGTTGAACTGTTTTCCTGTCTCGCTTCGTCTTTTCTTTAACTGAATCTCCATCTTGCTTAACGTAACGGGTTCGTCGTGCGCTTAATACGCCCGATAATTAATCGGAACCGTCGAGGCCGACGATAACACCGCTCGGTTATCCCGATAGCACGGAACGGATCGCTTAAGTGGCCCGTGTCCGGAGTCGACCTGCGGCGAGGTGCGATCGCCCGGTTTACTATTCGCATGGGTACTTAGGTAGGTCGAGTTTGGCGAACAACCCTCTCCCACGCGGGTGGCCGATTGACACGATCGTGGTGAGGCCGAAAGGCCCACCCGTGACTAGCTCCCGGCGTTAGTCCGAGAGGGTCACGACAGAATTGTCCGTCCGGTGGGCGATGTTCCGCGATTCGAGTCACGTGGCCGTTCGCACGCCGGCGGGCGCGAATTCGCAACAATATATTATTACAAAGGGATACAAAAGGTTCCACAAAACCTGTTCACATCACTTTCGGAAACACCAGCCGTCAATGAACGAGAGTTGTCCCGCGGGAGACACTCAAACAAACCGCCTCTTAAACATCAACAAACACTTCACTTGCTTTGAAGATTCCCAGACGTAGTTCGAGTCCCGAAGGGTTCTCTCCCTGTTGATTTGAACTTTAATATTGTTTCAAAAACAATTAAAACGAAACGGCAGATTATTCACTTGGAAAGTAAAACAAGATGGACGGACACGTCTCAACTGCTGCTACCAAGACAAACACACAACTGGACATTGTGACGTCACGGTAGCCACGTTCGAATAAAGTAATGACGTCACAAAAATTAAATCAGGAGTTTCCTCGATGCAAGAATCAACATTCATTTCATAAAATACAACTTAAAAATAAATAATACACCCGAGCAGGTTTGACGGTCAGCTCAGTACTATCTAGAATGTAAACCGGATATTATAAACAAGGCCAGACGACAGAGGTAATGAGGAACTAGTTGGTCAAATGAAATCTTCTCAATAATCCATATGAAACCCATTATGCATTGCATCCGTCCGATGCTTCCTTATAGGCCATTCGACCAATCGGTCTTTTTGCACTTGATGACCCTGCAACCTTGACCTCGAGGCGAAAATGCGAAAAAGGGCTCAGACGATCTAGAGAGAGCAACTAGTATTATCATCGTGTCAAGTTAGAACTCAATCGGCCGAGACGTCTAGGAGGAGATAGAAAAATAAAAATTGTTCACAGACAGACAGACAGACGGATCTGAGGACATCGAACGGTCTTATTAGGTCAGCGAGCTGACCTAATAAATAAAAATTGGTGGGGAGGGGCAGGAGGGGAAGGGGGAGGGGGTTACATTTTAAAACGTTGTGTGTGTGTGTATTTATATATATATATATATATATATATATATACACATATAATACATATTGTTGTGGTTGAGGAAATTCGCAAAACACCATTTAGGTCCTGTAGGTGAGATATCTCTGTAAGTACATGTGTAGTTTGCCCCAAACCCGTTGTTTAGAGGGAATAAATGTCATTCATTCGGGCTGCGACCCTTTAAGATAGCCGTTTTTCTGTTCTATCTTTATTTTGAACCAAACACGTCTCAACCGCCGTCACACAACAACCACCAACCACAACGCCGCTTCACAACAACAACAACGCCAATAGCCACGACCTTTACCTTCACAACTCGCTCTCGCAAACATCGCATCACCACCATTCCAAGCGTCGCCATGGCCATAAACCACCACAATAAACCCTCCACCACCTTCACCTCTCCTCCTTCTGCCACCATTCCCGCACCGCTTGTGGGCACCGATCCTGGACTCGTACAGGGCACGCGCCGAGCAGCGGGTGCAAAAAGCGGCCTTTCCAGGGAAGTCGGATCAGGAATGATTCACGCCCACTTCCGATCCGTCCAATCATTAAGCGAGGGGCGATTTGGCCCCGCCTCCAGGCGCGTCAGAGTAGAATCGATATATGCAAATTCGAGGATCAGGGGAGGTTCACGCCCACTTTTCCTCCGTCCAATGGGCGAGCGTGGCTCCGCCCCCGAGTTCATCCTGATCCGGAAATTTGCATATGGTTTCTCCTGCTGCACTATAAAGCGCCGAGCGAGGGGCGAATTCAGGAGTTTTCCGTTTCGGGCTCGAGTTGGAGAGGTGTGGCGGCGGCGACGAAGTGTGGCAGCAGCAGTCAAGACGGGTCTGGAGGAGAGTCGGTCTGTCGGGGTTCGGAGTCTGTCGGGGAGCTGCAGAGAGGGGAAGCCGGGAACGCGGTCGAGGGCGCAGTGGAGTCGCTCGTCGCGGGACCCAAGCAAGCCAGCTATCCTCTTTCCCCAGAGCATCAACAACCCCCCCCTGTGTTCCCCCCCCCCCCCGCGCTGAGATAGTGCGAAACGGGGGCCCCATTCCCACCCCATTCCAAGCAGTGCCAACGAAACCCGCGGAGTCGGGGCACCGCCGCCATTTTGCGGCTCATCACAAGACGGGTAGGCTCCACGCGGTCTCGGCCCCAGGCCCGTCTGCCCCCTTGTCATAGAGGGTGGCCCCTTTTCTTTTGCTTTTGAGTATACGTGTTGTTGGCGCCGTCTGTAAAGTAAAACTGTGTAAGTGTTGCCGTGTGCTCGCATAGTCGGTAGTAGATCTGCACTGTGTTTCTTTTGTTGCAATTGCTTTTGGTGCATAATTGTTGTCTTCCTTTTGTTACATTTGCTTTTGGTGCATAATTGTTGTAATTGTATATGTGTGCTTTCCGTTTGCCGCGGAATAAGTGTGCCTTATGTTGAACTGTTTTTCCCCTTTCGCTTCGTCTTTTCTTAAATTGAATCTCCATCTTCCTTCACGTAAAGGGTTGGTAGTGGGCTAAATACGCCCGACAATTAATCGGAACCGTCAAGGTTGACGATAACACCGCTCGGTTATCCCGACAGTACGGATCGGGTCGCTTAAAGTGGCACGTGTCCGAAGTCGACCTGCGGCGAGGTGCGATCGCCCGGTCTACCCTCCGTGTTGGTACTTAGGTAGGTCGAATTTGGCGAACAACCCTATCCCACGCGGGGGGCCGATTGGCACGATCGTGGTGAGGCCGAAAGGCCCACCCGTGACTAGTTCCCGGTGTTAGTCCGAGAGGGTCACGACGGAATTGTTCGTCGGGTGGGCAACGTGCCGCGATTCGAGTTACGTGGCCGCTCGCACGCCGGCGGGCGCGAATTCGCAACACCGGTGTCAGGAGTGGGATACAAACCCATCCCCCTCCTCGCGGCACTGGTGTCGGAGAATGGGAAAACGGGCTCTCCTGTCTCCAACTAAATTCACGGGAATCGGTCCAGGGGTGAGAGGAGCGACCCCCGATTCCCTCCAAATTACGAGCGATTCAAATTAACCCTTTACGAGAGATAAGATGGCGTCTCAAGGCGAGCGGGAGCCGGGGGTATTAGAAATGGATTTAGAATGTGTAGAATCCATGGTCCAGGATGAAAACCCCGAGCAGGAAATGTTGGTTGTACAGGACGAACTCGCCAAACTGAACCCAGAGCCCGAAATAGGTGCAGCGGTGGCCGCGGTGTATGACACCTCCCTCCCCCTCTACACCAAAACCCTTCCCCGATCCCTGCCGAAACGGCTCACCCAAGCGCACCCGACATGGCCCAGCTTTGCGCCATGCTGGCGGCAATGACAGCGAGGATGGATACAAACACAAATGAAATGAAAAACGAAATAAAAGGCATGAACAAGCAAATGAACGAAATAAAAACGAATATGGAAACAAATGCGCAAGGAATGAGGGAAGAAATGAATGAACTGCGGGGTGCGACGCAGAACATGGGCCGAAGCCTGCAGGCGGGCATGAAGGCAATGACAGTGGAGCTCAAAATGGCGACGCCATGTGTGGGAGCGAACGAGTTGGGAGGGAGTGCAACGGCTGTCGGGCCGGTGGTGGAGGCGGGTAAGGAGAAAATAATTCAGGGGACGCATTGGGCGAGAAGCGTGACTGTGACCGAGAGGGAAAAACTAATTGGGGTGACGGAGACGTGCACGAGGGAGATAAGAGACGAGGTGAAAGGAATTGCGAGGGAGAGAAAAGAACAATTAAGACTGAAAGCAAGGATGAGGTATGCGGAGATCGTGAAAGAGCAAGGAGTGAAACAGAGGGGAGGATGGGAGCGACTTGAGGAGAAAGCAAGGTTGACCTACATAAAGATAAGGGAAAGACGCCAGAAAGAAGCAGAGACTAATAGACACGAGGGGACAACAGAAACTAATAAATGTACAGAGACACGGGAGATGGGAACGATAGAGGGAAGATGACACGATGAAGATGGGGTTACAGACGAACACACACACACGGAGGTAGTGGAGGATAATGGGGGTGAGCTCGCGGAACGTGTAGGGACCCGGTGCAAGCAGCGGGATAGCCTCCTCCAGGAACGAGGGGAGGGAGTATGCCCCCTTGAAGCGAGTCACAACCAGGTGGGTTCGGTCGTGCTTTGCGAGGTTGAGGGGAGGAGTGCTGTGGACAGGTGCACGGAAAGCTTGGGGGGTATGGAGGCCCCGGAAACCCTTGTGGGGACACAAATCCCCAGTGTGGCTGTCCCTCTGTGTGTGGTGCAAGGTGTGAGTGCGTCCCCGTGTGTGGAAGCGACCCCGTGTGTGAGTGGTGTTGTGGCAAGTGTGCCGAAGGGTGTGCTCCCCAGCACGCCGTGTGTGGATGAGACACCGCGGGCGAGTGTCCCCGCGTGTGTGAGTGGAAGGCCGCGAGTGAGTGGAGCCACGTGAGCGAGGGAGGTGGCATGCGTGAGTGAACGGCCGAGTGCAAGGGAGACCGTGTGTGTGAGAGAGCGGTATGTGAGGGAGATGTCGGTCGGCATGTGTGAACATGCAGCCGCGTCTCCCGGTGTGAGTTTAATGGTGAGGTGTGTTAGCGTCGTAACACGCAGGTGTGCGTGGGTGGAATGGAGACGACGACGGCGACAGAGGAAAGAAAGCCGGGTAGCGGCTGTAGCTGTTTCGGGGATCGTGCCGGGTTCACCCAGCAGCGAGCACGAGGTCCGTGCTGTGCAACGCACGAGGCCCCCACGTGCTCGCTTGCGGGAGTGAAGTCCCGGTCCGGAAACGCACGCAGTGGATTTGCCGATCCCGCGGACGGACAAAAGTTTAGGCAGGATTTCGGATTCGGACCGGACGGGTTCTCCACATGAGCGGGTGTGTTCAGCTCCAACGGGCAGAGCACATGTGTTCGCGTGGGGAACCCCTCGAGACGTGAGGCTTGTGTTTTTTTTTTTATGCGCCGGGTGACGTCATGGCTGCGTGTATGGTTGGAATCCGGCAGGAGGGTGAATCCCTGCCGGATGGTACCGTCCAAGAGGGACGAGGGACGCGAACGGCTGGCATGACATCACGCCAAAGGTGCGCGGCTGTGAATTGCCGCGCTGGTGCGCAGGTTGTGAGTTGCCGCGCTGGTGCTGCGCAATAAAAAAAAATAAAAATAAAAAACAGCAAGCCTCGCTTTCGGGTGAACAGGATTCCCGGGCAAGGGGTGGAAGACCCCCTTACTTGGGCACAGGATGAAACTAGTTAGGGGGAAGGGTTAGCTTAGTTAGACCGACTTCATGGGGCAGGGGTAAGTCCTCATGGAGTACGTGGAATGGATAAGGTAGAGGGATTTAGATGAGCTTTCGGTGGGGAAATAAAATGATTTTTTGAGGACAGTGACAGACTTGTGGATGTGTAGAGGGGACGTAGTTTAGCTACGTAGGTTAAAAGGGACGTGCTGTAGTGTAAGGGACGACATGGGAGCACAAGTTAGTTAGGGGATTTAGTTAGAAGGATGGCAGAGTTCAGCGGTGTGTGTGTTTAAGAGTTATGGGTTGTGAGGTGAGTGCATGTGCTTGGTGAGTGAGTGAGGCCAGCGGGTCTGTGTGAGTGGAGCGAATGGGGAATGCATGGTGCGATGAGTGATTGGGGGGGAGGAGTGACTCCCGCCCAAGGGACCCCGGGGTCAGTATAAAGTGAGTTAGCTGGGTTAGTCAAATTGAAAAATGGAGGTCGTTTTGTTGTTGGTGGGAAAGTAGGCTCGAAACCCATTTGGAGGGGTGCAGGAGCCCTGTTGACGGGCTGGGAGCGTGGCTGCGAAAGCTGAGTATTGCTGAGTGGATACCCCGGGCACCAGGCTAGTCGGCCGTAGTAGGCCAAGGGCCCATGGGGTCCGGGATAGCATCGTGGGCACGGGTGCGCCCGCTTGGTGCGGAGGCCCGGGGCGCCGTGAGCCGCGTGGGCAGTGTTGTGGGCACGGGTGACCCTCGGAAAGGGGCCCGGGAAGCCAGCATGACACGTGTGCGTTTCAGGGGAGGTGCCATGGGGGGCACTCCCTGGTGTTTAGGGAGCTGGTAGGCTCGGAGGCAGTGTCGTGCCCTGGGGTGCCATAGCTGGAGATTCGGCAGAGGGTCGTGCCTGCCAAGGGGAGCCACGCGTCCCAGCCATGAGACCGTGTGAGGGCACGGGAAGAAAATTGGGGGGCCAGGCCCGAAATTTGAGAGGACACCAACACAGGCGACGGGAATCTGGGTTGTTAGAACCAATAGTTTAAGCGAGAGGCGCTTGTTGAAAGCCCCAGGGTAGTTTAACAGTAAAATGGTTAGGGTAGATTAGGAAGTGTACCCCTCCGCACCATCCATCCCCTTGCTCTCGTTGTGGGCCGCTGGACCCACTTTGGGTTAGATCGCTGAACTCTGGGGAGGCCATTCTGAGGCTTGAGTTGGGCCTCAACACAGGACGCTAGCTCTCCCTTATTCCCCTCCAGGAAGGGAACGTAGGGGTTGGGAGAAGGCTAGGTGACAGGATAGGTTAGCCGAACAAGGACAGTAAAGGGGGTTAGGGGACGATTTATAGTGGGGAAGTAAAAATAAATAAAACAAAAAAAAAATTAGTTGGGGCTAAATTGGGTTTGACAAATTAAGGGGGTGGGTAGGGACAGTGACAGGCAAAGGCGATAGGTGGGAGGGAGACCGTAGGGTAGGTCCGAGCCCGCCTTCCGAGTGGCCAGCACCACCGCACTCCCTCCACCAACTTCCACTGACGGGCAAAGGCTGGCCAGCTTCATCTGCTGGCTGTGTTGCTGTAAGGCCTGTGCCGGCCCACTTCATCTGCCGGCTGGCTGTTTTTCTACAAGGCCTGTGCCTGCCCACTTCATCGGCAGCTGTTGTGTTGCTGCAAGGCCTGTGCCTGCCGGATCATCTGCAGCTGCGGTACTTCAAGACCTGTGCCGGCCAGTTCATCTGCCGGCTGTGTTTGCCTGCAACGGCCTGGTTCTGCAGGTTGTTTGCCTGCTGCCTTTGCCATGCCATGCCATGCCCACTGCCCACGTTCACCAGCCCCGTTCAATTTTGCTTTGCCCCCCCCCCCTGTTCATTTCCATGCGCGCCGGGATCATCGTAAAAGCAACAGTTTGCAAGCTGCAAGAACTGCCCTGTTGGCAGCTACAACAAGGGCCTGCAGTGGCGGCCCGTGCACCATGTTTGCGTCCATCCATCCGTTATGTTCATTGCGTGTGCCACTTGAGCTGGCACGGAGACTGCGTTTGTGCAGCCCATGCACTGTTGTGGTTCACTGGGTTCATTTTAAAAAGGGAAGGCCTTGGACTGCGTGTGAGCAGCCGGCCACGTTCCCTGTCACCTGCATTGTTTGAGCCAGAGACTGCATGTGAGCAGCCTGGCTCCCTGCTAACTGCTTTCTTTTTGCAGAGTCCATTGATCCTGGGCCATGGTTTAGTGTAAAATTTGTAAGTTAAGGTAAAGATGTACTGTACATATGAGTGCGCCCCCGGCATGTCTGTCTTAGCGCCGGCAATTTTATTTAAGTCGTCCATGTGAGTGGGTTTGTTTAGTTATATTAGTTACTCAGCTCTCAGGTTATTTATTTTGGGGACACGAATACCATGAATGTCACACTCAGGAATCCGTAGGTAAAACGTACTAGGGGAGAACTACACATGATGGCACACGAAAATTTGACGACTCGGGACGAGTCTGTAAAAAGTGTTGTGGTTGAGGAAATTCGCAAAACACCATTCAGGTCCTGTAGGTGAGATATCTCTGCAAGTACATGTGTAGTTAGCCCCAAACCGGTTGTTTAGAGGGAATAAATGTCATTCATTCAGGCTGCGACCCTTTAAGATAGCCGTTTTTCTGTTCTATCTTTATTCTGAACCAACCACGTCTCAACCGCCGTCACACAACAACCACCAACCGCAACGCCGCTTCACAACAACAACAACAACGCCAACAGCCACGACCTTTACCTTCACAACTCGCTCTCGCAAACATCGCATCACCACCATTCCAAGCGTCGCCATGGCCATAAACCACCACAATAAACCCTCCACCACCTTCACCTCTCCTCCTTCTGCCGCCATTCCCGCACCGCTTGTGGGCACCGATCCTGGACTCGCACAGGGCACGCGCCGAGCAGCGGGTGCAAAAAGCGGCCTTTCCGGGGAAGTCGGATCAGGAATGATTCACGCCCACTTCCGATCCGTCCAATCATTAAGCGCGGGGCGATTTGGCCCCGCCTCTAGGTGCGTCCGAGTAGAATCGATATATGCAAATTCGAGGATCAGGGGAGGTTCACGCCCACTTTTCCTCCGTCCAATGGGCGAGCGTGGCTCCGCCCCTGAGTTCATCCTGATCCGGAAATTTGCATATGGTTTCTCCTGCTGCACTATAAAGTGCCGAGCGCGGGGCGAATTCAGGAGTTTTCTGTTTCGGGCTCGAGTTGGAGAGGTGTGGCGGCGGTGACGAAGTGTGGCAGCGGCAGTCAAGACGGGTCTGGAGGAGAGTCGGTCTGTCGGGGTTCGGAGTCTGTCGGGGAGCTGCAGAGAGGGGAAGCCGGGAACGCGGTCGAGGGCGCAGTGGAGTTGCTCATCGCGGGACCCAAACAAGCCAGCTATCCTCTTTCCCCAGAGCATCAACAACCCCCCCCCCCGTTTCCCCCCGCGCTGAGATAGTGCGAAACGGGGGCCCCGTTCCCACCCCATTCCAAGCAGTGCCAATGAAACCCGCGGAGGAGCGCGGAGTCGGGGCACCGCCGCCATTTTGCGGCTCATCACAAAACGGGTAGGCTCCACGCGGTCTCGGCCCCAGGCCCGTCTGCCCCCTTGTCGTAGAGGGTGGCCCCTTTTCTTTTGCTTTTGAGTATACGTGTTGTTGGCGCCGTCTGTAAAGTAAAACTGTGTAAGTGTTGCCGTGTGCTCGCGTAGTCGGTAGTAGATCTGCATTGTGTTTCTTTTGGTGCATAATTGTTGTCTTCCTTTTGCTACATTTGCTTTTGGTGCATAATTGTTGTAATTGTATATGTGTGCTTTCCGTTTGCCGCAGAATAAATGTGCCTTATGTTGAACTGTTTTTCCCGTTTCGCTTCGTCTTTTCTTTAACTGAATCTCCATCTTACTTCACGTAAATGGTTGGTGGTGGGCTAAATACGCCCGACAATTAATCGGAACCGTCGAGGTTGACGATAACACCGCTCGGTTATCCCGATAGTACGGATCGGGTCGCTTAAAGTGGCCCGTGTCCGAAGTCGACCTGCGGCGAGGTGCGATCGCCCGGTCTACCCTCCGTGTGGGTACTTAGGTAGGTCAAATTTAGCGAACAACCCTATCCCACGCGGGGGGGGGGGCGATTGGCACAATCGTGGTGAGGCCGAAAGGCCCACCCGTAACTAGTTCCCGGCGTTAGTCCGAGAGGGTCACGACGGAATTGTCCGTCCGGTGGGCGACGTGCCGCGATTCGAGTTACGAGGCCGCTCGCACGCCGGCGGGCGCGAATTCGCAACAATACAATACATATATCTTCTTCTTCTTCTTCTTCTTTCGGCTGCTCCTGTTAAGGGTCGCCACAGCGGTTCAACCACCTCCATTTCGCTCTATCCTCCACATCTTCCATTGACACTCCAACCACCCGCATGTCCGCCCTCACCGCATCCATGAACCTCTTCTTTGGCCTTCCTCTTCTCCTCCTGCCTGGCAGCTCCATCCTCAGCATCCTTCTCCCGATATTCTCCGCTTCCCTCCTGTGCACATGTCCAAACCATATCAATTTCACCTCTCTCACTTTGTCTCCAAACCGTCTTACCTGCGCTGTCCCTCTAATATACTCATTCCTTATCCTGTCCATCCTCGTCACTCCCAACGAGAATCGCAGCATCTTTAACTCTGCACCTCCAGCTCCGCTTCCTGTCTTTTTGTTAGCGCCACCGCCTCCAAACCATACAACATAGCTGGTCTCACTACCGTCTTGTATACTTTGCCCTTAACTCTTGCAGCTACCCTTCTGTCACAAATCACTCCTGCAACTCTTCTCCACCCACTCCATCCTGCCTGCACTCTCTTTTTCACTTCTCTCCCACACTCTCCGTTACCTTGGACAGTTGATCCCAAGTATTTAAACCCATCCACCTTCCCCACCTCAACTCCTTGCAACCGCACCATACCACCACACCATACCACCACCCTCCCTCTCATTTACGCACATGTACTCCATCTTACTCTGACTGACTATCATTCTACTTCTCTCCAGTGCGTACCTCCACCTCTCGAGGCTCACCTCAGCCTGCTCCCTACTCTCCCTGCAGATCATGTCATCCGCGAACATCATAGTCCATGGAGACTCCATTCTGATCTCGTCCGTCAACCTGTCCATCACCGTTGCAAACAGGAAAGGGCTCAGAGTCGATCCTTGGTGCAATCACACTTTTACCTTAAACCGGTCCGTCATTCCTACCGCACACCTCACCGCTGTCACACTGTCCTCATACATATCCTGCACGATCCTCACATACTTCTCCACCACTCCCGACTTCCTCATACAATACCACAACTCCTCTCTTGGCACCCTATCATAAGCTTTCTCTGAATCCACAAACACACAATGGAACTCCTTCTGGCCTTCCCTATACTTCTCCATCAACATTCTCAAAGCAAACATCGCATCAGTGGTGCTCTTTCCTGGCATAAACCCATATTGCTGCTCACAGATCGTCACCTCTCCTCTCAACCGAGCTTCCACTACTCTTTCCCACAACGTCATGGTGTGGCTTAACAACTTTATCCCTCTGTAATTTCCACAGCTCTGCACATCACCCTTATTCTTGAAAATCGGAACCAGTACACTTAATCTCCACTCCTCCGGAATCCTCTCACTTTCCAAGACTTTATCAAACAATCTGGTTAACAACCCCACTGCCATCTCTCCTAAGCACTTCCATGCCTCCACTGGTATATCACCTGGGCCAACCGCCTTTCCACTTTTCATCCTCTTCATAGCAGTCCTCACTTCATCCTTACTGATCCACCCCACTTCCAGATTCACTATCTCCACCTCTTCCAACCTTCTCTCTCTCATTTTCTTCATTCATCAGCTCCTCAAAGTACTCCATCCACCTTCTCAACACACTCTCCCTGCTCGTCAGCACATTCCCATTTGCGTCCTTTATCACCCTAACCTGCAGCACATCCTTCCCAGCTTGTTCCCTCTGTCTTGTCAATCGGTATAAATCCTTTTCCCCTTCCTTTGTATCCAACTTCTCATACAGCTCGTCATATGCCTTTTCCTTGGCCTTTGCCACCTCTCTTTTTGCTTTTCGGCGCCACTCCTTGTACTCCTGCCTACTTTCTTCATCTCTCTGACTATCCCACTTCTTTTTTACCAACCCCTTCTTTCTTATACTTTCCTGTACTTCCTCGTTCCACCACCAAGTCTCCTTATCTTCCTTCCTCTGTCCAGATGTCACACCAAGTACCTTCCCAGCTATCTCCCTCACCACTTCTGCTGTAGTTTCCCAATAATCCCACCCATCTTTACCACCATTCAACATCTGTCTCCCCTCCTCCCTAAATTCCATGCAACAGTCTTCCTCCTTCAGCTTCCACCATCTGGTCCTTGGTTCAGCCCTCACTCTCTTCCTCAACCTCACCACCAAAATCATCCTACTGATCACCAATCGATGCTGTCGAGCTACACTCTCCCCTGCCACTACCTTACAGTCTCTCATCTCTTTCAGGTTGCATCTCCTGCTTAAGATTTAATCCACCTGTGTGCACTTTCCTCCACTCTTGTATGTCACCCTGTGTTCCTCCTTCCTGAAATACATATTTACCACTGCCATTTCCATTCTTTTTGCAAACTCTACCACCATTTGCCTTCCACATTTCTTTTGTTGAGACCGTACCTACCCATCACCTCCTCATCCTCTTTATTCCCTTCCCCAACATGCCCATTGAAATCTGCTCCAATCACCACTCTTTCATCCTTGGATACACTCTCCACCACTTCATCTAACTCACTCCAGAAATCTTCTTTAAGCTCCATCTCACACCCCATATGTGGGGCATATGCACTGATGACATTCATCATCACCTCTTCAATTTCCAACTTCACACATCACTCGGTCAAACACTCTCCTCACCTCCAATACCCTCTTGACATAATCTTCCTTCAGGATTACCCTGACACCATTTCTCCTCCCATCCACACCATGGTAGAACAGTTTGAAACCACCTCCAATGCTCCTAGCCTTACTCCCCATCCACTTGGTCTCTTGTACACACAGTATGTCCACCTTTCGTCTCTCCATCATATCAGCCAACTCTTGCCCTTTGCCAGTCATCGTCCCAACATTCAGAGTTCCAACTCTCACCTCCACACTTCTACTCTTCCCCCTCTCCCACTGCCTCCAGACTTGCCTTCCTCGTCTCCTTCTCCTCCTTCACCCAGCAGTAGCACAATTTCCACTGGTACCCTGCTGACCACCGGTACCGGTGGTGGTCGTTGGAAACCCGGGCCTCGACCGATCCGGTATGGAAATTCGTTTTGTTGTCCGCATAATGATTTTGCATAGGCTTTTACGCCGGATGCCCTTCCTGACGCAACCCTGGTCACCTCTTACGACACACAGGGATATGGTACACATATTCCAACCGGGGCATACACCAGGCCCAGTACACTGGTACTCATTTCACCGACCTCGGAAGGATAACAGGCTGAGTCAACCCCCTGGTGTTATACGACTTTGTATATATATATATATATATATATATATATATATATATATATATATATATATATATATATATATATATATATATATATATATACACATACATATATATATTGTTGTAGACTTCCCGCACGTCGGCGTGCGAACGACCGAGTCTAACCAATCGCGGTCGCTTCGCCCACCGAACGGACAATCCAGTCGTGACTTTCTGGAACAACGCCAGAAACCAGTCACGGGTGTGTTTTTAATCCCACCACAACCTTGTCCGCACTCTACCCGCGCACTACAGGGTCCGATCGCCAAATCTTTGATTTACCTAATTATTCGCGCAGGTAGGTTACCGAGAGATTGTACCTCAACAGGACCGCTTGGAAACGAGCCGCTTAAGCAGCTCACTTCCTTTTAGGATAACCGAGCAGGGTATTACCGCGCAGTCCCGTTGGACCCGATCACTTTACCGGCGATTTAAAAACCAACTATATTCCGAGTGCAAGATGGGGCAGTTCAATGAGGGAATGGACGCAACGAACAGGTTTACATTCACACAAGGACATTTATTATAATAAAGCACGTATGCAATTCAACAAGGCAAAACACGTATGCAATTATACAAGCAACAAAAGCACGACAAAAGAACTACAACCACCCCTGGTTCGGGCCACAGACCACCATATTTCCAGTCCCTTGAAGCAGATTTGAACTCTCAAGCGAACCAGTGTCAGTTAGGTGCGGACATTGTTCCCTTGAGTAATCCGAGCATATACAAAGCTCTTTGGCTGGGCAAGCACGACTAATTGCAAACAAACCCTTCCATAAGGACATTCTCCAGATGATCACAAGATCGTGAAATGAAATCGGAAACTATTATTCTTTACCCAATGAAATCGTTGGATTTTGGATCAGAATTTCAGTAACCAATAGGAAACCCGCCTCTGCTGCCTCGGCTCCTTAAGTTCCGTGCTCCATGCTCAGATTGTCACAGATTTCCAATCGCTTCTTTCTACGACTGCCACGGCTCAAAAAACTCCCAACAAAGAGTTGACGCTGGATGAGAAGGTCAAGATCATACAGAGTGACAAAATCAAGTCTCAGCGTAACTTCGCAGTTGAGTACGGTGTCAGCAAGTTACAGGTTCAGCGCATCTTGAAGAGAAAAGCCAAAATCATGACAGCATACGAAGAAAATGCTCCAATCAGAAAGAAACGCATAAAAGTTCAAGAAAATCAGAAGATCGACGAAATGACGTGGTCGTGGTTCAGTCGCGTTTGAGCATTGAATTGTGCTGTCAGCAGTCCGATGATAAAAGAGCACGCCATGGAGTTCGCACGGTCGCTTGAAGTTCCCGAGGTAGATTCCACGGCATCCAATGGTTGGCTTTCCTGATTCAAAGCGCGCCACAACATTAACTCTGCCAAAATTCCTGGGGAATCGGCCTCTGTTCCTCAAGAAGCAGTCGACAACTGGACCAATCGTGTACCGACGATAATCGCATGATACGACCCCAAAGACATCTTCAATCTCGACGAGAGTGGGATGTTTTACCGCGCGATGCCAGACAGAACGCTCCGTGTTAAAGGGACGGAGTGCAAAGGCGGGAAGCAATCGAAGGAACGTTTGACTGCTGCTTTCCTCGTCAACATGGTCGGTGAATTCCAGAAAACGCTCATCATCGGGAAATCTGCCAAGCCTCATTGTTTCCGCAATCTCGACAAGCATCGTCTCCCGGTCATCTGGAGATCGAACAAGAAGGCCTGGATGACGTCAGGTCTCTTCAAGGAGTGGATGCAACTGTTCAACAAGAAAATGCAATGGCAGCAAAGAAATGTCATAGTCTTCCTGGAGAATGCAACGTGCCACCCCGACCTCGAGCTCTCAAATGTGGAGTTTATGTTCTTTCCCCCGAACACGACTTCGCGTCTCCAACCTCTCGACCAGGGATCATTCACGCGATTAAAGCAACGTATAGAAAACAACTCGTACGGACTGTCCTCGCTAAAATCGACCGCTGTCAGCCAGGCGACACTGATGCCGTGAACGATTTTTTAAAAAGTGTGTCACTGTCTACGATGCCTGCACGTGGATCGCACAGGCCACAGCACAAGTCAGAGAATCCACCGTGAAATCTTGTTTCGTTCGGTGTGGTTTCGGCGACGACGCTGTTGAGGGCGACGACGCTGTTGAGGGCGACGACGCTGTTGAGGGCGACGACGCTATTGAGGGCGACGACGCTGTTGAGGGCGACGACGCTGTTGAGGGCGACGACACTGTTGAGGGCGACGACGCTGTTGAGGGCAACGACAAAGACGATATCCCACTCGCCGATCTGCTCAGAAGAATGCAAGAAAATTACGGGTTGACGACAGACATGGTTGATGACTACATTAACTGCGACGCAGATGTTCCCACGAAATGCGAGAACGATAAAATGAATCAAATCCATGACGACGTGGTGGCTGAGTTTATCACTGACAACGGTGATGCTGACAACGACGATATTGACGACGACGACGACGACGTGCAGGAGCCAACGATTACCACGCGGGAAGTAATGGATTGTATGGTGAAAACAAGGCAGTATCTTCTGTCCAAGAATCTCAGACATTTACTGGACACCGTCGACAAACTACAGAATGGTATCGCTGAATCTGCCGCGTCATCCGTGAGGCAGCACACCCTGGACTCTTTTTTTTTTTTCAACGTTGCACAATAATAATCAAAATTACTGTTTCCATGAATAATCCAAAAGACTTTCTGTGAATAATCAAAATTACTGTTTCTGTGAATAAAGTACAGTATGTGAAATATGATGTGAAATCCTGTACAAACAGTTGTTCCACTTAATTTATTCAATTTAGGAATTAAATGTATTAAGGAAGTTGTACATCTTTACCTGATTTCCGCCCGTTTGGCGTGCGCACGACCTTTTCAACCCAATCCAGGCCGCGCGTCCACCGAACGAGCAATCCAGCCATAGCTTCCGGATCAATGCCGAAACCCAGCTATGGGTGTTGTTAGCCATACCATAGATCAGCCAACTCTTCTGTCCACGTGCTACAGGGTCGATCGCCGAATTATCGATGTACCTAATTATTCGTGCAGACAGAAATGCCAGGGACCTACAACTCAACAGAGCCTGCACGAAAATGAGCCGCTTAAGCAGCTCGTTCCGTTTGCGATTGCCGAGCGGTTATATATCGCCAAGCCCCGTCGGACCCGATTATCTTATCGGTGTGAAAAGCCAGCTAACATTCCGAATGCTCCATGGCAGTCAATGTGAGGAAGGGACGCAACGAGCAGGTGACATTTAACAATGGGGAATAATTATTTCCGTACACAGGCAATGAATGGGGGAATGGGGAAAAAGACACGAGCAAAAACCGACAGCCGAGTTCTACTATGAAATGTAAAGCAAATACAACACAGGCACTTAACAGTTTCCTACTTATAAGATGGGCCCACAAACACACGTACGCACACACACACCCAATAAATGGTGGCTAATGCCTTTAATAAGACTTCAACTCAGAGGACAGATGAGCTGAAACCCAGAACCTATCTCAAACCTCTCCACCTCGTGTGGTCTTCAAGCTGCTCGGACCCGGGCTCCAGCGAGAGCGAGCTGGATCCAATCGCCGTGAGCGGCGATCCTTCCCGAGCTCCAACGAATCCTCTCGCGCTTCAGAACACGTGCTGGTGAGACGAGGCACCGATCCTTCCCGTCGATGCGTCACTTCCTCGTAGAACCACCTCCAAGATGAGGCCAAGGAGTCGCACCAAGCCGGGAGCCAAGCAGACAACAAAGAGCTCCGAGCCGAGCAACCAGCTCAACTCTCTTCCGATGAACAAAGCCTCTCTCTTTGACGAACCAAGCCAGAGCCCAAAAAGCGAACCGAGCCAAGCAGAACCCGAAGGTCTGCTGAAAAGCCAAGCCGAAGCAAAAAGCCTCCACCCCGCCAAGCAGAACCGAAGCTCATTGAACCAAAAGTCTCAACCTCGCCAAGCAGAACCCAAAGGCCTGCTAAAAGCCAAGCCAAAGCAAAAAGCCTTCAACCCTAACCCGAGCCAAGCAGAAGCCAAAGCTTACTAAAAGCCAGCCCAAACAAAGCAGAGGATCTCTTCTTTATTCTTATCGGCCCCCTCCCCCCGCTCGACTCGTGTCCTCGTGCTCCATCCCCCACTCAACCACGGGTGGGAGGGAGTTGCTCACGTCATGAATCACGGGACGGGAGGGCTCTTCTTCCTCTTCCCAGAAGAGGGGGAGGGGCGTCTTCCTTTGTGTTGTGATCGCTCCCAAACTATTAAATTGAATCGCAGCGCACTTATTCGATTTCTGCCCATTAAACAATGGAAGGTAACCTATCTATAGAACATGCACTTATCGACATATCTGAGCTAAAGGAACCTGTATGTTGAGTGCGATCGAATTCCAAATTCATAACAATATACTCTATATTTATTTATTTATTTACATATTTATATATACATACATTACCGGGCGTAGTGGCGTGCGCCTGTAATCCGGCAACTCGAAGGCTTGGGTTGGAGGATCGCTTGAGGACGGGAGCTCTGCACTGGGCCGCACTCAGAGGGTGAAGGGCAGGCCGGAATCATGGCGAAACCCAATCCCTATCCCTGTGTCGTAAGAGGCGACCAGGGTTGCGTCAGGAAGGGCATCCGGCGTAAAACCTGTGCCAAATCAGTATGCGGATCATAACGGATGATCCATTGTGGCGACCCCTAACGGGAGCAGCCGAAAGACGAAGAAGAAGAAGAAGAAGAAGAAGAAGATATACATACATATACATATACATATTCATGTAGATACATATACATTTACATTTATACATATTGTTACGGTTGTGGAAATTGGCAAACCACCATTCAGGTCCCATAGGTGAGATATCTCTGTCAGTACATGTGGAGTTAGCCCCAAACCCGTTGTTTAGAGGGAATAAATGCGATTCATTCGGGCTGCGACGCTTTGAGATAGCCATTTTTCTGTTCTATCTTTATTTTGAACAAACCACGCTCCAACCATCACACAACAACAACGCCAACAGCCACGATCTTTACCTTCACAACTCGCTCCCACAAACATCGCATCACCGCCATTCCAAACGGCACCATGGCCATAAAACACCACCATAAACCCTCCACCACCTTCACCTCTCTCCTTCTGCGGCCATTCCCGCACCACCTGCGAGCACCGAGCGTCGGGCTGTCCTGGGCTCGTACAAGATACGCGCCGAGCCGCGAGTGCAAAATGCGGCCTTTCCGAGGAGAATTCGGATCAGGAATGCTACACGCCCACTTCTGATCCGTCCAATCAGCAAGCGCGGGGCGGTTTGGCCCCACCTCCAGGCGCGTCTGTGTGGAATTGAGATATGCAAATTCTAGGATCAGGGGAGATTCACGCCCCTTTTTCTCCGTCCAATGGGCGAGCGTGGCTCCACCCCCGAGCTCGTTCTGATCCGGAAATTTGCATATGGGTTCTCCTGCCGGCCTATAAAGCGCCAAGCGCAAGGCGAATCTGGGCAGAGTCAGTTTGGAAGAGCGGAGTGGAGTCGGGAGGCAAGGGCATCCCGGTGGTTTTCGGCAGTCGGCTGAGGAGAATTGGGGGAAGAGTCCGAGGAGCTCGGGTCCGAGGCAAGGAAGACGGCGGTCGGCGACGAGGTCGCGGTGGAATCGCTCATCACGGGACCCAAGCAAGCCAGCTATACTCTTTCCCCAGAGCATCAACAATTCCCCCCCACCTTTTCCCCCCGCGCTGAGATAGTGCGAAAAGGGGGCCCTGTTCCCACCCCACTCCAAGCGGTGCCAACGAAACCCGCGAAGGAGCACGAAGTCGGGGCACCGCCGCGCTGCCACATTTGCGGCTCAGAACGAAGACGCGGGTAGGACCCACCCGGTCTCGTGGACCTGACCGCTCCTTCAGGTCCCGCGCAAATATTGGCCCACAGGCCCCGTCTGCCCCCTTGTCTTTGAGGGTGGCCTTTTCTTTTGCTTTTGGGTAAATGTGTGTCGGCGCCGTCTGTGAAGTAAAACTGTTTAAGTGTTGCCGTGTGCTCGCGTAGTCGGTAGTATCTCTGCGTCATTGTTTCTTTTGTAGCATTTGATATATGTGCATTCTGTTTGGCTGTATATGTGTGCTCTCTGTGTGCCGCGGAATAAATGTACATTATGTTGAATTGTTCCCCGTTTCGCTTCGTCTTTTCTTTCATTGAATCTCCATCTTGCTTCACGTAAAGGGTTGGTGGTGGGCTTAATACGCCCAATAATTAATTGGAACCGTCGAGGCCGACGATAACACCACTCGGTTATCCCGATAGTACGGAACGGATCGCTTAAACGGCCCGTGTCCGGAGTCGACCTGCGGCGAGGTGCGATCGCTCGGTCTACCCTCCGCGTGGGTACTTAGGTAGGTCGAGTTTGGCGAACAACCCTATCCCACGCGGGTGGCCGATTGGCACGATAGTGGTGAGGCCGAAAGGCCCACCCCTGACTAGCTCCCGGCGTTAGTCCGAGAGGGTCACGAAAGAATTGTCCGTCCGGTGGGCGACGTGCCGCGATTCGAGTCACGTGGCCGTTCGCACGCCGGCGAGCGCGAATTCGCAACACACTGGTGTCAGGTCGTGGGACACAAACCCATCCCCCTCCTCGCGACACTGGTGTCAGAGAGCGGGAAAACAAACTCTCCTGTCTCCAGCTAAATTCACGGGAATCGGTCCAGGGGTGAGAGGAGCGACCCCCGATTCCCTCCAAATTCCGAGCGATTTAAATTCACCCGTTACGAGAAATAAGATGGCGTCTCAAGGCGAGCGGGTGTCGGGAGTATTGGAAATGTATATGTGTCGTAATGTAGGATCCATGGCCCAGGATGGAATCCCCGTGCAGGAAATGATGTTTGTGTCGGAACAATTTCTCCCCCGACCAAACCCAGAACCCGAAATTGGCGCGGCAGCGGCAGAGGCCGCGGTGTATGACACCTCCCCTCCCCCCCTCCGCCAAACCCCCCGATCCTTGCCGAATCGGCTCAGCTGAGTGCACCCGACATGGCCCAGCTATGCGCCATGCTGGCGGCAATGAATGCGAAGATGGATACAAACACAAATGAAATGAAAAACGAAATAAAAGGCATGAACAAGCAGATGGATACGAATACACAACAAATGAAAAACGAAATGAAAGGCATTACCAAGCAAATGGAAACAAATGCGCAAGGAATGAAGGAAGAAATGAAAAACTGCGGGGTGAGACGCAGAACATGGGCCGAAGCCTGCAGGCGGGCATGAAGGCAATTACCGGGGAGCTCAAAATGGCGACGCCACGTGTGGGGACGAACGAGCTGGGAGGGAGTGCAACGGCTGTCAGGCTCGCAGTAGGGGCGGATGACAAATTAATTCGGGGGGCGTGTTGGGCGAGACTGGTAAAGGTGACTGAGAGAGCAACAGTGACGGTGACCGAGAGGGAAAAACTAATTAGGGTGACGGAGACGTGCACGAGGGAGACAAGAGACGAGGTGAAAGGAATTGGGAGGGAGAGAAAAGAACAATTAAGACGGAAAGCAAGGATGAGGTACGCGGAGATCGTGAAAGAGCAAGGAGTGAAAAACAGGGAAGGACGGGAGCGACTTAAGGAGAAAGCAAGGTTGACCTACGTAAAGATAAGGGAAAGACACCAGAAAGAAGCAGAGACTAATGGACACGAGGGGACAACAGAAACTAATAAATGTACAGAGACACAGGAGATGGGAACGATAGAGGGATGACTACACGATGAAGACTGGGTTAGAGACGCACACACACACACACACACACACACACACACACACACACACACACACACACACACACACACACACACACACACACACACACACACACACACACACACACACACACACACGGAGTTAGTGGAGGATGATGAGGGTGAGCTTGCGGAGCGTGTCGGGACCCAGTGCGAGCAGCGGGATAGCTAACATCACTGCCCTGCATAAAAAAGGTGCAAAAACAGATCCCTGTAACTACAGACCAATCAGCCTTCTCCCAATCATCAGCAAGGTTATGGAATCCATCATTGCTTCAGACATGAAATCCTTCCTCTTCTCCAATGGCTTGATTTCCAATCATCAATTTGGTTTCAGACCAGGTCACTCTACCCTAGATATGCTGCTACTGCTCTCCCATCAATGGATGGAGGTCCTCAATGCCAGACAGGAAATCCGAGCCGTATCCCTGGACATATCACGTGCTTTTGACACAGTCTGGCACCCTGCCCTACTCACCAAACTCTCTTCCCATGGTATTCAAGGCCATCTCCACTCATGGCTCGCAGACTTCCTCTCCTGTCGCAGTCAACGTGTGGCCCTAAATGGAGTTCTTTCATCCCCTCTTCCTGTGCAGGCTGGAGTTCCTCAAGGTAGCGTTCTGGGCCCTGTTCTTTTTCTGGTTTTCATCAATGATCTCTCGGACTCTCTGGAAAATCCTCTATTTCTCTTTGCCGATGACTCCACCCTCTGCCGTACCATCTGTCATCCCTCAGACCGGCAAGCAGCAGCTTCTTCGCTCACTGCAGATCTGGATAAAATCACAAACTGGTCCAACACGTGGAACATGTCTTTCAATCCACACAAATCTCACACTCTCACTATGTCTCTTCGAAAGGACCGTTTACAAAACCCGTCCATCCACTTTCTCAACAATCCTCTGGAAGAAGTCTTTTCTTTCAAGCTTCTGGGTCTCACTATCTGCCATGACCTTTCCTGGGAAAGTCACATTTCCAACCTCGCCTCAAAAGCCAGTCGCCGACTGGGAATCCTCCGTCGTGCAAAGTCCTTCCTCGGCCCTCTTGAGCTCCTGACTACTTACAAAGCTTTTGTCCGTAGCCTGATGGAGTACTGCTCTCCCCTCTGGGCTGGTGCTCCTGCCTCCCACCTTTCTCGACTTCACGCTGTCGAAACCAGGGCTTTTAAGATCATTGGCATCTCCCGCAATGAAGCTGAGTCTTTGGGCCTCTCACTCAATCACCGCAGGTTGGTCGGTGGTCTTTCTGTCTTCTACCGACTCCTCTCCAGCCTTGCCCCCCTGCTCTCTCTGCGATTTGTCCCAACCACATTTGCACAGGGCGCTCAAGGTCCGCCAACAACCCCCTTCTGGTAAAACTACCAAAATCACGAATCACTGCTCATCTTCACTCTTTCATTCCTCTTTTTTCCCGCCTTTGGAATAAACTTCCTCACTCTATTCTTTCCCATTCTTCCCTCCAGGCTTTCAAAACAGCTGTTCACCACCATCTCTTATCTTCCCCCATCCAAATCCTCGATCTTTTCTACCCCCGATAATCCACCCAAGCCCACTTCCTTCAATTCTCCTGCTTTCCTTCCTGAAAGTCCCTGTAATGTCCATCTTCTCCTCGCCATGTTCCCCGTCCCATCCCCATCCCTCTCCCTTCCACAGTTCACCTGTGTCTGTTCCCCAATGTTTTGTCCCTTCCACTCCCACCCCTCTTGTCTCATGCCTCCTTGCTGTGAGTTGTGTGTTAGCTCTCATACGAGCCTCGACCAAGGTATACAAAAAAAAAAAAAAAAAAAAAAAAAAAGCCTCCTCCAGGAACGAGGGGAGGGAGTATGCCCCCTTGAGGCGAATCACGACCAGGTGGGTTCGGTCGTGCTTTGCGAGGTCGAGGGGAGGAGTGCTGTGGACAGGTGCACGGAGAGCTTGGGGGGGGTATAGAGGCCCCAGAGACCCTTGTGGGGACACGAATCCCCAGTGTGGTTGTCCTGTGTGTGTGGTACAAGGTGTGAGTGCGTCCCCGTGTGTGAGTGGTGTGGTGGCAAGTGTGCTGAAGGGCGTGCTTTCCAGCACGCCGCGTGTGGATGAGACACCGCGGGCGAATGCCCCCGCGTGTGTGAGTGGTATGGTTTGTGTGAGGGAAATGGCATGAGTGAGTGAACGGCCGAGTGCGAGGGAGACAGGGTGTGCAAGGTCGCTGTGTGTAAGGGAGATGTCGGTCGGCATGCGGGAGCACGCAGCCGCGTCTCCCGGTGTGAATGTGATGGAGTGGTGTGTGAGCGTTGTGACACGCAGGTGTGCGTGGTTGGAATGGAGACGACAACTGCGACAGAGGGACAAAAGCCGAGTAGCGGCTGTAGATGTTTTGAGCACCGCGCCGGGTTCACCCAGCAGCGAGCGCGAGGTCCGTGCTGTGCAACGCACGAGGGCCCCACGTGCTCACTTGCGGGAGTGAAGCCCAGTCCGGAAACGAGTGCGGTGAATGTTGCCGATCCCGCGGACGGACAAAAGTTTAGGCAGGATTTCGGATTTGGACCGGACGGGTTCTCCACGCGGGCGTGTGTGTGAAGCTCCAACGGGCAGAGCACATATGTTCGTGTGGGGAACCCCTCGAGACGTGAGGCTTGTGTTTTTTTTTATTATGCGCCGGGTGACGTCATGGCTGCGTGTGTGGTTGGAATCCGGCAGGAGGGTGAATCCCTGCCGGATGGTACCGTCCAAGAGGGACGAGGGACGCGAACAGCTCCCATGACGTCACGCCAAAGGTGCGCGGCTGTGAATTTCCGCGCTGGTGCTGTGCAATAAAAAAAAAAAGCAAGCCTCGCTTTCGGGTGAACAGGATCCCCGGGCAAGGGGTGGAAGACCCCCTGGCCTGGGCACAGGATGGAAATAGCTAGGGGGAAGGGTTAGCTTAGATAGACCGGTCTCATGGGGCAGGGGTAAGTCCTCATGGGGCCCGTGGAATGGATTAGTTCGAGGGTTTTAGTTGAGCTTTAGGTTGGAAAATGGATTGATGGGAATAATTTAGAAGACAGTGACAGACTTTGAATGTGTAGAGGGGACGTAGCTTAGCTACGTAGTGTTAAATGGAACGTGCTGTAGTTTAAGGGACGACGTGGGAGCACGAGGTAGTTTGGGGATGTAGTAAGCAGAAGGATTGCAGAGTTCAGCGGTGTGTGAGTTGAAGTGCGAAATGAATGGAAACATGAGTGAGTGAGGCCAGCGGGTCTGTGTGAATGGAGCGAATGGGGAATGCATGGTGCGATGAGTGATTGGGGGGAGAAGTGATTCCCGCCCAAGGGACCCCAGGGTCACTGTAGAGTGAGTTTGTGGGTTAGTTAAATTGACAAAAATGGAAGTCGTTTTGCTGTTGGTGGGAATGTAGGCTCGATACCCATTTGGAGGGGTGCAGGAGCCCTGTTGACTAGCTGGGAGCGTGGCTGCGAAAGGTGAGTATCGCTGAGTGGGTACCCTGGGCACCAGGCTAGTCGGCCGTAGTAGGCCAAGGGCCCACGGGGGGCCGGGATAGCGTCGTGGGCACGGGTGCGCCCGCATGGTGCGGGGGCCCGGGGTGCCATTAGCCGCGTGGGCAGTGTTGTGGGCACGGGTGACCCTCGGAAAGGGGCCCGGGAAGCCAGCCTGCCACGTGAGCGTTTCAGGGGAGTCGCCAGAGAGGGCACTCCCCGGTGTTTAGGGAGCTGGTAGGCTCGGAGGCAGTGTAGTGCCCGGGGGTGTCATAGCTGGAGATTCGGCAGAGGGTAGTGCCTGCCAAGGGGAGCCACGCGTCCCAGCCATGAGACCGTGTGAGGGCACGGAGAGAAAATTGGGGGGGCGAGGCCCGAAATTTTGAGAGGACACCAAAACAGGTGACGGGAATCTGGGTTTTTAGAACCAATAGCTTAAGCGAGAGGCGCTTGTTGAGAGCCCCTGGGTAGTTTAAAGGTTAATGGTTAGGGTAGATTAGGAAGTGTACCCCTCCGCACCATCCAACCCTCGCTCTCATTGTGGGCCGCTGGACCCACTTTGTGTTATAGATCGCTGAAGTCTGGGGAAGCCATCCTGAGGCTTGAATTGGGCCTCGACACAGGACGCTAGCTCTCCCTTATTCCCCTCCGGGAAGGGAACGTAGGGGTTGGGAGTAGGCTAGGTGACAGGATAGGTTAGCCGAACAAGGACGATAAAGGGGGTTAGGGGACGAATTATAGAGGGGAAGTAAAAAAAGAAAATAAAACAAAAAAATAAGTTGGGGCTAAATTGGGTTTTTGACTAATTAAGGGAGTGGGTATTGACAGTGACAGGCGAAGGCGATAGGTGGGAGGGAGACAGTAGGCAGGTCCGGGCCCGCCTTCTGAGTGGCCAGCACCACCGCACTCCCTCCACCAACCTCCATCTCAAGGCAAAAGGCAGGCCAGCTTGATCTGCTGGCTGTGTTACTTCAAGGCCTGTGCCGGCCAGTTCGTCTGCCGGCTGTGTTTGCCTGCAATGGCCTTGTTCTGCAGGCTGTGGTTGCCTGCTCACCTTTGCCATGCCATGCCCACGGCCCATGTTCACCAGCCCCCATTCAATTTTGCTCCCCCCCCCCCGTTCATTTCCATGTGCGCCAGGATCAAGGCAACAGTTTGCAAGCTGCGAAAACTGCCCTGTTGGCAGCTACAACACGGGCCTGCAGTGGCGGCCCGTGCACCGTGTTTGCGTCCATCCATTCATCCATCCATCCATCCATCCATCCATCCGTTGTGTTCATTGCGTGTGCCACTTGAGCTGGCACGGAGACTGCATTTGTGCAGCCCGTGCACCGTTTTGTAGCTTGCATCAGTGCCCGTTCAGTGTTCTGCAGGGACTGCCTTGCGGGCAGCCGCACCAGGAGACTGCGTTTGTGCAGCCCGTGCACCGTTTTGTAGCTTGCATCAGTGCCCGTTCAGTGTTCTGCAGGGACTGCCTTGCGGGCAGCCGCACCAGGAGACTGCGTTTGTGCAGCCCATGCACCGTTGTGGTTCACTGGGTTCATTTTAAAAAGGGAAGGCCTTGGACTGCGTGTGAGCAGCCGGCCACGTTCCCTGTCACCTGCATTGCTTGAGCCAGAGACTGCATGCGAGCAGCCTGGCTCCCTGCTAACTGCTTTCTTTTTGCAGAGTCCATTGATCCTGGGCCATGGTTTAGTGTAAAATTTGTAAGTTAAGGTTAAGATGTACTGTACATATGAGTGCGCCCCCGGCATGTCTGTCTTAGCGCCGGCAATTTTATTTAAGTCGTCCATGTGAGTGGGTTTGTTTAGTTAGTTACTCAGCCCTCAGGTTATTTATTTTGGGGACACAAATACCATGAATGTCGCACTCAGGGATCCGTAGGTAAAACGTACTAGGGGAGAACTACACATGATGGCACACGAGAATTTGACGACTCGGGACGAGTCTGTAAAAAGGGGAGGGGGTAGTGTTACGGTTGTGGAAATTCGCAAACCACCATTCAGGTCCCATAGGTGAGATATCTCTGTAAGTACATGTGTAGTTCGCCCCAAATCCGTTGTTTAGAGGGAATAAATGTGATTCATTCGGGCTGCGACGCTTTGAGATAGCCGTTTTTCTGTTCTATCTTTATTTTGAACCAACCATCACACAACAACAATAACGCCAACAGCCACGATCTTTACCTTCACAACTCGCTCTCGCAAACATCGCATCACCACCATTCCAAGCGTCGCCATGGCCATAAACCACCACCATAAACCCTCCACCACCTTCACCTCTCTCCTTCTGCGGCCATTCCCGCACCACCTGTGAGCACCGAGCGTCGGGCTGTCCTGGGCTTGTACAAGATACGCGCCGAGCCGCGAGTGCAAAATGCGGCCTTTCCGAGGAGAATTCGGATCAGGAATGCTACACGCTCACTTCTGATCCGTCCAATCAGCAAGCGCGGGCCGGTTTGGCCGCCTCCAGTCGCGTCTGTGTGGAATTGAGATATGCAAATTCTAGGATCAGGGGAGATTCACGCCCCTTTTTCTCCGTCCAATGGGCGAGCGTGGCTCCGCCCCCGAGCTCGTTCTGATCCGGAAATTTGCATATGGGTTCTCCTGCCGGCCTATAAAGCGCCGAGCGCAACGCGAATCTGGGCAGAGTCAGTTTGGAAGAGTGGAGTGGAGTCGAGAGGCGAGGGCGTCCCGGTGGTTTTCGGCAGTCGGCTGAGGAGAATTGGGGGAAGAGTCCGAGGAGCTCAGGTCCGAGGCAAGGAAGACGGCGGTCGGCGACGAGGTCGTGGTGGAATCGCTCGTCATGGGACCCAAGCAAGCCAGCTATACTCTTTCCCCAGAGCATCAACAATTCCCCCCCCCCTTTTTCCCCCGTGCTGAGATAGTGCGAAAAGGGGGCCCCGTTCCCACCCCACTCAAAGCAGTGCCAACGAAACCCGCGAAGGAGCACGAAGTCGGGGCACCGCCGCGCTGCCACATTTGCGGCTCAGCACGAAGACGCGGGTTGGACCCACCCGGTCTCGTGGACCTGACCGATCCTTCAGGTCCCGCGCAAATATTGGCCCACAGGCCCCGTCTGCCCCCTTGTCTTTGAGGGTGGCCTTTTCTTTTGCTTTTGAGTAAATGTGTGTCGGCGCCGTCTGTGAAGTAAAACTGTTTAAGTGTTGCCGTGTGCTCGCGTAGTCGGTAGTATCTCTGCGTCATTGTTCCTTTTGTAGCATTTGATATATGTGCATTCTGTTTGGCTGTATATGTGTGCTCTCGGTGTGCCGCGGAATAAATGTGCATTATGTTGAATTGTTCCCCGTTTCGCTTCGTCTTTTCTTTAATTGAATCTCCATCTTGCTTCACGTAAAGGGTTGGTAGTGGGCTTAATATGCCCGATAATTAATCGGAACCGTCGAGGCCGACGATAACACCGCTCGGTTATCCCGATAGTACGGAACGGATCGCTTAAGCGGCCCGTGTCCGGAGTCGACCTGCGGCGAGGTGCGATCGCCCGGTCTACCCTCCGTGTGGGTACTTAGGTAGGTCCAATTTGGCGAACAACCCTATCCCACGCGGGTGGCCGATTGGCACGATAGTGGTGAGGCCGAAAGGCCCACCCATGACTAGCTCCCGGCGTTAGTCCGAGAGGGTCACGACAGAGTTGTCCGTCCGGTGGGCGACGTGCTGCGATTTGAGTCACGTGGCCGTTCGCACGCTGGCGGGTGCGAATTCGCAACAATATATACATAAACATACATTTACATATATATATATATACATATATATACTGCTGTAGATTTCCGCCCGTCCGACGTGCGGGCGACCGCCTGAGCCCAATTGCGGCCGCAGGCACCCACCGAACGTGGCAATCTAGTCGCAGCTTCCGGATCAAAGCTAAAATCCAGCTTCGGGTGTTTTTAACACACCATAAACCAGCCAACTCTTCTGTCCACGCGCTGCAGGGTCGATCGCCGAATTGTCGATATACCTAATTATTCGCACGGACAGAAATGCCGGGAGTTAATATCTTGACGGGACCTGCACGAAAATGAGCCGCTTAAGCAGCTCGTTCCGTATGCGATTGCCGAGCGGTTTTATATCGCCAAGTCCCGTCCGACCAGATGTACGTTTTATCGGCTTATAATCAGCCAGCTAATATTCCGAACGCATCATGGCAGTCAATGGCAGAAAGTGACACAACGAGCAGGTTAACATTCAAAAATGGGGACATTTATTTTAAATGCACATATGCAATGAATGGGGGAATGGGACAGGACACGAGCAAAAACCTACAGCCGATGTCTATGGTTATGTACACAATCACGCACTTAATCAGTTCTACTTAGGTAGACAAGGCGCCACAGACTTTCATCCAAAACCCCAGAAAGAACCAGGCTCGTGAGCCTTTATAATTGCTCGGAGCCGGGATGACATAAGGGGCTCCGAGAGACCGAGGGGCAACCTGGCCACCCTCGTGGTGACTCGCTGGATCCTGGTGCCTCGTCCAATTTTATTTGTAACTTCTCAATATAATTCTCATCACACTCCACCTGGTCCAAGGCATCCCCCAATTGTGCATGAAGCTCGTTAATGTATGCGTCGTCGTCGTCCTGCTTCGTTTGCCATGATGCATGCCGTGACCACGTGGTTTGAACCGGTGGGTGAGAGTGTTTTCTTCGTGCTGTGCGGCTCGTTACTCTGTTCATATTAACCCTCTCCCACTTCGTGTTGCGCTGAGGTGGAGCCGCGCCGCCATTTTGCGGCTCCATTTTCCTTTATCATTTCGAAGTTTTTCACCCAAACAGCTCAAAATAAAATCAAACTAAATTTGGAATTTGTGAGCAACGTCCCCCCTCGCCCCCCCCCGCCACACCTCTCGAAACCAATGTTCAGGGTGCGAACGACACCAGATGTTGTTGAATCGGTGTCCTGCAAATTTATGGAGGTGGAGAGATTCTCATCACACTCCTGACACCAGATGTTGAAGATTCGGAGGAGCTTAACAGCACCGCCGTCTCAGGGGTTATAACACCAGCTAGTTCGGCACAGGTCTCAGGTCATGCGCCTCAGATCGCGATACCAAAGTTCCCCTGTGCCATACCAGTTGGGGATATAGACCCCGGCTACAGACTGGGTTTGTCAGAGACCGAGCGAAGTCTGCCACAGTCCGTAACCAGTTTAGTTTTAAATACAAATCGAGCGATTGTTCCTCAGCGCGGCACGAATAAAGGCGGCAAATCTCGTATAAATCAGCCAGATTTATTGAAGAAACATCGGGAACACGACACAAGCAAAGCATTGACGACAATGTTATAATTCATCTATAACCCACTCTTATCTTGGAAGCTACGGATACGGGTTTCGAAGTGGGCCCTAGCAAAATAAACCGTAGGCCTGGACAACATGCATACAAGAGACGGAGTACTTGGTGGTGCCTCATGGACGAGAGGAAAAGTGTCGAAGGCACAAATGTGGCTCGTGACAAGCCGATGCCAACGGATTTGAGCGCCCAGCTCGAGCATGCAGCGTGGCAATATGACGCTCATACTCCTATCGGCATCGCTCGCGCATGACGCGTGGCAAGATGGCGGCGACGACATCCTTTTGTCGGTACCGCTCACGCACCAGTCTCGGCGTGTCCAGCCCCTGTAAAGTCGACGGCACAAAAGAGAAATATCTATGGTGTGTTCCAGCTGGTTTTTCACAAGGTCCAGTGTGCGAATCCAGGCCTGGCCTGTACACCAGACCAGGCCAAATCTGGGTGTTGGGCTCCGCAGGTGGATCGACGGGATGAAAAGACGTGGTCCAGCCGCGCAGGGAGCAAGGACAGTCAGAGGCCCCGTGGCTGGACTCAGGATGAACCTGGGAATGACCTGCATGTTGGATCCATAGCCAAGGAGGAACAGCTCATCGAGTCACTCCTCATAAAGCAGATCGCAGACTGGAAAAAAACCAGTTCCTCTTGCCTTTTGGCGCGGGCCTTTCCGACCACCCCGGGGACACGTGATTGGTCCATCGTTCGAGTTTGCAACAGCTCTCTGCCAATGGGTTGCTGGCACGTCTTGCTGACTGACTGTCAGGGCGCTGGGCGGGGGCTGATTAAGAGGGAGGAAGAAAAAGAAGACGCCTCTCGTTACACCACCACTGTATGAACACTGGACAGCCTGCTACACCTCCCGACACACATGTAATGTCCGATTACCAAACAACCTGGCTGAACATGCATTTAAGGGGGGATCTGGGCTAATCCTATATTTAATAACCCACTAAGGGCCCATTTTCGCAACAGTATTACATCGTCAATGCAGGGGGGACTGCATCAGTGGTACAGTCATGCTCCCAGCAGTGACACCACCAGCAGCCACAGGATTCATACCAAATGATGAGGTATAAGAATATAAACTTAATCACAACTGTGGTGAACACATTATAATGATACTTTAATGAAGATCTCAATAATTGGGGAAATATTGTTTGTACACGGCAAAAGAAAGGCCTGCATATTTAAAGCCAGAATCTTGATTCGGCTCCACTCCCCATTTTTATCTTGTCAATCATCCAACAAACCCCAAATTGGTAGCCCCAATCACAGAGCCTCTCAGGTTCCATCTTCTACTCTTTTACAGAGCAGTGTTGGAGAAAAATCAGGCATGTATACTGAAGCACTCAGGAGCTATCAGAAGAACAACGAAAGTTAAAAAGTACTGCAGTAACTTTATTTCCTTTAAAACTGCAAATGCAAAAGCATGAGAGAAACTCAAAAAAACAGCAGGAAAATAATGAGTACAGGTAGTCACATCTCATATGCATGGACTCACAACTCCTCTGGAGTGCAATGAAAAAGTATGACCTTTCAAAAGACCTTTGTCGACACCAAGAGCATACGCAGGTATTCTCTTGTTAAATCAACATGCACAGTCCATGGCGATACAAAGCCATAAAATTGATTATATTTATAAAACTGCTGCTTACAGAGACTTGTGTTGTAAAAAGCAGCATCAACATGGAAGCACATGATTACATAATAAAAAATAAGCTTCAATACCTCATCCTCCTTGTGTGCTTTATAATCATTACCAGGATACATGTTGTGTGTGCTACATTTAAACTTGTAAGCCATGCAATGGCAAAATGCTCATGAAAACAGCACGCAATATGCCTCAGGATATGGCACTCGCTTAGTGGTGAGGACACTGGACTGGCATGCGTGAGATAGGGTTTAAATAAATAATAAGATGGTATCATGTCAATTGGTAATGACTTAACCATTTTACTTCGAAAAAGCTACAAGTGGGGTGACAGAACTGTTGGGATGACCCCCATGTATGTATTATGAATTAGATATTATCTTAACACAAGCTTAGAGAACGTAGTTTATACAAACTCACTCTAGTTCATGTTCAAAGGGAACTGTGGTTGCGGTTAGTGTTGCTTTTCATAACATAACATACAATGAAACATAAATGAATAAAACATCCTTGTCAAACCCATCTTATCCACAGTTTATGTTTAACAGTAAAGGTGTTATTTTTTTTAATAATTTAAAAAAAATCCTGATTTAGAGTTGCACTCACATCCCTGTCATGAAGTATACATGAAGATTGTAGATAGGTTAGAATGGCAGACCTCCACAAAGCATGACCATGGACCATGACCCAAAGGGGGCAGTGTGTAATTGCCACATTGGCCAGTAGCCACCTTCTTTATCTTTTTGGAGTTTAAACAGATCTATTAAATTCAATCCAGATCAAGGAATGTCACTCCTAAGTGATAATTCTCACAATTCATATCAATAGTAAACGTCACATGAGGTGTTGTCACTCCACTTAATCTTCATTTTTGTTTACACACTGAGATTTTGCTTCTGAATCAAAAGCGTAATAAGAGATTAATCAATTGTCCGATTGCTCTACAAACAATTTTAGCCAGGTCTGCACCCAAGCAATAAGTTTCGCAATTTGATTGAATGCAACTAAATCACATGCAAGTGGACGTTCATGCAAGCATTCAGCAGAATTTGCAAAACCAGTTCTTTACTGTAGATATAGACTCTACTTCCTCAATATTTGTAATAATAGATTTTATCACATTCGCATTAGTGAACTATGATTGGATGTTAGAATCCCAACTGTGCTTTTTAATTTCTTGTAGTGAAGACACAGTAAATTTGGCAAAATGTCAACTGTAAAAGTAAACTGTGGAGAGGAGGCCATCAAACATTTGGCGGGGTTATTGCGAGAGATTTGGTGGAAAATGAAGGACACCAGCATTTTTGTGGCTTTGATTCTGCGTTCTTCATAATCACATTCAAAACGACAACAGATACAACTATAGTGACCAGCTCTTCATTGGTAGTTCGTGAAGATAATGACCAAAATAATAAACACCACCAGGAGTAAGCACAACTGCCAGAATAAATGCTCAACTACTTGCTCAGGTGCATACAAAGTTGCATGAAATGAAGTTGCACAACATATTACTCATGTGTGGACCCAACTTAGTATTCCAGGTTTTTATTGAATCATTCGGTGCAGCAGTCTGAAATTGTAAATTACTTTTATGAAATGTGGCAATGTGGAAATGCTTCATGGTATTTGTCAGAGTGCTTCAAATTTGTTCAGCATGTTGCTGTTATCTTCCTCTTAAAAACGACTAAATAAGAGTATGAAGTGGAATTCAGGGGTCAATCACTTCCTATTTTGATTGTAATTGCACTGCTCTTTTAAAAATTCGTCACTTCCTTTTCAGTAACTGGAAGAGAATGGTATTACCCCACGCACGTGAAACGAAAAGCCGGGTTTAGCAATTGGTTCACTTCTGTCTGTCTGTCTGTCTATGTGTCTACACACGTCAGTTTATTATCGAGGAACAACTTGATTTCAATTGAGCGTTATATTTTGAATGTGAATCGGAACATGAATCGTAAAACAAACCTGCAGTTTAGCAGGACTTTGGCTCTGAATTTGACCCGATCGCACTTGCGCAGAGAGTAGTGTGATACTTATTTTTAATCTGTCTGCCTGTCTAGCAGTTGAGCAAAATTCAAAATCATTCCAAGCGTCATGAAGGACACAAACAACAGGCATGAAGAACGAATGCAACATGTTACATAATGTGGTGTAAAACCGCATAAATGGTGGTAAACTTACGGAATTAATTTTTTTCTTTTATGACCCTTAAGCTCTTTACCTCCACCACCGAAGATGAAAGAGGTTATGTTTTCACCCCTCTCTGTCTCTGTTTGTCTGTCTGTGTGCAGGATATCTCAAAAAGTTGTGCACTGATTTGGATGAAACTTGTTGGACAGGTTGGGTGTGTGACCACGATAAATTGATTCGATTTTGGTGAAGATCTGAATCCGGATTTGGATAGGAGAATTATTTAACTTTTACAGTGATTCTTCACCATTGAGAGATGTAGCCAAAAACGATACATAGCACAATATCTCAAAAATGTATTGGGCCAGATATGTTCTCGTGGATCAGGCAATACATGGTGGAGGTATGTGCTTTACTGAGTGCCCTTCTAGTTTATTTTATTTTCGAGTTATATACTTGAACACTATAGAACACAAATCACCTTTTTGCTGCTTCCAAAAACCTCCAATCAAAGATATGTTATACAAGACACTACATCGACAGCAGTAAACTTCCAAAACTTTCTTTTTTATACACAACCTTTAAAATAATTATTTTATTTCAATTCAATTAATTTTATATTTGAGCACTGCATGGGGTAAGATGTTTTATAAACTCGTTTTGCGACATGTTATAGTCGACAATCATTAACAGCTTGAGATTCCATACAATTCCTTCTACGGAATGGCCTCAAAACCACAACCAAGTCACCAATGAACCAAGTCATTTATATTGGTCATGGTTTGCTTGATTAAAGTCATACTTTTTTGTTTTACATTTCGTATTTGATACAAAGGTGCGAAATAATCCTTTAAGGATGGATTAAAACAGCAACCACCACGAATCAACTAGTGGTTGACAGCATGAGATCTAGATTTGCAGCATGGTTCAGAGGTAGTATACTCACTGGTACGACAACCAAATTATAGCTTCCTGTCCTGACTCCTACCAGGAAGAGCAATCGCAAGTTACACAGTGTGTTCTCTGTGTGATGACCACTTTCCAAGTGCCGTGAATCTGGAAAGAGCATGTCCACGTATGGAACAAAATGGAGGCAGAATGGGTAGAAATGGAGGCAGAAACACAAAAAATGGAGAGGCAGAAATGGAGGGAGAAACACAAAAAATGGAGAGGCAGAAATGGAGGCAATGCACTCGTTTCTAAATTTTACGAGATTAAGTATAACAACGCTGTTCAGTGCATCAGTTGAGAAGGTAAGCAAATAAATCAGTCATATCAATGTTAAGCTTCATTAAAAAAAACAGGGAAGATGACTAACATGGCAATGATGAGGGGTAAGAAGATAACTAAAACCTACAAACATATGTTTTTCACTGCTTATGTTCATTAGTAGTTAAGAGCAGGTAATTCGTTTTAAGCTACATTCATCCACCATATACCAACTCCCATCTTGTCCATTAGATTTGTGTTGTTGTGTTGTCCATGCCCAGTTTTCAGATGTCCAATGGTAGGCCACAAATTAAAAGTCAAGGTATCCACATTAAGTTTGTGACGTGAACTTGCCGATTATCGTGTATTGAGACTAACTTTGAACAAACTCTGCTTGCAAAATGGTTAACTCGACGTAGGTAAACTCAAATTTCATCGAGTTTGGATCATCCCCAAATATATAATCGACTTCACAAGCTGGATGATGAACATGCCAGAAACGCTGAGGCCTAAACGAGCTGTTCAGAACCATGCAAAATTCACAATTATGGACTTTAGTGTCACTGACCCCAAAACGGTTGGCCTGACCTGCACGCAAAAATGGCATTAAATAACTGTTTATAATCATGTGCAACATAGACCTTCAGTCACGAATGTGTAGCAAGGATTTAGCTGAACTACGGAATTTCAAAACGGGCAACTCAGTTTAAGCTCTTTATCAATTAAAAAAAAATAACTTCCTTCTTGGCAATTGTCTCTAATCAGCTGAGAACGTACACCAACCATGTCAAATAATAATGTGGGTTAAGTGGGAGCTCATGTGTTAGAGGATTAGGGGTTGCAGTGAACACTCAGCAGTCTTCAGTGGAGCCGATATCAAATACACAGCAGCCTATTGATTATCTATAACAAAGTATGTCTGTGCCAAAGCAGGTCAGATCCCAATAATAGTGTTAGCTGCATCATTCCTCCTTTCTCCAACCTCTATACCCAAAATAAAAATTGACAAGAAGTAGTGATGCGTTGAAGGGACAAAAAAAAAGGCACCCATCGATGAGAAGAAAGGATGGGTTACATTGTCTCACTGGGGTTCCTCCACCTTCTGATTACCTGTAGTAAAGGCAGCCTTTGACTTTGCATTTCACCAGAACGGGCACTGATTATGTAGGGAAATCCCCTCATTACTACTTATGAGCTTTACAAAGATGATGGCTTTTTGTCTATTTAATGGTACTTTGATGGAAATATCTTGAGAGAAAACTTTGAGATTCAGTCTAAACCACAGGACTAACAACAAATTTGATTACTTTTGTGAAGGCACCCCCCCCCCTATCCACATCCACAACTACTTGATTTTTACTGGATACCGTAAAAAAAAAAAAAATAACAATTTTACTTCATAATTCATAACTTGTCAAAAACAAAAATGACGCATATATAAATATGAAAAACTAAAAAAAACTGCCAAAGAAAATGAGGTTTTTTTTCCCTCACACTGTCCAATCAAGGCATGTTTCTCATGCATGGTTAATGATGCAGCACAGCCCTTGGCCAATCAAATGCTTTGTTTCAATCGTCCAAGAATGCAAACACCAGTGATCATGGCAGCATACCTGACGCCAGTGTTTCAGTTTATCATTCAGAAGGGAATTCATGGTTTTTGCTGGATGCATGTTGTTGCCACCCACGGTAATGCAACTTCTTTAGTGAGAAACGTTTTATGACATTTTGAGTGTGCTGACCTTTGGAAAGACGTGAATTCGTGGCATGAAACTGAATGGAAGATCACCACCAATATAGAGGACTTTGAGTTTGACAAAGAAAAGAATGCAGTTGATGAACAGCTGGGTGAACAAACTGAAGGAGTTGAAAGTAGGTCTCGATCGACTTTCAGACATGGTTAGGTCGCTGTGCACGTAAGTTGAGAATTGTATTAACCATTATATTTTAGGCCTCGGCATCAGTGTGGGTGCCTGGGTCTTGTGGGTAAGAAACTAAAACCGGCAGACATCCGTAGGGTTCTCGTAGTTCTACTATTACTAACGTCAGACCGGCTAAAACTGCAGGAGGGTTAGGTTTAACTTACGAGTTGGACAATAACATTGGAAGCCTGACATTCCAGAAGGAAGTTTAATGTCGTTCAAATGAGTAAAAGGTGGGCCTGTCCCTGGTAACGTTATCTCTATGATCAGAAAAGTCTATGTTACATGGTCACGGTTGTTGGTAGTCTCATAAATATGAGCCCCTTAAATGTTGGTAGGGATATAACTAGATGTCTAGAATTCAAAATTTAGCTTTGCACAGTTGAGTTGAGAATTTAATAATTTGTTTGACTGGCGTGATAGTACTTATAAATGTACATACATTGTAGTCTCGTACGAGTCATAGATCTAAATTTTCTACACTCGACTCAGCAGTCCAGTTCTAAAAACGATCAAAGCAGACAGAAACCTCTTCCAAAGACATGATCATTACTGGGGTGAGAAAGCTGGATGTCAAGATGTTGATCTAAAATCTTGGTCTACTGCCATTGTCTCTTGTAAATGTGGACAGTTCTCTAAACAAGACTGTGAAGTCCAACCTGATGCACTTCATCAAATTGAGAGTCCAGCCAACACCTGTGATCGAAAACATTCCTTGTGGGAATGTTTGGATTATCAATGGGACGATGATGCTTCAGGAGATGCCTCAAAAGGATGTCCCGGCCACGTTTGGAATGCTGGCAAATTATCTGCTGAAGCAGCTTGTGGACACGGTGAAGAGGATCTACAGTGATGTCGTGCATTTCAATGTGGATACATATCGGCAGGTCAGTATAAATAGTGGTGAGAGAGGTCGAAGAAAAGCCGCTGGAAGCCAACTCACGAGGACCGATTCTGAAGAACAGAAAGTACCTCAACAATGAGAAATTAATGTCTTGCAACAAGGATAAGAAGGCTGTCACACGTTTTGTTTTCAAGACGTTGTCATCGTCCAGCACATGTTCTGAGGAATGTTTGTGTTGTGATGACATGATGGTAAGTGCCACTCACTTTGTGATACTGAAGGGGCCATGGAGGAAGACGCCTTAAAGGAGCTGGAATACAACTGTGAAGAAGCTAATACAAGACTCTCTCTACTGCTTCTCTTCTTTCTACCAGCTCATCAGCCAGCAGTACTCTCTCAGTTGTAATCAAGAGCCCAGACACATGTGTTTGTCCTTGGTGTGGCTCGAGCCAATGAGACTGAAGAATAATTTGACTGATGTACAAAATAATGTTGGGCAAACATGCCTCCGACAAGTGAATCTCTGCAGAAACGCATGTTGAGGGCCACCTACCATTCTGCAATCCACACTAGGTGCTTGGAGTCATTTCCCATCATTCCAGGTTCAGATAGTCATGAATATAAAGTTTCAAAAGAAAAGAGAGAGAAAGAGAGAAAGAGAGAAAGAGAGAAAGAGAGAGAGACAGAGACAATAATGTGAAAAATAAATGGATGTAACAGAGATCAGTGCAGGTGAATGCCATGATGGTCTGGAAAATATGCTCTCCACTTGCTGCTGTTTCTCCCAATCAGGGATTAGCTTTGAAACATTTTCTCCACGTTTATTCTGCGCAAGGTTCAGCTGTCTTTATTCCGTTTCTTCCTGTGCAATTGTTCATTCTTCAATCTCTGCTTTTTAGCTTTCCTCTGCTTCTTTTACTTACTGATGTACTAACCAGCCAGCTATTGGATATAATATATTAATACCATTATTTTTGTGCCGTAAAGGCACATCAGGCTGCAGAGGGAGTTTTATTGGTATAGAGTACAGTCGTGGACGGGTCACCACTCCGATGCAGGTTACCCCGAATGGTTATTACCTCAGTACAATGGTACTCATTTCACAGACCTTGGAAGGATGACAGGCTGAATAAACCCCACCTGGTGTTAATTCAACGGTGAACAGGGGCTCAAAATCAGGACCCTGAGGTCCCAAGCCAGCCATCTTCACCACTAAACAAACACCAGGCTAGCTATTTGATATGAGAGATATTATCAGTTAAAAAAATGAACAACTATCGTATTAAATAAAATAAATAATGAAAGGAAGCATCCATCTAGATGGGAAGTCTGTGGAATCCTATTACACGCATGTCCTCAGTTTACATCATGAAAAATAGTGCCGATATTACCTACAAGAGCCACTCTCCCATTGAATAATGCACAAATGTGTAAGACAGGACAAGAAAGGGCATCCTCCATAAATAATTCGCTTTTAAGCTTGAAATTACTAATGAATGTGCAACTTTCACCACTGACGAGTTTTGTATCGTTGCGAAGCATATTTTCTCTACCGATATGCACAATATCAAGTCTTCGCAGGATGGTGGTCAAAAAAGCTTAAAACTAGAGCCATTTTGCTGATCACCCTGAAGTCTAATCCTCCTGGGAAGGGAGATATGTTTGTGATGATTTTTTTTTTTTGCAAGAGTTCATCGACAATGTTAGTGTGGTATGGAAAATAATGAAGGAAGCAGTTTTCAGCACATTTGAGCTGCTGAACAGTGCAACACATTTGGTGATGGCTCAAATGCGAAGAGAACGCCAAAATCTGAGAAGCAAAATCGAAATTACACGGCCATTGCATCCATTGTAGCATTCTTAGTCTCCATGCTTGTCAGCTTCTACAACTACAAGAAACCTTGCTACGAGACGCAATGGAAGAGTGTGGAAGGTGGAGGGCCTGATGAAAATGATAACTTGCACGTGGACACAACGCAACTCCCATACGATGAACACCGGTGGGAGCTGGACCACTCTCGTCTTCATCACAGCAAGGCACTTGGTTCTGAAGCATTTGGAAAAGTACTGCAGGCCAAAGTAGAACTGTTCAAGGATTGGATTCTCCAAACGTTACAACTGAGCATGTGGCAATGTTCAGAATGTTGTTTGGATCTCATTCCTAATGGAAATGCTGTCAAAAGCAGAGAGCAGCTCATTTCTGCAAAATCCATGACTGGTAAGGCCTAAGTCACATTTGCTCTACGGCGAGGATACGGCAGCTGTACGCCCTCTGAATTGACAGAAACGTGCGGCGGCCGCAGAGTTTCTGCGGTGGCCTCAGGGTGGCCCTACGCCGTTTGGCTATATTTTACAGGCCGTAAGGTTGCCGTGGAATTATAACGCGGAGTTATAACTTTCTTCATTTCTACGTTCGCCGTAGCAATTCGACAAGCTAAAACAAAAAAAAAATGGTTAAAAAAAAAAACCCCACTCATTACCGTCCGTGTGGCCGCACGTTCGCCTTAGGGCCCCCTTGCGGTCGCATTGCATGTGCCTTGAAAATTCTATGGCCGCCGCAGGAACGCCCTAAGGTCACTGTGCGACATAAAATCAAAGACCGTACGGCACCCCCACGTTTTCGGTCTCCACAATTTATAAATATGCCGTGCGGCACCCCGAAAAATAAAAACATATGTGACTGCTACATTGTGTGACCGTGGAAATACTGCGGCCGCCATATAATCGCTAGTGGCCGTAGATTTTGAAGACCCCACGGCCGCCGTGGCAAATGTGACTAAGGCCTAAATACGCCGTGCGGCTCCCCGAAAAATAAAAACATATGTGACTGCTACATTGTGTGACCGTGGAAATACTGCGGCCGCCGTATAATTGCTAGTGGCCGTAGATTTTGAAGACCCCACAGCCGCCGTGACAAATGTGACTTAGGCCTAACCATTCAGCAAGTTTTAACTTCAAAGCAACATTTTTCATCAGATCGTACTAGGTTATTTCGGAAGTGTCTGATCATTTACATATGATAACCAGAATGTGATTTTCTCTACGAACATGGGGAAGGGCTAGATTAGATGAACACGTGGAGCGGATTACACAGATGTGCTGCAAACAATTCTTGCTCTTCCATGAGCCTCGCTCCTATGTAAATAATATATTTTAAGTGAAGCTCCTGTTGTTATCTCCACGATTTTGTTTCCAATTGTCACTAAGCCCTTTTACTTGATTCTTACTTGTGCCCCACACCACATAAACCTGCCCCCACCCCCCCCCCCCCCGATGAAAGCTGCTTCCATGTGTTCCACATTAGTTTGTTCCCAATCATTCCTTTAATCGGTAGGTTATCCTTATATCCTCTCTTATTTTGGTTCTTCTGCAAGGCTACACAATGTACTTTAAAAGACAATGGAAGGAGAATCTTAATGAAAGCCATTGAAAGTGTAAGATAAACTACGGAGCCCAGAAACCTGGCATGATGCGGTAGTTTTACTTGTAGATGAACCTCATTTGAACGAGTTCTTGCTACAAGTTTAAAGGAGGCAGCCATAAATAGTTTGGAGGCGTTTTGGATGATGGTGAGTTTGGATAAACGAGATGCTGTTGTGGTAAATGCATTTTACATAACCAAAGGATTACTGGAGAAAAACATTGATAGATATCAACCGACTTAATTGAAAACACCTCTGCTCCGGAGCCTTGACTGAGGCCAAGTCTCAAAATAAACAGAAGTCATAAATTCTGGAGAAGCAACAAAATAAACAGAAGAATTCTGCAAAAAGGGATAATGGAAGAACAAAAATCCCTTTGTTCTGAAATGACTGTCCATGGATTATCACAAGGCACATCATTTGACCTGATTCTGCAATTTAATAAAAAAAACAAATATAATAAATTAAAAAACATGTGCAAAGTCTTGCGTTTGAAGAATGTCCCATTTAACATTCCAGTTTTGCACAAAAATATACTGCTGATGGTTGGTTGCATCAGCTTGACATTTAATTTGCAAAAGTGCACACAAAAAAAGGCACTGAAGCACCGGACATGCTGTGGCACCATTGTCCTACACACAGACGTTCCCACTCCACCGCAGGATGTCCGGGAGCCAAGGTGGGCGAGCCATGCACGTTCGGGCAAGGAACCTGCAGTCGACCACCACGTTACCATGGTAGCTAGGGCTGGCCTTGAGACATCGTCAAAGACTTACGTGGAGCGGCTGTCGACTGTCGTTCCTTGAAAAAACTGAATCTGGGACAGAGGCAGGTTCACACGTCAGCTCTGAACCAATGACAATAACTTCACCAGATAACTACCAGAAAAACCAGAACTAGCATATCTATTGCATTCTGCACAAGTAAGTTTGACGTTGACGATCAAAGAAAATTGGTTGAGTTTAAATATATTACATTTAAACAAGGGTAACCAACCATTGCATTTATTAAATATGGGAATATAAATATATTAGATTTAAACTAGAGTAACCATTGCATTTTTTTTATGATGGAATTGAATCTTGTGGAAGAAAAGGAAAGCAAGAGGAGAAGTGTCAACAGGGACAAATAGGGGGAAACAGGATGAGAATATATCAATGAACCACAGCACAATAGGACTAAATGCAGATGAAGGGAATAATATGGTCTCAGCATGTATAGTAAAGATTAGTGGTAAAAATGGAAGAGGCAACAAGATGGGGGTGGCAGCAGGCATGAAATCCTGGAGGGAAGAGATCTAAAGAAGAGATTCGGGAAAGCAATTCCACAGGTGAGAGAAGAGGGGAATGAATGAAAGGTGGTGACTGTTGAGTTTTGACTATAGAAATGAACAAGGAAAGGATTTATCGTAGAAAATGTGCAACCTGCAGGGGCAGGGGGAGGGAAGAGAGATGAGAAGGCCAGTGGAGCAAGACAAGTATTGAGCTGGTTCAAAAAAAAAAAACTTCAGCGTCACAAATTTGTCTGCAATGCGCAAGACATGTATCTTAAGACTGAGTTTCACATCACAAGACAACTAGAATGGCACTCGGGAGAGCGCATACCACCTCTTCCATGTTGAACAGTTTACGTTTGTATCCCACTGATTGGACTGATCTGGATTCGGACCTGAACGAAAATCTAATCGGCTTGTTCAAGTCACCTACCCAACTAATCCACCAAGTTTTGTCATAGCCCATCCACAACTTTTAGAAATGTCATGCTGTATATCGTTTTTGGCCCCATCTCTCAATGGTGAAGAATCGCTTGGAGAATTAAAACATTCTCATACCGTGTCTAGATCTGGATTCGGATTTTCACCTAAATCGAATCAATTCTCCCTTGTCACACACCCAACCTGTCCACCAAATTTAGTCTGAATCCAGGCATAACTTTTTGAGATATCCTGCTCACAGACAAACAGACAAACGGACAGACACAGACGAACAGACAGAAAACCAGACAGACAGAGGTGAAAACATAACCTCCATCCACCTTCGGTGGCGGAGGTAATGAAATGGAGGGCATTATATTCCATAGCATAAAGCGGGGCAAGATGATAAGCAGCAGCAGCACACGTTTACAGGGTGGAGCCATATTCCATGACATGTCAGATGAAGGCCTTGAACACCACTGAAAATATCTAAAGAGTGGGGAGGAAAGACTTAGCCCTTCAGAGAATTCCAAGGTTGTAGCTGGCTTTGGCCTTGGCTTGGAGATGAGATCTACTCAAGAAAGGTTATCGCTGATAGTTAGGCCCAGGATCACCAGCGGCCGTACCTCTCCCAGAGGCTGTTCACAGAAAGAAGTTGATGGATTTGCCATCTCGTCCTGATGGAACGACAAAGTGAGAATGTGCTTTCTTGGTGCCTTAAAAGACATGTTCTCGGTGAATGACCAATTGCTTATTTTCTCCATAGTCGAAGAGAGATCCTGCCACAGCCTGTCTGATAAAGAGGTGAGGACCTATCCTGCACAGCATGATCATCAGTAAAGTGATACAATGGACCTTCCAGTGGTGAAGAGAGGTCTTTGATGAGTATCCAGAACAAGATTGCTCTTCGAACATTACTTTGAGGGACACCAACCTCTACAATTAGAGCATGGGAGAGAACACTATCCAAAGCAAACTACCACATGCAAGCACACAGGAAATTGTATAGCCAGTGGAAGAGGTAACCCAGGATCCCATTAACTGACAGGTTGGAAATTAGGGCCAGGTGACAGACAGAATGAAATGCACATGAGATGATGCTCATCACTAACAGGTACTCAAACAACTTTATAACAGCAAGGGAGTTTCACTTCCATGCTCAACATTAACCTTCGCTTAGGTTGTTGACGTAAATCACCCGAGCACATTTTCATTGCATAGAATTCCACGATTTGCTAAAAGATTTAATTCACAATAATCCTTAAAGCGATATGAACATTTAAGCCTCAACACAAGATTTTTCTCCAGAACAGTTTAAGAGCAAGGCACTCACAGTCGCCGGATGCTCGATTCCTGCTGTGACCGTCGCTGCCCATCGGGAAATGATGCGGAAGATGCAGCTGGTGTGCCATCTTCAGTCTCTTCACACTCGCTGAAAAGACAGATGGAAGATGAGTGGTTCAACAGCTCGGTCTCACTTGCATTCCAAGTTGGGAATTGTTTTTTAGAACTCAACCTGAGAATTTTGTAAATGTGTAAAGGGTACAATTATTGATCGACTGTTGATCAACAGCTTTGGCACGAAAGTTTTAACACATCACTCACTGCACAATAAAAACGATTGGCATTAACCCACTATAAGGCATGAGGCCTGGGTATCATAATGACCTGAGACTCACTTCCCAATCTTCAATTCCTGCAAAACCCGTTACATCAGCCTCAATTTATTAATTTTTTTATTTATAAATATATCGATCTATTTTATCAATAAGTTAGGCAATTTAATTGCAAACAACACAAAAAAAAAAAGACATCCACAAATTTATCTGATGGTATCGGTAAAAATAAATTGTTTTATTTTCACAAAAGAGATTTTCAGGAACATTTTCAAATATCGTTTTTAATGGTAGCATCATCATGGAACCTTCCTTATTGACGTCATGGTTGGTGTCACTGTGGATGTTTAAGCAAAGAATGCCCAAAGTACCAGGTCTACTTTTGATAATTGACACCCTACCTGGCTGCAGAAGACCGTTTCCTCAAACTTGAATCAAATCTCAGATACAGATGAAAAAAAAAAGACTCGAGTACAAATATGTGTGCCATCCACTGAACATTTATTTATAAGAATACAGATTAGCAATGAACTAATCATGTTGCAAAACCCAGGTTTTGCCATTCCTGGAGAGTGCAAGGTAAATATTTTGTTTGGAATGGCATTATATGACGTTATTACAGTTTTCTCCGCCCTAAAATAAATTCCCTACAGAACACCATCCACCAAGGAGTGGAAAGTGGGATTGAACAGTCTCAATAAGGCAGTTCCACAGACAGAAGAAAAGAGGAACAGAGTGGAGGTGTGTGTGGTAGACCTGAATTTTGGGAGTTTAACAAGGAGGAAGTTACTGGAAGAACCTCCCAATTGTGGAGTTCCTGGGGGCTGAGAGATCAGAGGGAGCTAAACTAAAGGCCTCATTTGAAGAGAGGTGGTCAGATGAGGAGTGTTCCAGGCAAATGTGTGGTGGCCAGAGGATATTTTACACGATTGTGTGGACATTTGTGCAAAAAGAAACCTGGGGATTTAAAAAAAAAAAAAGACCAACTGTTTTAGAATCACTCATCTATCAAGTAAAAACAGGTCACAATTACCTCCAATTTATATACACGTTCCCCCAATGTTATCAACTATCCAATGACCTCACAAACACTGTTCGAGTAAATCTCGCTTTTTACACTCCCATAGAAGTCGTGGTAAAACGCTACGGCCTCGATTCATGGTCTAAGTGCAAATAAATGTTGTGGATTGGAGTCTTGGATGTCTTGCATTCACAAACCTGCGTTTAAATACTCAAATGAGGTCCTCATAGCCAAATGAGGTTTACAACCTGATTTACAACCAAATGAGGTTTACAACCAAATGAGGTTTACAACTAAATGAGGTTTACAACCTCACAGCCACAGCCAAACAACAACTTATTAGTAATCAGGTGAAAGTCCACATTTGAATAAAGGTTTGCTACATAAACAATCATATCTTTTTCAAACACAGCAAGGAGGTAATCGTTATGGATCTCAGTCAGTTAGATCTCAATTAATGATGACCTTTTGAATCCCAGCTTCAGCAGTGTGTTTCCAGTGAGCACATATGATAACATTTACTCATTGGAGATGCAAGACATCTCTGCAGTTTTATCTTTACAATGGTGTACAATATTAGTTTTATCTTTGCATATAATCAATAAAGAAAGGGTGTTAACAATCTTTCAGAACACCAACATGAAAAACCTTGGTTGGACAAGGAAGGGAGTTTGTGGCTACTCTCCCGACATACCTTTTGTAATAAGCCAGCTCCTCCTGCAACAGGAACAGCTTTGCCTTGAGCTCATTTCTTTCCTGGAGAACGTCTCGCAGCTCCTGGAGGGTGAACCGTGGCCGGTTGGGGTCATTGTGGTCCGTCGTTTGCTTGTTCTGTCCCTGAAAGTGGTAGCGGTTTTGGCGAGCATGAATGATCAAAGTGATTTGAATCGCTGTAGTAACTAGTTCCAAGTATCCCACAAAATTGTGGTTTCCATATCAGGAGGCCCCACTACAACACAGCAGACCCAAGTTTCATGATGAACTTGGAAATCAACAAACCATATACTAAAACCTTTTGAAGTGAAACTTCTGTCCTTGCTCTGCAGTTTAAAAATAAATTAATGCTCAACAATGAACTTACTACACGCTAAGCAAATCAAAATACTATCACCACCACCCACCAAGTAGAGCATGTTGGTTAATGGTATTTACTTAGCATGCATATGGCTTGATGATCATAAACAAGCAAGCAGTAGCCTGGAAGCCTCACCAAACTGTTTGCATTTCAAAATTAGTTTCTGGCCTTCCTTTCTTAATGGAAATACCAGTGACATTGCACTTAAAAATGTACACATGTATATTGAATACATGCATATCAATTTGCAAAGAAAGGAGATGGAGTGGTGAGGATAGCAAGTCGAAAGCATGAAACAATTATTTTATTCAGAAATGTAAATTACATTCATTCATAATAATATAATCACTGCAAGAGGATGCTCCTGATACCCCTTTGATAAATAGAGATAAACATCAAAATAAATTTAACAATACAAGTCTCCATTGAGCCATTATGGACAATCAACACCAAGTCTTTACACCTATGTGCAATGCTTAACATGAACTACCAATCAGTTTGAGAAGAAGGAAGTGCAAATGAGCAGCGCATGTACATTTGCATCAAGCTCAACCTCTGGCTGGGCTTCAAAGTCGGTCTCATCGGATGTTTCATTTCCAGGCTCATCAACTTGCTCCAGATATGCTCCAGCAACAGAAGCTGCAGTCTCTCGTAGTTGAGTGAGTTCCTGCTCTCGCACTTGCATTCCAGCCTCAAGTTCAGCCCGTTGGCCAGCTAGAGCTCGGCCCTGGGCGTCCAGCACGGCCAGTTTGTGCCGAAGCTCATTGTTGAGCTTCATGAGGCGTGCGAGTTGCTGCTGGAGCTGCAGGGACACATACATCCAGGAACAAGCTTAGAAATGTGTACTCCACCAGGCCATTTATTTATTGCAAAAGCAATTTGAACAAACTAATGAGATGAACCTGGATTTGAAACTTGTATTCCAAACTCTGTCTCATTACTTCTCTGATGCTCAGCTTTTTCATACATCGCTTCCTTACCAATACGTCATATTCTATCATTATACAGCGGTGGTAATAATAATAATAATAATAATAATAATAATTATAGATTGCTCCCATACCCTTTTGGGGTGCATCAGGGACATACACGACTGATTGTGAATGTTTCCCTCATTGAAAATTTGTCCGGGACAGGCCACTACTCCACTGGAAGCTGCTGGCAAAGCAGCCCTCAACTCAGATAACCACACAGTGGCCTCTTTTCAAAAGTTACTGTGGGATCTTTAATGTCCACAAATGAAATGATAGTCCATAAAAGTCAGATTTATGTCCGCTCCATAGTATGTGGTACTCATTGATGAAACACCCTGCCTTACAAGGCTCTTGGATGACAGTTTATAGTCAAATTAGATCAGCTCAAACCAGGTTAGACAGATAAAAGGTGAGCACTCTCTGAGCTATCCTGCCAATTCCTCTTTCGATAAACATGATTTATGGAATTCCACTTAATTGCCAGTGCAGTCTGCATTTTAATGATTGGGAAACTCCAATGGACAATGGACCAAATTAGGTCATGCAACTGCGTTATGAAAACTTATGTTCATTTTAAAGATACTTCATCGAATAATTTGAAATAAAAATGGTATAGGTATTTAAAGATCAACGAAAAACAACCTTAAAATTTAAATTCCAATTTCAGATAATAACAAAAACCTTGCTCAAATTAGTACGTTTGTGCCAATGTGCATGTACACAAACACAAAATGTCTGTAGTTGGTAGGTTAGTTAAAATAGAGATGGAAATCTAAGTTTGGATAGATTGTATGCCTGATGTTGACTTAATGATTAGGGTAGTGGACTTGGGATCCTAGAATCCAGAGTTCAAATACCACTCGGCTGTTGAATTAATACCAGGTGGGGTTGACTCTGCCTGTCATCCTTCTGAGGTCAGCAAAATGAGTGCCAGCATGCTGGTATCCTGTGTCGGAGTGGCGACCCGTCCAGGATTGTGCCCAATAACCAAGGAGACTGCTTAGGCAGCACCAACGCTCTGCACAGAGTATGGTTCCAATGGATGGATGGATGGATAAATTGTTGGTGTGTTCCTGATACACCCAGGCTCTAGAGGAGTGCTGAGACAGCCTGTTAATGAAACGTGTGATAATGAAAAGTATAGGAAATTGGTGGATAATGCTGGTTGGCCGGTACTTAATGCAACTCTAAATTAACATACAATTTTATTTTTTTTGAATACAGTCAAGTAAAATAAAACCTGCTTTTGATTCACCATACTCTGTTACAGCGTCAGTGCTACTGAAGCAATTTCTTAGCAAGGGTTTTACTGGGAGGTTTGTCATTGCCTTCCCAGTAGTAATAGGACAGGAATTTGGAATTTGTTCAGGGTGCCAGCAATAGCTCACCGACTCTTCACAAAGGACACCACGGGATCGTTAACATCCACTAACTAATGCCGGAAGATGGGACACTCTTAACGTCCTTATGAGGGACGGCACACACATTGATGAAACACCCTGCCTGTGAAACACTGGAATTACAGTTTGTAGGTGGGTCAGGATTCGAACCTAGGCTAGACAGCTGAGACGCAAGTGTGCGTACCTCAAGGCCACCCTGCCAGCCGTATAAAATATTACACAATACTTATTTCAGAAATCAGTGCACATGGAAACAACAATGATTACTGTTTTGCACTTCACAATGGACTTCATAATAAAAGTGTTTTTGTATGACAATTCCTTAAATTTGGTATTCTTTAAAGACAGATAATTATAATCTACATTTATAAGTTGAACTACTTTGTTATTTTTACATTAAAAAATACAAAAAAGACAATTTTATTTAAACACCATAGTGATATCCCTGAGCCTGCCACACTTTTCTCATCCTCACTCCTCCCTCTATGCCCCCTCAATGTCCATATACCCCTCTAAAAATTAAGTTTTTAGCTTGACAGATTTATTTAATCTGGTGTTGATGTCGTGCAAGCATGATGGGCCGGATTACCTCCTCCTGTGTCAAATTTCCTTGACATCATCAGTGAAGTGGTACACCAGCCATAAGTGTTTTAATCGAAATCCTTGTTTACCATTGAGATTCAGTATGCATGTCCAGACTGTAACATTTTTACCAATTGGGCTTCTGTCATCAAATCTTCAACAAACCTTTATTATGAGTTTGTGGAGAACACAAATGAATAATATGTACAATTTTTTTTTAACTGTCGTTTTTGTCAAGTTTAGTTCAAGTACAAATTGGATGCGGATGGGCTTTGCATTTTGAGATGCTTTGTAGTTATTATTGTTTTATTTCCTTCTAGTTGCTGGGTTCACCAATGTATGCACAGGTTTTCAAGAGGAGCTTGAAGATGCACAAACAAGCCAAAGCTTATTACATGACTTGTGGTAACCACAGCAACACCAAACTAATAATGCACAAATTGATCAGGGTTTTTTGTAAGAAAACACAAACAAATTACAAGTTTGTCCACAAATGCATGGAATGTTTCTGGAAGTACAACAAAATGCAAGTTGTACACAGGAGGAGGTCATTTGGCCCATCACGCTTGTGCTTCGTCCACACCTCGTCAATTCAATCGAGCAGTCTATTCAGATACTCTGATAATAACCCAATGTACTACTTACACAATTTCATGGGGAGGGTTGTAGGGGTGAGGGATTGCAAGAGTTAGGATAAGGAGTGCAGTGGGGCAGGTGTGTACACATCACCCTTTTTTACTTCATTATTGTTTCAGGGATAAAGAAAGTTGTCAGGTAGGGTATGGCCAAACACCGATAGCACATTCACATTTTGACGAGACCCTCTCACAGATATCATGATCACTACACATGGAAACAACCACCCATACCCAAGCTAAGAACCAGTCATGCCAATGTCCATATACCTCTCGATTCTCAATGACTACAAAAGTACATTTCTTGGATTACAAAAAAAAAATGGAAATAGTATTTAGTTTCCACCATATATTATAATGCAGTATTCACAAACAAAACCACATCTTACAAGAAGCATTCAAAAGGTTCTCCCAACAAGATATTTGCCATCAAACAAACAACAAATTATTTTCAACATACATCAACAATACTATCAAAAAGAATGGCACTCGGAAGAGCACATACCTCCGCCAGGCTGAACAGTTTACGTTTTGTATCCCACCAACAAGCCGGACCCGCATCAGGACCTTAACCAAAATATAATCAGCCTGTTCTTGTCACGTAACCAACTCATCCACCAAGTTTTGTCATAATCTTTCCATTAAGTTTTGAGATATCATGCTACATGTAATTTTTGGCCCAATCTCTCAATGGTGAAGAATCACTTGAAAACATTATAAACAAGAAAAAGAGCAACCAGAGATTGCAGAACTCGCTAAGAGTTGTTTAGTGTGGTGTTTTGTGTAGTTTTTTTGTGTGGAACGTAATTAATAAGAGACATAATTAGAACTGCCACTTTATAACTGCTGGCAGTGATGACCGGGTACCAAGACGTCCCGCTTTTATGCAACCCTGCTTCGAATGGACACCTGACACTGACCCATGACGTTTTTTATTATTATTATTATTATTAAATTGAATTCAGAATGGGATTAAAATAAATTCAATTCAAATCAAATGGAAGATCAAATAGGTACAGTACTGCAATGGAGTAATCAGAAGGAACCCGAACAAACAAAAACAAACAAAGAGCAAAGATCAAGTCATCAGGAGGAACCTTGATAGGATTTGCATTTCAGCTGCTACTTTACCCTCAAACTCATCCAGGCACAGCCAAGTGAGCCTTATTCGAAAAAAAATAATAATAACAACAATAAAAATAAAAACCAATGTCACCCGCAGGGTGACCCGTATCTTGCCAAAAGGTGACCACGTGTGACTTCTTCAAGGTCACACTGAGGTGAACAGAGCTGCTATCCACCAGGAGCGACTCCTTGAGGAATATCTGCCTACGAGAGATTCCGAGGAGAATCGTTCTACAGAGTAACCATGAAAAATGTGTGATTGCCTCATAACGTCACCAAATGACGTCATAATGTCTCAAGCTTGACATATCTAGAAAGCACTCATCGAGGTGTTCAATTTAAGGTACTACATGATATGGTTCCTAAAACTTGAAAATTTGACCTTGGGGTCAAATATGTTTGACCTCAGGCGCTAATCATGAAGGTCAAGGCCAATCGCCACCAAAAATTAATCAGCTGAGCGCCAGACCATGAACTATATTCCCATGAAGTTTGAAGGCGATCCGATCAAAATTACTAAAAAAATAAGGATTTCGTCGACTCCCCTGATTTGCGACAAAGTGACCTTGACCTTTGATTCAAAATTTTGTGCACTGAAAGGGACCTCTATAGGCCTCTGATATGCGAAGTTACAAAAATTTCCAATGATAACTGTGCTCTGCAGAATTTTTTATACGTGATTACAGACAAAGACAAAAAATAATAATAATAATAATAACATACAAGCTGACTAACATATCTTGCAAAAACTTCGTTTTGGCAAGAAAACAAATTAAAAAACCCCACATTTTGGCGTCTCCGGGAGGTCTTTGTTTAAATGACTGATTGCTAATATCGCTTGCAAAGCCAGCCATTCCTTATCAACCGTTTCGTTGGAGTGCTTCCTTGAGTGCTTAAGCCACTTGGTGAGCACTCTACAATATTCGTACTGTCACTGAATACTGTTCGGGTAACACTCGTATAACCAATGTTCTGATGACACGATTTTGCCACAGGTTGAATTTAATAAAACAACAACAACAACAACAGTGCTACGTCATCCGGGGCGAGTTGTCAGTGCTCCCTCATTATGAGCGAGTCGTCCGTGCTCCCTCATTGTGAGCGAGTCGTCCGTGCTCCCTCATTGTGAGCGAGTCGTCCGTGCTCCCTCATTGTGAGCGAGTCGTCCGTGCTCCCTCATTGTGAGCGAGTCGTCCGTGCTCCCTCATTGTGAGCGAGTCGTCCGTGCTCCCTCATTGTGAGCGAGTCGTCCGTGCTCCCTCATTGTGAGCGAGTCGTCCGTGCTCCCTCATTGTGAGCGAGTCGTCCGTGCTCCCTCATTGTGAGCGAGTCATCCGTGCTCCCTCATTATGAGCGAGTCATCCGTGCTCCCTCATTATGAAAATATGGCTGCAAAGCGTGTAACAAGTGGCATTGGAGATAATGATCAAATGAAGAAGTCAAGAAGGTCTCATTCATTGGAGGTGAAATTAAAAGTTTTAGATCGGTTTGATAGAGGTGAGCGCAGCATTGATATTCAAAGAGAGATGGGACTTCGTGATTCTACGGTGAAAACCATTCATGACAATCGTGATAAATCCGGAAGAGCGCTCAGACAACAACAAATCTCAGTGTGACCAGAACTGCAAGATCTCGGCCTGATGCAATTGATCAAATGGCCAAGGTGTTTGCCACATGGATAGAGCAACGGAACCAAGAGAACATGCCGTTGTCTGGAATGGTCATTCAAGAGAAGGCAAAGAGCTTGTATAGCAATCTAAGCAAAGATACGAATGATCCAGTGCCTTTTGCTGCAAATCATGGGTGGTTCAAATGCTTCAAGAGTCGCCATGTGTTGGACAAACTCAAATTAACTGGAGAAGCTGCTGCGGCAGATCATGCTCCTGTCGAAAAATTTCCAGCCATCTTCAAATCAGTGATTGTGGATGGAGGTTGCACACCAAGCCAAGTGTTTAACCTCGATGAAACTGGACTTTATTGGAAACGGATTCCCAGCTGCACTTTCTTCTCCATCATGTTCATCTCTATCAACTCTGGCCTGAGGCAGTGATTGAGTTCAGAGGTTTCATGGAGGCTGAAGCCAGCAAAGCAAGGCAACAGATTTTGGACATGGCCTGCAAGTAGGATTTGAGATTGATGAAGATGATGTTAAGGATTTGCTTCTCTCACACAGGGAGGAGCTGAGCAATGAAGATCTTCGGGCTCCAGAGGAGGAGCACATCAGAGAGGAATCAAAATCAAGTCCCGAGAAGGTTGTGCCTGTTAAAACCATCACGCTGAAGGTCGGCTAAAGGTTTCAAATGAGTCGATGAAGTCATGGCCATCGGTAATGTGAATGTAAAGCATGTAGGGTTGACAATTTCTTGATCTTGACCTAATTATATATATATATATATATATATATATATATATATATATATATATATATATATACATATATATATATATATACATATATATATATATATATATATATATATATATATATATATATATATATTTATAGACCTTTTAACATTTCTCACCATAACTTGACGAAGGTTTGTCTGATCAGAACGAAATTTCCCTCCCGAGATTACCTAGAGCAAGGCACATTTACTCTGAATTTACATCATGCCCCTCTGAGTTAAAGGTCTGTCTTGCACGCCTAGGAGTACAAAACCACCATTCAGGTTTTTCTCCCTTTTTTCTACCAATCTACAAATACTTTCAGAATGAAATTTTGCAACAATAATGGGAATTAAAAGGATGTAAGGTTGAAATTATTGACCTTGACCTAATTCCATGGTCATGACTCTATTATAAACATTTTAACACTTTTTCACCAAAATTCGACTGAGGTTTTCTGATCGGAACAAAATTGCCCTTTATAGCTAACTAATAGTGACCCTAAAGCAAGGTGCATTTATGCTTCATGCAAATCATACCCTTCCAATTTAAAGGTCTTGAGGTGAAATGGCAATCTGAAAAAAAGGAATGTGGTCGACATCAAATGGTGTGTTGACAAAAAAAAAAAAAAAATCAAATGTTCAATTTTGCCAATGCAGAATCTCAAAGACCACTTTGCCTTCCAAGATGTTCTTGCATCATAATAGTGGACATGCACTGAAGTTGTGCACCTGATAATTTGATTAGTGTCCATGAACTACTTTTTTCAGATCATGATCTAATTTACAAAAAAACAACTTTTTGATCACCAATTGAATAATTTTCCTCCGATTTTCATGGTGTCAAGTTTTATGGATAGATTGTCAATGGGGACACATTTTCTTAATTTACACTATCTCTAAATGTTTAAGGTCAAAGTCATATGGTGGTCCGAATAAAATATGGCCGTCATTGGATCATGGACCAAGGGTAATTCTCGGGCGATCACCAAGGGTAAGCCTCCACCAGCTTACCCTTGGCGATCGCTTTGTGATCACAGACATCTAGTTAAAGTCAGGTCAGGTATGGGAGCAAGCGCCGGAGCAGTGCATCGCTGTATGCACTTTCTGCTGGTACTCCAGGGGCCTCCATCTGGCCATCACCCAGGCATATGTCTGGCCCATCCCAATCTCCTTGAGATGCTGATCAACCTGCTGCAACCACGAGGCACGTGGTCAGCCCATTGGCCGCCCCCACTTATGAGACTCCCTCGCCGAGAGAATCTGGTGAGCAAGATCAGTGTCAAGAAAACGAGCCACATGTCCACACAGCCGCAGCTGACACTCACGGACTATGCAGATAACAAAATCTCATTTGAGTCTGTCTCAGCAACCGCTCGTTGCACACAAAGTCCGACCAGTGATGGCCAAGGATTCTCCGAAGAGACCTTGGTACCAAAGGAATTTAGTCTCCATCTCAGATCCCTGGTCAGAGTCCAAGACACATCTGTAGAGCAAGACTGGAAGCACCAAGGACCTGAAGACTCGGACTTTCGTTCTCCCACACAGGTACCGGCAGCACCACACCCCATTATCCAGTGAACCCATGACTCCCCAGGCCCTACCCAAACGTCTACTGACCTCTGGCTCACAGCCAGCAGAGATATGAATATCATTGCCAAGGTAAGTGAATCTCCCCGTGACCTCAACATCCTCACCACAAACAGAAACAGACAAGATAGCAGCATCCAAGATGTCAATGTAAGCCTGGATCTTAGTTTTGACCCAGGAAACCCATAATCCCAGCGGCTCTGACTCCTCATTTAGCACCTCGAGGGGCCCCAAAAAAAGATATCCAGTCTCCGCAAAGATGACTGCATTATCTGCGAAATCAACGTCAGATATCTTGACATTCCCAAATGATGCACCGCAGCTTGATCTCTCCGACATCCTCCTCAGAATCCAATCCATACAAGCACTGAAAAGTGTAGGTGCCAGTACACACCCCTGATGAACTCCAGTAACAACTGGAAATAAGTCAGAGATGGTATCACCACATCTCACAGCACTCTCAGTACCAGAGTATAGTTCAGACATCAGATTGATTAGTTTTGGTGGCACCCCACGAAGACCAAGCATCCTCCAGAGGGCATCCCGATTCACTGAATCAAACAATTTGCAGAGATCAAAACATAAGCTGCAAGCAGCCCCTGCCAAAACTCTCGTCTGCGTTCGGTGAGGACTTGAAGGGCAAGGATACGGTCAATCGTTGACCTCTTTGGTATAAAGCCTGACTGCTCTGGGCACGTGCTCAAGCAGATGGTGGCAAACCTGATCAAGAATTATCTAAGCAAAGACCTTGCCCGGCACTGAACACAGCATCACCCCTCGGTAATTATTGCAGTCCTGGCGATCACCCTTCCCTCTCCAGAGAGGGACAAAAAGCCCCTTTTCCAATCAGTTGTTCCACACAGTTCTGTGCTCTGCCTGCCACACAGGCATCATCTCAAAATGAGCACAGCATTTCCACCAGCCTTGGGAAGTTCAGCATGGATGCTGCAGATAACAGGAGCTTTACCCCATTTCAACTGGTTCACCACAGCCTGTGTTTCCACAAGTGAAGATGTATCACAATTGATTGGAGGCTCAGCAATAGGGAAAGTAACACCACTAACATCAAACTCAACAGCTGGTGGATCAGCCTGGTACAACCGCTGAAAGTAACCGGCCCAACAGGCCTTCACTTCGTACTCCTCTGTCAACAGCCCTCCACCCTCTGCTTTAACTGCAGTACACCGAAGGATGGGCTTGGAGGAACGCAATGCGCAAATTCTCCTGCAATCAGGACAAGAATCACTTGACCACAGGTGATTCTCTGTCCCCTCAGAGACTCCTCGCACATAGGCCTCCTTGTCCACCCTTAGTGCACGTACAGTTTTACGCCTCAGCTCCCTGAACATCTTGGCTCTGCCATTAAGCCTGGCCCTGTGACTCCAGTCAATGGTATCCAGTGTCCCTTGACAGACAAAATTCTTCTTCGCCCGACGGTGAATTCCAAGACATTCACCGGCATCATTAAGGACGGTGGTCTTGAAGGTACTCCACAACTCTTCAGGATTTTCCAAAGCACCCAGACCCCCAAATCCCCACTCAGCCTGTCCGCAAACTCCTCAGCTGCCCCCTCATCCTTGAGCTTTCCAACACCCAGCCTCGGCTGGGTTGGTACCATTCTCCACAAGGAGATTTAAGCAGCCACCCTAAGTCCATGACTTCTTGCAAAGTCAAGGAACTTAGTGCTCTTCTAGTTCACAGTTCCAGACCCATGGGGACCAACACATGTTTCATAACCATCCCAATTAGTTCCATTCGATGCATTGAAATCCCCCAAGACGAGAAGAGTATCTTGCCTGGGGCACTGATCAACCACGGACTTGAGCGTGGCATAGAATGCATCCTTCACGGTGAGATAACTCGCTTCAGTCAGAGCAAATACAGACAGCAGAGAAACGACTCCCAAGGAGTGACGAATCCTTTGTCTGAGAATACGCTCGATGACTGGTGTTACCTCAATTATCATTGGAATCAGCTTGTTGGACACATCTACAGCAACTCCTTGGGCATGGTAACCATCGGTGCGACCAGACCAAGAGTAGGTGTAACCATCCGCCATGATCTCGCCACTATCCGGTCTCCGAACCTCAGAGAGTGCTGCAATACCGATGTTCAAACACTTGAGCTCAGATGATAACAGAGACAGGTGATCATCCTCTCTTCCAGATAGGACATTCCAGGTACCCACCTGAAAGGACCACTTCAGGTTAACCCAAGGAGATCGCCGTCTGGTGGACGACACCTCAGAACCATCCCGACACACGCTAACCTCAATCTAACTCGGGAAGGTTACTCCGTGGTTTTCCTCCTGTCATCAAAAAGTGGGGGTCCCGAAGGATTTGCCCCAATCTCGTCACCCGGTGAGCAGCCCGGCGGAGGGCAGCTGCACAAGAGGTACTCCCACGGAGTGGGTTTTCAATTTTATTTTCGCTTTTCTTATGTTTTGCAGAGTTAAGGGTTTTGCGGTGGCCAGAGTACAAATCCTGCCACCAACCTCTAAAAAAAAAAAAAAGAGTAACCCAATTGCAGGAGGACGTCCACAGACATAGTTGGGCACTCAATGTGAATGGCCGTTGGCTCACAAGGAGCTCCTCCACCCTTTGACAGATTTTGTTTTTAATCCTGCTGGGTATCCATAATCATACACCCTCCTCACCAGAAAACCTGGTGGGGGAGATGGTTTAGTCGCCGACAACACGACCATGAAACAGGTTAGTACAGGTTTACATGATAACTGTAGCAAATTACAGAACTGACCTGGCCTGACCTGACAATAACCATCAGATCGACCAGACCAGTATCCATCCAATTAAAGATAGAGATCCTCCAGTTAAGGATAGTTAAGGATAGAGATTGAAAGCTTTTGGAAAAAAACAAAAACATTTTCTGACTTTCTCAAACAAGAAGGCAAAGAAAAGTCTGAGCAGCCTCGACAAGGAGGCATAAATGGCATCAATGCTGATCATGATCTCAATCGTACACTTGCTTTTTCTATATCTGTCCTCTTCAGTTTGTTCTTAACATTAAACTACCTCCCATATTCTTGGAAGACAGTCAAATCACTCCAGTAATTACAAATGGAGCAAAACACCTTCTAGCCAGTAAAGCCTTAGTTATTTTATAACTTGGTTTACGCAATTCTTCAGCTAAAATGTAGGGTCGGTCGGTCAAAATATAAATATAAATATAATTTCAATTTTTAGAAATTATATATTTTTATGATTTTTTTTCGGATGTTCCATGGAAAAGACAAGGGTAGGTGGGGGGAAAAATAAATATAAATCCCGGACCAGGAGGATCTAAGAAAACATTGAAGATGGAAGACCATTCAAATGCAGGATGCCCATGTTCACTGTATCATCTGATTAGTTAGGGAATTTTAGCAAATTGTATTGACCATCTGTGAAAAAATTGCTTACCAAAATATTTCTTTACCAATGTATTCATCTAGGTGTCTACTAACACCTATCAATTAGTGCAAACCCAAATCCTTGTGGAAAATTCTGGGGAGCCAATCAAAGTTTGGGTGCTCAGTGGGCCTGTGCGAAAAAAAAAAATTTTTTGGAAAATTAACTTTTGCCAATATTGACTTGTGGGATGTCTAACTAGGGGTTTTTTGGGGTGCTGAATTGATTCCAACCATTAGATTTGAGGAAAAATGAATCCCTGGCCATAAAATATTGCTATGATACATTTTTAGATATCTCAGACTGTGTTTTGCGGTAATTTGGCTCAAATGATTCAGATTGTTCAAATTGTGCTGAAACCAGCATACAACATTTTTGAACCCACTGCTATATTGTTGGTTATACTTGTGCTCATGCTCAGAAGAATTCTCTGTGTTAGCTGGCGTTAGCCAAGAGCTTTTAGCTATAAAATTATTGTGTACCGGACTCAATAGAAGTTGAATATATTCAACGTAGAATGGACCTATTAATGTTAAAACACATCACTGTATGTGTGTTCTGTCTGGTTTGTGTCAAAATTCCTCTAATCTAATATATGCACCAAGGATAGTCACTGTCTTCGAGGAGAGGATGGCAGAGAGATTGAAGATCTTAGCTGAAGGAGGAAGGACACCAACACTCTGGGTCTGGTACTAAGGCAGAATCGACCTCATCAATGTATTCATCAGGAGCGAGCGTGTCCCAGACCTCACAGGTCATCTCAGCTGCATCATTGGAATGCTCAATACCTTCGCAGCAGCGGGCCACCATCAGTACGCAAAGGGAGCAAGGCTGTATGTACAGCTGATGCATCAGCGACAGGAGAGTCCCATGTTCCAGGAAACTCTATGCAAGTTCACTTTGTACGGCAACCATGTAGTCAGGTTCTCAGACCATGAATGGTCCGGCACATGGACCGACATCACGATAGAAACCACACTCATGCGTGAGGCAAAATCCTCCGGTGGTCTAAACAGAGGCCGCTTTCGGAATGAGTCTTCTCATAAGTCTTGGCTTCAGACTCTGAACCACTTCTCGTTCATTCACCAAGAGCTAGAAAGAAGCATGGTCAAATGTGGGGTACCTGTCCACACCGACGTTAAAAGAGCCCAAATGAAGAGAGATAACGATGCTGTCAACACCATAGTTGGGTGGTTGGAGGAAGTAAACCCTTTCGATGCCACACGGGACAAGAAGACTCTGGTGTCCTTCTCAACTGGGTTCAGCAGCACTCCCGAAGACCAAGTCAACACTGATCAAGCAGAAGAAGTTGGCAGAGCCATACAGGCTAAGATGGATGGGAAAACTGTTGTGGATGCAATGGTAACCAAACACAAGGTCAAATCACTTCCAAGCCTCAGATCTGGACCCAAAGTCAATGGCGAGAAGCTGGTCATTGACTCACTGAAGCTATTCAACCGCCTCATTGTCATCAGTGAGCGTGAAGTCAAGACCAAGGAAGCTCTGCGCTTTGAGTTGAAGCCAAAACCGATGTCTCTGTTTGACAAAAATCAAAAGTTGCGAAAGCCAGACAAGGCTGCCCAAGCAAGGTCCCTGAAGGCATGTGTGGCACCTGTCAAACAACCACCCTGCACAAGCCTTGTGGTTGATGGTGGGTGGCTCCTGCACAATATCAAGTGGGAGGCTAACATTACTTGGAAGGATGTTGCCGAGAGCTACCTCCGGTTTGTGAAGTCAATGGGGAGCCATCGCCTCCGGATAACGGTGGTCTTTGATGGATATGGCAGCCCCACCAAGGACCATGACCACTTGAGACGAACAAAGAATGCATGCTGTGACATTCAGATTCGTCTGGATCTCAAAATCATCATTGCAAGAGAAAAGTTCCTCGATAACAAGAACAACAAAGCCCAGCTCGTTCTGCTCCTTGCTGAGACATTTAGTAGGAATGGAATCATTGTACAGCAATGCTCCGATGATGCTGACACCTCCATCGTCCGCGCAGCTCTAGATAAGGCAAGAGAGTCCCCTGTCGAGGTGAGGGCTGAGGACACGGACGTCCTGGTTATGCTGATTCATCATGTTGCAGACCATCCGATCTTCCTCACGACAGCCAAAGAAACATCTTACAATGTCGGAAAGATCCGGGAGGCCCTCCCAGAGATATACCGGAGGTATCTCATCTTCTTGCACAGCTTCTCTGGCTGCGATAGTGTCTGCAATTTTTGGGTTTAGCAAACGAACTTTGCTAAGCAAGCTCTGCAAGACTGATGAAGCAGAGAGGGCAATGGACGTGTTTATGGACATCCGAGCTGAGAAAGGTGATATCATTAAAGCAGGCTGTGATCTTTTCATACACATGTTCCATGGGAAATCCCCCAAAGACTTGGAAGACTTGAGATTCGACATCTTCAGCAAGCGAGCTGCTACTGGGAGCATAAAACCTGAGAAACTCCCCCCGACAACAGGAGCTGCAGCACAGCACTCTCTCCGAGCATACCTCCTAGACTAGAGACTGGCTGATGCTGCAAAGTCCATCGTTGGATGCCCGGGACTATGGATGGCAACTCACTGAGCAAGGATATGCAAGTGTCCCTTCTACAGACCCCATTGCACCAGACTACCTCCTGACGTTTGCCAGCTGCAACTGTGCGGGGCACTGCAGCTCACTCAGGTGCTGCTGTAAAAAGCAAGGAGTCAAGCGTATTTCTACTTGCGGCATCTGTCATGGTAACTCTTGCCTGAACATAAACCAGCTGGATGACAAGAGGAGTGAGGAAGATACTGGGGCGTTTGATGAATAAGGTTGTAAAAGCTGACGAAGCAACATTTTCATTGAGCACAGTTCTGTTAAAAATGTCAATAAAATACATATTATATGATCAAGGAGTGTTTTTTTTTCTCAAAAATATTGGTTGGAATCAATTCAGCACCCCAAAAAACCCCTAGTTAGACATCCCACAAGTCAATATTGGCAAAAGTTAATTTTCCGATTTTTTCGCGCAGGCCCTCTGAGCACCCAAACTTTGATTGCCTCCCCAGAATTTTACACAAGGATTTGGGTTTGCACGAATTGATAAGTGTTAGTAGACACCTAGATGAATACGTGAGTGAAGAAATTTTTTGGTAAGCAATTTTTTCACAGATGGTCAAGACAATTTGCCAAAATTCCCTAACAAGATGTGAAAAACAATAAAGAAGAATTAAAACTTGTTTTTACAATATAGTCTGACATGTTTTTCTTACAGAAACCTGTTGGATCATCAAACAAATGGAAACAATGCTGAGAAAATAACTGTCCAAGTCGTACATGTGTGCATGCACACCAGTGCATAGTGCTGGATACGATTCTAAAAAGGTGTCTACTCGGAGTCAACACGCTCAAAACGGTCAATCAGAGCCATAACCAGCTCTTACTTTTCAGTGGGCATCAGATCGTACGGTCTCCCCATCCCCATGAGCACATCAAAGGTTGATTTCTGGTCTGTTGAAGGCTGAATATCAGCATCTCGCAGGGAAACTTTGACGTACTTGGCACCGAAATCTTTCAATACGAACAGCGGTGTACAACTTTCGATGGAAACAAAATCGGCACAATCAAGAGTTGCCTGCGAATCATCCCTGCTGCTGCACTAAATTGATGCAATAGTTCGGCCAGAATATTCGTCGTCAAGATGTTGCGTGATTAAATCACCAATACAGTCACTCAAATTTATACTGCTGACATACTTCTTAACAATCACTTTCACCCCAGAAACCACAGTCAATCTGAACCACGCTGGCCACTGCTCAGACGCCATGACCGAAGACGACTGCGCAGTTTGGTTAAAGGTGACTCGGTATTTTGGTGCGCGCACGAAAATATATTTTGAAAATAAATGCCGACGTTTACATTTCGGGTTTTGAAACTTTTTCACCTTTGACGGAAAATGTATAAATATAAAAGGCTAAAAATGTGTTTTATATTTATATTTCATTTCGGCAAATATACCGTCGGCGGATCCATAAACCAAGTTATAAAATAACTAAGGCCTAAGGTTACTTTTAATTATGTATATGGAAGGCCATGGACACAACTTGCAAGATGGTCTTTCCTCTTTTCAAACGGCCCAAACTCTGATCATCAGTTTCAATTCCACTACTCAACTTAGGATATGCAAGCTGCCTCTTAGCAATCAATGGATGTCCTGAGAAACCCATTTTGCAAATGACTCCACATTATGCCATCCATTACCAACAGGTTTGCAGAGGCTTCCCCTCTGTGACACAAACTGACTTCCCTCTCTGCAGACCTGGAAGGATCATGTGGTCTGTCACATCGAACACAAGCAAAAGCACCCATCCCCAGTGACAGGACAAGTTTAAGTTAATCTATTAATTTAAATTATTTCATTCATTTTAAAAAGGTGAAATGTGTTGCACTCTTTGTTTCACTCAGAGCCAAAGTTCATGTTGATTTTAAATATTATTGGAAAGGACAATAAATTGATGGACTAATTGTATAAAAATGAAAAATAACCAATCGGCAGCTTTTCAAATGCAGCGTGCGAAGCGGTCTCCATAAAAAGGAGACAGACAAATGCATATACAGACACCAAGGTTCACAAAACACACAAGATGTCACTTAATCCAGGTAAATCTCATTCTCTCTTAATCTCTCGACTCAGATTGACAAATTAACCTAACTAATTATTTCCATGTTTGGACTGGACGAGGTTGTCTCTTGAATATCTGTGTCCCCAAAAAAGCAACGACCTCTCCTGGGTGGACCTTGTATCAAAGCTGATTTGCAAAGCCTGATGCCAATTGAATTATGGCATCCTCAGTCAATTGAAGTCCTTCCTTAGTTAATGTTAACATCTCCAACAGTCTACAAGGCCTGTGTCCAAGCTTGGATAAATTTATACAACAAGGCCTCATAACTCAATGAAGTACTATTCCCCACTATGTGCCGGTGCCATCTCATACCTGTCTCTCCTTGATGCTCTATAATTTAAGGCACTAAATATCATTAACATCTCCAGCAAAGGCACAGAGCCTGCTGCTATTTAGTCACAAACAAGTTGGTGGCTTCTGTTTTCTCTCACTTCTCCTCCATTCTTAATCCCTCTGACACTCTTCTGTCCCTAGAGGACACACAGGTTCTTTCAGCAATCCCCCTCCTTGTTAAACTCCAAAAAGCCAGGCATACTGCTCTCAAACATTCCTTTATTCATATTTTTGTAAAGCTGCCTTCCTGAGTCTGCCCAATCCCACTTTTCCTTTCAGGAATTCAAATTGGCAGTACACCACCATCCCCTGTTAACCTAAATCCTCACACCTGCAATATTTTCTCCCACCATTAACTGTACCCTCAACCAACCCTCCTTACTTGCAGATTGGACACCTTTCTCTCTCTTCTCTCAGATTCCCATTCATTCATTCATTCCTTTGGTTGTTGAATTTGCCCTTTTGCTCTTGCCAAACTGCATTGTACTGCTTTTATACTCTCAGTTATCTCATACTTTAATGAGTCTAGATTTTCTCTGCAACAAAAATTAACAAATTACCATTTGCTATAGATACTCAGTAAAAGCCTAGCGAGCTCACTTATGACCTTCATGGAGGGGAGTAATCTGCTGGTCACACCAGGTCTGGTCTTCTGTTGGTACTGTACTGGTACACGCTTTGTGGTTGACTTTTAATACCTTCAGTGAAACTTGGATTTGTCACTACTCTGAAGAGACTGGGTCACTCTTATCCACACAAGCTATTTTATTTTACAAAAACTTCAAAAATAAACCAACTGTCATTTGGACAAGCTCATTATTTCAAAATAACCTGTCTGGAATTATCTAACCAAAAATATCACTTAGCAAGTTGTTACGTGGTTCGTATGCATATTTGACGAGTGGCCTCTGACATAGTATAATGGAGCATCATAAATGCCACACTTCCTCCACGATTCAAACAAACATTCATTCCGATGATAAAATAGTCTATTTGCTTCGGTCCATGTTGCATCGTTCTACTTTATGCACGTGACGGTCGACAATGCATGCTGTAAGCATTCGCAGCGATTTGGACAAAATAAAAAACAATTTGGCTTTATCACTGTGGTGAATTAACGTGAATCGAGGGACATGACGCGGGATCACATGTTGTGCGTCTCGCGTATAAGGGGATGTCTCTCTGCGGCACGAGTGATTGTCCCCGGGGCATTGCTATTGACATCGGCTGTCCACTTGATGCTCGTTAACTGAAGGTGCTCATTGACTGGTGAGAATGGAGATTATATCGAACTCCGTGCTTACGCGGATTTAGTCTGCAATGGTTAACTGCACATGTATACGTTACTGCTTATGTACTCCTAGCTGAACCTGTATTTCCTGGTGTGCCCACAGAAGCGGCTCCAATCAAATGGAATAAAGCCTAAACTCTGAAGGTTCATCTCTCGCTCTCATTTCAATTTATTCCATTTGATTTTCTCGGCTCTCTCAACCAAAGATGGACAAGATCTACAAACCAGAGAGGTTCGACGCAGACCCGAACGCGACTGACGCAGAAATGAAATGGTCACATTGGTTCTGCTCCTTCTCACACTATCTGACCATCATCGCGGAGGGAGCTGACAAATTTGCCGCTCTCGTGAATCATGTCTCGCCCGGCGTGTACAGGCTCTTCTCGGGGTGCGACACTTACGAAGCAGCGATCGACGTGCTGCAGGCGCTCTACGTGAAGCCCAAGAACGAGGTATACATACGACATCTTCTCAACACACGCAAGCAAGCAGCCGGGGAGACAATCGATCAGTTCCTGCAAGCTCTGAATCAGCTGGGAAAAGACTGCAGCTTCCGGGCGGTAAGCGCCGAGGAACACCGAAAGGAAGCGACCCGGGAGGCATTCATCCAAGGACTCAGATCAGCCCACATACGGCAACGCTTACTAGAAAAAGCGCAACCCACTCTTGACAAGGTAGTCGATCAGGCTCGAGCGATGGATACGGCTCAGCAGCAATCTGAGTCATTTGGGACACCGATGCTGCTCATGAACGCTGCTACGATGGGAACCCAAGGAACCCCACTGGCACAGACACAGCCAGACATGAGGGATGGAGAAACACCCGAGGAGCCGGATACCCAGACCTCTTCAAACTCCTCAGCAACTGCTCCGGTCGGTAAATGCTTCTTTTGTGGGTACAAAAGGCATCCTCGTCAAAAATGTCCCGCCAGAGATGCCACATGCATGAATTGCGACAAGAAAGGGCATTATGCCAGGGTATGTAAATCTACTCTAAGGAGGAATAAACCCACTTCTGCGGCTCTCTACTCGCAAAATAAATTGACTGCAGCCTCCCGGGGAATCTATCCAAGGCTATCATCAACGTACGAATTAACGGGCATATGGCTGAGGCACTGATTGATACCGGTAGCTCTGAAAGTTTCGTCAACAGCTCGCTAGTGAAGGGCAGGAAATGGGTAATCCACCCGACTGACAATACGGTATGCATGGCCGCCACCTCACTACAATCCCGCGTACGAGGGTACTGCAATGTTGAATTGGACGTAAAAGGGTACACGCATCGGGATGTAAAGGTGCTGGTGCTTCGTGATTTGTGCGCAGACGTAATTCTGGGTCATAATGTCCTCAAGCAGCACACGAGCGTCGAAATACCCTTTGGAGGAAGCAAGCCTCGTCTAATTTTAAATGCGTTGACCACCGCGGAGGTGACGTCCCCCAGCTGTTCGCTAACTTGTCGCCGGTCTGCAAACCGATAGCGATCAAATCGCGGCGATATACCACTGCTGACATGAATTTCATCACTTCGGAAACCAAGCGATTACTGGAGGAGGGAATTATAGAACCGAGCGATTCGCCATGGCGCGCACAGGTGTTAGTAACCAGCAGTCAGAACCATAAGAAACGGATGGTTGTCGATTATTCCCAAACGGTCAATCGCTTCACCCAACTCGACGCCTACCCCCTGCCGCGCATAGATGAGATGGTCGAACGCGTGGCCAATTATAAGGTATTCAGTACCATCGACTTGCGAAGCGCCTATCATCAAATTCCCATCCGAGAGGAAGACAAACCGTACACTGCATTCCAGGCAGGGCGGCGCCTCTACCAGTTCAGAAGGATACCTTTCGGTGTCACGAATGGGGTAGCTTGCTTCCAACGGGTTATGGACGACATCATCTCAGATGAAAACCTCGAAGACACTTTTGTTTACGTGGATAATGTCACAGTGTGCGGTAGGGATCAGAGGGAACATGATAGGAATCTGGACAGATTCTTGAGCATTGCTGGAAAATATAATCTGACTCTCAACTACGAGAAATGCGTATTCTCGGCAAGGTCAATTGACCTTCTCGGCTACACAATAGCCGACGGCACAATTAAGCCTGATCCTGAGCGATTGCGCCCGCTCCGTGAGCTTCCACCACCTCAGGACTTGCAAACAATGCGCCGGGTGATCGGGATGTTCGCTTACTATGCAAGATGGATTTCGCAATACTCCGAGAAAATACATCCCCTAGTGCATTGCAAAAACTTTCCACCAGATGCCGCTGTCGTAAAAGCTTTCCACGATCTCAAGGATGATATCAGTAAGTCCGTGGTTTTATCGATCGACAGCTCGGTGCCCTTCGTGGTGGAGACCGACGCTTCAAATCACGCCATAGCTGCTACACTTAATCAGTCTGGGCGGCCGGTCGCTTTCTTCTCGAGAACTCTCTCTAGAAGCGAGCAGAGACACTCGGCAATAGAGAAGGAGGCGTACGCCATCGTCGAAGCGCTGCATAAATGGAGACATTATTTACTGGGAAACCACTTCACGCTCGTTACGGACCAACGATCCGTGGCTTTCATGTTTGATGGGAAAAATAACGGGAAAATTAAGAATGAAAAAATTATGAGATGGCGGATAGACCTAGCTTGCTACAGGTACGACATTGTTTACCGGCCCGGGAAAGAAAACCCTGCTGCAGATACCTTCTCCCGGGTCTACAGTTCGGCAACAATCAGTCAGGCTTTGCAAGACCTCCATGTGTCTCTGTGCCACCCAGGGGTAACCAGGATGGCACATTTCGTACGCAGACAAAATCTTCCCTATTCTGTTGAAGATATTAAACAAATGAATGCTTCATGCCCTGTTTGTGCTGAACTAAAACCCAGATTCTATGGCGCGGCTTCTGGCAGACTGATCAAGGCCACTTCCCCCTTCGAGAGACTAAACATCGACTTCAAAGGGCCCCTACCGACCGAAACAGACAACAGATACATATTCACCGTTGTTGATGAATATTCAAGGTTCCCTTTCGCGTTTCCGTGCTCGGATATGACCTCGGGCACTGTCGTAAAATGTCTCTCTGACCTCTTCGCTATGTTTGGGAGACCTTCGTACATACATTCAGACAGAGGGCCGTGTTTCATGTCGGCCGGGCTAAAACAATTCCTATTAGAGCACGGCATAGCAACTAGTCGAACGACGGGTTACAACCCACAGGGAAACGGGCAGGTGGAACGGTATAATGGAGTTATTTGGAAAGCCGTAACTCTGGCGCTGAAATCGAGAGGACTGGGCCCCGAGCGATGGGAGGTTACTCTTCCTGACGCTCTGAATTCCATACGCTCTTTGCTCTGCACGTCCACCAATGCCACTCCTCACGAACGTATGTTTACTCACCAACGACGTTATGTTGACGGTCAAACGGTGCCCAACTGGCTGACCCACCCCGGTACAGTGTTCATGAAACGCCCGGTACGACAAAGCAAGTATGAACCCCTGGTGGAGGGGGTCGAACTCATTGACACTAATCCAGAGTATGCTCATGTCAGGCTCCCGGATGGCAGGGAGACCACTGTGTCGGTTCGCCATCTGGCTCCCTCAGGTACTCCTCCCGCCGGTACACCACCTTCTGGCACTCCTCCTTCTGTCATTTCGCCCAGGAACCCCGCCAGGCGTCGGGGCTGCCGCGTTCCACCCGAGAGCGATCGAGGAGTCATCCCCGGCACAAGTCGAGGCTCACCAAGAGGATCGGGAGTCTCCCTCAAGTGAAACTGCCGTTTACTCCCGGAGAGGTCGACGAATATGGCCCCCTCGACGACTCAATCTGTAAAGGGGATTATCGGCATTCTCGCTGCTCATGCTCCTATATGCCCATTATATCATATATCGATGCTCATTTCCATGCTCCTACAACTCAAAATAATCACTGCTTGGCATGTATGCTTCTGTAGATCTATTAGTCCGCGTTGCTTGAAATGTATACTCCTATAGTGCTAAAGCAATCATGGTGTGTAAGATGGGCCCCTAGTTACATTTTAAAGGTGGGGAGAATGTGGTGAATTAACGTGAATCGAGGGACATGAGGCGGGATCACATGTTGTGCGTCTCGCGTATAAGGGGATGTCTCTCTGCGGCACGAGTGATTGTCCCCGGGGCATTGCTATTGACATCGGCTGTCCACTTGATGCTCGTTAACTGAAGGTGCTCATTGACTGGTGAGAATGGAGATTATATCGAACTCCGTGCTTACGCGGATTTAGTCTGCAATGGTTAACTGCACATGTATACGTTACTGCTTATGTACTCCTAGCTGAACCTGTATTTCCTGGTGTGCCCACAGAAGCGGCTCCAATCAAATGGAATAAAGCCTAAACTCTGAAGGTTCATCTCTCGCTCTCATTTCAATCACGTTGAACCTGAATGCCACGCATGCAGGATGCCATGAAGTACCATCCCGTTTTGCCGAACAGGAATTACAGTTATATAAATCATGCGGAGACTATCCTTCGTAACAACAAGACGTTTCGGTCAAAATATGCAATACAAAGTGACTAATATCATGCATTTTGAGTAGAAAGCCAAAGATATTTTGAGGAGAAAGCCAAAGATCGACATTTAGCGATTATTAGCAGAGGCAAGGAAGATCAAATGAGCAAACCCCACTGGGCAAAATGCAAAATCACGTTAGCACAATTAATGTGTACAAACATCACCAGGCATCACAACAGAACGTGCATTACTTGCATTGCAAGCAGCAACAGTAAGTGTTCACAGACAGCATGCATGCCGATAGCATACTAAGGGATAGTCTATGACATTATCATAAAACATTTCCATTACAAAGCCAAAAACAATGCTTGGAGATGTATTACAATTGCAGTGTTCAAGCAGTTCTTCACAGATACCACAGAGTGGCATCCATTCTTGTAGACGATCACACGCAATCAAGTTCAAGTGACATGATTCCCACACCTTCGTGTAATGCACAGAAGTGCATCGATTTCAGCATACAACAATGAGGTTTGCTTTATCATCACTGTGCTGTAAACAGGGGCCATTTGTGGTAGACAAAGTTGGACTTGGATATTGGATATAGTTTGTGTGGTACAGCAAGTGAGTTCTATCGATGTAAAGTCAAGGTGTATCCAGAAGTTGTTTTTTAGGTTGAACCAGCTGTTCAAATGTGCTGCTGTACTTTGATCATCAGGGCCTGCCTGAGCAGATGTTTGATGTTGGGTGGAACATGATTACATGGAAACTGCAGATGGTGAAATAATTTGATAAGATGAACAACAACTCAATTGTCCATTTCCATGGTCATCCAAGGGAAGAGCTTCAACGTCTTGAACTCTCGCATCATATCTGTCGATGGTGCATTCTGTGGAATTTAAAGCTCTCAACATATTGGAATATCCCATGACAAGGGCGAAGCACAGGGTCGATTGCTTTCACATCACAGGTAGGTCGGTAGCCTCTCCATTTTTTACCTTCTTTCCTCCAACATTGCTCCCTCTGCTCTCGAACCCTAACCCCCTCCCCCTCCCCATCCTCTTCCTCGCCTCGTCCCAACTCCCTTTCCCACCCTTCTCCTGCTCATTTATTCCATTCCTGGTTGTGCCCAATTGTTGCCTTGCAACCCCACTGCCAATTTAACCTCACTCTTCCATGAGCCATGTTCTCGGAGAGAAAAATAAAAAATAAAACCAATAAAGTCCGCAATCCTGTTCACGGAACCCAACGCCTGCACCATTATCACAAACTACTATCAGACACAAAGTGCCTTAAGATTGGTGAGTGAGGAGGTAACATTCAATTGGGACCTAAGAATTTAAAGAAACAGATTTTGCTGGTTCTCAAACGACGTTAAAAATGGCAAGCTGAACAAGGATTTGACAAAAACTCACATTTGTGTGTTTGGTGTTGTGCTGCTTGTCCAAGAAGACAAAATATGTTACGTTTCATTCTTTAGATAGACTGATTCTCAGATCGTGAAATAACCAACCCCAAACTATCACACCACATGCTCGTGCGTGTGCTCACACTGTTTTATACTATTGCTGCACAAATAAAGACTAGGTTGTGGTGTTGCTGCAGCTTGTTGCTCTCATTCCCAAGGTATTACCGATATGTTTGCATTTACATCCTGGATGAATAATCACAGATTCCTTACGTCCATCATGTCATGTCCTCCAACCACACATCGATGAAAACTACAATTCACATTCATCAATTGGTTCACTCAGATTTACGTTTCCCTCTCGAGATCGACTTTCTGTACTATTTACGATTCACACTCGAGATAGACTTGCTGTCCTCATGAAAATGCGGGTACACTTAAACCAAGGAAGCATTCAGTAATGGACACTCAGCAAGTCAGAAATGTGGCAAATTAAGGCAAAAAGAGCAAATCAAAGGTATGCCTGGCTTACCTTGGTGAATATCACCTTCATCTGAAACATGAACAATGCACTAAGTACATAGTAAGGATGAGATCCCATTAGTCCCCAAAGTATGCTTAAAAATAAATTCTACAAAGGCAATTACCTTTCATTAATAATCAAAACAGTCAGTCATTGCTGTAATCACACATGAATAATCAAATATTCAAATAAGCAACCATGAAAAGTCGATTGCAAAAATATGAGAGCAAATTAAAGTAAACAAAAAAAACTTTCTGAAAGCTTCCATGACAATGCTGACACCAATTGAAACCAAGAACAATGCATGGTGAGTTAACAAAGAAAAGGGCAATTGCAGCAATGACTAACTGCATCAACGCAAGCAAAGCCGGCAGCAATAACCGAAGTTACTTTCAAGAAAACCAAATTAATGTGAAAAACTTTGACCTGCAAAGTGAAAATTACACTTGATTACTGCAATCTAACCAAAATGTAAATTTAGCAAGAGCTTGTTACAATGGAAAGATTGTAAAACCAGAGTGAATACATTATAGGTTACTTGGCAAGTCAATGCCATTGTCATGAAATGGAGTACAGTCATAATAACCCTGAAATTTGAAGAGGGTTTGTTGTGCAAACAGGCATTGAAGCCAAGAAACCCATAATAAATACAATTACATACTTATACTGCTAATTACTCAGCAAAATCAAATTAGAGTATAATAATCAGATGCAGTATAGTATGAAGGCAATATGTCTCGACGTTCTCATCTGAGCACTTAACGCACCAAGATTCTGTGCTTCCAGCTTCAAATCCCAGTCACTACTGTGTTAATTTGTCCATAATTTCCTCATGTCCTGGTAATCTATACTATAAAAGAAGCCGTGCATGTGTCCGTGTGTGCGTGCGTGCGAGTTCTACCCATTGTTTGGATAGTTCACCTGACTCCACCCACAATTTCTATACTATGCCCACCAATTTAGGAACCATTTGGAACCCTTTAGAATTACTTTTTCTCTCAAGCAGAACTTTTACTGCAGAGGTTACGCAGGTTTGCTATTATTTCCAACTATTTTCTCAAATTGTGAGTTGAACAGGCGACTGTCCCAGGTTTCTGTGAAGTCGGTGGGTGATAACATGATGGGGAGCAGAAAACACTACATATTCCACTGTTTTGACATGGGAATGCGCATTTGCATTTATGAGCGTGAGGGTGAGAGTAAAGATGGGAAAACTTTGGAAGGAGGAGGGGGGGTGGGTTGGGGACTTTCAGTGAGGGGAGAGCATGGGGTGGTTTGAAGCCTTGAGTGAGGGGAGGGGATTGACACCTTCGGGTTTGGTGAGGAAGGGTGAGGACTTGGGGTGGGGGGAAGAAAGATGGGACAGAGTTGGGGATGGGACCGATGCATTTTTGTTGAAGAGTTGTCAGAATTGCATGTGAGTTTACTCAAAATAAAAACGTAGTACACCGATACCTCCTAATGTCCTTGTCCAGAGGAATGCAAGTAGAAGCTTCTCTATGAGCCTTCAACGCTGACAAAAATAATTATTTGCCTGGGTTTATTGCAACCCAATTATACTTTGAGATTATTCAAGAAAAACCCTATTCTATTGAGGGGGTTCAAAAAAAAAGGTTTGTTATTGGAATACATAGTGTACCTCATTACACTATTGTTATGTGTAATGAAAGCATAATACAGTACATACTTATAACTCATTCTTAATTTCATGTCTGCATCACCACCTATGGATGACTAATGTTGTTCTCCTTTCTTCAGTCATTTTATGATGGACTTTTCATAACATGAGCAATGTTTGCTCATAAAATGTTTGTATAAGGAAGGATGCACTGCAAAACAAATCCATGGCTGCATTGTGGATGTACTCGGGGAGGATTCCCCTCATACCACAGTATTACAATGGGTGAAGGAGTTTGAAAGTGGTAGAGAATCGATCAAATATGACCTCAGGTCTAGATGACCCTCAGGGTCAGACATGCTGTGGAACAATGTCTGTGAAGAGTGATAGTGTCTAATCACAGAGTCATGGTTTCAAAACTCACAAAAGTTCATTATTTCTGTTGGAAGCACTGAAACCATCATCCATGAAATCTTGACATGTAAAGGTTTCTGCTCTTCATAATGTCAGCATGCCAGATCACCATCAGAGAGCAGAGTCCAGTAAAGAGCTGCGAGAGCACACCAAGTCTAATCCAGCAGAGTTTTTGTCACATCTGGTTACTAGTGATGACACAGGGGTTCATCACTAGCACCCTGTGACTAAGACCAAATAAATGCAGCGGAAGTAATGAGAATCTCCACCCCCAAAGTAGTTCCACACTCAATCCTCAGCCAGCAAATTATAGCATTCAAAAGGGGTGCAAACTGATCGATTACTTGCCCCACAAAACTACGACCACTGGGCAATACGATGCTGACTTTCTGGCCCAGCGATGAAGCCATCTGATACACATGAAAAACGGCAGACAGATGATGATGCATGACATTCACTGCAACATCACAATGCACCAGTTCACAAGGGCATTTGCCCGTGTGGCCTCGAACCAACCCGAACAGGGCATAATTTGCCGGTGTGGCCTCGAACAACCGAACCATCCACACTAAAGCTCAAACTTGGCCATGACTATGGTTCCTTGGTTCCTTCAAACTATGGTTTCAAACTTGACCCAAACTATGGTTCCTTCAAGTCCACTGTTGATGAATGATTTGACTTAGAGGAACAGTCAGTAGTTTCTATTATCAGGGCATTGCTAGTTTAAGGAACAAGTGGGCTAAAATATGTTGAGATTAAAGGTAATTACATAGAGAAACTAGAATGACACTCGGTAGAACGCATTCCTCTGCCAAGCTGAACAGTTTACTTTTTGTGGCTCACTGATAGGCTGGATCTGCAACCGCACCTTCACCAAAATCGAATCAGCTTGTTCTTATCACACACCCAACCTCACCACCAAGTTTTGTCCGAATCCGTCCATAACTTTTTGAGATATTGTGATATACTGTATGTCCCTGTGCTTCACTGCACGACCCGTGAGCCACTGGCCACTCCGAGTGGCCTAAAGTACGGCCTGTGATGTGCAGCCGATAATACAAAAATGTGAAAGCAAAAAAAAAAACCATAACTACATCAGTAGATGGCAGTATACAAACAATTATGCTTGCGGCCCAATTAACCACAACGAAGAAGAGTACGAAGAGGCGAGTCCTGCAGGCAGTGCGGGACCTCTCCAACTGATGTTTTATTAGAAAAAGTGGCCCCCCACTAAAAAAAAAAACTAGAGAAGATCACTGCTGTATGTATTGGCTGGCTTTTTTTTTGGAAAATTTGAATAACAGATGCGATGACAAATATATGAAACTGATGGGTCAAACCAAACAGTCCAGAGGTGACGATCCTTCACTGAAATGGGTTTTCATCACTATCGAGGTTTATCTATGTATTTATGCAATTACAAACCTTCTGCCAACTCTTCTCAGAGAAACTTATTTTTCGTTCTGATGCAGCACAAAGCTGAAGGGTAGCATCATTGGCCGAGGGCACGACTGTTCTGCTGATCCACTGCCCTCTGCTGGTTATGGCAGAAATTGGGAATTTGGCAATGGTGCTGGCGATGGTTCACATACTCTGTGTAGGACACCGTGAGATCTTTAACGTCCACCAACGAATGCTGACAGATGGGACACCCATTTAACGTCTATCCAAGGGACAGTACAGACATGGATGAATCATCCTGCCGGGGATGATAGTTTATAGCTGGGTTGGAATTCAAAGTCAGGCTCGGCAACTTGGAGGTGAGTGTGCGTACCTCTAGGCCAGGGGTTCTCAACCAGGGGGGAATTTTCGGGTTTCAGGGGGGAAATTGGGACCACAGATTGGCAGACTCACACTGTTAGAATATTGATTTTTCTGCAAACTACAATTCTACATATTGTACATAATCTACAGGACATCACACTTTATTGAATAAGGTGTGATGTCCTGTAGATTATGTAGAATCTGTAGAATTGTAGTTTGTTTTTAATTTAATCTGTGACATTCAATAAAGTTTATTGAATGTCACAGACTAAATTAAAAATAAAGATAAATATTTAACTTTTTTATCTGTTGAAATATTCCATTTATAGTTATCTTTGACTTATTCTTGTTTTTTATTCACAGAATTTGGAGCCCATCATGTGCCAAAAAAAGAGGGTACGACGATTCATCTATTCAATATGGATTCACATCCATAATCATCAATGGAGAAGAAAGGCCTCAATGTGTTATTTGTAGCAAAGCTTTGTCAAATGATTCGATGAAACCAACAAAGTTGAAGCAACATTTGCAGAATGTTCATCCTCAACACAAGGACAAAGACTAAAGCTTTTTTGAACGTCATGGGAATGCTCTCAAAAAGATGAAGCTGGATTCAACAGAGGCATTCCAACAAATGAACCAAAAGGTTATTGAAGCTTCTTATGTCGTAGCACAGCAGATAAAAACCACATACAATTGGGGAAACTTTGATCAAACCTTGTGCTCTCAAAATGGTGGTAATTGTGTTGGGAAATGGAATGAAGAAAAAAACTTGCAGCAGTTTCACTATCAAACAGTACTGTTCAAAGGAGGATCAGCGACATGGCCATTGACATCAAGGATCAAGTTGTGCAGGAGATCAAGTCTGCAGAACTTGGCTTATTTTCAATTCAACTTGATGAATCGACTGATGTGGCATCGTGTTCCCAGTTGCTGGTGTTTGGAAGATATGTTCACTGAGGTTCATTTAAAGAGGAGTTTCTCTTTTGTTCTCCTCTTGAAACAACTACCAAGCCCTCAGATATTTTAGAAAAGGTTTCATATTTCTTTGAATCAGAAAATCTTTTGTGGGATAATGTCTGTGGGTGCTGTGCAGATGGAGCACCAGTTATGTTGGGGACAAAATCTGGATTTCAAGTTTGTGTGAAAACGCAAGCTCCAAAAGTGAAAGGCATTCATTGTATGATCCATCATCAGGCACTGGTCTCAAAAACACTTCCAGCTCCACTAGGGAAGGTTTTGGATCAAAACAATTCAAATTGTGAATTTTGTCAAAGGAGGAGCTCTCAACTCATGACTTTTCAAACAGTTATGTATTGACATGGAGGCAGGCCATCATTTGCTTCTTTTCCACACAAATGTTTGATGGCTTTCAAGAGGAAATGTAACCGAGCAAATATTTGAGCTTAGAGATGAGCTCAAATTTTTTGCCTGGCTGGATGATGAGGAATGGATCATGCGCCTTGCCTATTTGGTTGACATTTTTGAGCAGCTGAATAAACTGAATCTTCAAATGCAAGGAAGGAATACAAACATCATAAAATTCATGGATTCCTTGGAAGCTTTCATGAGCAAGCTGGAAAAATGGAAGAGAAAGGTCAAGATCAAAAATGTTGCAATGTTTGAGAAACTGTCATCAATTATAATTGTTGCTGATGGTGAAGACCTAG